>NC_090436.1:922768803-923968803 GCF_031143425.1 Pleurodeles waltl
CCTTCTCCCATGTTAAATCCATATAATGTCTGGATCTATTAGTGTGAATATCCAAAAAGTGTAGCTATATAGTAGAAGCCTTAGAATGTATATGTAAATCATCATCTAGAGGATTAGATGGTGATTTGAGAGGTGAAGGAATTGATTTAAAATGATTATAGGCTTGAGATATTAATTATAGTAGTGTACATTTATTTTGAAAGGGGGACAGCAAGCTGAAGAGCATCTGAGCTTGAAGGAAAGAGCTAAGATAGTCCTGTTGAAATAATTGATTATCCCATATTAACCCCTTAATTCTCCAAGCATGCCAGTAGATAGGGCTATCCTTTGTGAGTATACCAAATAGTACAGTTCAGGAAAAAACGTAAGGCTGAGGGTGAGTGTGAAACAACCAAGGCTAATAATTTACATTTATTCTTCAAAATATGGGTGGAAAACTTTTGTTGCTGTCACATGAATGTTAGAAATTGAGGAAACGAGAAAGGGAATAGAAATACACATTCCAAATTTATACACAAAGGAGTATATGATAAGGAGAGTTCAAACCAGCGTGCAGATTGTTTAAAAAAAAGGATTTATTGTATTTGCAAAAATCTGGAAAGTTCACTCACTCCCTAGATTCGGGACGTTTTAAATTGAGTAAAGACATACTGGGTTTTCTTTTATTCCAAAGAAAGGAAAATAATATTGAGTGCATTTTTGTATAGTCCTTAATAGGAATATTCAGGGGAATATTAGAGAGAGTAACAAGAAAAATGGGAACCAGCATCATCTTGATAGTGTCAAGCCGACCCCACTAAGACAAATTAAGAGGATACCATCTACTATTCAAGTAAGTTAGTTTATGAATACATACTTCAATAGTAATAGAGATGCAGGTGGTGAGGGACTGAGTGAATTTGAGACCAAAATACTTGAGTAGTTTAGGTTGCCATTTAAAATTAGATAAGGAGAAATCATATTTAAAGGTGAATTTTTTAAGAGGTAGAACTTCGCATTTATCAACATTTCGTTTATATTCTGAAACTCAAACAAAAGAAGAAACTTCTGAATTAAAGGCAGGAAGAGAAGAACGAGGTTGAGACATAAATGATAAAATATCATCTGCATACGCAGCTAATTTAAGTTGTTGAGAATGACAAGTGACGCCATGAATATCTGCATTGTGTTGGATTATAGACAAGAAAGGCTCTAATGTGTAGTAGAAAAGAAATAGAGATAAGGGACAGCTTTGGCAAACTCCTCTATGAAGAATAAAATAGGAAGATCTCATCTCATTAGCACATAAGATGAGAAGTATATAAAAGGGAAATCAAAGTCAGGATTATGGGACCAAGTCTGAACCAGGTGAGAGTTTGAAACAAGAAAGTCCAATACACACGGTCAAAAGCCTTCTCTGCGTCCAAGGCAATAGCAGCCACGGATTCAGGTATTGGATGATTTGGAAATAATATCAAAAAGGCTAGGGTTGTTTGAAAGTTATCTTCCTTTGACAAAACCCAATTGCTCTTTTCCCAAAAGGTCAAAGAGAAGCAGTTCTAGTGTGGAGTCGAATGCTTTAGAAATAATCTTCTAGGCTAAATTAACTAAAGAATTGGGCCTATAATTCTTGCAGTATTGTGTGTCTTTCCTTTCCATTGAAATAAGACAGATGAGAGCATCCAAAAAGGAGCTTGAGCAAATAGACAAGTGAGTAAAGGATTGAATAAGAGGCCACAATTTAAGAAGGAGCAATTTGAAAAAGTGTGTCTAAAACGCAGCTGCAAAGACACTTAGACCTGAGTTTTATCTTTCTTAAGGGACAACAGTGTAAGATGAAATTCTGTAAGTGTCATTTCTGTTTCTAAAGATGGAGGGGCACATTTATACTCTGTCTGCGCCGAATGTGCGTCAAAATCCCGCAGTGTGCGTCATTTTTTGGATGCGGGAAACCGCCTTGCCTTAATCATATGCAAGGTAGGTGTTCCTGTCCAAAAAATGACTTAAATGGTCGTGCGTTGTATTTATGCTTCCGGGCAAAAATGCCGCACGGCTGGGAGGCGAAGCTGGAAAATGACGCACAGCCCGATTTGTGTCAAAAATTACCGCCTGGGTCAGGGAAGGCGTTAAATTGGGGCAAACACACCTGTATTTAATCAGAACACACAGAAGCAACAGCAGAGCGGCAAAAGGGAGACATGCAGGTGATTCTCATCCAGCATGCACGCAGACGCAGAGCCCAGCAACAACAACAGAAGGTACCACAACACCAGCAGGGACCCCAAAGGCAGCATAGAAGGCAGGAGAGGATATTCCGCACCAGAACAACCCTTCATGTCCTCAGGGAAAATGACATCATCCAGAGGTACAGGTTAAACTGGCAGGCCATTCAGCAGCTGCTGCGAAACATAGAGCCACAGTTGGCACCCACCTTGCTGACACCCCGCACCATCCCAACAGAAACCAAGCTGCTAGCTGTACTTCACATGTTGGCAAGTGGCTCTTTTCAAACAACTGGCGCCCTGGTTGCTGGAAGATCACAGCCATCATTCTCTGCCGTCTTGCCCAAAGTACTGGATACCATCATTGGACTCACACCCCACCACATCTGCATCCCAAACACACTGCAGAAGCAGCAGGAGACAAAACAGGGGTTTTACCTCATTAGTGACTTCCCACACGTCCTTGGTGCCATCGATTGCACACATGTACGCCTTGTGCCACCTTCTGCAACTGAACACCTCTGCCGCAACAGGAAGCACACACATTCCATCAATGTGCAGGCCATTGTCGATCACCAAGGATTGATCACCAACATCGTGGCAAAATATCCTGGGAGTGTCCATGACTCATTCATCTTCCGTCACTCTACCATCAATCAGCACTTCCAGGATGGACTGTATGGCAATGGACTACTTGCTGGTAAGTACAAAAACATACTTATATACATACTGCACAGCAACCCTCTAGGACACACAACACATACACAACGACAGCAACATGTGGACAGGAACACACTGAGGTTGTGACATCGCTAGCCATGTTTCATAGGTCAGCATTGAACCTGTCACACATCTGAAATTAGGGTACAGTCTAATGTTAAGACATCAATGATCACAACGTTTGGAGACGTTTGCTTATTTGTCCCCTTGCAAAATGTATGCGTCTCACTGATGTTTACATTAATACATTGCATAAGTCTAAAGGATTGGGATGTCCAGGGTACATTGATGCTAACGTGTTAACAACACTGTCAAAATGAATCTGTGTATGGAAATATCATCTCACCCCCAGTGAAGACACAGGGACACCTGTATCACAAGTCACAATGCTAGGGAGTGCACACTGTACTGCAAATCCCTTAACATACTGCTGACAACCGGTCAGCAGCCAAACACTCGTTCAGCCAAGGAAACAACTCAATGCAGATGGTGCATCCTACAAGCCTAGGAAGGAACACAATAATACAAAAGAGTCACAGACAACACAAGACAACTACTGCCATGCAAGGTGATGTCAATGGGGCAAGCTACATCAACATGATCCCATTCATTTTCTTTTTCAGCTGATCAGGGGTATGGGATCCAGCCATGGATAATGACACCATTTGGGAACCCAAGCACTGCAGCAGAGCGTGCCTACAATGACGCACATAGGAGGACACGCAGCATAGCCGAGAGGAACTTCGGCATCCTCAAGTCAAGATTAGAACCAGAGCCACAAATGACTGGAGGAGGAAGAGGAGGATGCTGGCCTGCAACATGAGGGGGAACAACAAAACACGGCTCCTGGATTGCATAGGCACCAACATATAGTGAACAATTTCTTTTAAAACTAATCACCATCACCACTGTATTAACTAATGTAAATAAACACCAATAACAATCACCATATCATGGTCTGGCTAATCATTTTTGCTCACCTTTATCTCTAACTATCAGAATAAGAGTGTAGCCTCATGGAGCATTGCTGATATACCGATCAGGACACAGAAAGTTCCTGAGCAATTGTGATGCGCGTCATACAACAGTCACATACACACACACTGTAAATGACATATATTCGGTACATTTCACCTTTGAAGGGCAATAGCAGAGGAACACACCTATTTCACACATACATGTTGGGAACATGGTTCATCACAGCATATGGCACACAACTAAGACACCATCACTCAATAAGGGGAAGACAAGCCTCATACATGAGGCAGTGGATGTGATATTGCATTGGTAACAGGAATGTATGACCAGACCCTTGACAGCAGTAAGTCCAACTACACCGATCGTTGCAAGGACTATCTGTGACTAGGGTTCCATATAAGTAGAACATAGACAGCACAAGTGCCACACCTATGACCATTATTGCGCACATGACATTCCTTATACATGTCAGCCCAGTTCCTAACTCCCGACACACCCATTCTCCTGGTCACAACCCACCTGTCTGAAGAGGTCCCTGGAATGGTAATATGTGTACCCCCTCATTCCCTCCTCTACACACACAGATTAACAATACTAATCGTGTGCTACACCCTTTCCTATGTTATGCCATTGTCACAGTACATCTGACTGCATGGACGTCAGGTCAATTAATACACTGGCTTGTGGTTTCTAAGCCCTGTTATCACCTGTAGATTGCTTCCCGTGTGAAAAGTACTGTTGGCCATTTGAATTTGAATCTCACATACAGGACTTGTGAGAAATTGATGGAGCACACACCTGTGATCACCTCCATGCACACCACCCATTTGAACATGCACTGTCCCTGCTGATGCCTGGAACTTCATAGAAGTTTCCTTTTTGTCAAATACACCATTATGCATTGCTAGTAATTAAGCTGTGAAACACAGCCCTTGGGTTTATGTGTCACCTTCCAAAACACAGGACAAACACCGTTTTCCATGTCAGCTGTCTTGTTCTTCCTCCGACCAGTCTTAGTCAGACCACTTATTATGTACCTTGTGAAATTGCTGGATCCAGATTGACCCTGCATCCTGTCAGCCTGACTGGCACCTGTCTGTGCATTACCCTAAAGGTTCCTTATGGCTACATATGTATCATACTTGCTTTCCCAACCCTCACATTCCTCTGGGGGCATTTTGTCAGGTGGTTCTTCAATGCATACTCAAATAAGTTATTTAGCATAAGCTGCTTATTTATCGTACCATAATTGGGAACTTGTCTCCAAATACCCAAATCATGGCCTATCCCTTGTCTGGGTCTCATGTATGCATGAGCGACAAAGTGTGACAGTGTACCAGGGCCGTATGCAGGGATTGGGTATGGTGTCTCCAGCAGAACCAGCTACCTCTGATAATGTGCATGAAAAGTCCACACCTGTTAGGACCCTGACAGTTCACACGCTGATTCACATTGCTCACAACATATTGATGGGACGTGCGTGGTGAATAGCTGCAAGATTAATCAACACAGAGGCTATGATGTTCCCAGATGCAGTGGGAACTTTACATGCCAACCTGTGTACAAATGTTGTAATGACACATGCCAGTACAAGACTCCTCAGATATGATCTCACTCAGCACACCAAGGTTGCCCTGTTGACAGTCTCATAACACGTCTTCAGTGACAGGGTGGGACCATCCCCATGTGGGTTCTCATGTCCTCATACCTTTACTCACATTGATCTCCGAAGGATACTCAGTAGATACAGGAATAGCTGCCACTGACTCATGATGAGACCTGGAAGTAACTGTGGCAACATACACCCCTAAAAATATACAGGATCAACATTGGACCACACACATGAACAAGACGCCTCTGTGCAATTGATCACTGGAAATATGTGGCCACGTGCTGCCTCGTCTGCTGGTCCACCACTGACACTGGAGAATTGTGGCTCAGTAATATGACCACAACTGTGGCGTCATATGACATTTGTGGTTCACCTTTGGCTGTCTGTGCCAATAACATTGTACCCACTTAGTCCATGCATGTGCCTGACTCACTGTGGGTTCACCAACAAGGTCCTAGGAAGCAGTTACCAAATTTCTAGGACATGGGATGGCCAACTTGTGGACCATTGACATGAACAAGCGTCTGTCATCTATCCGGTGCATGCTTTGTCATTTGTGGTGTCTACGTTACCCAAAATCTTGGAAGTGCACACAACAGATGTTGCTACATGTATGACTAGCACATGTCCTCTCTCATTTCCACAATGACTTGCATCTAAGGTTTGGACACATTGACTTCACATTCATACAAGCATATTTGCAATAATGCATCTTATGATGCACACACACTGGGTCGACAACTACATTAGTAGCCAATGCACACACATTGAGCCATAGGCATTGAGGTATTGTACTTATGTGCGTTACCTTGCTATCCTCTCCTGATGCCAAACATGCCCAAATTGTGCAATACATATATGTAGGCCACACATATGGCCATCTAGTGCGTCAGCCAAGCGTGAGAATCCTGTTAAGGAAGTAGCGGGTCATGGTCCGCAGCAGTATGATGTCTCACAGGTGAACATACACCATCAACACCAAAGTGGGTGCAATCAGCCTATCTCAGTTGTGTCACAAATGTAACATTACAATAAAATGGAAAAAATACCCAAAACCAGTTCATGCCCTGAAATTATGACCATACGCGTCAAAAAATGATGCTTATGCCCGAAAAACGACGCATAATGCCCTGAAAATTGGTTAAGTGTTAAGACTAATTCCAAATATACGGAAGCGGCCTAATTTTTACTCCTGTGCGTTGAAAAAAAGGATGTACATACTGTATGCGTGAAAAAAGATGATGCATAACGATAAAAACGGTGGCCATTTTATGCAGGAAGTGATGTAATAGGATATCCTGTTTACAGATTATGTACAGTTGTGGTACTTTCACTTTCACTTTGCAGTCTGTGATTCTTCTAGACTGTGTGGCTGTGTTCTGAGTTTTGTCCAGTGAAATTGTGCTTTTGTCTCCTGTGTGCTCCATTACTTGTTAGTTTGTGAAAAAAATATTGTTGCTGTATACTGTCTGAGTGAGTTTTGTGTACTATTGTCCAGTAATGTGTTGTCTTTTTTGTTTGTGGGAGTCTGTTGTGGGTAGTGCTAGTTTGGGGATAGTTGGGCTCTTCTAGTTGTTAAGTTTACTTTTTTGTACTTCTACTTTCCCCCTTTTCTCCTTTGTTCTTCTTTATCCCCTATTCCCCTTTTTGGTACTAAGATGTTGGGTAGGCCACGTCTTGGCAAGATGGGTGAGGAGGAGCTTGGGGGGTTTATATGGCTGGTGTGCCATTTCCTCCCACTGATGATTGAGGCAGGGGGCAGGGTGATACAGGGGTATCACACCGAGGCACGACGAATCCAGTGGGGAAAGGTCCTGCATCACTTGAAGCGCGTGTATCAGAGCCAGAGGAATGACCACCAGCTGAAGCACCGCTGGGCTGACCTCATCACCAGGGAGCAAGATCTGCTGGACCACCTGGGAATAGTGATTGGTGGCCCTGTTTGGTTAGTACAAATCATGTAAATGTGCACAATTAAAAGCTCTGTAGTACCATCAGATGATTTGTACATTATCTGCCGGCTAAGTTCCTGAGTGTGTGGAATGCTTCGGAAACATACAGGGTCATTGACGGACTATGTGAAGGACCACAATTGCTAGCTGTCAGGAAGCAAGTGCTCTGCAAACCTACTGAATACTTTTGCTTAATGTAATTTGGTGCCACCTTTGCGTCAGACAGCAACACAAATTAGGAGCCAATCATGTCTATATAGGTCACATTTACCAGTGAAGTATAGATTTTCCAAAATATTGCAACCTTTGTTGACGCAACAGCTAGACTGACTTTCGAAACACTACATGATGCAGAAATTGAGTGCAGGCTTCACGTCAATTGATGATAGCAATGTGGCCCAGACATATGTCTCATGTGTGTCTGGTGAGTGTGTAAGGAAAGCGTTCATGGAAGTTCTATGATTGTTAGGGATTATTGTGGTCCTTCATCATTGTGGATACATGTCAGAGCTGGATTTGGAAACATAGGGAAAAAAGGGAAGGTGCCCTCAGCTAACATCTTACACTAGTATTTGGTGTTTGGTATTCCACCTTTCATTTAGGGATGGCAGGCCAAAGATTTGCACATGGGTTCACATCTCTATGGTTGGTGCAAATCACCATAGCTGTGCCACATCAAATGAAGAAACTGTAACAACATGAGAGCTTAGAAATGTCCCTGCCCCTCTGTACATTGTAGCTATGTGTCATAAATGTGTCATGCCCACAATGGCTGTTTGACTGGTAATGCACTTCTCAAGTAACCAGGTTTTGGATGTCTCTCTTGGATGCACATGATGAGACGAATACATGCCATTATTATGTCTGCTCACTAATGAAGGAGCATGTTTGCCACCACATGATAGGGCCACTGCATGTGTGCAGATATGTGTGTAATTGTCTCAAGAAACCCATGCTATGTACATGTTAGCCGTGCCATATCGGATGCAGTATCATCATGTCTTAGTGGCTTTACTTACTTATGTCATCTTACACATAGTTTTTGTCTTTGGAATTGTTGGTCAGTGCACAGATTTTGAGCACATTTCTTCCTTCCATGCCTTACCGGTGGACCCGCACCCTAAACTGTGGGCGAGGTGGCTTCATTTGAGGACCCCAACAACTCCAGTAAGTGTTGATATGTGTGTTATGTGTTGTGTTTGCTGGTGATGTGTGATGGACTCCTGTGTGTTGAACACATAGCGAGGTATGATGCGCTGGCCCATCATTTGTCTAGTTCCATGAGTGGGATTTCATTTTCTAAGCATTTTGGAGTTTGCCAATGCTTATCCTATTGTCTTATCTAGGGATTCTAAGTCACTCCTGTAGGCCCTGCAATGTGAACTGGGGTGAGTCATGTGGATAACACTTACATCAACAAGAGTCGCACTGGACCTAATCTCAGATTTAGTCTGCCTGTCAGACCCACATTCTCCCAGAATGGGGCTGCAAAATGCTTACCCACAGACTTCTGCTTTCCTATTCACCAAAGTACTTATGAAACTGTGGGGTGAACTTCCTAGCAGCATGTAGCTCCACATGTAGTGCTACAAGCATGTGGTACTTGAGTGCAATGGCCTAGGTGTGCATGCAAATCATGGCAAGGGGTGTTCTTGCAACTCTGTGTCTATTGTAAGTCATGCCTTACTGGAAGTCTATGATGTGGACAAAGGTCTGCATTTCCAGACATGTGTGGCGCTACGATTGGTCAAGGGTTTGCTGTCTCCTATTTGTAGGTACACCTTACCTGTGGTGTGTGTGTAGAGCCAAACACATGTCCAGCTTTCCAAACTTCCTGGGTGTCCCTGTTGTTGAAATTGTTAGCTGTTTCTCCACACCCCACCCTCAAACACAGGCATGGGTTTGCGAATAGTGTACCTAGGACTGATGATACAAGTATGTTACACAGACATGTAAATCAGTGGATGTTTGGTCGGAACCTAGTATACACACTCAGGTATAGCACATGAGTACTATACTAGCAAGTCCATTTACAACTTGCAGATCATGTGGCCCTAGATTTCCATCCCGTACACTGACATTTGTAGCCCTGGCATTGGTGCGGGATGTGCTGCATGATTGTTAGCTGACAACTGTCAGAACTCTGATGCCAAATTAATGCCAGTTGTAGGTTTGGATGTGCTATGCGTGATACGACCTTTGTTGGCTGGCCTGCCATGTACTTCCTCAGGGACATTTATTGATCTGTATGATTATAGGAGCTGTTACAAGTACAGTAGATGTACTGTCTGATTTACTTCTTGTGCCATTTCACACAATGCAGTTCCTAATGTAAATTTTTGCCTTTGTCTTCACAGCTGCTAACATGACACCCATCCAGGTCCGTGAGTTCCAGAGGCGGGCAGCGCGTTACCAGCATATCCTGCTGGTAGGGTCGGGGTTCAGACGAATGGCCCAAAGATACAGGAACGAACGGGCCTCCAGAGCATGGAGGGCTTTCCCACAGGGTAGCCCTACTTTGCCCACCACCAGCACGACCACCACTTCCACTCAGGTGGCACCACCCACAGCTGGGACTGTTGTCCCAACAACGTCTGCAAGTGCTCCAGGCCCTAGCAGAGGACCACCTTCAGGGCAGCCCACAGGCATTGACTATACATGCCCACACACGTCCTCAGCTGGTACCCAGACCGCCCGCTGCTACAGTTGACCCTGCAGCTTTTCAGGACATGCAGCGCAAAATGGACCTTGTCCTCCGTAAACTTAGTCACCTGAGCCGGGATGTTCGCCATATGAACAGGCGTGTGCGGTCCATAAAGCGGACCCTCTGGAGGGCCAACCTCTAGACTTTATAAATGGACATGATTCCCTCCACTCCCTCCTATTTCCTTGTTCTTATACTTAGTGGGCTTAGGGGGCTTAGTGTTAGGTTAGTATAGGCTGTTAGTTTAGTTAGTGGGTGGGGGGTCCTGATTATTTCTATTTTTTCTTTTTGAGTGTGTTCTGGGTTAGGGGGTTCTTGTGTGTTCAGAAAAAAAAAAAACCTTTTTTTTAAATATAGCAAAAAATACAAAAAAATATATATTTGTTTAGTATAGGATAGTATGTGTTTAGGTTAGTATCTGTTGTCCTCCATGTGTCCCGTCTCATAAGGGGGGATAAGGGGTTGATGTTTCGAACGTTTTGTTACATGTGATAAGTAAGTTTAGCTTAGGTTAGTTAGGGACAGTTGTGGGTAATGAGTAGTTAGGGTAGATTACGGTAGGTAAGACTTTTCCCCGAGTTTCCTCTTCTGTTATTACCATTTAATAAATATATAGTGAACCCTTTACAGTGTGTGTTAAATGCTTGTTGATCAGGGCCTTGGCATAAGTGTACATGAATTTTGTTCTATTACATTTGTGTCCTATGCTACGAACAAATCCCAACTGAGCTGTAAGATTGGCAGCTACCCCAGAGCTAACTTGCAAAGATTCCACCATTCATTGCAACCACCAATCACAGTTACTATTAATCCCAACATGTTTTTTTCAATAAGTATGTTTTCAAAGTCACAAACAGTGCTTCCAGATTTGGTATTGGGGGAACTGTTTTATGTCTGACTGCAGTGTGATGTTCAAGGAAACCCTTATAAGGTGAGTGGTTGTAAGCACTCTTGTAGTATCGTCTTCATGACTCACAGACATCATTTGTGACACTGTTCAGCATGATTCCTTATTTGGATGTAAACTCAGACACCTTCATTCATGCAGTTTTTTTACTGTTTGCTTAGATTTGTGGGCACTGTTATATGTGTTAGTATTGCATGGTGACAACATTTTGCTGCCACTATTTGATGGCTTAGATATCCCTTGAGGAAGCATTATTCTGTCCAACACAGCATGATGGTGTATGGTTTCTCTTTTCATCAGCTATTACCCTCAGGAAGGGCAGAGCATCATGCAATCCAGGCCACTGTGCAAAGTTATCAGACTACATAATTTCAGGACAGTTGTATTGACAAGCTACGCAATTTGACAGTAGGCACATTTCAGTTATCTACTGCACAGTTGATGTGTCACATTACACAGAGACAAAGTGGTTGTATAAGTGCTATTTATTCAAAAGTGCTGTAGTGGTATATGTACATTGTCCATGATTGTGAGTCCATTATAGTGACATCTTCCATTGTGATCCTACACATGTGGTAATGGAAAATGCATTTGACATGCTGGGGTGATGTGTCAGACAGTGCAGAGGGACAGGATTTGCCAATGAGTAAGTGAGATACAATCACTGGGCAGGCTGACAAGATAAACAGTGGTTTGCAGAACAGTCATTGAGTACAGTTGTTGTAAGACTGGCATGTTACAAAGCGCCAGACCTTGGTAATAGTTGCCCATGTGGCAGGGACTAGTGCTTCCGGGTACTTTTCCGTGTGAAGGTGATCTGTTCCATGTCTTCTTCTTCTGATGTGTGTGTTGCCTCCTCCTCCTCTGTCCTTCGTGGTGGTGGCTGTGAAGGGGCAACACACACCTCAGTGTTAGAAGACGTGGATCAGACATCCCGGTCGCTACTACCTGTGAAGGTCTTAAGGGCAGTACTGCTGCAAGGAGGTTCTGCTGATTCTTAAGAATAGCAGACACATCACAATGGTAGGCAGCCAGGACGGCCTTGAGGGTGTCATGATTGCATTTGTGCATGCAGTGGAAGGTTTGGGGGGCGAGGTGTTGTGGCAACTCCCTTACTGCAGTGGTGAATTCCTTGACAGTTTGTTGTAGTCCTTGCAGGATGGATGTTAGGGCTTGCATGGCTGCTGCCTGATCTGCAGATGACATCATGCACGAACGCACCCCCTCTAGACTGGCTGCCATAGTTTGCATCCCCACCCGCACCTCCTTGGCCAGCTCCCACTGTACTCCTACTACTGTTCTCTCAAAGCTGGTGCCTGTGTTGTCTGAGTCCTCAGCTGTATTGGAGCTGGCAGGTCTTACAATTGGTGTTGTGGGTGGGTCCTCTATGATGGCAGCTTGTTCTGAGCTCCTCCTTGTGACAGAAGGTGGGGTCTGACATGTAGTGTATCCTATGCATAGCATTGTTATGGCACGATATGGATGTTAGCATTGGTAATGTGTACAGCTGATGTTGGGGAATGTGTGGTACATTGGATTGCCCTGATAGTTGTAGCAGTGTCCTAGTTTCTCCCCTGACTGTGCAGGTGTACGTCAGTGACCAGTTACATGTGTCCTCTCACTCAATGCTGTTGTCTGAGCAGTATGACATTTAAGATGTTGCATTGTGACCCAGGCACAGGATGGACCTTGGCATATGCAGCATGGGTGTGCCCTTAGTGCTGTGTAGCTCCTACTGTTGATGACATTGTCTGATGTTTGCGGCAACTATGGGAATTCACACTTGACAGGACTGGAGCCTTTGTCTTGTTTCAGGGGATTGTTAAAGTAGTCATCCTCAACCCACTAATTTAGGTGTGTATGATCCATGGGGACGTTACTGCCATTGGCAACTTGAGCTGCACACAGAGCGGAGGTGGTAGTGGCAACTGTTGTCACTGTTATATTCCAGTTGTTGGTATGGCTAGAGGTTGTTAATTGGGCCCTAGTTAATGTAGGGGGTATAGTGGCTGATGTGTGCCAGGATGTCAGTTTGACGCTGTGCCCTTCCTTCCTAGAGTGGCTTTACCTTTTCTCCATCGTTGGCATGGCAGCATGCCCCCATGGGACTGTTGTTGGTGTAGTGTAATGGTGTGCCCCAGCTTCTCTCTGTGCAGGCCATGCCCCCCTGCCATACCCTTTTACCCATGCCACTCCATGTATATCATGGTTTCCATGCATTTTGTGGTCGGTATCCCCCCTGCTTACAGTTAACATTGGTGCATTTTAATTCCCCAGGCGACTTACCCTGCATGTGTGTTGTCTCCTGGTAGTCTGCGCTGTCCTGTCCTTGAATCCCTGTGACGATCTCCTCAGGGATGACAGCTGCAACCATCTCCTCCATGTGGTCCAGGGCCTCCCGGTGTGCTGGACTCCCCCCTCCAGTTTGCAGTGCTGCCTTCCTGTTCCTGGCCATCTTTTCCTTGGTCCTGCGCTTGCAGTCATGCCAGCGTTTCTTGCACTCGATGACTGTTCTGTGTACTTCTGCCACACTGTTAATCTTGTCAACAATTTGTTGCCATATTGCCTCTCTCCTACTGATTGGCAACTTTGAGGTGACAAACAGTTGGTGCTGGTGTTCGTCACCTCTTTAACCAGTATTTCCTGTTCCTCTGCACTGAAGCAACACTTTCTTTTCTTCTTAAAACTGTCCTGGGTCTTGTGTGGGTCCTCCTGACTGGTTCCTGGTCTGTTGTCATCTTCCTGGGGTCTGTACAGGCATCTGGGATCCATTTTGGCTCTCCTCTGCTGAAATGGATGTGTTTGCGGGGAATTTTGACGCTATCGCATCAAAAAATGCCACATATCCGGTGTGCAGGGTCGTAAATCGACCCACTGTCATTTCTGCCCCATTAACGTCGCTTTGCTTTACGACTTGATGCTGCGGTGTGCGTCAAAAAAATGACTTACACTTGTGGTTTGCGCCGCTGGGCGCCAAAGTATAAATTTGACACCCGCACGGTACACCGAAATGGCATTAGCCGGCTGTAATATGTTTGACGCAAAACTGCGCCGGCACAGTTTTGCGTCAAAAAGTATAAATATGGGCTGGAATGTCTAGAAGGGATAAGTCTGGTTTTTTTTAGTAAAAGACAAGTATTTTAAAATTTCATGATCTGATGTGAAATATTCTGGTGTATATAGATTACTATAAAAATTTGAAAACTGAGCCAGAATATCAGGATCTCTATGACAAGTGGTGCCATTATTGCTGGTAATTAATTCAATGAATAGTTTGTTCTTCTGAATTTTATGACAGCTTGCTAATAACTTTCCATATTTGTTTTGCCCTCCATGATATTTGGCTCTAGATTTGAGTAAATATAATGCAGCATTGTCTGTAGAGACCTTGTTGAACTGCAGCTTGCCATTAATTAATTTTGTAATGATTGTTGTGAGTAGGTGGTGTAATAAGAATGTTCTAGGTGCTTAATTTGTTTAAAAATGTGCTTAGCTCTCGCATGGGAAAAAAATTCTTAGACACAAAATTAATTATGAAGTCTCTGGCAGAGGTTTTGAACGCATCCCACCCAGTGTGAAAAGGTGTTTCATCCGTCTGGTTTAAGATAAAGAAGTAAAACTGTTATCCAAAAGTAAAGAGTTATTGAATCTCCATCTTTTAGGAGAAGTAGATTTAGGTAGAATATCTAAATGTATGGAAACTGATACATGATCAGAAATGAAGATGGAACCAATCTTAGCTGAATGTAAGAATTGTGTAAGGTGATATGACATAAAGAAGAATTCAATTTGAGATGGTGTTTGGTGGAGAAGGTAGAACTATATGTACTCTCGTAAGGTGGAATTGCATAATCGCCAGGTATCTGTTAGATGCCGTTGATGCATATTGTGCCTGAAAGTACTTTACCGTTTATTTGGAATGTAGGGAGATAAAGAATGTCTGTCAAAAAAATGGATCAGTAGGAAGGTTGCAGTCACCAGCAAAAACCAGGTTATCATCAGACTGTTGCAGAGGTTTCTGGGAAAACAGTGACCACAATTTATAGTCAGGAGCATAAGGACAATAAACATTGAAGAGAACAATTTTAATCTAATTGATATACAATTTAAGTAACAACCATCTTCCTTCGTCATCTTTTTCTTGAGATTCCGGCTGAACACTTGGAGATTTATGACATAAAATGAGAATGTTTTTTCCCAGTGCTACGTGAAGAGAAAACTTTGCCTACCCAAAATTATTGTAATTTCAGAGATTGTAGACTCAGAAAGAAGAGATTCTTGCAGAAAAGCTATCTGGGCAATACGTTTTGATAACTGAGTTAAAACTCATTGTCTTTTGATTGGAGACTTCAAATCTCTGACATTGCATGAACTCATTGTTAAAACTATTAAGGTAAATGAAATAAGAGATTATAATCAGACATACATTTGAGACATATGTAAGAAAACCTGTGCATGATGAAAACACTATGACCATGTGAAAGAGAAAAAAAGTCTAAAACAGTAAGAGTGGGAAAGAAAAGAAAAAAGTAAGAGATTAAGGGTAGGAAGCAAAGAAAGAGACAGAACTATGACAAATGCTGGAGCATAAGAGAAAATCTAAACAAACGACAAAAAAGGGGATTATACCTGACAAAATGTTGATGAAGGTGAGGGAGTGACCGCATGGAAGAGACAGTCCATTCAATCTGGGAGGGAAATCGGGTGCAGGAATGGAGAGAGGACTTGAAGCGGAACGTGAGGATAATCGCAACAAAGATACAACAACTGTAATAAAATAGGAAGAATAGAAAAAGTGAATTCACTTGGGATAGAACTAATGTTTGGTGACTACAACGGCACAAGAAGTTAGACAAAAATAAAAGAGTATGATATCAACTGAACAATTGTGAAAAGCAGACAGGAAAAATTACCAAAAGCATATTATCGTAATGAAATGGTCCATAGTTTCTGTTTTACAAGTTGCAAGTTGCAAGGAAGTCTTTAAACGAAATAGATTATTTTGTGATATTGTCTTATTGTTATATGTGACTTTAAAAAGACCTGGATGAAAAAGGGCAAAGCGGGCTCCATAGCCTCGTCGTCCGTCTGCTATACATTTGCTGTAAAATATTGTTACCAGATCAAGAGATGTGTTTGAGCTGTTTCGCAGCAAAGATGACGTTCATTAATTTAGTGAATTCAAAAAACTACAAAATTACACCTCTAAGGTTGTTAGAAGTTGCATGGGTCAAGGGAATGTGGCCTAGACTATGTAGTCATTTAATATTGAGTGGTGGCCCCTCAGGTAAATTAAAAAGTTGAGGTAAAAAAGATTTGAAGAAAGATATGGGATTTGTTCCTTCCTCTGGAAGACTATACATTCATAGATTGTTCTGCCTGTTGCAATTTCTGAGGTCCTCAACCTGTTTCTAAAGGTAAGCAATCTGCATTAGAATGGTGTTTAGTGTGACCGTGGTTGCAGTGAAGGTGGTTATATTTTGCTCTGCATTAAATAAATGTTCCTTCATTAGTGACCACTTATTGTTAGTCTCTTCCAATAACGGCTGAAAAGCTCTTATCTCTTCCAATAGGAGGTCCAATGAAACTGTAGAAAGCTATTTTGTGGTGGACTGTGGGGGTTTTGTAAGCCTCCTAGTCAATGGTTTACCTTACTAAGGTTGAGTAGACATGGCGGCCGAAGCAGAGGAAGAAGTGGAGGCATAGACTTTCTGTGAGGAATTTTCTTGCATTATGACAGCCTTTGAATGTGCAAGAAAGTGTCTGGAAGATTTATTTGGGGAAAGCCTGAGGGTTTTTTTAGGAACACTTACTCTGCCCATAAACTGAAAGAAGCCACTGGTAGAGTACAAAAACTAATGGGTGCAGGCAATTGGTAATAGGTGCAAGCACTAGGTCAAAAGAGTTAAACAGGGCATACAAAAAGAGAAGGTTTAAATCAGAAGGGCTGTTTGCAAAACTTAAAGTTGGCTTGGTAATGCCACATAGAGAATTATGATTGTTTCATTAATAGGCAGTCTTCATTTCCATAAAAAAATGGCATTATATTTAATAAAATAGAAAGAGGAAAGAGGGTGTGTGCATGTATTTCAAACACGCCTGACTCTCACATTCCTCTTAATGTTTAAAATGGCAGTTACTTCTGAAGTATTGAAGCATACTGTCTGTATTACATGAACCACTGCTTTCCAAATTATAAAAAAGGAAGGGGCTTCCGACGCTACTCTTTAATCCTTCGTAATTAACTTGGCAGGTCGTCAAGAACTGGGAGACTGTTGTTGCACCGCCATATTCAGCGCAGGCCTCCAGAGCCTCACGGAGATGCTGCCATCTTGTCCATGCATCAAGCCACACCCTTCTTTTTTCCTTCTTTTCTAATGAGAACACTTTAGTGAGTTTAATACAAACAATACATTTGGGGGCATATTTATACTCCGTCTGCGCCGAATGTGCGTCAAACATTTTGACGCACATTCGGCGCAAACCTTGCCCCATATTTAAACTTTGACGCCCGAGCCCACGGATGTCAAAATTCTGCTGTGTGCGTCATTTTCTGGATGCGGGAAACCGCATTGCGTTAATAATATGCAAGGTAGGCGTTCCCGTCCCAAAAAATGACACAAACACCCATACGCCGTATTTATGCTACCGCACAAAAATCCTGCATGGCCGGGAGGCAGAGTCGGAAAATGATGCACAGACGGATTTGCGTAAAAAATTAATGCCTGGGTCAGGGCAGGCGTTAAAATGGCACAAACACACCTGTATTTAATGAAACCACACAGAAGCAACAGCAGAGCAGCAAAAGGAAGACATGGAGGTGCTTCTCATCCAGCGTGCACGCAGACGCAGAGCACAGGAACAACAACAACAGCTTCCACAACACCAGCAGGGACCCCAAAGGCAGCGCAGAAGGCAGGAGAGGATATTCTGCACCAGGACAACCCTTCATGGCCTCAGGGAGCATGACATCATCCAGAGGTACAGGTTGAACTGGCAAGCCAATCAGCAGCTGCTGCGCAACATTGAGCCACAGTTGGCACCCAGCTTGCAGACACCCCGCACCATCCCACCAGAAACCAAGCTGCTAGCTGTACTACACATGTTGGCAAGTGACTCCTTTCAAAACACTGGCGCCCTGGTTGCTGGGATCTCACAGCCATCATTCTCCGCCTTCCTGCCCAAGGTACTGGATGCCATCATCACACTCACACCCGCCACATCTGCTTCCCAAACACACAGCAGAAGCAGCAGGAGACAAAACAGGGGTTTTACCTCATTAATGGATTTCCACATGTCCTTGGTGCCATTAACACACACATGTACGCTTTGTGCCACCTGCTGCAACTGAACATCTATGCCTCAACAGGAAGCACCGTCATGACCAAAGTGGGTGCAATCAGCCTTTCTCAGTATTGTCACAACTGTAATATTACATAAAAATGGTAAAATGGCCCAAGCTCAGATAATGCCTGAAATTTTGCTGCAAAAGCGTAAAAAAATTACGCACATGCATAAAAAAATTACGCTTATGGCCGAAAAACAACGCATAATGCGCTGAAATAACCATTGCCCCTGAGCTGTATCTTCCACACTGTACCTCAGAAAATTGGTTAAGTGTAAAACTATTTCCAAACATATGGATGCAGGCTCAAATCTACTCCTGTGCGTTGAAGAAAATGATGCGCAGACAGTATGCGTCAAAATATTTTGACGCATGACGATAAAAACGCCCGCCATTGTAGGCAGGAAGTGATGTAATGGGATATCCTGTTTACAGAATATGTACAGTGGGTGTACTTTCACTTTCACTTTGCACTCCTGTATGGTCTTTTTATTGTCTTTTTGTGATTAAAAACCTGTTGTAGTATCCTGTCTGAGTGGTTTTTGTGCTCATTTGTGTTGTAAAGTATTGTCTTTGTTTTGTTGGGAGTCTGTTGTGGGTAGTGTTAGTTTGGGTATAGTTGGGCTGTGTTAGTTGTTTATTTGTTTTTTTCCTGTTCTACCTTCCCCCTATTCTCCTTTGTTCCCCTTTATCCCCTATTTCTCTTATTCAACAAATATGTTGCGTAGGCCTCGTCTTAGCAGGATGGGAGAGGAGGAGCTGGGTGGATTCATATGGCTGGTGTGATATTTCCTACCCCTAATGATTGAGGCTGGTGGGCGTGTGATACAGGGGTATCACACTGATGCACGGAGGCTCAGGTGGGCAAAGGTGTTGCATCATCTGCAACGGATTTATAAGACACACAGAACCAAGCAGCAGCTGAAGCACCGCTGGGCTGACCTTGTCTCTAGGGAGCAAGATCTGCTGGACCACCTGGGGATTGTGATTGGTGGCCCTATTGGTGAGTACAAATCATGTTAATGGGCACGTTTAAAAGCTCTGTAGTGACATCAGCTGGTTTTTACAATATCTGCCGGCAATGTTGTTGAGTGTGTGGAATGCTACAGAAACATACAGGGTCATATATCTACTTTGTTAAGGACCACAATTGCTGGCTGTTAGGAAGAAAAAGCTCTGCAAACGTACTCAATACATTTGCATTATGTAAGTTAGTGCCGCATTAGTGTCAAACAGCAACACAAATCAGGAGCCAATTATGTATAGATATAGGCCACCGTTGCCTGTGAAGTATAGAAATTTCCAAATCATTACCATCATTTTTTGACGCAACAGCTAGACTGACTTTCTAAACACAACATGAGGCTGAAAATGAGTGCAGGCTTCACGTCAATTGATGATAGCAATGTGGCCAGAACATATTGTATTTTATTGTAATAGTATTTATACAGCGCTTACTACCCCTGATGAGGCGCCGAATCGCTTTTCGGCGAGTAGCATGCTACTCAGGAATCCAACAAGAATTAGTGATGGATTAGTATCGGGAAATATGAGTACAGTTTTAGTATTATTATGACTTAATTTGAGCCGCGGATATGAGAGTTTGTTAGTTAGATTGACTGGAGTAATGGAGGGGTGGAGGAGGAAAGAAATCCAGAAGTGTTAATTGGGAGTATTAACCCTCATTTACTCATCCCAAAGGCTTGGGATGAGTAAAGGGGGATGGAGGGGGATGGAGGAGGGAAGGGTTAGGGAGATCATAGTAGCAGGGTGAGATAAATGAGGGAGAATTTAGTAGGGTTGTTTGGGAGGTCATGGTAGCAGAGTAAGGTTTGGTGAGTTATATGTGGAAGCAGAGGGAAGAGGTTAGGCAGAGTTATTTAGGAGATGAAAGTAGTCGAATGGATTTGGAATGAGTCAGAGTGGGAATGGAGGATAGATTGATAGAGACATGACATATGATGATGGGTAGAGAAGTGTGATAAGAGGAGAGCAGGGATTCATAGATAACTAGTGTAACAACCCAGCCAGGAGCCATGCAATGACCCACAAACAAGCCAAGCACAGAACAACATACACACACACATACACACATGTATATATATATATATATACACACACACACACACATACAAACACACATGAATACACACACACATGCACACATATATGTACATACAATACATATACCATGGGTAAATATACTTAGTCAAACAGGTTTAAAGAGTGTGTGTGTATTTTATTGTTATGACATTAGCAATACATATTTTCTAAAGAACTATACATAACTAGAAATAGACACATAATCAGAAAAAATATTTATCAACATAAGCATATGCGGTCCATAGTTGTTTGAATATGGTGGTTATGAAGGAAAGAGACAACTCTTGACTAGTTTTCTGAAGACAAGAAAGTTATCTGTGGCACTTATAGTTGGGGGTAATGAATTCCATAGTTTGGCTGCTTGAACGGAGAAGGATGTACCACCTATAGTATTTGTCTTGTATGGTGGTGTTCTAAGGCCGGGTGCCAATCTTGAATTATAAAAAGTGGTCCTGTTCCATGGATAGCTTTGTGGGTGATACAAAGCAGCTTGAAAGTGCATCTTCTGGCAACGGGTAACTAGTGTAGTGCTCTCAAGGCAGGGAAGATGTGGGCTTGCGGCTTTACATGTAATAGTAGCCTGTCTGCGGAGTTCTGAATACGTTGTAGTTTTTTCATAATAGATAGAGATGATCCATGGTAGAGGCCATTGGCATAATCCAGTTTGGATAGTACAAGCGAGATAGTAGCTTGCACCTTGTGTGGAAATCCGAGGTGGGGGAAGATGCGTCATAGAGTCTTCAAGGTGATGAAGCTTGTATGTGCTAATTTGTCCACTTGGGCATTCATAGTTAACTTGGAATCCATGGTGATTCCAAGGTTTTTAACTTCCTTGGATAATTGAGGAGGTGGTCCGAGATCGTCAGGCCAGACGCACAGAGGTTCATAATATTTCCCGTCACCACATATGAGTATTTCTCTTTTGGAGGTATTTAGTTTGAGATGGCTCCAGGTCATCCACTGATCAACGGCTCTGAGGCAACTGAAGATTTCTGAGTTTGATGTTTTTGGGACATTCTAATTTAAGTAGTATTTGTATGTCATCTGAATAGTTGTAGAATGTGAGATGGAAATCATTGATCAGTTCTGGTAATGATATCATGTGGATGTTTAAAAGCAAAGGTGAGATGATTGATCCTTGGGGGCCCCCTGCTTTTGTGAGGTAGGGTTTGGACGAGAAGGGGGGTGAGTCGATGATATTAGGGCCCGTATTTATACTCCGTTTGCGCCGAATTAGCGTCGTTTTTTTCGACGCAAATTCGGCGCAAAACTAACGCCATATTTATACTTTGGCGTTAGACGCGTCTAGCGCCAAAGTATGGGCAAATAGCGTCATTTTTTTGCGTGAACGCCTTCCTTGCGTTAATGAGATGCAAGGAAGGCGTTCCCGTCTAAAAAAATGACGGCGACGCAAATGCGTCGTATTTATACTCCCGGGCAAAAGTCACGCCCGGGAGGTGGCGGGTCAAAAAAACCCGCATTTGCGCCACTATTTAACGCCTGGGTCAGGGTAGGCGTTAAGGGGCCTGTGGGCTCAAAATGAGCCCACAGGTGCCCTCCCCTGCCCCCAGGGACCCCCCCTGCCTCCCCTGCCCACCCCAGGAGGACACCCAAGGATGGAGGGACCCACCCCAGGGACATTCAGGTAAGTTCAAGTAAGTATAATTTTTTATATTTTTTAAAAAAAATTTGGGTGGCATAGGGGGGCCTTATTTGTGCCCCCCTACATGCCACTATGCCCAATGACCATGCCCAGGGGACATAAGTCCCCTGGGCATGGCCATTGGGCAAGGGGGCATGACTCCTGTCTTTACTAAGACAGGAGTCATTTAAATGGCGTCTGGGCGTCGAAAATAATGGCGCAAATCGGGTTGAGGCGATTTTTTTGCCTCAACCTGACTTGCCCCATTTTAAGACGCCCTAACTCCATTTTCCCCCTACGCCGGCGCTGCCTGGTCTACGTGGTTTTTTCCATGCACACCAGGCAGCGCCGGTCTGCTAGCGCCGGCTAACGCCATTCCATAAATACGGCGCCCGCATGGCGCTTCAGAATGGCTTTAGACGGCGCTAAATTTTTTGACGCTAAACTGCGTTAGCGCAGTTTAGCGTCAAAAAGTATAAATATGGGCCTAGATGTTTTTTGAAGATAGGAAGTAATCCAGTGGAGAGCAGTCCATTGTATGCCGCCTTCGTGGAGTCTTTGAATTAGGGTGTCATGGTCAACCATATCAAAGGCAGCCGAGAGGTCCAAGAGAAGTAGTGCAGCAACTCCATTGCGGTCGACTGTGTTTTTAAGATCATCCCAGATTGCTATGAGTGCCGATTCCGTGCCGCTTCCTGAGTGGAATCCAGTTTGGAAGTCTGAAAGTATAGAATTGTCTTCAATGGATTGTGACATCTGGGTGAATGCTGCTCTTTCTATGAATTCCAGGAAAGGTCCATTGTGATTGGTCTGTAGTTGTTGGGGTCTTGCGGGTCTAGGTTTGTTTTCTTTAATAACGGTCGTATGTATGCCTTTTTCAGGTCTATAGGAAATGTTCCTGTAGTTAAAGAGTTGTTGATGATTCTTCTTACAGGTGTGGCAGCAGAAGTAGATAGAAGAATGTTCTTGAAGATTTGTGGTGTGCAAGGGTCAGAAGGGCAACCAGAAGGTCTGCTTGCTTTGACCAAATCCATAAATTCACCATGGGATATTTGTTGGAAGGACTGTAGAGGCTGGGTTGGTTTATTCTTAGAGGGTATTTTAGGAAAGGGGTTAGTAATTATGGTTTTCTTCTGTTTTAAATAGTAGTCCAATGTGTCTGCCTTGGTTGTGTAGTGAGTTGCCAATTTGTTTGTGAAATCTTGAGTAGTGGGATGACTTCCTTCCATACATGTAGGTTTTCGAAATTCATTGAGAATTTTATAAAATTCCTTGGTTGTAGATTGAGCATTTTGAATTCTGTCTGAGTAGCATCTTTTTTAACCTTTTTGATTGATGATTTGTATATTCTGTTAAGTTTGTGTAGCTGCAGTTTGCCTTGACTGTTTGTTTTGAGCCAGGTCCGCTGCAACTTTCTGATTTGTTGCTTTATCTTTTTAAGTTCTGCGTTTCTCCAAGGTGTTGGTTTTCTTTTGTCTTGTTTAGTTTTTCTGAGTGGTATTAGGATATCAAAAGCTTTCTGTAGCCACTCAAAGTTTTGGAACAGAATTAAATGTATCTAGATCTGTGTTGGCTGTTAGTTGTGTTTCTAAGTCATCCAAATTGAGTTTGCTCAATGGTCGATAGGTGCATGTATGTAAGTAGTGGGGTGTGTTTATTTGTGGAGTTTTATGTCGGAAAGTTATCAAATGGTGGTCGGACCAAGTGATTGGCGTGATGCTATGACCGGTAACTAGTTCAGGCTTAGCAAAAATGACATCTAGGATGTGTCCGGCCGTGTGTGGGATTGTGTACAATCTGATGTAGGTTCAATGCGACTAGGCTAGTGGTGATACCTTTTGGATGGGGCATATTGGGTTTGTCAAACCAAATGTTTAGATCCCCAAGAATGCATAGGTTGGAGTATAGTGTAATAAGGTTTGAGACTGTATCTAGAAAAGCATCTGGGAATGTTGAGTTGTTAGGTGGAGGTCTGTAAAGGAGGAGAAAGTTAGAGGAGGAAGTTTGAGTAGGGTGGCATCTGGTGAGGAGGGCTTCACAACCTTGTATGGCGATGTTGTCTGTTTTACTGAGGTTTATTGCCTGTTTGAATATATAAGCTAGTCCACCTCCTCTCTTGCCTATACGGTTTTGTGTGATGGTTTGAGGAAGGGCTTCGTGCAACACTGGGGCCATGTCATCTCCCAACCAGGATTCCGTTATGAATAGTAAGTCAGGTTGTGTGTCTGTGAGCAGGTTGTAGATGTGGTGCTTGTTTTCTGAGAGTGATCGAGCATTTATGAGCTGGCAGTTTAGAAAAGGTGTGTTAGTGGTAGTGTTGTTTTGTTTAGGAGAAAGGTAAGTAGTATAATATGAGTTTGAAGTAGGAGTGTTGCTAGTTGTGATAACTGTTTGAGGCTCACAATAGTCTTGCTTTTCAATATAGTGTTCCTCTTCCAGCAGGTTATGGAGGCATTTTGTTGGATCTGTGTGTGTGGGTGGTGGACTTGGTGGATGAGAGAGACATGAAGAGTGTAGTGTTTTTTGTAGGGTAGTCTTATCATGTAATAGACAAGGGGATGCGAGGTTGCTAAGAGTGGCATGTTATTTATTTTGTTTGCGTCTGTTTAGTGTGGATGGAGTATGGGTTAGGGGTGGTGGAGGAGCATGTGGATCATGATGTAAGGCTCTGGAGGAGAGGCAAGTGAATGAAAGCTGCTGGGTTGGGGTGCTTGTGGTAGGTGTTTGTGAAGAGTGAGAAAGTAGGGGTAAAGATAGGATGGGATTTGTATTCTTTATGTTGTCCTGAGGGTGGGAGTGGGTGTGACGATAAGTGTAATGAAAGTTTGTGTTGCTTTGATGTGCTGATGTGTGTGTGTGGTCTGTATTGTTTTTGTGAAATAGTGAGAGGGGATATTGGTGTAGTTGTTTTTGGTGAGGGATTTGTATGTGAAATAGTGCTGGTGAGTGGAATTAGAGTGTTAGATGGGGTGTTAATATGTTTTGGAGATGAATGTACGAGGTGTGTAAGAGGTAATGGATGTGGGTCAGTGGAGTTAGTGTTAGCTGTGATGACTGGAAGAGGTAATATGAGTGTTGGAGTGAAGTGTGGGGATTGTTTGGTTGTGTGTAATTGGTAAAGAGAGGGAAAGGGTGTTTGTAGATGGTGCGTTGGAAGGCTGGGTTTTGGCATTGTTATGATGAAAGGTGATCTGTGTGAAGCAAACAGAGGATAGTGCTGTTGTTTAGTATGAGCAGAAAGTGTATCTGGAAGGCTGAGAGTCAGAGAAATGTATACTGTAGTTTTGTGTTGTGTGGGTGATGGCAGGTTGTGTTAGTGGGAGTGGACAGAGTAGTCGTTGCTGTGAGAATGAAGGTGTTTGACTGCTGTAGTTGTGGAGGATATGTGTATATGTGTTGTATAATGGGTATTGTGTTGGGTGATGGGACATTGCAATCTGTCTGTGGTCAGTTTGTGATGCATGAGTTGGATGTCTTTGCAGATAATGTGTTTGCATGTTGATGGATGTGTAGGGACTGATATCAATCCTGGTCAATAGTGAATTGGGCAGCATTTCGGGCCCTAGGCCCTAGTCCCTACCTGTCCCGAACAGGCCCAAACAGGCAACTGCCCTTGTCCTCTCCGCCGATATGTTGTCATTCACCACACTTCTCATTTTGCAATACTGCTAGTTACTGCGGCAAGCTCCAAGTATGTCACGTTACAGGGTTCTACTGAATGTTCTGCATGATTCAACTATGACTGTATGTAAGATCCTCTATTACTAAAAGGCAACAAAAAAACAGATTTAAACAAAAAATGAGGGATAAGAAACCCATTCAATGATTTAAAAAAAATGGACTGAACCACAGCCCACTCTAATTGGTGCTGCAAACAACAGGTCTTCGACAACAGCACACTAAAAATGTCCATAGGTGAAAACTAAAAAGTCCTTGAGTGATGTCCTCCTTTCATGCCATGTTTGGTATAAATCGCTCCAGCTGTTTTTGCTACACAGAAGAACAAATAGGAGCTACAATGGGAGGCTTTTTTACGGCCACCCTGCCCCCTCTCCCCTTCTTAGTAGATCATGCACAAAACCTGTCATGCTGAAACTAAAAAGCAAAATAAAAAAAGCACAATAGGTGACATGGTACTATATGATTATCTCAAAGTTTTGGTGACAAGGATAGCTGACGCTCCACAGGTCTATGTTATCAGGTGTCTTCATAACATGCTATGCTCCCCTGAGTTTGTTTGCTGGTTGGCATGGGAAGCTACCATGTAATTGTATAGAAGTGTAAATTAAGCTGTAGCATTCAAAGTTCATAGCAGTGCACTTCAGAGGAACTCCCGAAAAGGAACTAGAGATTCAATCTTGAAAATCTGTTCCTCCCCCAGTTCCACCTACTCATATGTCTCATGTGTGTCTGGTGAGTGTGTAAGGAAACCGATCATGGAAATTCCCAAAATCTTAGGGATTATTGTGTCCCTCCTTCATTTCGGATACATGTTTGATCTGGATTTGGACACATAGGGAACAAGTTCTAACTGCACTCAGCTAACATCTTAAACTGGTATTTGGAGTTTGTAGTGCCACATTTCAATTAGGGATGGCTGGCCAAAGGTATGCACATGGGTTCATATCTCTATAGTTGGTGCAACTCATCATAGCTCGGCCACATCAAATGAAGAAACTGTAACAACATGAGGGCTAACAACTGTCCCTGCCCCTCTGTACATTCTACCTCTTGTCATAAATTTGTCATGGGCACAATGGCTGGGTGACTGGTAAGGCAGTCCTCACGGGAAGTGGCTTTGGAAATCTCTCATAGATACACATGATGAGACGAATACACTCCATGATTATGTCTGCTCACTAATGAAGGAGCATGTTTGCCAACACATGATAGTTAGGGCCACTGCATGTGTGCAGATATGTGTGTATCACTCACTGGAGACCCACGGTATGTACATGTTAGCCGTGCTATGTAGGATGCAGTATCATCATTTCTGAGAGGCTTTACTTTCTGATGTAATCTTACACATAGTATTTGTTTTTGGAATTGTACAGTGCACAGACATTGAGCACATTTCTCCCTTCCATGCCTTACAGGTGGACCAGCACCCTACACTGTTGGCGAGGTGGCTCGATTCGAGGACCCAGACAACTCCAGTAAGTGTTGATGTGTCTGTAATGTGTTGTGTTTGCTGGTGATGTGTGATGGACTCCTGTATGTTGGACACATAGCAAGGTGTGATGCGCTGGCCAGTCATTTGTTTTGTTCCATGAGTGGAATATCATTTTATCACCATCTTTGAGTTGGCCAATCCTTATCCTATTGTCTTATTTAGGTATTCTAGGTCAGTCCTGTAGGCATGGCAATGTGAATAGGGATGAGTCATGTGGATAAAACTTGAATCAGAAAGAGTCGCAACGGACCAAATTAGTGAATTAGTCAGCCAGTCAGACCCAAATTCTCCCAGAATGGGGATGCCCAATGCTTACCCACAGACTTCTTCTTCCCTATTCACTTATGTACTTATTAAACTGTAGGTTAAAATTCCTAGCAGCATGTAGCTCCACATGTAGTGCTACGAGTATGTGGCACTTGAGTGCAATTGCCTAGGTGTGCATGCAACTCATGGCCAGGGGTGTTCTTACATCTCTGTGTTTGTTGTAAGTCATGGCTTACTGGTAGTAAATGATGTGGACAAAGGTCTGCATTTCCAAACATGAGTGGCAATGGGATTGGTCAAGGGGTAGCTGTCTCCTATTTGGAGATCCTCCTTACCTGTCGTGTGTGTGCTGAGCCAAACACATGTCCAGCTTTCCTAAGCTTCCTGGGTGTCCTTGTTGTTAGAAATTATTAGTTGTTAGTCCACCACCCCCCCAGACACAGGCATAGGTTTGTGAGTAGTGTACCTAGGACTATTAATACAAATTTGGTATACAGACATGTAAATCAGTGAATCACTTGTCTGAACCTAGTATACACACTCATATTTAGCACATGCTTACTATACTGGCAAGTCCATTTACAACTCGCAGATCATGCGGCTCTAGATTTCCATCCCGTACAATGACATTTGTAGCCCTGGCAGTGGTGGAGGATGTGCAGCATGATTGTTAGCTGACAACTTGCAGAAAAATGATGCCAAAATCAAGGCTGTTGTTACCCATCTTATAGGGATTGGATGTGCTATGTGTGATAGGACCTTTGTAGGTTGGCTTGCCATGTACTTCCTCAGGGACAATCAATGATCTGTATGATGATATGAGCTGTTACAAGTACAATAGATATATTGTCTGATTTACTTCTTCTGCCATTTCATACAATGCAGTATCTAATGTTAGATATTCATTTGTCTTAACAGCTGCAAATATGACACCCATCCAGGTTAGGAGTTTCAACGGTGGGCAATGAGGTACCAACACATACTTCAAGTCGAGTCTGGGTACTGCAACATGGCCCGCAGATATATCCATGAACGAGCCTCTGGAGCATGGAGGGCATTTGCACAAGGCAGCCCTTCTTTGCCTACCACAACCACCATCAGCACCACCACTACTACCACCCAGGTGGCACCACCAGCAGCTGGGAACGTTGTGGGACCATCCACAGCAACTGCTCCTGGCCCAAGCACAGCACCAGCTGCAGGGCAGCCCACAGCCATGGACACAACACAAGCCCATACTTCCTCGGCTGGCACCCAGACCACCCCTGCTGCAGCCATTGACCCTGCTGCTTTTGGACAAATGGAACGGAAATAGGACCGTGTCCTTAGGAAGATGAGCAGACTGCGGCAGGAGGTGCGACAGGTCAACCGGCGGGTGCATTCCATCAAGAGGGCCCTCTGAAGGGCCAACCTGTAGACTATGAGACGGACATGATTCCCTCCCCTCCCTCATCTTTCCTGGTTCCTATACATTGTGGGTTTATGGGGCTTAGTGTTAGGTTAGTATAGGCTGTTAGTTTAGTTAGTGTTAGTGGGTGGGGAGTCCTGAATATTTCTGTTTATTTTTAAGTGTGTGGGTGGGTGTGTTTGTGGCAATTTTGGGGTTCTTGTGTTTTTACAAAAAAAAATACACACATATATATATATATATGGTTCTGTGTAACCAGCGCTGTGAAATACGAACCACTAACGTACATCGGCGTGCTTTGTGTTTCTTTGAATTTTTCACACACGCTGTCCGTATAGTAACGGTCCGGCATTTGAGTTTGGCTGAACTCTATTTATTTTTGTTTTGGATTCTAATTTTTGAATGAAGCGTTTGATTTTTTCTTTCTTCTTCGTTTTTTCTATCTGGAACTCTGTATTGGGACTGATTCTGAATAGACAACAGTTTTTTCACATATTTTTACACTGGTAACCTGGGCCTCTTGGTACAATTTTTTGGACTCATTTTATCAGTTTTTGAATTGTTTAATGCATCATGGCGAATCGGAAAGCCCTGTGGGAACAAGCTGCCACTACTCTATTTGATAATGTTTCTGGAACCTCAATGCCTTCGGACTTATCTACACGCACAGCAACCACCATTATTTCTGAACTAGAGAAGGCAAGAATCTTAGAATTAAAAAAATGGTGGGAAATGACCTCATTGACCAAATATATACAAAATGGTCGTGTGCGACGAGGTCTCAGAATTCTAATATTGCCTACCCTGGGTGATATAGATCCTGATCTTCTAGAACAATGGAGAGCGCATACATCTGAATGCTCAGTTAAATTGATGGACACTTTGATTATTCAATCAAAACGTCGTATGGAAGAACAAACCCATAAAATTGAACCTCTTACTAAAGAACTAGAAAAAATGAGTACTTCCTCAGAAATACAACAACAATTGTTAATGAAGATGGAAGAACGTATAACTAAAAAAGAGGATGAAATCAAGCTCCGCAAGGCCTCTAAATTCAATAGAGACAAGAAAGATTATGAAATAGGTAGAATTTATACATTTGCTCGTAAATATAATACACTTAGAGCACAAGACAAAGTTATGATGATGGACAGTCCTAATATAACAACTAATACAGTAGAAGACAGCTCGGATTTGAGCTCATCAGCTGACTAAGCTTCTGCTAATAAACTGGATTTTCACGGGGAAATGAGACTACTACGATCAATCACGCCACAATCAAACAGAGGTCGAGGACGAAGTCGAGGAGGTTCAAGACGCGGAGGGGGAAGAGGCAGAAATCACAAATATCAAGACTAGAGAGGACCTTTCGATCTGACAATTCCAATATCATTGTAAATATCTCTAAAGTACAGCTCACCTCTAATCAGGAGCGAATTCTAAATTTAGGATTAAGTTTTTGTCCTGATAATCATTGGGATTATGTTGACACCAGAATAGAATTGTATAAATATACACGTAAGTTGCGGCTGTTGAAATATTTTTCCAAGACAACACAGGCCACTACGGGCCTGATTCTAACTTTGGAGGACGGTGTTAAACCATCCCAAAAGTGGCGGATATACCACCTACCGTATTACGAGTTCCATAGGATATAATGGACTCGTAATACGGTAGGTGGTATATCCGCCACTTTTGGGACGGTTTAACACCGTCCTCCAAAGTTAGAATCAGGCCCTACATCTTGTTCCAACATTAATGTAGACACTTTATCTGGTTTTCATGTCAATGAAGCGCCTGATTTAGTAGAAATTGGCAGGTTGGGTTGTTTGGATGATGTTAGCAATGATATAGGTGAAGACAATAACACTTTGACTGATATCGGATTTGTTACTAATAAGACCGTTGCCAGTAGGCTTAAGCCCTCCAGCAGATTTAATCCTCAATTACCGACTGGTAATATGATTGATTTGTTCTATGAATTGGTAGTTGATGACGTTGATCGGTTTCGGAATGATTGGAAAAGGGTTAAAATGAAAAAAGCCCAAAGAGTGAATTTCTCAGCCTCAGATTGGAAAGATCTAAATGAGCTTAAATCCAATAACACAATTATCATCAAACCCTCCGATAAAGGAGGGAATATTGTTATTATGGATATTAATAGCTATATGAAGGAGGCTAATCATCAACTTTCCAATAAACAACATTATCAAAAACTAACTACTAATCCTACTAATGAATATCAAACCATCTACTGGGAGATGCTTGATAGCTGGCACACTAAAGGGCTAATTGACCAAAATGAATATCTTTATCTCAAAGTTTTGTTTCCTAGAATCCCTTGTATTTACTTTCTACCAAAGATTCATAAAAATACAAAACATCCTCCTGGTCGACCTATAGTGAGTATGAACTCATCCCTATTAGAAAATACCTCCCGTTTCTTGGACCTTTTCTTATGTCCTTTTGTCACCGAATTGCCGTTTTATCTTCGAGACACCAATGACTTTCTTGCTAAGATTCACAATGTTCCATGGCAACCCAACTATCTATTGGTAACCATGGATGTGACTGCATTATACACTTCCATCAAGCATGAATTTGGCATTCAAGCATGTTGTCACTTCTTGGGCACTCGTAAAATTGAATTTCTTCAACATACTAACATGCTAATTAGCATGTTAAGATTTTGCCTCACCCACAACGCCTTTCTATTTGACAATCAACATTACTTGCAGAAACAAGGGACTGCAATGGGAGCTTCATTTGCTCCCACGTACGCCAACCTTTACATGGGCTGGTGGGAAAAGGAGATAGCTTGGTCTGACTCTAATGGTAAATACATGGAACAAGTGATACTATGGGTCAGATATATTGATGATCTCTTTCTTATCTGGGATGGTGACGAGACTTCTCTCAAACAATATGTTGATATCTTGAACAACAATGAGCTGAACATTCACTTAGACTTGAAATATAGTGCACAAACTATAGAATTTCTTGATGTCCAGATCTCTATTGAAAAAGATGTCTTACAGACAACCATTTTCCGTAAACCAACAGCCTGTAATTCAATCTTGCATGGCAATAGTGGTCATCCAAAAGCTTTGAAATGGAGTATTCCATATAGTCAATTTTTACGGGCTCGTAGAATCTGTTCTAATGATGATTGCTTCAAGACTGAAATCATGACGATGACACAGAGATTTTTAGAGAGAGGATATCCTTTGAAGATCCTTAAAGATGCACACTTGAGGGTCTTGAATATGTCTCGAGAAAAATAGCTTTTCAAGCCTGTTAAGATTCATAATCAAGATCAAAATAAGGTATCATCACCTAGACTGTTCTTAGAGTTTAATTCTCAACATTCGCATTTAAATAATATCATACAGAAAAATTGGCATGTTTTGAGACATGATTCTGCCATCAAGGACAGTATAGGTCCACATCCATGTATCACATATCGCAAAACTCAATCTTTGGGTAACCATCTTACCAGAAGCCTATTTCAGAGTCCCAAAACTAATATGTCATGGTTGGCTAAAAAAAGCTTGGGCTTTTGGAAATGTGGACATTGTAAATCTTGTTTGTATGCACAGAATACTCAGACATACACCACGTTTGAAGGAAAAATTTGTGACATAACTGAACGTATCACATGCGAAACTGAATACGTTGTATATGTCATTGAATGTGGGTGTCGCAAAAAATATGTGGGCAGTACCATTCATAAACTGAAAGTCAGGTTCCTGCAACATCTCAGAGCCATTAAGAATCATGATCCATCTTATCCTTTAGCTAAACACTTTTGGGATGTACATGAAGGTAACTGTAGTTCCCTAGCATTTTATGGTGTTAAAACCATTGCGGCCCATCCCCGAGGAGGCAATAGAATGGCACATTTGAGACAAATGGAGTCCAAAACTATTTTACTTTTAGGTACAGAACACCCTTGGGGTCACAACTTGGACGCAGAGCTTCATGTACATCTGTACGTTTTTAGATTTTCCCATACAGATATATACACATTTTTTCACATTTTTTCACACATAGATTTTGTCCAATAGAAAACATGAAATGAAATTGATGACTTTTTTAGAATATTGTGTTTTGTTAGGATCCTTACTGATTGACTTTATCATTATTGTTATTATTATTATTATTAGCATGTTGCCGGATTGAAACTTAGTGTATTTTGGTAATAATTTTTTATTAATATTTTATTCACTTTTAGGGTGTTATACTCATCTATTTTACTCCTATACTGCTGCATAGGTCTTTGGGGAGGATAGCGGCGCACATATACATTCTCCTGTTGCTGAATTTGTGGGGTTTATTTACAATTTCCGAATCGATAACAATTTGACCTATGATATGGATCTATTAATTAATCTCTTCAGATTTCTTTTAGAATATATTAATTTATAGGACTATGACTAATTTAATGAATTATGATGATGAATATCCATTTATTTATTTATTCCACGTTGAAATCCCTTTTACCTGTATTTTATTTTGTATTTTTAGAATTGACTGAATTTACTCTATTTATTTGTCATCATTTGTCATCTATTTATAGCCTGGATATGGAGTGGATGTATTGCAATCAATTGGCAGTACATATATTTATATATTTATATTATTAATTAATTACATTTATATATCAGGCTTTTAAAATTAAAACTAAAATCAAAATCAAAATTAAAATTATTAGGTATAAGTGGGCAATATGTGGACATCAAGAGTAAAAGGAAAAAGGAAAAATGAAAATTGAAAAAGAGAAAGAGAGAAAAAAATAGCATACATGGGATTTGTTTTGTATTCAAGAATTGTAGACTGTGATTACAATTAATTAATTTTTTAGTGTTCACAGGTGACCAGACTATATTTGTGATAATGTATTATAATATGAGAGAAATATATAATGTCACATTTTTAGTTCATAGTTTATTTCAAAACATGCACAGGATTAGGAGTTTCTCATTTTTAAGTTAAAATTGTGACGTTATAAAATGGCCGCTCCATTTGCACTTCTCTTGAGCTATGCAATGAACATCAAAGAAGGACTATATGGTTTAAATAGTTGAGTGTAAAATGTCTGCCAATGTCCTGTTGAAGGCTTCGGCCGAAACGCGTAGACATTTGGTTGGGACAGCGTGTGTGTCTTTTGAATAGTGGGCACATTGTCGATCTTCTTTTTGTGCTTTTTGTACCAACTTTTGCTGGTGTGATTTACCTGCAATCTAATCTTTTTTCAATAAATAGCAGCCGATGAATTTATCGATAATAAGTGGTTTTTTGAGTATTTTACCAGCTGGTATTGAATGATGTGCAGCCCTTGGTGTGCGATTTAAATACACCATTTTTCTGGACATATATATATATATATATATATATATAAAACAAAAAAACTAAAATATATATATTTGTTTAGTATAGGATTGTATGTGTTTAGGTTAGTATCTGTCGTCCTCCATGTGTCCCGTCTCATAAGGGGGGTGGGGAGTTGAAGTTTAGAACGTTTCGTTAAATGTGATAAGTAAGTTTAGCTTAGGTTAGTTAGGGACAGTTGTGGGTAATGAATAGTTAGAGTAGATTAGGGTAGGTAAGGCTTTTACCCGAGTTTTCACTTCTGTTTTTACTGTTTAATAAATATGTAGGTAACCCTTTACAGTATGTGTCACATGCTTGTAGATCAGGGCCTTGGCATGAGTGTACAGTTTTTCTTTTGTATTACATTTTGTGTCCTATGCTGCAAACAAATCACAACTGAGCTGTAACATTGGCAGCTACCCCAAAGCTACTTAGCTAAGATTCGACCATTCATTACAACCACCAATCACAGTTACTATGGATCCCAAAGTGTGTTTTTGTCGTAATGTATGTTTTCAATGTGACATACTGTGCTTCCTGATTTAGGATTGGGGACACTGTGTTATGTCTGACTGCAGTATCATGTCCAAAGAAACCCTTATAACGTGAGTGGTTGTAAGCTCTCTTGTAGTACAGTGTACAGTACTCACATAGATCATTTGTTACACTGTTCAGCATGATTACTTATTTGGATGTAAACTCATACACCTCCATTCATGCAGCTTGGTAAGTGTTCGCTTATATTTGTGGGCAATGTTACATATGTTAGTTTTGCATTGAAGCAACATTTTTAAGGCACTATTTTCTGGTTTTGACGTCCCTTGAGGAAGCGTTAATCTGTCCAACACAGCATAATGGTGAATAGAGTCTCTTTTCCTCAGAAATTACCCTCAGGAAGGGCAGAGTATGGTAGAATCCAGGCCACTGTACATAGTTATCAACCCACATTATTTCAGGACAGTTGTATTGACAATCTATGATATTTGACAGGAGGCAAAATTCAGTGATCTACGGCACGGTTAATGTGTCACATTACACGGAGACAAAGTGGTTGTGTAAGTGCTATTTATTGAAAAGTGCTGCAGTGCTATATGTACATTGTCCATGATTGTGAGTCCATTATAGTGACATCTTCCATTGTGATCCTACACAAGTGCAAAAGGACATGTCATTGGACATGCTGGGGTGAAGTGTCAGACAGTGCAGAGGGACAGGACTTGCCAATGAGTTAGTGAGAGGCAATCACTTGGCAGGCTGACAAGATAGACAGTGGTTTGCAGAACAGTGCTTGAGTACAGTTGTTGGAAGACTGGCATGTTACAAAGCGCAGGACCTTAGTAATAGGTGGCCATGTGGCAGAGACTAGTGATTCCGAGTACTTTTACGTGTGAAGGTGATCTGTTCATGGTCTTCATCTTCTGATGTGTGTGTTGCCTCCTCTGCCCTTGGTGGTGGTGGTTGTGAAGGGGCAACACACACCTCAGTGTGTGTAGACGGGGAGTCAGACATCCCATTAGCTGCTACCTGTGAGGGTCTTCAGGGCAGTACTGCTGCAAGGAGGATCTGCTGGTTCTTAAGAATAGCAGCCACATCACGATGGTAGGCAGCCAGGTCAGCCCTGAGGGATTCAATGTTGCATTTGTGCACGTGTTGACAGGATTGCTGTTGTAGGTGTTGGGTCAACTGTATTACAGCTGTGCTGATTTCCTTCAGCCTTTTTTCTACTTCCTGCAAGATAGTTGTTCGCCCTTGCATAGCTGCTGCCTGTTCTTCAGTTGACATCATGCACAAACGCACCCCCTCTAGGCTGGCTGCCATAGTTTGCATCCCCACCCGGACTTCCTTCGCCAGCTCCCGCTGTACTCCGACTACAGTACTCTCAAAGCTGGTGCCAGTGTCGTCAGAGTTCTCAGCTGTATTGGAGCTGGCAGGTCGTACAATTGGGGTTGTGGGTGGATCCTCTGAGGTGGCTGCTGTATCTGTGCTCCTCCTTGTGACTGAAGGTGGGGTCTGGAGGGTTCCAAGGACCTCTTGGAGGGTCTGGTGGCTGATGTTTGTCAGCTCGTCATCCATGTCATCAGGGTAGTCCTGGAGAGGCATATCCGCAGGAGATCCATCGTCCTCTGCAATGAAATACGGTACAATTAGTGTGTCTGTGTTGTGGCATTTGTGATGTGACATGCCTGCCTTGTGATGCTTTTCACATTGTGATCTTGGTTCCTGTTCATTGCTCCAGTCCTTCAGATGGGCATTCTCTCAGGCCTATGCCCCACCTGCATGTCACGTGTATTGTGGTCAGTTTGTGAACTTGTCAGCATCATCTCCTCTAGGTGTTGGTTTGGCCAAATAGTGAATTGCCACCTTCTTGTATTACTCAACCCTCCCCCTACTTCCATTCTCATGGTGAGGCCTTTCACTGGCTGTGGGTGCTCTGATGGCACTAGCAGCCCACTTAACAATCTGGACCTGCCCCAGTCTCTGATCTTTCATGTCCAATATGTAGTTGAAATGTAGCGTATACTAAATATAGCATTGTTATGGCACAATATGGATGTCAGCATTGGTAACGTGTACTGCTGATGTTGGGGACTGTGTGGTACATTGGATTGCCCTGATAGTCGTAGCAGTGTCCTATTTCCTCCTCTGACTGTGCAGGTGTATTTCAGTGACCAGTTACATGTGTCCTCCCCCTCAATGCTGTTGTCTGAGCAGTATGACATTTGGGATGTTGTATTGTGACCCAGACACAGGATGGAGCCTGACATATGCAGCATGGGTGTGATATTAGTGCTGTGTACCTCCTAATGTTGATGACATTGGCTGATGTTTGCGGCAACTATGGGCATTCACATTTGACAGGACTGGAACATTTGTCTTGTTTCAGGGCATTGTTAACGTTGTCACCCTAAACCCTCTAATTTGGGTGTGTATGATCCACGGGGATATTACTGCCATTGGCTACTTGACCAGCACACACAGCAGAGGTGGTAGTGGCAACTGTTGTCAATGTTACATTCCAGTTGTTGGTATGGCTAGAGGTTGTTAATAGGGCCCTAGTTAATGTAGGGAGTATAGTGGCTAACATGTGATGCGATGTCAGTTTGACGTTGTGCCTTTCCCTCCTGGAGTGGCTTTACCTTTGCAACATCGTTGGCATGGCAGCATACCCCTATGGAAAGGTCGTTGGTGTTGGGAAATGGTGTGCCCCAGGTTTTCTCAGAACGGGCCATGCCCCTGTGCCATGCCCCTTTACCAATGCCACTCCATGTATATGATGACTTACATGCTTTGTGTAGTAGGTATTTCCCCGTGTTGCAGTTAACATTAGTGCATTTTAATTCCCCATGCGACTTACCCTCCATGTGCATTGTCTCCTGGTAGTCTGCGCTGTCCTGTCCTTAAATCCCTGTGACGATCTCCTCAGGGATGACGGCTGCCACCATCTCCTCCATGTGGTCCAGGGCGTCCTGTGATGCTGGACTCCCACCTCCTGTCTGCAGTGCTGCCTTCCTGTTCCTAGCCATCTTTTCCTTGGTCCTGCACTTGCAGTCATGCCAGCGTTCCTTGCACTCAATGACTGTTCTGTATACTTTTGCCACACTGTTAATCTTGTCAACAATTTTTTGCCATATTGTCTCTCTCCTACTGATTGGCAACTTTGAGGTGACAAACAGTTGGGGCTGGTGTTCCGTCACATCTTTAACCAGTATTGGCTGGTTCCTGGTCTGTTGTCATCTTCCTGGGGTCTGTACAGGCATCTGGGATCCATTTTGGCTCTCATCTGCACAAATGGCTGAGTTTGTTGTGAGTTTTGAAGCTATTGCGTCAAAAAAGGCCGCATATCAAGTTTGCGGTGTCGTAAATCGGCTCACAGTCATTTCCGCCATGTTAACATCATTTTCCTTTACGATGTGACGCTGTGGTGTTCGTCAAAGAAAATAACTCACACCTGTGGTTTGCGCAGCCGTGCGTCAAAGTATAAATATGACGCCCGCACGGGGCACAGAAATGGCGTTAGCCGGCGGTAATATTTTTGCTGCAAAACTGCATCGGCACAGTTTTGCGTCAAAAAGTATAAATATGGGCCTTGGTTTCTCCAACAAAGTTACAAGCAGATTGTTCCCTTTTAGTCTTTCCCAAACCTTCCATCTTGCCTGCACACATTCATGCCTTAGAACATTCATCGGGTCCTATGAGTCTCTATTAGGGTTCGCTCATACATACCATGTTAAGACCACCATTTGTCCTACACGTTCTTGTATTTGCCTGTTGCAAAAAGAACAGTTGATGGATGGAATGTAAACCAAATCAAACATTCAGCCCCAGTCACAGATCTGGGTTTAGTCCTTCAGTTTTTTTGCTCATCATGCTATTCCAGTTTGGACACAGCCATATGCAAATCAGTCTTGACCCTGTTCCCCATGGGAACAGTCCACGCCGAACTGCCAGGCCAGGTCCTCCCAGAACCAAAAACAAGCATCCTGGGAACGGTTTCGGGGTATCACCCCTCTTCAGCCAAGCTAGCTTGAATCTTTTGGCATAGTGAGCACGGGACACACGTCTGGGCATACCCTTCCCACTTGGTGCGACAAATGCAAAAAGAACAGTTGATGGAGAGAATGTAGACCAAATCAAACATTCACCCTGAGTCACAAATCTGGGATTAATCCATCAGTTGTTTTGCTCACCATGCCATTCGTTTGGACCCAGCCATATGCAAATCAGTCTTGACCCTGTTCCCCATGGGAACAGTCCAGTCTGAACTGTCAGACCAGGTTCTCCATGAACCAGAAAGAAGCATCCTGGGACTGGTTTCGGGGTCTCATCCCTGTTCAGCCAGGCCAGCTTGAATCTGGTGGCATAGTGAGCACGGGATCCACATCTGGGCATACCCTTCCCACTTGGGGCAACAAATGCAAAAAGTACAGTTGATGGAGAGAATGTAGACCAAATCAAACATTCACCCCCAGTCACAGATCTGGGTTTAATCCATCAGTTTTTTTGCTCACCATGCCATACCAGTTTGGACCCAGCCATATGCAAATCAGTCTTGACCCTGTTCACCATGTGAACAGTCCAGCCTGAACTGCCAGGCCAGGTCCTCCCTGAGCCAGAAACAGGCATCCTAGAACGGCTTTTGAGGTATCACTCCTCTTCAGCCAGGCTAGCTTAAATCTGGTGGTATAGTGAGCAGGGGACTTACGTCTAGGCATACCCTTCCCACTTGGGGCGAAAAATGCAAAAAGAACAGTTGATGTAGGGAATGTAGACCAAATCAAACATTCACCCCCAGTCACAGATCTGGGTTTAATCCATCAGTTTGTTTGCTCACCATGCCATTCCAGTTTAGACCCAGCCATATGCAAATCAGTCTTGACCCTGTTCCCCATTTGAAATGTCCAGCCAGAACTGCCAGGCCAGGTCCTCCCTGAGCCAGAAACAAGCATCCTGGGACCGCTTTTGGGGTATCACCCTTCTTCAGCCAGGCTAGCTTGAATCTGGTGGCATAGTGAGCAGGGGACCTATGTCTGGGCATACCCTTCCCACTTGGGGCAAGACATGCAAAAAGAACTGTTGATGGACAGAATGTAGACCAAATCAAACATACACCCCAAGTCACAGATCTGGGTTTAATCCATTAGTTTTTTTGCTCAGCATGCCATTCCAGTATGGACCCAGCCATATGCAAATCAGTCTTGACCCTGTTCCCCATGTGAACAGTCCAGCCAGAACTGCCAGGCCATGTCCTCCCTGAACCAGAAACAAGCATCCTTGGACCGGTTTCGGGGTATCAACCCTCTTCAGCCAGGCTAACTTGAATCTGGTGGCAGAGGGAGCACGGGACCCACGTCTGGGCATACCCGTCCCACTTGGGCGGACAAATGGAAAAAGAACAGTTGATGGAGGGAATGTAAACCAAATCAAACATTTACCCCAATCACAGATATTGGTTTAATTCATCAGTTTTTTTGCTCACCATGCCATTTCAGTTTGGACACAGCCATTTGCAAATCAGTCTTGACCCTGTTCTCCATGGGAACTGTCCAGCCTGAACTGCCAGGCCAGGTCCTTCCTGAACCAGAAACAAGCATCCTGGGACCGGTTTCAGGGTATCACCCCTCTTCAGCCAAGCTAGCTTGAATCTGGTGGCATAGTGAGTACGGGACCCACGTCTGGGCTTACCATTCCCACTTGGGGCGACAAATGCAAAAAGAACAGTTGATGGACTGAATGTAGACCAAACCAAACATTCAGCCCCAGTCACAGATCTGGGTTTAATACATCAGTTTTTTTGCTCACCATGCCATTCCAGTCTGGACCCAGCCATGTGCAAATCAGTCTTGACCCTGTTCCCCGTGGGAACAGTCCAGCCTAAACTGCCAGGCCTTGTCCTCCCTGAATCAGAAGCACATCCTGGGACCGGTTTCGTGGTATCACCCCTCTTCAGCCAGGTTAGCTTGAATCTGGTGGCATAGTGAGCAGGGACCCACGTCTGGGCATACCCTTCCCACTTGGGGCGACAAATGCAAAAAGAACAGTTGATGGAGGAAATGTAGAGCAAATCAAACATTCACCCCCAGTCACAGATCTGGGTTTCATCCATAAGTTTTTTTGCTCACCATGCCATTCCAGTTTGGATCCTGAGCCAGAAACAAGCATCCTGGGACCGGTTTTGGGGTATCACCTCTCTTCAGCCAGGCAAGCTTGAATCTGTTGGCATAGTGAGCATGGGACCTACATCTGGGCATACCATTCCCACTGGGGGCGACAAATGCAAAAAGAACAGTTGATGGACGGAATGTAGACCAAATCAAACATTCACCCTCAGTCACAGATTTGGGTTTAATCCATCAGTCTTTTTGCTCACCATGCCTTTCAGTATGGACCCAGCCATATGCAAATCAGTCTTGACCCTGTTCTCCATGGGAACAGTCCTCCCTGAACCAGAAACAAGTATCCAGGGACAGGTTTCAGGGTATCACCCCTCTTCAGCCAGGCTAGCTTGAATCTGGTGGCATAGTGAGCACAGGACCCACGTCTGGGCATATCCTTCCCACTTGGGGCGACAAATGGAAAAAGAACATTTGATGGAGGGAATGGAGACCAAATCAAACATTCACCACCAGTCACAGATCTGGGTTTAATCCATCAGTTTTTTTGCTCACTATGCCATTCCAGTTTGGACCCAGCCATATGCAAATCAGTCTTGACCCTGTTCTACATGAGAACAGTTCAGCCTGAACTGTCAGGCCAGGACCTCCCTGAACCAGAATCAAGCATCCTGGGACCGGTTTAGGAGTATTGCGCCTCTTAAGCCAGGCTAGCTTGAATTTGGTGGCATAGTGAGCACGGGACCCACATCTGGGCATACCCTTCACACTTGGGGTGACAAATGCAAAGTGAACAGTTGATGGACAGAATGTAGACCAAATCAAACATTCAGCTCCAGTCACAGATCTGGGTTTAATCCATCAGTTTTTTTGCTCACCATGCCATTCCAGTTTGGACCCAACCATATGCAAATCAGTCTTGACCCTGTTCCCTATGGGAACAGTCCCAGCCGAACTGCCAGACCAGGTCCTCCTGGAACCAGACAAAAGCATCCTGGGACCGGTTTCGGGGTATCACCCCTTTTCTGCCAAGCTAGCTTGAATGTGGTGGCATACTGAGCACGGGACACACGTCTGGGCATACCCTTCCCACTTGGTGCGACAAATGCAAAAAGAACACTTGATGGAGAGAATGTAGACAAATCAAACATTCACCCCCAGTCACAGATCTGGGATTAATCCATCAGTTTTTTTGCTCACCATGCCATACCAGTTTGGACCCAGCCATATGCAAATCAGTCTTGACCCTGTTCCCCATGTGAACAGTCCAGCCAGAACTGCCAAGCCCTCCCTGAGCCAGAAACAGGCATCCTGGGACGGCTTTTGGGGTATCAACCCTCTTCAGCCAGGCTAGCTTAAATCTGGTGGTATAGTGAGCAGGGGACTTCCGTCTAGGCATACCCTTCCCACTTGGGGCGACAAATGCAAAAAGAGCAGTTGATGGAGGGAATGTAGACCAAATCAAACATACACCCCAAGTCACAGATCTGAGTTTAATCCATCAGTTTTTTTGCTCATCATGCCATACCAGTTTGGACCCAGCCATATGCTACTCAGTCTTGACCCTGTTCCCCACATGAACAGTCCAGCCAGAAGTGCCGGGCCAGGTCCTCCCTGAACCAAAAACAAGCATCCTGGTATCACCTTCGAGGTATCACCCGTTTTCAGCCAAGCTAGCTTGAATCTGGTGGCATAGTGAGCACAGGACCCACGTCTGGGCATACCCTTCCACTTGCGGCGACAAATGCAAAAAGAACAGTTGACGGACAGAATGTAGACCAAAGCAAACATTCTGCCCCAGTCACAGATCTGGGTTTAATCCATCAGTTTTTTGGCTCACCATGCCATTCCAGTTTGGACCCAGCCGTATGCAAATCAGTCTTGATCCTGTTCTCCATGTGAACAGTCCAGCCTGAACTGCCAGGGCAGTTCCTCCCTGAACCAGAAACAAGCATTCTGGGACTGGTTTTGGGGTATCACCCCTCTTCAGCCAGGCTAGCTTGAATCTGGTGGCATAGTGAGCAGGGGACCTACATCTGGGCATACCCTTCCCACTTGGGGCAACAAATGCAAAAAGAACAGTTGATGGAGGGAATGTAGACCAAATCAAACATTCACCCCCAGTCACAGATCTGGGTTTAATCCATCAGTTTTTTTGCTCACCATGCCATACTAGTTTGGATCCAGCCATATGCAAATCAGTCTTGACCCTGTTCCCCATGGGAACAGTCCAGCCCTAACTGCCAAGACAGGCCCTCCCTATACCAGAAACAAACATCCTGGGACCGGTTTCGGGGTATCACCCCTTTTCAGCCAGTCTAGTTTGAATCTGGTGGCATAGTGAGCAGGGGACCTACATCTGGGCATACCCATCCCACTTGGGGCGACAAATGCAAAAAGAACAGTTGATGGACGGAACGTAGACCAACTCAAACATTCAGCCCCAGTCACAGATCTGGGTTTAATCCATATGTTTTTTTGCTCACCATGCTATTCCAGTTTGGACCCAGCTATATGCATATCAGTCTTGACCCTGTTCCCCATGGGAACAGTCCAACCCGAACTGTCAAGTTAGCTCTTCTCTGAACCAGAAACAAGCATCCTAGGACCGGTTCCAGGGTATCATCCTTATTCAGCCAGGCTAGTTTGAATCTGGTGGCATAGTGAGCACGGGACCGACGTCTGGGCATAACCTTCCCACTTGGGGGGACAAATGCAAAAAGAACAGTTGATGGACGGAATGTAGAACAAATCAAACATTCACCCCCAGTCACAGATCAGGGTTTAATCCATCAGTTTTTTGCTCACCATGCCATTCCAGTTTGGACCCCGCCATATGCACATCAGTCTTGACCCTGTTCCCCATGGGAACAGTCCAGCCCGAACTGCCAGGCCAGGTCCTCCCTGAACCAGAAACAAGCATCCTGGGACAGGTTTCGGGGTATCAACCCTCTTCAGCCAGGCTAGCTTGAATCTGGTGGCATAGTGAGCACGGGACCCACGTCTGGGCTCTTTACCACTGCAGACCAATGCTAAAGTGCAAGTGCTTCCTGTGTAAATTGTATGTGTAATTGGCTTTTCCATGATTGGCAACTTTGATTTACTAGTAAGTCCCTAGTAAACTGCACTAGAGGTGCCCTGGGCCTGTAAATCAGAAATGGAGTTTGGGTTCCCTAAACTCATAATATAAACATACATTGTGTGGTAAGGTTGGTTTTTAAATTGTCTGTTTGAAAATACCTATTTTAGAAAGTGGGCATTTTCTTGTTTAAACCATTCTATTACTCTGCCTTTTTGTGTACTCCCTGTCACGGTCAGACTCACAGTTGGGCTGTTTGTGAATCTCCACTAGACAGTTACACAAAGGGAGTTGAAGTGTAGCCTGCATATCCTGATTGGCTCTTGGGCTAGAGGAAAGAGTGGTCACTTGCACCTGAAAGGGTTGTTCCTGCCCTCACACAATGCAGTCTCCAACCCCCCGCTGTGAGTTCAGAGCCAGGTGTGAGCAAGAAAGGATCGTGTGAACAATAGAGATTTTTCTTTGAAGTTTGCCAACTTCAAAGGCAGAAAGGGGTATACATAGTGGACCCAAAGCCCCATATTTTCAGATTACTTCTGGAACCAAAAGGAACCTCTGCCAAGGAGAAGAGCTGGAGGAGGAGTACTGCCCCTTTGCCTATGACTGTGCTTTGCTGGGTTGGCCTGAAGTTGTTGCTTCTGCCTGAAACAGGACAAGACTTGACTTTGTGGTATATTCCTGCTTGTGAAGTGTCTCCAAAGGCTTAGACTGAGCTTGCCTCCTGTGTTGAAGTCCCAGGACCATCAAAGATTTTGTCTGTCAGCATCTTTACTCTCTGCTGAGACTTGTGCCCTGCCAAGTGGTGCCCCACCCAGTCCCTGGACCCTTGAAAGGTGAATTTGGTAGAACAAGGAGTGAAATCCACGCACAGGAAGCCATGCGGGGATTATTTAGATGCACCACCTGCAACACGGTTGTAAAAATGACACTCTACATGCCTTACAGCTGAATTCGACCCGCCACCTGCATCGTGGCTGGGAAATCGATGCATTGCCTGCATCACGGCTGGAGAAACAACGCAACATCTGCTTGCGGCTGCTGAAAATGATGCAAACCCAACACATCGCGGTTTTCCATCACCGTGCGGACGGATTTCACACGCATAATCGCTGGGTGTCAGAAATCAAATTGAACCTGTGCAGATCCGAGGTGCCACATCCGGAAATCGATGCAATGCTTCCTTGAGGAAGAGAAAATTTACACACAGTCTCACTTGGGAGAAAGAAAATGAGGCATTGCTGACTTTTCCGACGCACGCTCACCCGTGTGGCTTTATTTTTGACAGGGACTTTGTGTAACAACAACTTTTCCATCGTTTTCCATGGAGTAAGAATCTATCATTTTAAAACATTTAGAACTTTACTTGTTTATGTTGGATTTTTGTCATTTTGGTCTTGTTTGATTTAAATAAATATTGCCTATTTTTCTAAACTGGTGTGGTGTCCATTTTGGAGTGTTTTCACTGTGTTAATGTGTGTGTGGGTACAATTATCTAACACGTTGCCTTTGAGATAAGCGTGACTGCTTAATCCATGCTACCAAGAGGGTGTGCAGGGGTTGTCTTAGGAGTGTAACCCCCTTACCCTGACTAGAGTGAGGGTCCCTACTTTGACAGAGTGAAAACTGACTGCCATCCAGAGACCCCATTTCCAACAGTGTCCCATATAGGATACCAGTTATGGTGTTGAAATGTACAAGGACTAGCTCTCCCTCGAACGTTGGATCCCCTTATGCTCCATGCAGACAGTCATTAATGTTCAAGAGCTGGGTGGTCCAGTAACAGAGGTAAGTCAGCCATTCCCAGCCCTCCCTCATACACCATATGTACACATTGGCCCATGGCCACATTGAAGGCCTTGCTGTCCAAACGAACTTCCTCCCCATTGCCGCAAGGGAGTTCAACCAGGATTGCGGGATATGAAGGGGACAGTTTTGGAGAGTATAGAGAAATTGTGGGAGCACCATCATTTTGAAAAGAGCTGGGCTACCTGTGAGATTTAGGGGGAGTTTTTCCTCCCAGGCATTTTACACCAGTGGGCACAGGTTAAGGTTCAAGGTTATGTTTGGTTACCAGGAGATGTGAACTCCCAAGTGGAGGAAGCCGAGTCTGTGAATGGGAATCTTAGGGTGCAAAGTTTCATTTCCAGAGGTCTCCACATACGGGGACCAAAAGGGATTTGGCCAGTTGATCTTTAGGCTTGAGGCTGTTATGAAGGTCTTGAAGATGTAAACTAGGCAGGACCAGTCTTAGCCGGATGCACTAGGAATAGCAAGACATCTTCTATGTATAGGGCTATCTCGTCTTAATTGTTAGGTCCCAGTAAAAGCCTCTCACCAGAGCATCACAGCGGACCCAAACTGCCAGCGGTTTAATGGCCAGCGGTAATAGGAGGGAGGGCAAGGGGTATCCCTGTCTGTTCCCCGCCGAATATGGAATTTGCAGGATATAACCCACACTTGGGTACATGAAAAAGTATAGAGGATACAGACAGAGGCTCGGAATCTGGGGCCGAATACCCTTTTCAGAAGAGTCTCATAACGGAAGGCAAAGAGCACTAAGTCGAGTGCCTTTTAGAAGTTGATTAAGAATGTAGCCGCAAACCCTCCCAAGTGATTTGATGAGGGCCAATGCCAACTGCACCCTTTGGACTATTTTTTTTTAATTACTTACTGCAGCTGAGCCTTGGGTGTTGTGCAGAAAGAGGGGATTATCTGCTGCTAACACCTTTAGGAAGGCTGTGATAGTCAAGTCCCTTGATGTCTGGGTAGCGCAGAAAGAGACAGAGAAAGCTTAAGAGGCAGGAAGGGAGAGCGAAGATGTGCTCTCCAACCTACAGGAGGAGGAGGATTGCCTCACTGTAATCTCAGAGGCTAGGGCCCCATCCATAGCTAGTGGGAGGGGTGGGTCTATGGTATCAGACCAAGAGGAAGCAGAACTGGACCTCAGGGAAAGAGAACTTGATGCCCAGGTAGCCCTCATAGCTTTGGAGGCATAGATGTTGGCCTTAGAGAAAGAGAAGTGGGCAAGAATTGAACAAAGAGATGGTGACAGTGATAGTGACAGAGAAGTTGTGATGTCCATGGGTGGGGGGTTTTGTCCCAGACTACCCAAGGGTTTGGTTCCTGCTTATGTATACGGGGATGAGATAGACAAGTGGTTGGAGGCCTTTGAGAGGGCACCTCAAATGAGAAGGTTTAGGCCTCAATACTGGGGTTCACTTCTATGGGAGTTGGTCCCCAACTCTGGGAGGGAGAGGCTTCTGACCTTAGGTGGGGAGGAGGCAGATTCATACCCTAGCATAAAGAGATGCTGAACCAAGACATTTGGTCTGACCCCAGAGCAGTATAGGATGAAGTTTAGGGACATCCAAAAGGTCAATACCCAGTCTTGGGTTGATTTTGTAGACACCTCACTTAAGGCACTAGAAGGCTAGATACATGGTAACAAAGTACTTATGAGGAGTTATACAATTTGATCATGAGAGAGCACATCTTGACTGATTGTATCCAAGAGAGGTTACGCCAGCATCTAGTGGGCTCTAAGCTGACCAATCCGAGAGAGCTGGGGGAGGCAGCTGTTTAGTGGTTGTTAAGTCCCAGGGGGGAGACTCCAAGAAGGGGGGGGGGTCAGCTCTCCAAAAACCTAAGGAGGGAGGTGGTAAGCCCACCATAGAGACTCCTTCTGTACCTCAGAACCCTAAGAAGGAGGGGAGTAAATCCCACTCCCCCTCTGACAAGCAGAGGCAGGGAGACCCACAGTTGAAAAAGCTCCTCGACAGTAAGGCTTGCTTTTACTATCAGCAGACAGGTCACTTCAGAGGAAATGCAGCCTGTCCAAGAAATGTGGTTAGCACTGGGCTGTCCAGTGTAGCCATGGAGGAGGACTCCTCAGATGATGAAGTCCTCATAGCATTGGGCTGAGAGGCAGGACCAGATGGTAAGCTGGTGATCCCCAAGGGTGGGAGTAGGCACTTTCACCCCATTCAGGTGAATAGGATCCCTACCACTGGCCTGAGAGACACCTGTGCCAGTCACACTAAAATGAGTGACAAGTTGGTGACCTCAGACATCCATGTCTCGGGAGAGACCAGGAAAGTCAGGATAGCCACAGGGGAGGTCACCTCCAAACCTGTAGCCATAGTGTTCCTAAAGAGGGAGGGCAGTCAGGCAGCTGTCCAGGGTATTGCCCCTGCACTGACAGAAGGGAGAGTGGAAGGAGGGTGCCTGCCACCAGAAGTGGGAGCCCCCCACTCTAAACAGCCAGAGGGATGCCAGGATCCCACAGTTGCCCATAAAGCAGCTCACCCACCTGTCAGTGGAAAGATTAGGGTGTGGTTCTCGGTGCTGACAGAGGTCAGTAGCCTCTGCTGGGTGCTGGCCTTCATGCCAGCACTGCCCTTGGCCTGGGAGGCAGACACCAGGGCCAAAAGCAAGTTAGGCCCCCTGACCCTGTTGGTCATGGTGGGGTTTCTCAACTGTTGGGTGACCTCTTTGGGTAAGCTAGGTGTTGCCCTAGCAAAGTTAGGAATAGGGGAGGTGGGCACCTCACTACCCACGTTGGCAGAGAGAGAGGAGGAAGAACCCCCTAGAGGGGAGTTTCAGTTTAAGATGGGTCCTTTCACTGTGGGAAATGGTTCACTACCCAGAAGGAGTGATCATGACAGGAGCATGTAAGGCAGAGTAGGCCCTGCAAAGGGACAGCCAGTTGTCTTCACTGTCTTCCTCACCTGACAAGCCAGGAAGAAAGTCCCCTGGGCATGTGGGCTGGGGTGGGGGGGGGGGGGGCTTGTGTGAGAAAACAGGGCTGATTGCAGAGGCCCCTAACTTTTTGCCCCATTTTTCACTTTTTACTGGTGTTTTCCTGACTCTGATGGTGCCCTGGGTACTGCTAACCAGTCCCATGGCCTGTGCTCTGTGTAAAATAAATATGCAAATTAGGCTATTTATAATTGGCTATGTCAACCTACCTATAAGTCCCTAGTATATGGTAGGGCATGTAGATTTAGGTACCCCAACATAGGTAGTGCACCCATAGGTGCATTGCTGAGGTGCCCAGGGTCATTTTAAAGGCAGGCCTGCCTTGCTGGCTGCTTTTAAATTCAACTTATATGTAAATTCGACTTTGGAATTAAAAGTACTTCCAAAGTCTTTAACAACCTTATTTTTACATATAAGTCTCCCCTAAGGTGTGTCTTATGTGCCCCAGGGCTGGGTGCCATGTAACTATAAGCAGGGACCTTATAAAAATAGTTTTGGTGAGGTAAAACAGCCACATTCGTTTTTCCCTCATTGCAGTGAATGGCTACACAAAGTCCCTTTAAGTGTCAGATACATTACGTTTGGTATCAAATTAATTGTTATTATGAATCCCACAACTTACAATTGTTGGATTTAATATAACTTGTTCAGGTAAAGAGTTTTAAACTCTACCTAAAAAGTTGCCAACTTCAGCCCTGTAGTGCTCTGCTCTGATTGACCAGCCTCTGGCAGCCTGGCCAGTCTGACTTGATAAGGTGTGAAGTAGCCTGGGCTGAACACAAAGGAATGTGCCTGGGGGAGGAGAACTTCACTCAGCAGATGGAGAAGCAGGAAGGGGGAGGGCTGCTAAACTGGTCTTCAAAGACAGGGAAGAACATTTGGAGCAACTAAGCAGCTCCTTCACATCCTGCAAATCAAGACAATTAGGTGCCCCCTTGATTAGATTAGGAGAGGGCAGGAGAGGGGTGTGTTTAGGATTTTGAGCCACACCAGTCGGTGGGCTCAGCCAGATCTAACCTCCAAAAATCAGTTTCAGCCATGATGGATTTTTGAGAAATGTTGCTCCCTGGGATTGATTTTTGCCACACTTCCAAGGAAGTGGTAATCACAGGGGGAAGGACCATGCACCTGATTGGAGAACCAGGACCCTCCTGTTTTTCACCCAGGAGCAAGGCTAAAATTGGCAGAGATGCATCCACACCTCAGTTCCCCACCATATCCCAACAAGGAAGGACGTCAGAAGAAGAAGGACTGCCCTTCTGGACCCCTCACCTGCACCTGGAGGACCGCACGAGCTGCACACTTGGGCTCCACCACAAGAAGGAATTTGCCTGGCTTCCATTGCTTCACGAAGGGACTCACTGTTTGTTACAGGTACAGATGAGCTGCCCAGAGTCCCCTGCATCAACTCCTGCAAGCAGAGCCCAGCTGACCAGTGTCCAGAGGCCATTTGAGGACTCTGACCAGGTGCATTCTGGGAATTGTAGTCCCAACACCCAAGGAGCCACTTAGAGCTTCTGGAACATTGGATCAAGTTGTGGACACTTCAAGGACCCAAAAAGAACTTCTGGAAGAAGATACAGAAGTTTAGAGATGTTTGGAGCAACTCCATAAGTTGAAGAGGTGCATTGTGGGAGTTGTGGTTCCAGTGCCCAAGAGGCAAACCAGAGCCTCTGAACCCTTGGCTGGTGCTGTGGACCACTTTCCTGAATCAAGAAACACTTCTGAAAGTAAGTGTGACAGTGTTACCTCGTGGATGGCCTGAACTCTGGAATTTGTTCCTTTTTAGCGTGACCTTTTTTTAACCCTTTGAGCGCTAGTTGCGTATATGTGCTATAAAACATTAATTCTTTACAAATTCATATCTCTGGTTCCCCTTATCTGATTTTAATCATTTTGGTGTAATTTTAATGATAAAAATATAATCTATTTTTATAAATTGGTGTTGGATTTTTATGGTGTTTTGTGTTTTACTTATTCACTGTTTTGTGATTTTTAAATGCTTTACACACTAGTCTCGTAAGTTAAGCCTTCTCACTCATTGCCAAGCTACCAAAGGTTGAGCTGTGTTTAATTTATTGAGACCTAACTGGACCTAAGTGGAGGTTAGTGGCCTATTGCTAAGTGTAGGTATTTACCTGCCCTTACCAATTACTCTTACCCTTACCTGCCTTAACTCGATTTTCCAACAGTGACTTTGCCCTGGTCCGGCGTGTTTGGAAGTCCACAGTTGGGAGAAAATAGTGGCTGCTCTCCTGATGAAGACAGAAGCTATATACTGACATTCTGTACCAAGCGCTTTGTTAATCTAGTGAATCTGCAGCAATAAAAATGGTTCCACATTTTGCAATGGATGGTCACAAATTTCAATCCGTTTTTTCTTTATTCAAATTGTTACCAGAGCTGCTAAGGTGATGTGGAATTAAACTGTGGGCCAAGTTTATGAAAAGTGGTACATCACGTCATGACGTGTCACTTTTCTTGCACCCTGTTGTGCCCCCTAACACCACCATGTATGCACCATATTCATGATACGGCGCTCGATGGCACACTTTAGGGAACTAGCATAAAAAATGTTGATGCTAGTTTGGCGCTTTGGAGGATTAGCGCCAAAACCTTTGACGCTAATCCTGCAAAGTAAAAGGAGGCCAATTGAAAACAGTGGGAGCCCCATTTTAACGGCTGCCTTTGACAGGCATTAAAAATGATGCCAAAAATGGCACAGTGGAATCTCATAGATTCCACTGTGCCATTTTTCTGGGCCTCCTAATGTCGGAACGGTCCCCTTTGCATACATTATTCCTGGCGCAGGCATGATGGGGCGCAAGGGTTTACAAAGTTGTGCAATGCATGCATTGCGCCACTTGGAAATCTGGTGTGGTGTTTTTGCCAACCTGATGCCACATTACAGTCAGAAAAATAACGCTAATGTGGCGCAAAATGGTGCAAGGGTCTTCTTAAATCTGGCCCTGTGTTTCATGGAATACTTTCCCGCGATGATGCAGCCCTCCAGCTGAAAAAGATGATGAAATGAATCCTACTTATTGGTAAGTGACAAGGGAACCCACATTAATTCGTACAAATGAGTCACAATTCTGTAGGTTTTATTGAATTCTAGGATAGAGTAGAAATAATGTCAATGTGCCGAAGCACTGAACATGTTCCCAAATTTGTTTCTTTCTGCTGTGGCAGTGCACTACATCATGCAGATCTTCCTTTTCAGCTATTTGATAGGCGAGTACAGTAGCAATCTCCTGCAAGGTCCGGATTTGCATTAATATCGATGCATGAAACTTAATTGACCAACATAAAGCTGCTGTTATACAGTTATTGATGTCTAAGCTGAAACTTGAAGGCAGCAATTTAGCTCCTGCCCTATAAATAGAATAATACAGTGCATGGAACTGGCTAGTCTGGGTGTTTTCATTTTCCCTTCAGAGTAAAGTATGACATAACCTAATTATAGAGGTAGTGCTTTTATTGTAGGAAAAAAATGTTATTCCGTTTGACAATCAAGCAATTAGTTCGCTACTGGATGTTTTACTGTTTGTTACTAATTAAGTCATACTATCGGAATTAATTAAAACGCAGTGAACAGTTTTATATCAAATAAATAAAGCTGCGCAGCTGATAAATACAAAAGACATACATTTGCGCCGAATTAAAGTGACTATTTTTAACGCTGCGCGGATAAAGTACATTATGTCCTCTTTATCAAAGATAATATGCATATCTTGACTTATTAAATATGCTCTTGAAGATGTGCACATCTTACCGGAATTTCAATTAAAACGAAGACTGGTGCTTCGTGCGCAAGACACGTTTGATGAGATAAAAGATGACTAGAACTTCAAAATGAACCTCAAGTAAACTATACCCCCGTCTAAACCGATAGACCGGCACAGACATGGGACCAGATGTATTTAGGATCGATTCGCAAAGTACGAACCAACATTTTGCGAATCAGTTCAGATTTTGCAAACCGACCCCAAAAGTAGGAGGTTTACAAAATTAATGGGCCAGATGTATCATCCATTTTTGCGAATGGTCGTTTGCAAATGCAAAAATGCCTTTTGGTATTTATGAAAGGTATTCGCAACGCAAATGTAAGGAATCTCTAAAATAGCGATTCCTTAAGATTGCGAGCCCGTTTGGAGAATCGCAAATTGCGATTCTCTAAATAAAAAATCGCAAATAAGGAATCCTTATTTGCGATTTCTAAACCACATGTAACAAGCAATTCCTTAATACGAATTGAGCATTAAGGAATAGCTATTTACCACCAAGTTGAACTTGGTGATAACCATGTGCAAATTTTAAAAATGCATTAAGAATGCATTTTTAAAATTGACATGTAACGCACACATGCCCCTTTGGCAGGTGTGCGCCTTACATGTCCTTAAAAAAATTATTGGGGTGCAGCAGAGGGAGCCTTAGGCCCCCAGCACCCTGGGGTTTGCATTTCCCAAATTGGAGAATTCCAGTGAGGAATTCGCAATTTGGGAACTGCAAACAATTCGCAAATATGGGCCTACAGGCCCATAGGTGCAAATGGGGCCGGTGTCACAATTTGCTATTCTGTAATAGCATTTGCAATTTTTAAGAAATCACTATTACCCAATCGCAAATATGATACATAGCATTTTGCGATTCAAAAATAGTGATATCTTAAAAATCGCTATTACCGAATCGCAAAAGGCTTTTTTGATACATCTGTCCCAAGGATTCTTCCTGCATGGCAGACGGCCCTGTTTACTGAATATTCATCAGACAAGTCAATATTTTCAACTCACTGTCACTGGTCACAGTCGAAGGGATGGTGGCCTGCAAGAATCAGCAGACCACCATGCCTGTCATTGCGTTTGAAAAAAAAAATATTTTTTTAAAACAGCCAGATTTCATTAATGAGAACAGGATTCTGTTTTTTTAAGAAAACATATTCTCATTTCTGAAAAGTTTCATTAAGAGATAGATTTGGTTCCCTGGAACATGGTCTTCTCCCTCTGAAACTTGGACCCAAAACTGTCTGCTTGCATTTTGTGAATAAATTATCAGCCCGACTAAGGAGTCGGTAACCTTCCATTGGTTTGTATCAAAAATTATGGTCGCAAACTTTTGATGTAGAAGGGGATGTCAATTGCAAGGACCCTCAAAATACGAGCCTTCCAAATAGCAACTCGTAATCTATTTCTACGCCCATTTACCAATTAGGAAAGAGTTTTCCGAACCAGTAAATGGGTTTAGTAAATCCAAAATGCTTTTTAGTGGTTGTAAACCCCTGATTTAGCAAATAGGAGCGTTGGCAACCATTGGAAAGTGTTGTACATCTGGTCCTTGTTTGGCTCCACACATCTTTGAGATGAACTGTCTGAAAGTTACACACAGGGTGTCCTAGTGCATAGTAGGCAGAACTCCGTGAAGATGCAAAAAACCTCTGCCATGCTACAAGGAGTTCCGTAAGTGGGCGGAGTTCTCTGTAGCACCTGTTCGTGGTATGTTTGATGTCAAACGCAATGCAACATACGTAATCGCGTTGAAAATCACACATGAACAACACACCATCATTCACAATGGTGTAGCCAACTTTTTTTCACTTTGCCTTTGGTGCTGGACCTATTTTCCATTCATTTTTATCCATTTAATCCTGCACCCTCCTAAAATATCTACCCCCATTTGTATTTCTTTTATGAGCCTCTCTCAAATTTAATCAATATTATTACTTTTTTGGAAAAAAATCCTGTTTTTGTGATGTTTTGTATTTTTGTTTATTTTACTATTCCTTCCTTCATTCATTCTCTTTTGCTTTTCTTATCTCTTCACCCCACCCAGCACCATGGCAGATCACTGTAGCAGCAGCCGTCTGGGTGCAACCTTGCCCCATCTTCAGCAAGGAGGAGCTGACAGCACTAGTTTTCTTTTGTGCAGTACCACCTCCCCTCCATGCTGACAGCAGGTGTCAGGCCTAGTTCGGGTTATCTTCTTTGGGACAGTTGACTGCTGTGGGAGAGGGTGTGCCAGCTGGTTCGTCAGCACACTGGGAGCCAGCGCATCCAGCAGCAGTTGATGCACTGTTGGGTGGACATCATCGACTCCGAACAGGACCTGCTCAATGTGCTGGGAGCGGAGGTGTTGGGGCTTTGTGAGTAATAGTTATTTATATTTATTTATTGTTGTTTGTGTTGTTGTTGCACAATGCAAGTCGCTGCCTTGACTCACCCTGAGACAGGGAGGTGTGCCATGGGTGATACAGTGGAAAACTCCTAAGGTGTTCTTTCCTGGACTAAAACAATCATACCCTCAATGCAGGCACCATTGCAGCATGGTGCAGGGTGCCTGCTTTGGCTCATGGCAGCCCATTGTGTGCCAACACAGGGGAAAAGGAGAACAAGAATGTGCCATACCTATTGTAGATCCAGCACATTCCTGCCCTCTCCTTTAGGTGCAGGAAAGCGCTGCAAGAAGGCTTGCAGTGCTGCCCTGTGTCAAATGTTTGTAAATAATAATATGGCTTGTAGTTTAGGAAGTTTGGAGTAGGGCTTAGGTGTAGGAATTAGAAAAGTTAAAGTAATGGGTCAACTTGAAATTGAGTCCAACCTATGGGGCAATCTGATATAGAAAAGTACATTACTGTATTTACACCAGCTTGTCAAAAACATATTTTTTGGAAGATTAAATGTACCACTAATCTTTTATTTTTATTTTCTGTATTTCTTACCTCAGCACCTAAGGGGAAGAAGAGGGCAACAGTGTCCACAGGCCCAGAAGTAGAGGGTGCCAATACTTCCAGTGCCACCAGCAGTACAGATGCTGGTGGATCAGCTCGCCCCAGTAAGTATTCCTATTATATTATTTTTATTTCACTTTAATTTTATTTTTCACCTCTCCTCATCTCAAATAATTTTTCTTTTAGTTTTACTGTGTCTGTCTACCTTTTGTACTTATTTTCCTTCTATGTAAGGTTTATTAATTTGTTGTTATTCCTGAATGTATCTATTTATTTACATGGTTCTTCTGTACTTGACCTCCTCTTGTCTGTATTCTGTATTAGTTGTCTTCTGTTTTGTTGCAATTTACTAAGCTTAGCTTTCCCTTCTCCCCTTATATATCTTGCTGACTGATACTAAACACTAAGAGGACATATTTTTAGCACAGGTACCCTACCGACAAGATTCCATGCCCAAGTCAGCTTTTCTACACTTGTTTGTGAAGGTTTTCTTTGCCTTGCTCATGCCCATTGCATTTGTCAACCACAACCTCATCATAGGTTCTCCTAGATTGACCAAAGTATTCCACCCCTTTATTGCACTTCAGTGGTTTAGCTGAGCCCTGCCCCTCCATTACTTTGCTTGATTTGTCTACCTTGCTTTTCTAACAACCAACAAAATTCCTATAGTGAATGATAGAAGAAGATAGAACTGTAATGCTCTATTGTGGTTGTATTTATTTTGTTGGAACTAAATTATGTACATTTCTTTCCATCCACATCTGCCACCAGTGCCGGGGCCAGCGGCAGAACAAGCATACTAGACGCAGCATCAGTCAGAGGAGGAGAACCAGTGTCAGCAGGGAAGGGTGCTGGCGAGACATATTGTCATTGACAATTACTAATATACTCATTGCAAGGGTGTTGCACTGATAAGTCATATTGTCATTGACAATTACTGATATACTAATTGAAATGGTGTTGCTTGTGAAACACATCGTTGAGAAGCTGCAGTGAGGATTGAGTTCCTATACTTAATGGCTTCTTCTCTCTGCAAATCAGCAAACAAAATCTCATCATGATGATTGAATGGAGGCTAAAAATGAGGGCTTGATGGAAAAGAAAAAATGGGTGAAATGGTATATGAGTGAAAGGATGTGTGGGTGAAAGGAAAAGAAAGATGTGTAGGTGAATGATAGGAGATGCATGGGTAAGTGAAGATAAATGAAAGGGATTAAAGGGGTGAAAGGATGCCTCAGTGGGTAAAGGTACGGTGAATGAGTATACTGGGGTGAGGAATAGGTGGATGGCAATAAACAATACATGGGTAAATGCTGGACGGATTGGTGAAAGCAGGGTGTTTGAAAGGGTGGATATTGGATACGTGAGTCTATGCATGGACTGGTGGATAATTATGGATGGCTGGATTGGAATAGTGAAAGAGTGGATGAGAGAGTGTAAGCTTAAAGGACATGGTGGTTATCAAAGAGTGAGTAGTCTAGATGAATGAAAAGATGAGTGCATAATAGCTTGGATCAAGAAGAAATAAGGGAGTTGTTGTGGAGAAGGATGTGCCTGCTGTTTACATACTTTGCTTGCTTGGTTTGCATGGTTATCACATTTATGGTTTCAAGTGAGGGTATTTTAATTTTCTGTCTACTCCCTTAACTCCTTGTAGTTGAATCAAGCAGATATGTATCGCCCCACCGAGCATGGACATACCAACCTCACTGATAGAAATGGGGTCTTTGGTTGGCAGTCAGGTTACCCCCTGTCCAAGCAAGGACCCTCATTCTAGTCACAGTAAAGGAGAATCACCCTCAGTTAACCCCCACACACCCCCTTGGTAGCTTGGCACAGCAGGCAGGCTTAACTTCAGAGTCAGGGTGTAAAGTATTTGCACCCACACACACAGTAGCTCAGTGAAAACACTACAAGATGACACAACACAGGTTTAGAAAAATAGGTAATATTTATCTAAACAAAACAAGACCAAAATCCACCATACACAAGTCAAGTTATGAATTAAAAAGCAAAAATAGTCTTAAATCCTTAGAAAACAGTGCTAACACTGTTAGCATGAATAGTACCTGGGTTGTGTCAAAATAACACCGGATGGGCGAGTGTGCATTGGAAAAGGCCAGAGATGCGTCAATTTCTCACTTGCAGGCGAGATCGTCCGCCATTCCTCCTCCGGTCAGGTCGGCGTGTGTCATTTTTCCTCTCTGTAGGAGAGCGATGCATTGATCTGGAAGGCACCTCGGGTCCGAGCAGGCTTTGCGTTGGTTTTCCGCACCCACTGAGGTTTACGTTGAAAATCTGGTGGCACAGTATCAGAAAACCGTGCTATGAGGGGTTGTGACGTTAACAGCCTCCGTCAGCGGGTGTTGCGCATCATTTCTCCAGCCGCATGCATTGATAATCCAGCCGTGATGCAGGTGGAGCGTAGATTTCAGCCACGAAGCCGGTGGCTACTCGTTTCTCAGCCGAATCTCGTAACGTGCGTCAACAATTTCTCCTCACGCCAGTCTGTGCGTGGATTTTCAGTCTTTGGCTGCCAGCTTCACCTTTCAAGGGTCCAGGAACTGGATAGGTCACCACTTGGCAGGGCAGGAGTCTCAGCAGAGAGTACAGGTGCTGGCAGGGGAAGTCTTTGATGGCCCTGAGACTTCAACAACAGGAGGCAAGCTCAGGTCAAGCCCTTGGAGATTTCTTCACAAGTAGGAATGCACAACAAGGTCCAGTCTTTGTCCCCTTTCACAGGCAGAAGCAGCAACTGCAGGATAATTCCACAAAGCACAGTCACAGGGAGGGCAGCCCTTCTCCTCAGCTATTCTCCTTGGTAGAGGTTCCTTTTGATTTCCAGAAGTGATCTCATTTTCAGGGATTTTGGGGTGTTCTTCTTATACTCATTTTGGCCTTTGAAGTAGGCCTACTTCAAAGGAAAGCCTCTCTTGTTTGTGAGATCCTTCCTTGCCCAGGCCAGGCCCCAGACACACATTATGGGGTCGGAGACTGCATTGTATGAGAGCAGGCACAGCCCTTTCAGGTGTAAGTGACCACTTCTCCCCTCCCTCCTAGCACAGATGGCTCATCAGGATATTCAGGCTACAACCCAGCTCCCTTTGTGCCACTGTCTAGAGAGAGGTGCAAACAGTCCAACTGTCAAACTGACCCAAACAGGGAATACACAAACAGGCAGGGACACAGAATGGTTTCAGCAAGAAAAGGCCTACTTTCTAAAAGTGGCATTTTCAAACACACAATCTCAAAACCAACTTTACTAAAAGATGTATTTTTAAATTGTGAGTTCAGAGACCCCAAACTCTACATATCCAACTGCTCCCAAAAAACATATTTAAAGGTAGCCCCCATGTTAGCCTAAGAGAGAGATAGGCCTTGCAACAGTGAAAAATGAATTTGGAAGTATTTCACTGTCAGGACACATAAAACACATTAGTATATGTCCTACCTTAAACATACACTGCACCCTGCCCAAGGGGTTACCTAGGGCCTACCGTAGGGGTGTTTTATATGGAAGTAAAGGGAAGGTTTAGGCCTGGCAAGTGGGTACACTTTCCAAGTTGAATTGGCAGTTTAAAACTGCTCACGCACACACTGCAGTGGCGGGTCTGAGTCATGTTTACAGGGCTACTAATGTGGATGGCAGAACCAGTGCTGCAGGCCCACTAGTAATATTTGATTTACAGGCCCTGGGCACCTCTAGTGCACTATACTAGGGACATACCAGTAAATCAAATATGCCAATCATGGCAATCCAATTACACATACATTTTAAATAGGAGCACTTGCACTTTAGCACTGGTTAGTCCTGCAAACATCAACCACCAGGTAAACAGAGGCAAAAAGTTAGGGGAGACCACACCAAGGATGCCAAGTCTAACACATGTCCCTCCAGCTGAAAGTGGGGAGCAACTACCCAACCTCATGGGAGTTTCCATCACTAAGGCGGAAGAATCTGGAAAGACCATCAATATTGATGTGTTCTGTACCACTGTAAAGTCCATCCCTTGTAGGGAAATGGCCCACCTCAACAGTTTTGGATTCTCACCCCTCATCTGCATTAACCATCTGAGGGGCCTGTGGTCGGTCTGAACTGGAAGTGAGTCCCAAACAAGTAGTGTCTTAGCTTCTTCAATGCCCAGACCACAGCAAAAGCTTCATGCTCTATGGCACTCCACCTACATTCCCTGGTAAGTAACCTCCTGCTAATGAAGGCTACAGGTTGATCCAAGCCCTCTTCATTAAGGTGTGAGAGTACTGCTCCTATACCATGCTCAGAGGCATCTGTTTACACAACAAACTCCTTGAAATACTCAGGTGCCTTCAGCACAGGTGCTGTGCACATGGAAGCCTTCAGGGCATCAAAAGTGGTCTGGCAAGCCTCTGTCCAGAACACCTTCTTTGCTTGCTTCTTGGAAGTCAACTCATCCAAGGGGGTAACAATGGTGCCATACCTCTTGACAAACCTTCTGAAATAGCCAGTGAGGCCTAAAAAGGCTTTCACCTCAGTCTGGGTCCTGGGAGGTTCCCAAGCCAGAATTGTCAATATTTGGCTGTAGGGGTGCAACCTGGCCACTCCCCACCTGGTGTCCCAAATACACCACAGAACCCGCACAGCAAGTGCCCTATTTGGCACTTGCTTGCCCTAATATCAAAGGCCTGCCTTTTGGAGGACCTCCAACACTTTGCAGAAGTGTTGCAAATGTTCCTCCCATGTGGAACTAAAGACAGCAATGTCATCCAGGTAGGTGGCACTGAATTCATCCAGCCCAGCCAACACCTGGTTGACCAACCTCTGAAAGGTGGCAGGGGCATTTTTCATCCCAAATAGCATCATCTTAAACTGAAAGTGTCCATCTGGGGTAGCAAATGTAGACCTCTTCTTGGCCCCATCAGTCAAGGCAATCTGCCAATACCCAGACGTTAAATCAAACTTGCTAAGGTATTTGGCAGCTCCTAACCAATCTATGAGTTCATCAGATTGGGGATGGGGTGCGCGTCAGTCTTACTGACCTCATTGAGTCCCCAGTAGTCCATGCACAACCAGAGTTCTGGAGTGGTACCAGGTGCAGCGGCCTTTGGGACCAAAACCACAGGGCAAGCCCAAGGACTGATGGAATACTCAATAACCCCTAGGGTTAACATCTTGGTTACCTCCTACTTGATGCTAGCCCTGATCTTGTCAGTCACCCGGTAAACCTTTTGTTTAATGGGCGTACTGTCCCCAGTGTCCACATCATGTGTGCACAAGTGTGTGATCCCTGGGATCAAGGAGAGCAGTGAGGTGAACTGTCCCAGCACCTGGCCACAGTCCCCCTGCTGCTCTGTAGTCAGGGAGGGAGAGCGGTTCACTCCCCCCACAGACCCATCTTTCTCTACTGTAGACAGAAGGTCAGGAAGAGGCTCACTCTCCTCCTCCACCCTGTCATCTGTCGCTATGAGCATAGACAATTCAGTCCGCTCAAAGTGTGGCTTGAGCCGGTTCACTTACAGGACCCTCAAAGGTTTCCTGGGAGTCTGCAAGTCCACCAGGTAGGTTACTTGACTCTTGCACTCCACCACCTCAAATGGTCCAGTCCACTTGTCCTGGAGCGCTCTAGGCTCCACTGGTGTCATTACCCACACTTTCTGACCAGGTTGAAACTTGACCAAAGTGGCATTCTAGTCATACCAGCGTTTCATACACCCCTGCTTGCTTCTAGGTTCTACTGTGCGAGTCCCCTGAAGCAGGCAGTCTGGTTTCTCATAGCCAGCATGTAACTGAATACATCCTGGGGGGATTTACTAGGAGCTTTTTCCAAAGCCTCCTTCACCTGACTTAAAGGTCCCCTCATAGGGTGGTCATAGATCAGCTCAAAAGGACTAAAGCCAAGTCCCTTTTGAGGTACCTCCATGTAAACTAACAGAAAGCATGGCAAGAGGACGTCCCACTGCCGCCTCAAGGGCTCTGACAGGCCCATTATCATGCCCTTCAAGGTGCAGTTGAATCTATCAACCAGACCACTGATTTGGGGGTGATAAGGTGTGGTGAACCTATACGTTACCCCAGAAACCTTCCACAGAGACTTCATATAAGTAGATATGAAGTTGGTACCCCTATCAAATGTCACTTCCTTGGGGAACCCCATTCAGGTAAGACCCCCCCATCAATGCACGACCCACCACAGGGGAAGTGATTGACCTGAGAGGAATGGCTTCTGGGTAGCAGGTGGCATGATCCACCAAGACTTGGATGAACCTGTTGCCCTCAGCTGTCTTGGGATCCAGAGGCCCCACAATGTCAATACTAACCCTTTCAAAGGGGGTACTAACTACAAGAAAAGGTTGGAGGGGAGCTTTACATTTTCTCCCACTCTTGCCACTTGCCTGACAAGTTTGGCAAGACCTACAATGAGTATCTGAGTGCCTGCACATTAGGGTCCAGTAGAAGTGGGTGACAAGCCGTTCAAAGGACTTGTCCTGTCCCAAATGTCCTGCTGAAGGCACATCATGAGCCAACCCCAGTAGGAAGGCCCTGAAGCACTGGAGTACCACCAGCAGACGGGCTGACCCAGGCTCAGGAACCTTAGGCTTACTATATAGGAGGTTGTCCTTCCAGAAGATTAGGTGAGATCCAGGCTCCTTACCAGCCGACTCGTCTGCGGCCTGCTGCCACAAACCCTCTAGAGTAGGGCATGTCTTCTGTGCCTCACAGAATGCCTCCCTGGTGGGTCCCCCTCCCTGCTGCCACTGTGACAGCTCAGGAACCTCCCCCAGTTCAGCCACCTATTCCCCTATAGGCTCCAGGGCATCACCCTCATGCTCTGCCTCCTCCGAGACCATGGGAACTTCTGGGGCCAGTTTCCCGCGCCCCCTGCCCTTTCTCTTTTTGGCATCCCCTGGGCCACTGTTTCAGGCTACAGGGGCTTTTGACCACCCTGACGGGCTGCCATTGACCTGGTGGATATGCATACCCACCCAGTCAGAACCAACATCTCCAAGTGTGACCTATGTTCCACCATCTTCCAAGGGGAATCCTCCAGGTCATTGCTAAGCAAACAATCTACAGGCATAGTTGGACTCACAGCTACCTTCAAGGAACCTGAGACCCCCCCCCCCATTCAAAGGGAACCTGCCCCACTCTGAACAGGGGCTCTGAGTTGTACACTGCAACTACTTGGTGAAGTACCTGGGGATTTATCTGCTCTTCAGACTCCAGGTGACTCCTCACTGTAGTCACACTGGCTCCTGTGTCTCTCAGAGCCTCCACCGTCTGTCCATTGATGGTCACCCACTGCCTGTACTTCTTAGTGTTCTCAGGCACTGGGGTTTTCTGGACCATGCCACTGTCCCCTAGTGAGACAAGGTTCATCTCAGCTGGCTCCCCCCCCACCTGGAACCTACTCCTCCTGACTAGCAAAACCCTGGGACTGCACATCAGTGGGTGCCAGTGTACTCTTGGGGCATTTGGGGTCCCCCCTCACATGACCCACCTGATCACATGCATAACACTTATGTGGGGGACCCCCTTCCACAGTTCTCTCTTTCGAGAACCATGGCTTCTATTCACTGGGGGTGTTGGGAATCCTTACCCTGGGAAATAACTCTGGGCCCTTTAGAGAACTCCCCCTGTTTACTCTTACCCCCCTTTCTTCTGAGAGGGACCCTGCCCACCCTTGGTGTGGTCTCCCCCATACCTCTTCTGGACCCTGGAGCTCTCCTAGCGGTCCGCTTCCTGTCCTGTGCAAGCTTCCTGGGGTTAGTCACCTTGCTGTCACTTAGGTACTGGCACAGCTCTGGAAAACATAAACTGTACAAGTGCTCCCAAGCAATCAAATTGTAAAGCCCCTTATACGTTGTCACCTTACTGCCCTTCACCCAACCATACAGTGATCTGCAGAATGAATCAACACATTCTAACCATGTTTGGGATTCCTCCTCTTATAGGACCTGAACTTTTCCTTATACTGCTCAGGGGTGAGACCATACCTTGTGAGTAGGGCTTCCTTCATGATAGAATAGGTGAACCCCTGAGGATCCCCTAAGGATGTCAGAGTTTGCCCCCCCTACCTCAAAGTGCTTCCACAGACCCACCTCCCAATGAGCCTCAGGGACCAGATTCATATGGTGAGCAGACTCATACCCCTTGAACCACAAGAATTTGTCATCCTCCCTTTAGTAATTCTTCACAAGATCTTTAGGAATGTGCACCCTCCTCTCAGGCTGTATTGTGATATTGCTGCCACAATCACTACTAGACTGGCTCCTCTGATCTAGCTCCCTCAAGCTAAGCTCATAAGCCAGAGTTGTCTTATTTTCTTCAAAGACCACCTATCTCTCTTCCCTCTCCCTCTCCATCATGAGCTTGAGCTTCTCCAGCTCCAATTAGTATTCCCTCTCTGCCTGTCTGTCCTGTATCTCTTCAGGTGTTAGGCCCTTAGACAACACACTGTTACCTGCCCTGGAGACTCTCTCCCTGGAAATAACAGGCCCACCCACTATTTCATTGTGGATGGATTGTTCTTCCTCCTCCTCATCCTCCTCCTCCTCCTCTGTGTGCCCCTCAGCTTCCTTGGCTGTTACCCAGGCCCTCAGTGCCTTCTGCAGATCCTCCTTCCTGGTGGAGCCTTTAATGGAACAAGTAAGGTTTTTGCAGAACTGCTTTAACTGGGTAACTTTATAGCTCTCCAGCTTTTCTACATCAAAAGCAACTCCACCTGATGCATCTCCAGATTGAGACATGATGAAGAGTTAAAAGTGCAAAGTTCCAAAGGCAGAAAAACAAGTTCCCAAATAAAGTTCAAGAAAAGTCAATCAGGGGATCAGAAAAATATGGAAGTAGAACAAAAAGAGTCTTAAAAGAGAAAAAGCAAGAATCACAAGACAAGTAATATGTGGTCACGCAATGGTCTGCACTGAAAACAGTAGTGTGCACTTAATCACTGTATGTCAAGTACAAATACAAGTCCAATCCAAACTGCTGATCACCAATGTTAGAAAGGGGGTCTTTGGTTGGCAGTCAGGTTACCCCCTGTACAAGCAAGGACACTCACAGTAGTCAGGGTAAAGTAGAATCACCCTCAATTAACTCCCGCTTACCCCTTGGTAGCTTCGCACAAGCAGGCAGGCTTAACTTCGGAGTCTAGGTTTAAAGTATTTGTACCCACACACACAGTAGCTCAGTGAAAACACTCCAAAATGACTTGATACAGGTTTAGAACAATAGGTAATATTTATTAAAAAAAAACAAGACCAAAATGACAATAATCCAACATTCAAATGCAATTGATAAATTAAAAAGCAAAAAAAGTCTTAAATCTTTAGAAAACAGTGCTAACACTGTTAGCGTGAAAAGGTACCTGGGTTGCGTCAAAATAACACCGCATGGGCGAGTGAGCGTCGGAAAAGGCCAGCGATGCGTCGATTTCTCACTCACAAGCGAGATTGTGTGTAGTTCCTCTGTAGGAGGCTGACCTTGTTTGTAGTGGGTACCTTGGGTAGTTACCCCTTATACCAGGTCCAGTTATCCCATATTAGTGAAATGCAGTAGTGTTCTAGCAGCTTAGGCTGATAGAAGTAGCTATGGCAGAGAAGCTTAGACTGAACTAGGAGAAATGCAAAGCTCCTGCAATACTACTTATAGTTACACAGTACTCATACACAAGTTAAGCCAATACTCAGTGTTAACAAAAATAACGGTATTTATTTGGGTGACAAAGTACCAAAAAAATCTTAGAGACAATACTCCTTCTCGAGGTCAGTATTATTATTATATATAATATATACAATAGATACCAAAATTAGACAAGTAAATAGTAATACAAAAATGCAAACAATAGGAAATGCTATAGTTTGCAGTGGGAGAAAATAGGTTTTGGGGCAACACAAACCATTTACTAAGAAAGTGGAATGCGAATCACAAATTCCCCCCTAGACTAGTGTAGTGTGTTCAGAATCACTGGGAGAGTAAGAGTACAGTAAAGGTAAGTAAATGACCCCCCCTCAGAACCCAGAAAAGCAGGAATAAAGTACTGCAAGTTTCCTTAGGACACCACACCTCATGATTGGGATTTTGTGGCAGCCAACCAAGTCTACAAAGAGCAACTGCTGAATTCCTGGACCTGAAGACCTACAAAGGAAGGGGACCAAGCCCATAAGTCGAAAGAAGTTCCAGGAAGACCAGGAGCCCCTGCCAACCCAGAAGAGGGTGCAAAAGAAGAGTCCACGGTTAGTCGAAGACTGCAGAAATGCACCCTATGAAGATGCCTGTGGGTTCCTGCATGATGCAAAGAATGTCCCACGATGTGAAGATTGTTGCAGATGTGATTTCATGTTGGAAGTCGCCAACAAGCCTTGGCTATGACAAAAGTGTGTTTTGCATCAAAATGGCGCTGGGTGGACCCAGGAGGGACCTAGGGGGCCTCAACTCTGTGTGAGGAGGAAGAGGGGGCTCTCAGTACTTTGGAGAGCCCTCAGGATGCCAGCCAGCCCCCCCGGAGGTCCCAGAACATGGGGACAAAGGAGATGCAAAACACAGTTGATGCAGCACAACAAAGGAAGGTTCCAGGCCTCCGGAGAACAACTCAGCGAGTTGAGCGTCACAGGATGGAGTACTGGGGACCTGGGCCAGGCTGTGCACGAAGGAATATTGCAAATAGTGCACAGAGGCCTCAGGAGGTGAAGATGATGCAGTAGACAGGGGTACTGTCGCTCCCAGGGAAGGCAAGGTCTTACCTCCTCCAAATTGCGTCAGCAGGACCTCAGGACAGTCTATGTCAATGATGTCCACCCTCTGTGACCTTACCAGCACACACGCCGCTGTGAGAGGAGTCCAAGGGTACTGGTCGTTGTCCTGGAAGGTGCCTGCTGGAGCAGGGGATTATAGGGGAGTGTCTCCGTCACCCCACAGGTCCTTCTGGTGCAGGATGAAGACAGGGAGTACTCAGAGCGTGCACACCATGGAAACTGTTGCGGTTGCTGACTTGGAGCTGACGTTGCTGAAGAAAAGTATCTCTGGTGGATACTTTGTTGCAGTTACAGCATTTCTTGGAGCAGGCTGCGGTTGATATGAGGCCAGAGCAAGCTAAAGTTGTTGCAGAGGATTCCTGAAGGAAACTTGAAAGCAGAAGACCCTAAGTAGCCCTGAGAGGGGAATTGGCTACCTTTTCAGGTATGGATCTATCAGGAGGGGTATCTGATGTCACCTGATGGCACTGCCCACTCAAAGGCCTCCAGTGTGCCCCCACACCTTGCAAAGCAAGATGGCTGAAGTCTGGGACACACTGGAGGAGCTCTGGGCACCACCCCAAGGTTGGTGATGCAGAAGGGAGTGGTCACTTCCCTTTCCTTTGTCCAGTTTCACACCAGAGCAGGGGACAAGGGGTACTTTAACCGTTGTAGACTGGCTTATGCAAGGAGGGCACCATCTGTGCCCTTCAAAGCATTTCCAGAGGCTGGGGGTGGCTACCCCTCCCCAGCCTGTAACACCTATTTCTAAAGGGAGAGGGTGTAACACCCTGCTCTCAGAGGAAATGCTTTGTTCTGCCTTCCTTGGACTAGGCTGCCCAGACCCCAGGAGGGCAGAACCCTGTCTGTGAGGTGGCAGCAGCTGTAGCTGCAGTGCAAGCCTCAGAGAGCTGGTTTGCCAGTACTGGGGGTCCATGGTGGAGCCCCCAGGATGCATGGAATTGGCTCCCCAATACCAGATTTGGAATGGGTGGACAATTCGATGATTAGACATGTTACATGGCCATATTCGGCGTTACCATTGTGAAGCTACATATAGGTATTGACCTATAGGTAGTGCACATGTGTAATGTGGTCCCCACACTCACAAAGTCTGGAGAAATTACCCTGAACTATGTGGGGGCACCTTTGCTAGTGCAAGGGTGCCCTCACACTTAGTAACTGTGCACCTAACCTTCAGCAAGTGAAGGTTAGACATATAGGTGACTTATAAGTTACTTAAGTGCAGTGAAAATGGCTGTGAAATAAAGTGTGCATTATTTCATGCAGGCTGCAAGGGTTTCTCTGAGCTCCCAATGGGTGGCAAAAGAAATGCTGCAGCCCATATGGATCTTTTGGAACCCCAATGCCCTGGGTACCTATGTACCATATACTAGGGACTTATAAGGGGGGTCCAGTTTGCCAATTGAAATTGGTAAATGAAGTCACTAGCCTATAGTGAAAAATTTAAAAGCAGAGAGAGCATAAGCACTGAGGTTCTGATTAGCAGAGCCTCAGTGACATAGTGAAGCACTACTGACAACACACACATTAGGCCACAAACTATGAGCACTGGGGTCCAGGCTAGCCGTATCTTTGTGAGACAGGCAAAACACAATGACATATAGGTTTTTATCTATGAACACTGGGGTCCCGGCTTGCAGGATCCCAGTGACACAGTAAAAACACACTTACACACACTCACAAACAGGCCAAAAGTGGGGGTAACCATGCTAGAAAGAGGCTACTTTCTCACATCCTCCTACGGTCAGGTCGGTGTGCATCATTTTTCCTCTCCGCAGGAGAGCGATGCGTCGATCCGGACAGGCACCTCGGGTCTGGGCAGGCTTTGCGTTGGTTTTCCGCACCCACTGAGGTTTGCGTCAGAAAACTGGGCTACATGGGGTTGCGACGTTAACAGCCTCCGTCAACGGGTGTTGCGTGTCGTTTCTCCAGCTGGGTGCATCGATCTTCCTGCCGCGATGCAGGTGGAGTGCAGATTTCAGCTGCAAATCTGGCGGCGTGTCGTTTCTCAGCCGCGTCTCGGAACATGCGTCTAAAACTTCCCAGTCTGTGCATGGATTTTCAGTCTTTGGCTGCCAACTTCACCTTTCAAGGGCCCAGGAACTGGATAGGGCACCACTTGGCAGGGCAGGAGTCTCAGAAAAGAGTCCAGGTGCTGGCAGGGGAAGGCTTTGATGGGCCTAAGACTTCAACAACAGGAGGCAAGCTCAGGTCAAGCCCTTGGAGATTTCTTCACAAGCAGGAATGCACAACAAAGTCCAGTGTTTGTCCCCTTTCACAGGCAGAAGCAGCAACTGCAGGATAGCTCCACAAAGCACAGACACAGGCAGGGCAGCTCTTCTCCTCAGCTTTTCAGCTGTTCTCCTTGGTAGAGGTTCCTCTTGATTTCCAGAAGTGATCTAATTTTCAGGATTTTTGGGTGCTCTTCTTATACCCATTTTGGCCTTTGAAGTAGGCCTACTTCAAAGGAAAGTTTCTCTTGTTTGTAAGATCCTTCCTTGACCAGGCCTGGCCCATACACACACCAGGGGGTTGGAGGCTGCATTGTAAGAGAGCAGACACAGCCCTTTCAGGTGTAAGTGACCACTCCTCCCCTCCCTCCTAGCATAGATGGTTCATCAGGATATGCAGGCTACACCCCAGCTCCCTTTGTGCCACTTTCTAGAGAGAGATGCAAACAGTACAACTGTCAAACTGACCCAGACAGGGAATCCACAAACAGGCAGGGTCACAGAAAGTACCTATTTTCTAAAAGTGGCATTTTCAAACACACAATCTCAAACCTAACTTTACTAAAAGATGTATTTTTAAATTTTGAGTTCAGAGACTACAAAGTCCACATGTCCATCTGCTCCCAAAGGGAATCTACACTTTAATCATATTTAAAGGTAGCCCCATGTTAACCTATAAGAGAGATAGGCCTTGCAACAGTGAAAAACAAATTTGGCAATATTTCACTGTCAGGACATATAAAACACATTAGTATATGTCCTACCTGAAACATTCACTGCACCCTGACCAATGGGCTACCTAGGGCCTCCCTTACGGGTGTTTTATGTGGAAGAAAAGGGAAAGTTTAGGCCTGGCAAGTGGGAACACTTGCCAAGTCGAATTGGCAGTTTAAAAATGCACACACAGACATTGCAGTTGCAGGTCTGAGCCATGTTTACAGGGCTACTAATGTGGGTGGCACAACCAGTGCTGTAGACCCACTGGTAGCATTTGATTTACATGCCCTGGGCACCTCTAGTGCACTGTACTAGGGACTTACCAGTAAATCAAATATGCCAATCATGGATATTCAATTAAAACATACATTTTACATAGGAGCACTTGCACTTTAGCACTCAATAGCAGTGGTAAAAGGCCCAGAGTAACAAAAACAGCAAAAACAGAGTCTAGCACACATCAACAACCTGGGAAACACAGGCAAAAGTTAGAGGAGACCATGCCAGGGATCCCAAGTCTAACACTCCTTATTAGTCACCACTGCTACTGTGAATACGTAACTGTAGTGTGACAGTGTACAATATGTGTTTTATGTGCAATATGTATACATGCTTCAGGTAAAACAGCATTTGAAAAGTTGCCAGTGCATTCAAATTGTCCCAAAAAAAATGTAAAACCCTTTTGGCATGTGCCACATTTATATATAAGTTAATAACATGTCGTGGCTTCCATAATGGATTCATGCCACTTCAAATTTTACCTTTTTGACATTTGAATGTCAACTCAAGTACAGTGGGGCATGTGTGGAGAAAAAATGGCCCTCTAACTCATTGTAAATAATCAGCCACATCAAATTCCAATGACCCTACGGGACCAGCAATTTACAGCTACTGTGCCACTGTACTTAAAAAAAAAATTGTTTTAACAGAGCACGGTTTATAATTTGTCATTTTCCTTTTTTATTGCTGCTATAGCTGCTCCTGGTGGACATCATCATCCAACACACCAGGAGATAGCATCACGGCTCTGGCAGCAGAGGCTGGAGGGCATCAGAAACAAATATCTGTGGCTGGTATGCCAATGCTGTATTCCTCAACATCTTGCATGACTGGACCGCCAGGTGGCATGCATTGAGGCATCCCTCAGTGATATCAGGACCCGACTCTACTTCTTCGGACTTTCTTTTAAATTTTTTGTTAGTGTTCTGGGAGGGACACCTGTGGGTGGGGAGGGAGTTAGGACAGGGTTTGAAAGTTACTTGGACTTTTTGCTGGACTTTCTGGGGACAGGGCTATTGGTTTGGGGAGAGGGGTGGGCCTGTTGTGGGTGGAAACAGTGATTTGTAAAAATAAAAGAGAATCATTTATTCTACTTTATTTATAACTCAGTCAAATGTTTTTTTTGGGTATTTTAGTTTGCACTGCTGTCTTTTAGCGTAGCCTATTATTGAAATCTGCTGTTAAAAGTGTAATTCATTTACGTATATGGTTACCCTTGCTCTATTGCCCTCTGCAACTGAACTATGTTGATCACTAATGTATGATTTCCATTGCCTATATTGCCTAGAAAAACCTAGATGCACATAGAAAGATAAGACAGCATCTTCTTTAGTAGGAGTTAAATTATTAACTAAATAAGTTAACTACTTCAATCCATAGTTCTCTTCTTACCTGAATAGATGAAGCCAGGGAGTTGTCTTCTTCTTACTGCAGGGCTTTTCCTGAGACAGCATTGTAACTCTTGAGGGCGTGGTAGGTGGTAGTAGTAGCAGGCTAGCACTCTCGCAGGGAAGACCGAACTTCACAGAAGGTGCCACTCTGACTACAGGATTAATCAAAGGGATTCTGCATCACTGTCAACTGGATTGAAAGAAAAGTTAAACAGAGTTAGTAGGTCATCATATCATTAATTTGGGAAGACTGAGACCAAACTACCACAATGACAGTATTTGACACACAGCAAGAAGAGTCAGACCCGATATGATAATAAAATCCAGAAATATAAATTTCTTCTGAGCAATGGAGAGGAGTTATTATAAACTATAAACGTAGGAAATTAAATCATTGAGTCAGAAGAAGTGGGCTCAGGATAGAGTGGTTGGACCAGGTTAAGCATTTATGGAGCACACACATAAGGCATGAATGAAGATGATTTGATTGGGCAGGTGTAGAATATTGCTCAGGGAGAAGAAAGCAGAAGGTAATGCAGTGAGTTGGTGTCGCTTTCACCACACCCACCCCAGAAGAATGTGATTCATCTAAGGTGTAAAATTAAGTCATACCTCAATAAATCACACAGTCCAGGGGAAGAAAGTTAGGGGCTTGATGAATAGATGAGAAAGTGAATTTGGGGAAAGGTGTGACAAAGTCAAATCCTACAGAAAAAAAAAACACAGCAATATTCGTTGGTGCACTGAGTAGCACACCATCATCAATCTGGAAGGAAAGTGGAAACAAAGGGATAAGTATGACACAGTTTGGTTAAATGCATGCAACAAACTGTCCTTCTGCCCCAGATAGTAAATCCTACATGTTATATCTTTATTTTTAAAAATTAGAAATTATGTAAGGTTGAAAATAACCCACACTTTTCTAAAACTTATGAAGGAAAATTATATTGTATTGCCAAATTGTGGGATGCATCTCTCCATTCTTCTTGGAATGTCAGTCTCACATGGGTGCCTTCCTGAAGTTTGAACCTGTCTGGTAGGTAAGCTGGAGTCTTGAGCTTTCCTCAAGTTTTGTTCATGCAAGAGAGGACTAGGAGAAGGCCTGCGTACTGGGAAAAAACAGTAGCTGTATTTTAGAGTAAAGGAGAAGGGCAAAAGGAAGAAAGGTAAGCTTCATGAGTAGTCATGAGTGTACCAAGAAGACTGAGAGGCAGAGCAAGAACACAAGGAGTTTCACGTTTGAGCCAGAAAAGCATCAAACACATACTCAGCAGCTCAGCAGCATCTCCAAATCAATGTACCTCTCTACCGTTCACTGAGCTGAGTGAGTGAGTACCAGGCCTCAGAGCCTTCGCCATCCTCAAGGTTTCTCTTTGAAGTTGATAACTTTCTCCTTCTAGCTGTTAAGGTCTGAGTCCTTCCATCCTTCTCCTCCAGATTCTGACTAAGTCCGTCCCAGTCCCAAACCGAGCAAGGTAAACCTGTGCACTGCAGTTGAAATGAAGACTAGGACAAATAGAGAAACAGAACTGGAGTATTTTGTGTAGATTTGAGTTTGGTAACTGAAGTGGGTGATTTGTTCTGGGAAACCAGAAAAAACTAAGGTGTGGACCCTACCAGTAAATTTCACTAAGTTTGAAGGACCAATCACTTTCAGGAAAAAATTATCACATATCTGCCCCCAAACACTACAAATACTCGGAAACAAGTTTATACGTTTCTTGAACTCCCTCCTACAATATCAGCCATCACATACATCAGTCATCACTCACAAATTCACAAAAACCTAATATATCACCACTCATGGCAACTCAACACATTGCTGCCACTGGCACTGACAGTCTTTTGTTTTAATCAATGATCTTCTAGGGCAGCCCAGCTAGGTGATGTAAAAATAAATAGGAAAGGCAGTGGCATGTGCAGCATCGTCTCCAATGTCCTGAAGGGTATGTGGAGGCTTCTTCACTACACATGTGTCCAACTCCAATCGGGGCTTCTAATATATAACTATAAAATGGTGGGGCAGCATAAATCAGACACAAACACAATGTTCCACTTTTTCTTTTACAATGTAAGAAAGACAAAGAGAAGTTCAACAAAAAATAATTGCAAAGTTCTATAGTGACACTGGCATACTCACTCCGGGAAGTAGTGTTCATCCTCAAACTCAGACAGTTCACCCCCAAATTGGTCAGCTAATACTCTTGATTTTGACCAGTCATCCTCTTCCTCCTCCTATGGTGTTTTGGGAATGGTGTAATCAGGTGGTATTAAATGCTGGTTAGTTTACATCATGGTTAATCTTGCCACATTTTGAGAGGAGAGTCTGGTCCTTCTGACTGTACTGAAAACACATTCAGCAGACACGCTGGTGACAAGACAAGCCAGAAACTTGATTGCCAGCCTGCGGACCTCTGGCCATTGGCACATCTTCCCATACCAACTTACCCATGGGTTTCGATCCATCTTCACCTCTTCTGGGTTATCCAGATACTCCTGGAACAGCCCCTGAATGGTAATTGGTGCTGCCACCTGCGTGGCTTTTTTTTCCTACACATCTGCATTGGAATTAAGACCTGCCACTTGAAACCAAGTCAATGCAGAAGTTCGATCTGATTCTTCTGTTGCTGTTGTCGCCAGTTTTCTAGTTGGTGGGGTTTGCAGATGTGAGACAAGACTGCCCTCTCTAGAAGTAGAAGGCGGCACCCCAGAACTGTGGAGTGGGACTCTAAGTTCCAGCCATTCTTCTTCCATTTCTCCTGCTTGCCCAACAATCCACCTCTGGTATTGTGAAGCATCCCCTTCAAAAAAGGAATGATAGTGGGAAGATTTGTTTTGTAGCGTAGCTCAAGTAGGCTGGTACAGATGTACTCTATGCACAAGATGAAGTTTTTTTGCAGCCTTTCATTACAAATCAAGCGATAGCTTAGGCTAGTAATCAAGGCATACCCTTCTGGGTTTTCATTCGCACACCCGAATGTGAACCTTTCAGACATGTTCTTTAGCTGTTCCTGTAGCAAATGCAATAACAGGTTAGCTTGGCCCTTTGTACTGTCCCCCTTGCTAACTTCCCGCATTGAAACCTCAAAAGGGAGCAGCATCTGTGTGAGACATTTGACTAGGCCTTATTTGTCCACATCCATGGTCATAGCTCTCCCAGTTGCATCAGCTCCTCTTCCAATGACATAGGCCCTCATTCTGACCTTGGCGGGCGGCGGAGGCCGCCCGCCAAAGTCCCGCCGTCAGGTTACCGTTCCGCGGTCGAAAGACCGCGGCGGTAATTCTGACATTCCCGCTGGGCTGGCGGGCGGCCGCCTTCAGGCCGCCCGCCAGCCCAGCGGGAAAGAGGCTTCCACGATGAAGCCGGCTCGGAATCGAGCCGGCGGAGTGAAAGCTGTGCGACGGGTGCAGTTGCACCCGTCGCGTATTTCACTGTCTGCACAGCAGACAGTGAAATACATTTAGGGGCCCTCTTACGGGGGCCCCTGCAGTGCCCATGCCAGTGGCATGGGCACTGCAGGGGCCCCCAGGGGCCCCGCGACCCCCCCTACCGCCATCCGGTTCCCGGCGGGCAGACCGCCGGGAACTGGATGGCGGTAGGGGGGGTCGGAATCCCCTCGGCGGCGCAGCTAGCTGCGCCGCCTTGGAGGATTCCAATGGGCGGCGGTACACTGGCGGGTGACCGCCAGTGTTGCCGGTCCGACCGCGGCGGTCGGAATGCCCATTGGAGCACCGCCGGCCTGTCAGCGGTGCTCCCGCGGTCCTCCAACCCGGCGGTCATGGACCGCCAGGGTTGGAATGACCACCATAGTCATTGATCTGCTTATACTCTTCAAACAGACGTTATAACATATAATAAGTTGAGTTCCAACGTGTTGACACCTCCTGTATCTGGGCTTTAAACGGTACTCTGCTATGACACTGTATAGTTTGCAACTGTCTTTGGGCTTTAAAAGGATGGCTGAAATTAGTGCAGATGCATCTGCAGGTGGTCAATGTGTTGCTAACTATGTCTTATTTTTTAAGAAAGTCTTGCACAACCCAGTTGATGCAGTGCACCAAACACAGGACTTTGAAATAGCCACTGTATGCCATGGCCTTGATTATGTTATAGCCATTGTCTGTGGCAACAAATCTAACTTGAAGACCTTTGGGTCACAGACACCTTGCTATTAAATTCCTCCAAGATGTTTGCAGCTGTGTCTGACTTCCCCATGGCGGACATGGGTACTGTTGCATACCGCTGAGTGCTCTTAAAAATTTCTTCAGGGTCACGACCTGAAGATAGCTTTTGCTTTATCCCCAGAAAAGATGTACAGTCATGCATGTGTAATCAGTTGCCTGACAACTGGTCCACATGTCAGTTGTCAGATAGATAGTGTGGACAACACGTTGTGCTAAGCTTGTCCAACCAATTTCAGCACATCGTGGAAATCGCAAGTCTGAAAAAATAGGGCCGGCTTGGAACCTTCCATTTCAGGCAGAGGGCTGCCACAAACTCTAAGGGGCAGATTTAAGAAAAGTGGCACAGCACTTAGTACAGTTCCACTTTCTTGCACCGCTTAGTGCCCCCCTACCGCCACAATGTGTGCACTGTTTTTTTAATGCTATTTATGTACTGTTTTAGGGATAGTGCCAAAATGTTGGCGCTAACCCTAAACAGTACTTAGGGGCCCATTGTAACCAATGGTGTGCCCACTCTTAACACCTGCTCTGAGCAGGCATTAAAAGTAGCCTCTAAAAATGTTGCAAAAAAAGCTTCTAGATTTCTTTGTGCCATTTTTTTGGCCCCCCTAATGGAGGAGCACCCTCTTTGCATTCACTGTGCATGGCGCATGCATAATGTGGTTCAAAGTGTTACAAAGCGGTGCAATGCATGCATTGCACCACTTTGTAAATATGGCACAGTGATTTTTGAAGCCTACCGCCGCATCAGCATAAAAAATGACAGTTATGTGGAACTAGAGCTTCTTAAATCTGGGCCTGAGACTCCCACTCCTTCCACAAAATAGAAAGGGAAGAGGTGCAGTGCTAACATTTTTGCCAGCTTGCCATTGTACGAACGTGCCATTGGGTGGATGTGGTCCTAGGGCCCCTCCTGCCTAAACATGTAGCCTGGATTTTCTTTTTTTGTGGGGCCACTGAGGCAGGCGACTTTTCAGATGTAGGTGGTGGTATACTCAATGCACACCATGGTGCAGTCATCGTATGCTGTGGGTCTCCATCTGACTCTGAGTCTTCCTGTGCCATTGTGAGGCTGTTGAGGCAGGTGTTTATGGCTTACTACTGGAGACAGGGCTGCTTTGCGAGAGGATGATGTCACACTCTTCTTCATCATCTACCACTGTGATTTGACCAGGTGTAGCTGATTTTTCCTGGTTCTCCTCACCTTCACCACCGCGACCATGTTGAGCTGTTCAAGGTGCTTCTCCCACCGGCTTGCGTGATGTTTTTTCATATGGGTCCTCTTGCCTCCAGTACTATAATGTGAACCAGTCTTACCTCGAGAAACACTTGCATGGCAAATGGAGCACATGGCGATATTCTCCTCCTGTTGGATATTCATAAAAAAAAAGTCTCAAACTAGGGAGGATTACTTCCTTATTGGGCCACTGCCAATGTCTCAAGAAGACCTGGATGTAGGTGGTTGTGGGTGTGTTGATTTCCTCTCTGCAGTGCATACTTGTACTGAGGTAGGAATTGTTGCAGGTCCATGCTGGGGCCTTACAAATATGGAAGTTGGCAGTGCTGCCTGTGCAACATCCGTCCTCTGTGCCAGGGCCACAATGACTGGCTTGTTGTCATCATCCTCATCATCCCCTTCCATGATTCTAAGACTTTTTGGAACTTTCCTTTTCCCCTGTCTCTCCTGGCATCTCCCTGACTTTGCCAGGGTCCACTCCATGTCACTATCATCATCATCAGAAGTGGTACTTGGAGAAGATGGTGGAGTAGTGCCCTTCCTTTTTCTTGCTGGAGATCTGGGAGCCCTTGATTCTAAAAGAGGAGTTTCTTGCTCGACAGAAAGCTCAACCTCCTGTTCTGCTCCAACTTCAGGATGATCTGGCTACAGATGCTGTCCACTTAGCTCTGTTTCCTGAAACGATAGGCTACTACTTTGTGAAAGGGACAAATCCAATTCAACATCACTGCTCGTCAACATCTCCATGATTGCTGCCTCACTGACATACATGGTCTTGGGTTGGAGTTGTGCTGCTGATGAGGGAATTCTCACAGGTTCCTCTCTGGAGGCTGGTGTGGGAGCAGGCACACGTCTCCTGAAAAAGGTTGCAGTTGGCACACCTCTGGTGGAAAGTTGCTTCTTCTTACTGCCCACTTTCTTGGGAGCAAGTTTCTTTTGGGCCATTGTAACTAACTCTAGGTTGGAAGTGGCACTAAGATGCACAAGCGAAAGAGTTTGGTGTTTGTGGACCGAACTATCCGTAGGGCATTCTCTTTGGAAGTACTGTAGGTGATGTGGGGTCTCTTCTCTTGAACACCTAAAAACAACCATGCAAGAAACACATGCAGTTAATGAAGTGTGGCATTGTTACAGCAGGTTGGAAATCGTACAGAGAAATGCAATCTTAGGGCAGTTGATTACTTATGTAATATTTCTAGTATTTAATCAAACATTGTAAAGGCAAACCACATGACCACACCATTAAAAATTAAAATTTCAAATCAGACAACACAGCAGGCAGATCTAGCTCTTAGCTTTCCTTCCATCTGTTTTAGAAAACACTTGGGGTAGTCAGAGAGAGATGCATGGGTAAATTGAATAATCCTTTAAATAACCTATGGCGGCAAGGTGGTCCAGAGGAAATTGAATAATCACTAACAAAATGAATTATGCGGTTGATTTCTCTGCTGTGCTCTACAGCCAGGCTGTCGTGTAAGAAATGGAATTACACAAAAGTATGATGGATGGAGTGCTAATACTTTTCAAACACTCACCCCCAGTCACAGTTCTGGGTTCAATCCATTGTTATTTTGCCCACCATGCCATCCCAGTTTGGACCAGGCCATGTGCAAATCAGTTCTGACCCTGTTCCCCATGGAACATCCAACCCGAACTGCCAGGCCAGGTAGGTCCTCCCTGGACCGGAAACAAGCACCCTGGGACTGGTTTCAGGATGTCACATTCATCACAAACAGCAGATAGGTCTGATGCAGATGTCGAGCAGGAACTGAGAGGATGTCCAAACCTCACTCCAATGATCAGTAAACATATTATTTAAGAATAGATGCATATATCCTTTTCACTTTGATTATGTGTACTAAATTCAGGAGTGCCAGGGTGGAGGCTGAGGGGGTGCTGGAGAAACATGATTTTGTGGGTAGACAATATAGCCACAGGGCTGCAGGGCAACATCACATCATTACAAAGTATCTATGACTTTTCTGCCCCTAGTTCTGAGAGGGTATTGTCTTCACGAGTTCATGGTGATAAGTAGTTGGCTGAGGACCCATGTGCGTCTTAGCCATGGAGTGAGGGAGAGAGTTTGTCCATGTTTAGTTCAAGACCATCTATTTACTAGGCGGGGCCTAGAACTTTGCTCTGCCGGCAGAGTTTGTGGAATTCAGGCACTTTGCGCTATGCAGAGTAGCTCAGAATTCCCTAATTTGCTATTCGGCCCGGAGCAGAGTTCGGTTGTGTGTGCAAGATTTGGTTTTGGTGCTTTCTCACTAGTGACATGATTCTCTAGGCTGCTAGCAAGTGCGAGCAAGACTTTGCGTTCACTTGCACTGTTTCTGACTGTGCTCATGAGACTTCATATTTACCCGCGCTGCTTCTGGCCACAGCGGCAGCCAAAAAAGTCCCACTTGCGAGTGCAAATGCACCTGGAGTAAATATTCTACTACTTATCTAAATTTAGTCAAAAAGAGTTTTTTGAGTGGATTTTCTTCTCCAATGGAACCTTCAGGTTGTTTTTTGAGCTTGAGAAGCCTTTTTTCTTTTTTTCAAACAGGAAGGAAGTGCCCCAGAGACTCCAACTTCCTTTACCTGTCCAGCAGCCTCCTCACAGTGCTTTGTCCATCTCCTGGTCACTTTTCACTTGATTTCGAGGTGGAAGGATCATTTTCTTTGTCTCCTGGATATACTTTGGTTTTAAGGACTTTGGGGAAGATTTATGAAATATGGTGCTGCCCTTAGTAGAGTGCCACTTTTCTTGAACCCCGTAGCGCCCTTGTAACGCCACCATGTGTGCACCATATTTAAAATATGGCACATCATGGCAGTAGTCAGGGGTACTAGCATTATAATTTTTGACGCTAGTCCGGCGCTTTGCAGGATTAGCGTCATAAATTCTGATGCTAATCCTGTAAAGGTACCCAGAGGCCAATTGAAAACAAAGGAAGCCTCCCTTTAAGGCTACCAGAAATGTCGATTAAAATGACACAAAGAAATCTCTTAGATATCTTTCCATCATTTTTCCAGCCCCTCCCTAGAGACGGAATTCCCCCGTTGCATACATTATGCCTTGTGCAGGCATAATATGGCGCAAGGGGTCACAAAGTGGAAAAACACAAGCACTGCACCACTTTGTAAATATTGCACTCAGGTTTTGGCCTTCCACTGCCAAATTAGTGTAAAAAATGACATTAATGTGGCATTGGAATGAAGCTAGGCCTCTGGGCCTTTGTTTATGTGAAATCACACAAGTAAGTTCCTAAACTATTGAATAAGGGTGTCATGTGTTTGCTTGGGTATGCACTTGTTTTTTTGTACTTTAAATTGATTTTGAAAAATGGTGGTGGGTGGCTTGGAGTTTAAGTATGTGCCTAGATATTTACTTTCCATTTTATTGATTTTTCATCTTTCATAAAGGAAATAACAAATGTTGCACAGGTCAGTACCTTTTTACATATTTGTAACATTAGCATTATTATTTGATTATGTGGCCTAGACTTCCAAAGGCCCATCTTGCCAGTAGGACTAGTACTAGTAGTCATCAGTGCATGAAATAAATGTTTCAATGGTATATGCTTTTGAAACTTCATTAAGGGCAGGGATGGCATTGGATTAAATTAAAAATATTGGCTATTGTTTGCATTTATTTTTTTGCAAAATGTGTATACGTTGTCACGTAATATTTGATGGCATGGGAGGATGTATACTGTTGTTGTGAATCTTTTATAGCTCAGTTAATTTTTGTGGTTTGCATTGCTGAATTCATGTTAGTGTTTTCTTCAGTGTTATCACCATGCCTCCCTGTGTGTGTGTGTGAATGTGTGTGTGTGTGTGTGTCATCATCCTCCATTTGTCTTTGTTCTTGTGTGGCCAGGGACCAATTTGTGTAGTCTATGTCCATAGACTTACATGTGTTCTTTGTTCCCCATGCCTCATTAGTCACAGTCGTTGTTTGACCATGTGGTTGGCGGCCACTTTCTGCATCCAGCCAATGTCCCTTTGCCATAGACTTGCAATTGTTCTTTGTTTGCCAAGCCTTTTTGTTCCTTGATATTGTTTTAACATATAGCTGGAAGCCATTTTGTGCATGCAGCCAGTGTGCCTTTGCTGTAGACTTGCATGATTTTTCTTTGTTCCCCATGCCTCCTTGCTTCTTATTTTTGTTGTTTGACCATGCGGCTGGAGGTGATTTTGTCCATCCAGCCAGTGTCCCTTTGCCATAGGCTTGCATGTGTTCTTTTTTGACATGCCTTCTTGCTCGTTGTGTTTGATCATGTGGCTGGCAACCATTGTGTGCCTGTAGCAGTGTGCATTTGCCATAGGATTGCATTGGTTCTTCTTTGTTCCCCATGCCTTCTTGCTCCTTGCTGTTGGTGCTTGACCATGTGGCTGGCAGCCATTTTGTGCATCCAGCCAGTGTCCCTTTGCCAAAAGCTAGCATGTGTTCCTTGTTTGCCATGCCTCCCAATGAGTACACCAGAACCACCTGCCTCAGCAAACCTCACAATAGCACAATATAAGTCAGATAGAAACACCACAGCTTATGGTGATTGCAACACAATGTACTTTGAGCCTACCACCACCTACATCTCAAAAGTGAGCTGCATCAGTTGCCCCATGAAAGAAGAAAATCCAGGCCACTATTATGGACATATTTAGGCAGGAGGGACCCTACAACTGCAACCACCTAATGGCACATTTGTGCAATGGAAAGCTGGTAAAAAGTTTAGAGCTGGACCTCCACCCTTTTTCTTTTGTGGAAGGAGTGGGATTCTTTCAGTTTGTGCGAGCCATCTGCCCAAAATGAAAGGTTGCAAGTCAGATCTATTGTGCCAGAGTTGCTCTTCCAGTGCTGCACCATGATGTGCTGCAATTGGTTGGACAAGCACTTTCCACCTGACGACAGACATGTGAACCAGCTGTCAAGCTACAAATTACACATTGGCTCCCGGAGTCTCTGCTGCACCTGAGACCCGCCACCCCCCCCACCTGCTCTGGCTCCTTAAGTTTGTGGAGGGAAGGCCAAGACAGCCACCTCCATTTTGTGTTCCTCTGTGCATCTCCCCTGTGTCCTGATACAGCCCAGTGTTCAAGGATTGCAAAAAGACCTAGTTAAGGAGCCCAAAGATTTTTCTGGGTAAATAGTATTATGTGTAAAGTGTTTGTTTTACTGTGGACTCTCTGTGTTTCAGGCGGCCTGGGCTCTTTTAAAGTGGTGTGTTTTTTAAAAAAAAAATTTGCCGTGACTGTGTGAATTCCCTTGCTAGTTTGTGGCACCCCCCTTCCCCCACCCCCCTTTTTTCCCCTCTTCTAAGTAAAAAGGCTGCATACATCTTGCAGAGTGTGGTTTTAGGAGACTGTTTTAATCTGTTTGCGTGATTTTATAGTGTGCTTAAATACTGTCTGCCCCCTGTATTTTTGCCTTTAAAAAAGCCCGATTTTAGAGTGTGCACCCAGCACTATTGCAGTGTTTGTCTCTTAAACAATCTCCCCCTTACCTGGAAAGTAGACTCTGCTAGCTTGGAAGAGTTGATTCAGCCTGTCTGTATCCAAGGAGATTCTGAATAGAGCAGCAGTTGCCTTTCCCCCTGCCCACAGGGACTGGAGTTCAGTTAACTTGCTCCTTGTATAAGTTCCTTTTGGTTGTTGCATGTGCTGTTATGATAGGTTGTTGGGAGACGGTGTTTCATTGGTTGCTAGCTCCAGGGATGCAGTTGTGAATGGTGGATAGGGCTGAGATTCTGATTGGCTGTTGGATCTAGGGCTGTGATTGGTGGATAGGGCTGAGATTCTGATTGGCTGTTGGATCTAGGGCTGTGATTGGTGGATAGGGCTGGGATTCTGATTGGCTGTTGGATCTAGGGATGTGATTGGTGGATAGGGCGAGATTCTGATTGGCTGTTGGATCTAGGGCTGTGATTGGTGGATAGGGCTGGGATTCTTATTGGCTGTTGGTTCTAGGGCTGTGATTGGTGGATAGGGCTGGGATTCTGATTGGTTGTTGGTTCTAGGGCTGTGATTGGTGGATAGGGCTGGGATTCTGATTGTCTGTTGGATCTAGGGCTGTGATTGGTGAATAGGGCTGAGATTCTGATTGGCTGTTGGATCTAGGGCTGTGATTGGTGGGTAGGGCTGGGATTCTGATTGGCTGTTTGTTCTAGGGCTGTGATTGGTGGATAGGGCTGGGATTCTGATTGGCTGTTGGTTCTAGGGCTGTGATTGGTGGCTAGGGCTGGGATTCTAATTGGCTGTTGGTTCTAGGGCTATGATTGGTGGATAGGGCTGGGATTCTGATTGGTTGCTGGTTTTAGGGCTGGGGCTGTGATTGGTGGTCAGGAATAGGGCTATGACTGGTGACTAGGGCTGGGTCTCCCATTAGTTGGCTGAATCAGGGTTTGAAATTGGATTGGCTAGGGTTTGGACTGGCTTCTTATAGGCCAGTAGGGCTATAAAAGGCTAGGACTCAGGGTGTCTCAGCCCGGGTGTTGAGGCAAAGGGCAGAGAGGACAAGGGCAGTTGTCTGTTTGGGCCTGTTCGGGACAGGTAGGGACTAGGGCCAGAAATGCTGCCCAATTCATACTTGACCATGAATGGTTTCATCCTCTACACATCCCTCAACATGCAAACACATATTCTACCAAGGCATCCAACTCATGCATCACAAACTGACCACAGACATATTGCATTGACCCATCACCCAACACAATACCCTACATACAACACATATACACATACCCCCCACAACTACTACAGTCAAACTCCTTCATTCTCACAGCAATCACTACTCTGTCCACTCCCACTAACACAACCTGCCATCACCCACACAATACAAAACTACAACATACATTTCTCTCAGTTTCAGTCTCCCAGATACACACTCACTGCTCATACTAACCAACAACACTATCCGCTGTTCGCTCCACACAGACCACCTGTCATCATAACAAGGCCCAAACCCTGCCTTCAAACACATCATCTACAAACACTCTTCCCCTCTCTTCACCAATTACACACAACCATACAATCCCAACATTTCACTCCACCACACATATTACCTCTTCCAGGCATCACAACTAATACTAACTCCCCTGACACACACCCATCACCTCTTACATACCTCATACATTCATCTCCAAAACACATCAACACCCCATCTAACACTCATATTCCACTTAGCAGCACTAACTCACATACAAATCCCTCACAAAAAACTACTACACCAATATCCCCTCTCATTATTCCAAAAAAACAATACCAACCACAAACATCAGCACATCAAAGCAACACAAACTTACATTACACTCATCATCATACCCACTCCCACCCCCAGGACTACATAAAGAATACAAATTCCATCCTATCCCCACCCCTACCCCCCCACTCTTCACAAATACCTACCACAAGCACCCCAACCCAGCAACTTTCATTCACTCGCCTCTCCTCCATTGCACAATTTAGAGCCTTACATCATGATCCACATGCTCCTCCACCACCCCTAACCCATACTCCATCCACACTAAACAAACGCAAACAAAATAAAAAACATGCCACTCATAGCAACCTCGCATCCCCTTGTCTGTTACATAATAAAACTACCCTACAAAAAACAGTACACTCCTCATGGCTCTCCCAGCCACCAAGTCCACCACCCACACACACAGACCCAACAAAATGCCTCCTTAACCTGCTGGAAGAGGAACACTATGTTGTTAAGCAAGACTATTGTGACCCTCAAACAGTTATCACAGCTAGCAACACTCCTGCTTCAAGCTCACATTACACTACTTACCCTTCTACTAAACAAAACAAAACAACACTACCACTAACACACCTTTTCTAAACTGCCAGCTCATAAATGCTCAATCACTCTAAAAAAACAAGCACCACATCTACGACCTGCTCGCAGACACACAACCTGACTTACTATTCATTACTGAATCCTGGTTGAGAGATGACATGGCACCAGTGTTGCACAAAGCCGTTCCTCCAGGCTATCAAACCATCACTCAAAACTGTATAGGCAAGAGAGGAGGTGGACTAGCTATTATATTAAAAAGGCAATGAACCTCAGTAAAACAGACAACATCTCCATACAAGGTTGTGAAGCCCTCCTTACCAGATGCCACCCTACTCCAACTTCCTCCTGTAACCTTCTCCTCCTTTACAGACCTCCACCTAACAACTCCACTTTCCCAGATGTTTTTCTAGAGACAGTCTCAAACCTTATTATGTCGCGTGGGCTCTCATTATTCTAAATGAGACTACTGGATTTCTAGGTAGCAGGATCTATAACGGTGTGGGGGACTGAGTCTGACCCACGTGTAAAGAACTCTGTCACCCTAAATCCGTTTTTTGCTCCGGCTAACTAGCAGTGCCTCATTTCTCCCATGTGGAAGGAATTATTCGGCAGCCGAGCGCATGACATCTTTGGAACTCCTCAGGGAAGTCGTGGTTACTCAGATCCAAACCAACTCTCTTATTTCCAATATGATCTCATATACAAATGACAAAGACAGTATAAGTTTTATATAATGTTTTTAATAAAACGACTGTATGTTAGATATTAAGGCGTGAGCCGCAATAACCAGAACGATACAACACAGTAGGATTGAAATAGTCACCAGGAGAGTAAAACATAAGAACAAAGCTATCATATTGTCTAACAGTTTCTACTCTCCCTCTGCTTGTTCTATTTAGAGCACAGCATGTTAAGCTTCTAGCTTGCCTATTAGAATCACTGTGGAGACATCAGCCCTCATACCTGAGCAAAGACCTGTGATCTTGGTTCAGCATCTGCAACGAGGCAGTCAGCGTCTAGTTGTGGTTCCCTGGCCGGAATCTCCCTCTTGCGTGTATTGGGACAAGGAAGTGATTTTATAACTAACATGTCATCGTGATCACAAAATGTCCCTATGCAGGAATGCCAAGTCTAAACTCCTACCACGTCTATCGGCAATGTACCAGACTGTATCCTTGACTGAAGCACAGAGTAAGTATGTTATGGAGAACTCCAGTGCTGAAGTAGGCAAAACAGTGTGATATGAATAAAAAACAAGACCGTAGAACTGGCTATTTGAAAAATAACAGTACGAAGCCTAATAAAAAAGCATGTAGAGCAAAGTGCACAGAGGCTCTAAGCTGTCAGCAAATGAATAAAATATATTCAGGGCAAAGTGCACAAAGGCCTAAAGCCTGAAGCTAAAGCGCAATGAATACGTAAAACTAACCACACTACAATTACACTGTACTCCAATCTATGCGTTCTTGGGGATCTAAACATTTGGTTTGACAAACCCAATATGCCCCATCCAAAAGATTGTACACAATCCCACACACATCACTGGCCACATCCTAGATGTCATTTTTGCTAAGCCTGAACTAGTTACTATTCATAGCATCACGCCAATCACCTGGTCAGACCACCTTATGATAACTTTCCAACATACAACTCCACAAATCAACACACCCCACTACTACTTGCATACATACACCTATCGACCATGGAGCAAACTCAATTTGGATCACTTAGAAACACAACTAACAGCAAACACAGATCTAGATACAATTAATTCTGTACCAAAACTTTATGAGTGGCTACAGGAAGCTTTTGATGTCCTAATACCATCAGAAAAACTAAACACAACAAAAGAAAACCAACACCTTGGAGAAACACAGAACTTAAAAAGATAAAGCAACAAATCAGAAAGTTGCAGCGGACCTGGCTCAAAACAAACAACAGTCAAGACAAACTGCAGCTACACAAACTTAGCAGGATATACAAATCATCAATCAAAAAAGCTAAAAAAAGATACTACTCAGAAAGAATTCAAAATGCTCAATCTACAACCAAGGAATTTTATAAAATTCTCAATGAATTTCGAAAACCTACATGCATGGAAGGAAGTCATCCCACTACTCAAGATTTCACAAACAAATTGGCAACTCACTACACAACCAAGGCAGACACACTGGACTCCTATCTAAAACAGAAGAAAACCATCAGCACCAACCCCTTTCCTAAAATACCCTCTAAGAATAAACAATCCCAACCTCTACAGTCCTTCAAACAAATATCCCAGGATGAATTTATGGATTTGGTCAAAGCAAGCAGACCTTCTGGTTGCCCCTCTGACCCTTGCCCACCACAAATCTTCAAGAATATCCTTCTATCTACTTCTGCTGCCACACCTGTAAGAAGAATCATCAACAACTCTTTAACTTCAGGGACTTTTCCTGCAGACCTGAAAAAGGCGTACGTACGACCTTTATTAAAGAAAACAAACCTAGACCTGCAAGACCCCAACAACTACAGACCAATCACAAATGGACCTTTCCTGGGCAAATTGATAGAAAGAGCAGAATTCGCCCAGATGTCACAATTCATTGAAGACAATTCTATACTTTCAGACTTCCAAACTGGAATCCGCCCAGGAAGAAGCACTGAATCGGCACTCATGGCAATCTGGGACGATCTTAAAAACACAGTCGACCAAAATGGAGTTGCTGCACTACTTCTCTTGGACCTCTCAGCTGCCTTTGATACGGTTGACCATGATACCCTAACTCAAAGACTCCACGAAGCCGGCATACAAGGGATTGCTCTCGACTGGATTACTTCCTATCTTCAAAAAAGATCTAATATTATCCACTCGCCCCCCTTCTCGTCCGAACCCTACCTCACAAAAGCAGGGACCCCCCAAGGGTCAAACATCTCACCTTTGCTTTTTAACATCTACATGATATCTTTACCGGAACTGATCAATGATTTCCATCTCACATGCTACAACTATGCAGATGACACACAAATACTACTTAAATTAGAATGCCCTAAAAACATTGAAAACTCACAAATCTTCAGTTTCCTCAGAGCCGTTGATCAGTGGATGACCTGGAGCCATCTCAAACTAAATACCTCCAAAACAGAAATACTCATATGTGGTGACTGGAAAAATTATGACCCTCTGTGCGTCTGGCCTGACGATCTTGGACCACCTCCTCAATTATCCAAGGAAGTTAAAAACCTAGGAATCACCATGGATTCCAAGTTAACTATGAATGCCCAAGTGGACAAATTAGCACGCACAAGCTTCATCACCTTAAAGACTTTACGACGCATCTTCCCCCACCTCGGATTTCCACACAAGGTGCAAGCTACTATTTCGCTTGTACTATCCAAACTGGATTATGCCAATAGTCTCTACCATGGATCATCTCTATCTGTTATGAAAAAACTACAACGTATCCTGAATTCTGCAGCCAGGCTACTATTACATATAAAGCCGCAAGCCCACATCTCCCCTGCCTTGAGATCACTTCACTGGTTATCCGTTGCCAGAAGATGCACTTTCAAGCTGCTTTGTATCACCCACAAAGCTATACATGGAACAGGACCGCTTTTTATCAGAAAGAAAATTACCAAATACATCCAACAAAGAACCCTCCGCTCAAGATTGTCACCCCGCCTTAGAACACCACCATACAAGAAAAAGACTATGGCGGTCATTCTGACTTTGGCGGGCGGCGGAGGCCGCCCTCCAAAGTCCCGCCGTCAGAATACCGCTGCGCGGTCAAAAGACCACCGCGGTAATTCTGAGTTTCCCGCTGGGCTGGCGGGCGACCGCCAGAAGGCCGCCCGCCAGCCCAGCGAGAAACCCCCTTCCATGAGTATGCCGGCTCCGAATGAAGCCGGCTGAGTGGAAGGGGTGCGACGGGTGCAGTTGCACCCGTCGCGATTTTCAGTGTCTGCTCAGTGTCTCCCAGATCCCTTATACCACTTTCATCTCCTAAATATCTCTGCCTAAGCTCTTCCCTCCGCTTCCACATCTAAATCACCAACCTCACTATACTACTGTGACCTCCCACACAACCCTACTAAATTCTCTTGCATTTATCTCACCCTGCTACTATGCTCTCCCTAACCCTTCCACATACTCTTCCTCCTCCGCCCCCTTTACTCATCCCAAGCCTTTGGGTTGAGTAAATGAAGGATATACTCCCAATTAACATTTCTGTATTTCTTTCCTCTTCCACCCCTCCATTACTCCAGTCAATCTAACTAACAAACTCTCATATCCGCGGCTCAAATTAACTCATAATAATACTAAAACTGTACTCATTATTTAACAATACTAATCCATCACTAATTCTTGTTGGGTTCCAGAGTAGCGCGCTACTCATCGAAAAGCGCTTCAACGCCTCGTCAGGGGTAGTAAGTGCTATATAAATACGATTACAATACAATACCATACATGCATCACTGGACAATGGATCTCTTTTGCGTGGGTAAAGCAAAAGCTACAGGTTGTGGCCCTGAAGACAGTTTTAAGTGCGTTCGGCAGCATGCAATAGTAGCCATGTTAGCTATGGCAAAATCACATATAGCTGCAAACATCTTGGATGAATTTAATAGCAAGGTGTCTGAATGGCTGCGAACCAGACAAAAAAAATTCTTACCACTTTCATTCCTTTTTCTGAAGGGAATGATTCAAAATACAAGAGGTTGATTGTTGAGCAAGCTGGAAAGCTGAAAGCAGAAAGAATGGAACTTAGAGTCCCACTCTGCAGTTCTAGGGTGTCGCCTTCAACTTCCAGAGAGGAAAGTCTTGTCTCACAGCAGCCAACACTAGCAGCAAGAACACAGGCAATAACAGCATCAGAGGAATTTAACCCAACCTCTGCATTGGCTTGGTTTCAGGTGGCAGGTCTTACGTCCAGTGCAGAGGCGAAGGTGAAAGAGGGTGCGCAAGTGGCAGTACCAATGGCAGTTCAGATGATGTTCCAGGAGTGTTTGTATGACCCAAAAGAAGTGAATGTGGATCAAAACCCGTTGGTGTATTGATATGGGAAAATGCAGCAATGGCCCGATCTCAGCAGGCTCGCAATAAAGTATCTGGTTTGTTCAGTAGCCAGTGTGTCTGCTGAATGTGTGTTCACTGCAGCTGGTGGAGTTGTTAGAGTGAGAAGGGCCAGTCTCTTGCCTCAATATGTGGAGAGATTAACCATGATCACAGTGAACCAAGATTTTATACCACCTGATTACACTGGTCCTGAAATATCACAGTGGGAGGAAGAATATGGCTTGTCAGAATCGAGTACGTTTGCTGTCAAACTTCTGGGTGAACCACCTGAGTTTGAGGATGAGCTCTACTTCCCAGAATGAGAATGCCTGTGTTATCATAGAACGTTTAAATTATTTTTCATTGAACTTCTTTCTTTCTTTGCAAAAAAAAATACTGCTTGTGGAACATTGTGTTGGATTTATGCTGCCACACCCTATATAATAATTACATATATGGGCAAATTGGAGTTGGATCCATGTGCAGTGAAGAAGCACCTGCATCTCCTTCAGGACATTCAACACAATGCCTGCCTCCCTCACATGCCATTGCCTATCTTTTTTATTTTTATATTATCTAGCTGGGCTGCCTCAATGTCAAATTCTATGTTGCTACCGTCTAAGAGGGGATAATATTTTGTATCAACCACGGTGCCTGGACTGGAAGAGGTAACTACTAACTGTTGCACCAATGAGTGGTGATATATTGAGTGATCGTGAGTGATGAAAGAAGATTTATGCGTTGGCTGACAGTGAGAGAGGGAGTTTACCAAATTTGTAAGCTTGATTTCAATGATTCAATGATTTGTTTGGATGATGTTTTTCTCCTGAAAGTGATTCACCTTTCAAACTTAGTGAAATTTTCCCACAGGGTCCACTCCTTTTTTCTGGTTCATCAAAGACAGGCCAGCCACTTCAGATACCAAACACAAATCTACACAAAGTACTCCAATTGTGTGCCCCTGTTTGCTCTTCAACAGCAGAGTACTACACAGGTCTACCTTGCTCAGTTTGGGACTGGGACAGAGTTAATCAGAATCAGGAGAAGGAGGAGGACGATAGAAGGACTTAGGATGGTACTACCTCCACAGCTAGAAGGAGAAAGCTATCAACTTCAAAGAGAAATCATGATTATGGTGAAGACTCGGTGGCCTAGTACTCACTCAGCTGTGTGACCTGGAGAGGGGCACATTTATTTGGGAAATGCTGCTGAGTATGTGTTTGCTGCATCTCTGGTTCAAACATGAAAAATCCTCTTTATGTTCTTACTTTGCCTCTGAGTGTTCTTGGTACACTCCTGCCTCCTCATGGAGCTTACCCTGCTTCTGTTTGTCCTTCTCCTTTACTTTATAAAACAGTTACTGTTTTTTAATACACATGACTTCTCCTAGCAATCTCTCACACTAACAAAACTTGGTGAAATCTCAACACTTCAGCTTACGTACTAAACAGGTTCAACCTGGCACCCAAGAGTGACACTTCCAAGAAGAATGGAGCTGCACTGCCCAATTTGGAAATACAGTATCATTTTCCTTTTAACAATCATAATTTTTATAACTGGGCGGGTTAACTTCAATGCACCATAAATTGTATTTTTAAAACCTAGAAGAAATACCATTTAGAGATATACTATCTTGGGTCTCTATGAGGCAGAAGGACTGATTGCAATGTATTTAACTGAACTGTGTCATACTTATCCCTTTCTTGTTTCCTTCCACAATATATTGATGATAGTGTGCTGCTTAGCAGTCAATGAATATTACTGTTGTGATTTCTTTTGTGTGGTGTTTGTCTTTGTCACATCTTTCCCCAAATCCCCTTTTCCATCCATTCATTGAGTCCCTAAACCTCTTCCCCCGGGCTGTGTGACTTATTGAGGTATGACTTAATTTTACACCATAAATGGATCACACACTTGCTGAGGCAGATGTAGTGAAAGTGACAAAAAATTCACTGCATAACCTTCTTTACCAGAGCAATATTCCACACCAGCTCCATCAACATCATCATGAAGGCATTGTGTTGTGTTGCATAAACGCTTAACCTTGTCCAACCACTCCTGACTCTGAGGTCACTTCTCCTGACTTGAGGATTTAATTTCCTAGAGTCCGTTTTTTTAAATTCTAGTTCCACATTGCTCAGAAGAAGTTGATATTGTTTGTTTTTATTATCATATCAGGTCTTCTTTCTTCTGCGTGAAATACTTCCACTGTGGTAGCCTGATCTCAGTCTTCCTAAAGTTATAAGAGACGCCCCACTAACTCTTTGCTTTCATTCAATCTAGTTGACAGTGATTGGCAACCCTTTGATTATTCCTGTAGCTGGAGTTCACCTTGTGGAGTTTGATTAATCCTGCAGCTGTAGTTCCTTGTGACACTTTGTGTCTTCCCTGTGAACACACTAGCCTACTACCACTACTACTACCCCTTTAAGATGCCATCATGGGAAAATCCCTGTAGTAGGAAGACTAAGCTGTTAGCTCTCATTTAATCTATTCAGGTAAGAGAACAATTATGGATTGAAGTGAACTCTAAAACCCAGGTCCCACCTCCCATCTTACCCTCTCCACCCATAACAAGTCCCTTCCACAAAAACAAAAAATAAAAAAAGGGCTCAGAAGACGGCACTGTTGATTTGGGTCTGGATCTTGTCCAGTCTCCTCTCAACCTTCTCGAGCCAGGTCTCCAACCACCTCTCCGGGTAGTCCAGCCACTGCAGGATGGGCAGCAGCAATGTCCTCTCCCTTTTAGCTCAGGGTAGGGGGACATCAGTTGCTGACAGTTGGCAGCAGTGCTGGCAATTGAATGGCCAGGAGACTGGAGGCTGGGGCTGGCATGCTGAACTGGGGCCTAGGTCAGTGGCAACTTGGATTTCTGCCTTTTAATCGTCCAGGACCACCAGCTGGTGGTATTCGGCCTGAATGGTCTCCAGCCTCTGTCGCTGGAGTCGGCTGCTATCACCTACCTGGTGGGTGGCGTTGGAAGACCAGCAGGAGTAGAAAAAAGCCAAATTCTAAACAATGCTTCGTGCAAACACTTGTTCAAAATTAAGTAGAAGTACATTGCTGGGCCCCTAAGGCCATTGTAATTTGTGATTATGATTGGGAGAATCACAAGGCCAATTTTTCTTTTTTAGCCACACACGTCTCACTTAAAAAGCACTGATTCTCTGGCAGAAAATAATTAAATCACAATAACACCAGATAAAAAAACAGTGATTTGATTTTTTTCTTTTAATGGCCTTTCTAGTAACTAAACAGACACTTTGAGTGGAAAAATCAAAATAAATTACCTCTCATTTATAAGTAAGGCTTTATGTACTACGACTACAAGTTATTGTGCTGCTAAATAATGGAGGCATGTTAGCCAGTACTTTGAATATTCTGCTCCTGTCAGCAGCTGGGTCAGCTGTAGTTGACAATTATCTATCTTTAATTCCAATAGCCCTTCTCTTCTCCAAAAGCCTTTCAATTTCTACCCTGACTCCAAAGTGGCCGATAATAATAATTAAGATACTACGTCACGTAGGTCACGTATAAAATGAGGATATTATTATCCTGTCTGTCGTAAGTAGATCGTGTGGAAAATGATGCACTGCACCACATGGAAAAAAACTGGTTTCATAAATTGTATTTGGCATGTTCGATACAGAGTATCCCTTCTGCCAAACCTGAAATCAAATCAGGCATTTAGGGCCATATTTATACTTTTTGACGCAAAACTGCGCCGGCGCAGTTTTGCGTCAAAAATATTACCACCGGCTAACACCATTTTGGTGAGCCGTGCGGGTGTCAAATTTATACTTTGACACACTGCGGCGCAAACCACAGGTGAAAGTCATTTTTTTTTTACGCACACCGCAGCGTCAAGTCGTAAAGCAAAACGACGTTAATGCGGCGGAAATGACTGTGGGTCGATTCACGACCACACAAAACGGATATGCACTGTTTTTTGACGCAATAGCGTCAAAAAACCCCGCAAACCCTGCAATTTCACCAGAGGAGAGCTAAAATGGATCCCAGCTGCCACTACAGACCCCAGGAAGATGACAACAGACCAGGAACCAGCCAGGAGGACCCACACAAGAACAAGGACACTTATAAGAAGAAAAGAAAGTGTCGCTTCAGTGCAGAGGAGCAGGAAATTCTGGTTAAAGAGGTGACGGAACACCAGCACCAACTGTTTGTCACCTCAAAGTTGCCAATCAGTAGGAGAAAGGCTATATGGCAACAAATTGTTGACAAGATTAATAGTGTGGCTGAAGTACGCAGAACAGTCATCGAGTGCAAGAAACGCTGACATGACCGCAAGCGCAGGACCAAGGAAAAGATGGCCAGGAACAGGAAGGCAGCACTGCAGACTGGAGGTGGGAGTCCAGCACACCAGGAGGCCCTGCACTACATGGAGGAGATGGTCGCAGCCGTCATCTCTGAGGAGATCGTCACAGGGACTCAAGGACAGGACAGCGCAGACTACCAGGAGACAACGCACATGCAGGGTAAGCCGAATGGGGAATTAAAATGCACAAATGTTAACTGTAAGAAGGGGGGTGGACATACCTACTACACAATGCATGTAAGTCATGATATTCAGGGAGTGGCATGGGTAAAGGGGCACGGCACGGGGCATGGGCAATACAGAGGTAACCTGGGGAACATTAGTACACTACACCAACAACCTTTGCATGGGGGTATGCTGCCATGCCAAGTATGTTGCAAAGGTAAAGCCAGGCCAGGAGGGCAGGGTACAATGTTAAACTGGCAGCTCGTCACACGTCAGCCAGTATTCTCCCTACATGAACTAGAGCCCAATTAACAACCTCTGGCCATACCTGCAAGTGGAATTTAACATTGACAACAGTTGCCACTACCACCTCTGCTGTGTGTGCAGGTCAAGTAGCTAATGGCAGTAACGTCCCCATGGATCAAACACAACCAAATTAGAGGATTCAGGATGACAACGTTATAAATCCCCTGAAATCAATACAAATGTCCCAATCTTGTCAAATGTGATTGTCCATAGTTGCTACAAACATCAACCATTGTCATAAACATTAGGAGGTACACAGCACTAATGTCATACCCATGCTGGATATGTCAGGGTCCACCCTATGCCTGGGTCACAATAGCTCCTATGACACCATGCAACATCCCAAATGTCATACTACTCAGACAACAGCATTGAGGGGGAGGACACATGTAACTGGTTACAGAAATACACCCGTACAGTCAGAGGAGGAAATGGAACACTGCTAGGACAATCAGTGCAAACCAATGTACCACACATTCCCCCAACATCAGCAGTACACATTACCAATGCTGACATCCATATTGTGCCATAACAATGCTATACATAGTATATGCTAGATCTCAAGAATATATAGGAGGATGTGAAAGATCAGAGACTGGGGCAGTTCCAGATTGTTAAGTGTGGTGCTAGTGCCATCAGAAAACCCACAGCCAGTGGAAGGCCTCACCATGAGAATGGAAGTAGATGGAGGGTTGAGTAGGACAAGAAGGTGGCAATTCACAATTTGGCCTGAACCAACACCTAGAGGATGTGATGCTGACAAGTCCACAAACTACAGTACATGTGACATGCAGGTGGGGCATAGGCCTGGGAGAATGTTAATATGAAACACAGGAACAATGAACAGGAACCAAGATCACAATGTGAAAATGATCGGTAGGCAGGCATGTCACATTACAAATCCCACAACACAGACACACTAATTGTACCATATCTCTTTGCAGAGGACGATGGCTCTCCTGCGGATATGCCTGTCCAGGATTACCATGATGACATGGATGACGAGCTGACAAACATCAGCCAGCAGACCCTCCAAGAGGTCCTTGGAACCCTCCAGAGCCCACCATCAGTCACAAGGAGGAGCACAGAACTAGCTGCCATCACAGAGGACCCACCTCCCAAATTGTATGACCTGCCAGCTCCAACACAGCTGAGGACTCTGACGACCCTGGCACCAGCTTTGAGTGAACCATAGTTAGAGTACAGCGGGAGCTTGCCAAGGAGGTGCGGGTGGGGATGCAAAATATGGCTGCCAGCCTAGAGGGGGTGCGTTTGTGCATGATGTCAACTGAAGAACAGGCAGCAGCTATGCAAGGGCGAACAATAATCTTGCAGGAACTTGAAAAAAGGTTGAAGGAAATCAGCACAGCTGTAACAGAGTTGCCCCAACACCTACAACAACAATCCTGTCAACGCGTGCACAAATGCAATATTGAACCCCTCAGGGCCCACCTGGCTGCCTACCACCGTGATGTGGCTGCTATTCTTAAGAACCAGCAGCTTCTCCTTGCTGCAGTACTTCCCTTAAGAGCCCCACAGTTGGCAGCTACCGGGATGTCTGACTCCACGTCTTCAAACACTGAAGTGTGTGTTGCCCCTTCACAACCACCACCACCAAGGGCAGAGGAGACAACACACACATCAGAAGATGAAGACGTGGAACAGATCACCTTCACCCGTAAGAGTACCCGGTAGCACTAGTCCCTGCCACATGGCCATCTATTACCAAAGTCCTGTGCTTTGTAACATGCCAGTCTTGCAAGTACTGTACTCAAGCACTGTTCTTCAACCCACTGTTTATCTTGTCACCCTGCCCTGCGATTGTCTCTCACTATCTCATTGGCAAATCCTGTCCCTCTGCACTGTCTGACACTTCACCCCAATATGTCCAATGACATGTCCTTTTGCACTTGTGTAGGATCACAATGGAAGATGTCACACTAATGGACTCACAATCATGGACAATGTACATATAGCACTAGAGCAACAACTTTGTCTCTGTGTAATGTGACACATCAACCGTGATGGCCATCAGTGATGTTTACCTCAGGTCAATGATTATTGATTGTCAATACACCTGACCTGAACGAATCTTGGCTGATAACTTTGCACAGTGGTCTGGATTGTACCATCATCTGCCCTCCCTAATGGTCATTTCATAGGAAAATATAAACTATACACCATAATGCTGTGTTGGACAGAATAATGCTTCCTCAAGGGATGTCTAAGCCAGAAAATAGTGCCTTCAATTATTTCTGAAAGTCTAAACTTACGTATGTGATATTTGCCCCACTTTTTAGCTAACACACACCATACAGCATGAATGGATGTGTATGAGTTTCCATAGAAATAAGTCACTGGGCTTCACATTGTAACAAATGATAGGTGTGAGTAATGTATACCATACTACATGAGAGCATACTACCACTCACCTTATAAGGATTCGCTTGCACATCAGACTGCAGGCAGTCTTAACACAGTGTCCTCAATACCAAATCTGTTAGCAAAGTATGTGACATTGAAAACGTACATCACAAAATAACCACACTTTTGGATCCATAGTAACAGTGAGTGGTGGGTGCAATGGATGGCTGAATCTTAGCTAAGTAGCTTTGGTGTAGCTGCCAATGTAACAGCTCAGTTGGGATATAGTTGCAGCATGGAACACAAAAGCTAAGACAAAAGAGACACTGTTCACTCATGCCAAGGCCCTGATCTACAAGCACTTGACACATACTGTAAAGGGTAACCTAGATATTTATTAAACAGTAAAAACAGAAGCTAAAACAAGGGGAAACAAGCTATCTAACCTAAACTACTCTAACTACACATTACCCACAACTGTCCCTAACTAACCTAAGCTAAACTTACTTATCACATTTAACAAAACAATCTAAACATCAAACCCCCACCCCCTTTATAAGACGGGATACATGAAGGACAACATATACTAACCTAAACACATACTATCTTATACTAAACAAATATATATATATATTTTTTATTTAATACCAAAACCCCAACATCGTCCCCCAACCCACATAATAAAAAACAGTTGCAAAAAGTATGATATCCCCACCCTCCACCCGCTACTACTAACTAAACTAACAGCCTATACTAACCTTACACTAAGCCCCCTAAACCCACTAAATCAAAGAACCAGGAAAGAGGAGGGAAGGGAGGGAATCATGGCTGAGTATAAGCCTACAAGTTGGCCCTCTGCAAGGTCTTTTTGATAGCACGCACCCTCCGATTAACTTGTGCCACCTCCTGCTGCAGCCTGGACATTTTACGGAACACACGGTCCAAGTTCCATTGCATCTGGTTAAAAGCTGCAGGGACGATGATTGCAGCAGAGGTGGTCTGTGTGCCAGTGGAGGAAGTATGGGCCCTTGTTGGTGCCATGTCTGTAGGAGGAGGTGCAGGTGGTGCTGTGACAGGTCCTGGAGCTGTGGATGATGATGGTCCAGCAAAGGTCCCTGCTTATGTCGGTGCCACCTGGTTGGTAGTGGTGGTGCTGGTGGTGGTGACTGTGGTGGACAGCGAAGGGTCCACTTGGGCAAATGCCCTCCACACTCCGGAGGCTCTTTCATGGCGATAACGCCTTGCCATGTTGCGGAACCCAGACTCTGCATCCAGAATGTGGCAGTAACGCATTGCCCTGCACTGAAACTCTCGAATCTGGATGGAAGTCATATTGGCAGCTGTTAAGACAAATAGAAAACCAAACATTAGGCACTTCATTGTGTGAAATGGCTCAATAAGTAAATCAGACAATACATCTAATGTACCTAAAACAGCCCATATCATCATTCAGATCACTGATTGTCCCTGAGGCTGTACATGCCAAGCCAGCTTACATATGTCCTATCATCAAACAGCACATCAAAACCCTAAAAGATGGGTAACAACTGGAATGACTTTGGCATCATTGTTTAGCCATTCATCAGTTAAAAATCATGCTGCAAATCCTCCACCACTGACAGGCCAACAAAGTACTATGTTCTTGATTACAATCTAGGGCCACAAGATCTGCGAGTTGTAAATGGAACTGCCAGTATAGAATGCAGTTGCTAATCATGAGTGGGTATCCTAGGTTTAGACAAGTGATTTACAGATTTACATGTCTGTATACTAAACTTGGATCATCAGTCCTAGGTACACTATTGACAACCCTATGCCTGTGCCTGAGGGGGGGAGGTGGACAAGCAAACACAATTTCAAACAACAAGGACACCCAGGAAGCTTTGGAAAGCTGTACATGGGTTTGGCCAGCACACCACAGGTAAGGAAAAGGTCCAACTAGGATACACCCAAACCTCGGACAATCCCAGCAACACTTATCTTTGAAAACACACACCATTGTCAACATCATTTCCTACCAGTAACCCATGACTTACAACAAACAGATAGATCGAAGCACACCTCTGGCCATGAGCTGCATGCACACCTAGGCCATTGTACTCAAGTGCCTCATACTTGTAGCACAACATGTGGAGCTACATGCTGCTAGGAAGTTAAACATACAGTCAAACATGTTCATTAGTGAATAGGGAAGCAGAAGTCTGTGGGTAAGACGTTGGCATCCCCATTCTGGGAGAATCAGGGTCTGACTTGCTGACTAAATCTCTAATATGGTCCACTGCTACATTTTCTGATTTCAAATTTAATCCACACGACTCATCCCTATTCACATTGCCATGCCTACAGGACTGACCTACAATCTCAAATTATGACACTACGCTAATGATTGGGCAACTCAAAGATGGGGAAAGAATGATACTCCACTCAAGGAACAAAACCAATCATTGACCAGCGCATTACACCTTGCTATGTGTCCAACACACAGGACTCAATCACACATCATCAGCAAACACAACACAGAACAGAAATATGAACACTTACTGGAGATGTCTGGGTCCGTTAATCGAGCCACCTCTTCGATAGTGTAGGGTGCAGGTCCACCTGTAAGGCATGGAAGGGAGAAATGTGCTCAATGCATGTGCACTGTACAACACTTTCAAATACAAATACTATGTGTAATATTAACTCAGAAAGTCAAGCCTCTCAGACATGATGATACTGCATCCTACATACCACTGCAAACATGTACAGACCCGGGGACTCCAATACGTGAGACACACATATATGCACACATGCAGTGGCCCTGTCTATCATGTGGTGGCAAACATGCTCCTTCATTAGTTAGCAGACAAATTAATGGTGTGTATTCCTCTCATCACGTGGATCCATGAGAGGCATGCAAAGCCACTTTCCGTGAGGACTGCAATACCAGTCACCCAGACAGTGTGACTAAGACCAATTTAAGACACACAGGTACAATGTACAGAGGGCTAGGTACAGTTGTTAGCCCTCAATTTTTATCCATTTTTTTCATTTGATGTGCCACAGCTATGGTAAGTTGCACCAACCATAGAGATATGAATCTGTGTGCAAACCTTTTGCCATCCATCCCTAATTTCAATGTGGCACTACAAACTCAAAATATCAGTCTAAGATGTTACCTGAGGTAAGGTATAACTTGTTACGTATGTGTCAGAATCCAGTTCAGACATGTATCCAAAAACAATTGAGGGACACATTATTTATTGAAAAAATCTGGATTTCAAACATATGTTTCCTGATACACTCACAGACCATACATGAAACATATGTTAGAGCCACATTGGCATCATCAATTGATGGGAAGCCAGCACTAATTTACAGGCTCTTGTTGTGTTTTGAAAGTTGGTCTAGCTCTTGCATCAACAAATGATGATAATGTGTAGGAAATATTGTATACCTCACAGGCAACTGTGGCCCATATTTATACAAATTTTGACCTGCATTTGTGCTGCTTTTTGACACAAAGGCGGCGCAAACTTACAAAATACAATTATATTTTGTAAGTTTGCGCCGCTCTTGCTTCAAAACAGGTCACATTTGTGGTGCTAACAAAGTAGAACTATGGCCCTGTATGTTTAACTTGCATTCCACATGTTGAAAAACAAACCAGCTACTGTCACTACAGAGCATTTAAATGTGCACATTACTCTGATTTGTACTCACCAACAGGGCCACCAATCACAATCCCCAGGTGGTCCAGCAGGTCTTGCTCCCTGGCAACAAGGTCAGCCCAGGGGTGCTTCTGCTGGTGGTCATTGAGCGGTGCATTGTAGATTCTCTGGAGATGGTACAACACCTTTGCCCACCGGAGCCTCTGTGCCTCTGTGTGATAGCCTTGTATCACACAACCACCTGCCTCTATCATTAAGGGTATGAAGTGACACACCAGCCAAATAAACTCACCCAGCTTCTCCTCTCCCATCCTGCCCAGCCGAGGCCTACCCAACATGCTTGCACAAAAAAAAAGGAATAAAGGGATACAGAAGAGAATAGAGGGAAAGTTGGGCAGGGAAAGGCAAAATAACTAAGAATACAGCCCAACTATACCCAAACTACCACTACCCACAACAGACTCCCAACACAACAAAGATAAATGTTGACCCTACAAATGACCAAAAAAACACTAAGACAGGATACCACAGACAGTTATGAAACACAAAAAGACAATTTAAAGACCACACTGGAATCACAAAATGCACAGAGAGACAAGTCAAAACACAGCCACACAGTCAGGAAATATCACAGACTGCAAAGTGAAAGTGAAAGTACACCCCCTGTACCAATTCTGTAAACAGGATATCCCATTACATCACTTCCTGCCTCAAATGGAGTGCGGTTTTATTGTTATGCGTCAAAATAATCTGACGTTTATAGTCTGTGCGTCATTTTTTTTACGCACATGCTTAGAAAGAACCCCACTTACATAATTTGAAACATGTTACATACTTAAACAATTTCAGGGGGTACAGTGTGGGAATTACCGCTCAGGGCCAATGGATGTTTCCTGCCAATGTGCGTCATATTTCTACGCATATGCGTCATTTTTTGATGCATGTGTGTCTTTTTTTGACGCTTATGAGTCAAAATGTTTGGACATGTTTTGCATCAAGAGAGGATTGCAATGCGAAACAACTCAATACAGTAACTCAATGCCTATGGGTCAATGCGTATGATTTGCCTACTACTATTCTTGTTGTCCCACTGTATGACCATCACAAGATGCATTTTTGCAAATCTGCTTGTATGCATGTGAAGTCAATGTGTCCAACCCTCAGATGCTAGTCAGTGTGAAATGAGAGAGGACATGTGTTAGTCATACATTTAGCAACAACTGCTGTGTGCACTTCCTAGGTTTTTTGGAACATAAGCACCACCAATGACAAAGCATGCACAGGATAGATAGCAGACGGTTGTTCATGGCAAGGTTCCAAACCTTAGCCGTCACATGTCCTGGAATGTTGGATTCTACTTCCTAGGCACTTGTAGGTTTACCCACCATGATTCAGACATGGGATAATGCTATGTGGGTACCGTGTTTGTGACACTGAGTCCCAAATATAATACACAATTGTAATGTTACGCCACAGTTGGAGTCATATAACTGAGCCATGTCTCTCCTGTGGCAGTGGAGGACCAGCAGACCAAGCAGCAGGTGTTCACATATTTCCAGTGGTAAAATGCACAGAGGTGTCTGGTTCATGTGTGTGTGCCAATGTTTAGCCTGTATCATTATTGGGGTCTATGTTGTCAAAGTTACGTGCAGGTCTAGTAATGAGTCTGCGGAGCCATTTCCTGTATCTACAAAGTATCCTTCGCAGATCAATAGAAGGAAAGCCAATGAGGAATTGAGAACACACATGGGGATGGTCCAGCTCCGTCACTGCAGACGTGTTATGAGACTGTCAACAGGGTAACCTTGGTGTGCTGACAAAGGTACTATCTCATGATTCTTATACCGGCAGGTGTCCTAACAACATTTGTACAGAGGTTGGCCTCTAAAATTCCCACTGCATCTGGGAACATCAGTGCTTCTGTGCTGATTAATCTCACAACTATTCACCACAGAAGCCCCATCAAGATGTTGGGAGCAATGTGCACCGGCTTGTGGACTGTCAGGGTCCTAACATGTGTAGACATTTCATGCTCATTATCTGACGTTGTTTGTTGTGCTGGAGGCACCATACCCAATCCATGCATGCAGCCATGGTACACTGTCACTATATGTCCCTTATGCACACATGAATCCCAGACAAGGGATAGGCCATCATTCGGCTATTTGGAGACAAGTTCCCCCCCATGGTACGATAAATAAACTGATTATGCTATACAATGTATTTGTGTATGCATTGTAGACTCACCTGACACAATACCCCAGGAGGAATGTGAGGGTTGGGAAAGCAACTATGATACAAATATAGCCACAAGGAACCTTTAGGGTAACGCAAAGACAGGAGTCAGTCAGGCTAACAGGATGCAGGGTCAATCAGGATCCCAACATTTGACAAGGTGAATACACAGTGGTCAGACTGAGACTGGTCAAAGGTGGAACAACACTGTGGAAACTAACAACTGTGTTTCTCCTGTATGTTGGAACGTACACATTAACCCAAGGGCTGTGTTACACAGCTGATTTTTACGGCGATGCATAACAGTGTTATAGATAAAATGGCAGCTTCTATGCTGTTCCAGGTAGCTGCAAGGGCAGTGCATGTTCAAATGGCTGGTCTCCATGGAGGTGCTCACAGGTGTGTGCAGCATCAGTCTCTCACAAGTCCTGTAGGTGAGATTCAAGTTTAAAGGGCCAACAGTCCTTTCGCATGGAAAGCAATATACAGGTGATTACAGGTCCTACAGAGTACAAGCCAGTGCATTATTTAACCTGACGTCCATGCAGACATAAGTGCAATGACTATGGCATACCATACTAAAGAGGGAATCACACTGGATTATCATTGTGAGTCTGGGTGTGTGTAGAGGAGGGATTATCTGGAGACACATACTCCCATTCCAGGGACCTCTGAAGAATGGTGGGCTGAGACAGGGAACATGGGTGTGGCTGGACTGAGGACATGGGCTGCCATGGACAGGGGAAGTCATTTGAGCAATTCTAGTCATACCTAGGGCACTTGTGCTATCTATTTGCTGCTTATATGGAAGTCTTGTCACACATAGTCCTTGCAAAGATAGGTGATGTAAGACTTACTGCTGTCAAGAGTCTGGTCATACCTTCTTGTCACCAGTGCAATAGCACATCCATTGCCTCATGTATGAGGCATTTTTTTTCCCTTATTGACTGATGGTGTCTTAGTTGTGTGCCATATGCTGCGATGAACCATGTTGCCAACATGTATGTGTGAAATAGATGTGGACATCTGCTAATGTCCTTCAAATGTGAAATATACAGGATATATGTCATTTACACATGTGGCTGTACATTCCTACGAATCAAAATAGATTTGGAATTTTCTGTGTCATAATCTGTATTTGAGCAATGCTCCATGAGGCTGCACTCTGATTCTGATAGTTAGAGATAATGTTATGCAAAAATGATTACCCAGACCATGATATAGTGAATAGTATAGGTGTTTATTGACATATGGTAAGACAGTGGTGATGGATGAGTAGAGTTAAAATAAATTTTGGACAATATGTTGTCTCCGACGCAATCCTGAAGCTGTGTTTGGATGGTCCCCCTCATGTTGATGGACAGCATCCTCCTCTTCCTCCTCGTCAGGCATTTGTGGGTCGGGTTCATATAGGGGAATGTTCCTTCTTACACATGTTGTGCAGGATGGCACAGGTCAAAATTATTTTGCACACCATTTCTGGTGAGTATATGAGGCTGCCTCCGGTGATGTTGAGGCACCTGAATCTTGACTTCAGGATGCCAAAGGTCCTCTCGACTATGGTGTGTGTCCTCCCACATGCCTCATTATAGGCACGCTCTACTGCAGTGCTTGGGTTTGCAAATGGGGTCATGATCCATGGCTGGATCCCATACCTCTGATCAGCTGAAAGAGAAAATGAGTGAGAACATGTTGATGTACCTTGCAACATGATTATCACTTTGCATGGCAGTTGTTCTCTTGTGTTGTCTGTGACTCATCGGCGTTTGTGTTATTGTGTGGAATCCTGGGCTTCTAGGATGTACCATCAGCATTGGGTTATTTCCTTATCTGAACGGGTGTTTGGCTGTTGACCGGATGTCAGCAGTATTTTTGTAGAGTTGCAGTACAATGTGTACTCCCTTGCATTGTGTCATGTGAAATAGGTGTCCCTGTGTCTTACCTGGGGTTGACATGATACTTTCATACACAGAATCAATTCCACAGTGGTGGTAACACGGTTCCATCTATATAACATGGACATCCCATCCAATTTCACATATACAATAGAATTATTTAACCATCAGTGAGACCCTGTGATTTGGCAAGGTGACAATGTGCAACACATCTCTGTACGTTGTCAGCACTGACGTGTTAACAATTGACTATTGTTAGACTTTTCATCCTTGGCATGGTCTCCCTTAACTTTTTGCCTCTGTTCCCCAGGTTGTAGATGTGTGCTGGCTATTTTTGTTATTCTGGGCACTTTACCACTGCTAACCAGTACGAAAGTGCAAGTGCTCCTTTACAAAATTTGTCATGGCTTATCCATGATTGACATATTTGGTTTACTAGTAAGTCCCTAGTAAACTGCACTAGAGGTGCCAGGGCCTGTAAATCAAATGCTATTAGTGAGCCTGCAGCACTAGTTGTGCCACCCACATAAGTAGCTCTGTAATCATGTCTCAGACCTGCCACTGCAATGTCTGTGTGTGCAGTTTTTACTGTAAATTCGACTTGGCAAGTGTACCCACTTGCCAGGCCTATACCTTCCCTTTTCTTACATGTCAGACACCCCTAAGGTAGGCACTAGGTAGCCCCAAGGGCAGGAAATATTGCTAAATTCGTTTTTCACTGTTGAAAGGCCTCTCCCCCATAGGTTAACATGGGGGCTACCTTTAAATCTGATGAAAGTGTAGATTCACTTTGGGAGTGGATGGACATGTGGAGTTTGGGGTCTCTGAGCTCACAATTTTAAAATACATCTTTTAGTAGCGTTGATTTTAAGATTGTGTGTTTGAAAATGCCACTTTTGGAAAGTGAGCATTTTCTTGCTTATACCATTTGTGTGACTCTGCCTGTTTGTGGATTCCCTGTCTGGGTCAGTTTGACAGTTGGGCTGGTTGCACCTCATACTAGAAAGTGACACAAAAGGTGGGGTGTAGTCTGCATTTCCTGATGAGCCATCTGTGCTAGGAGGGAGGTGAGGAGTGTTCACTTACACCTGAAAGGGCTGTGCCTGTCCTCACACAATGCAGTCTACGACCCCCTGGTGGGTGTCTGGGGCCTGGCGTGGGCAAGGAAGGATTTCACATTCAAAAGAGACTTTACTTTGAAGTAGGCCTACTTCAAAGGAGAAATTGGGTATAAGAAGGGCACCCAAAACCACAGACTTTAGAACACTTCTGGAAACAAGAGAAACCTCTGCCTGGAGGAGAGCTGAAGAGCTGAGGAAGAAGAGCTGCCCTGCCTGTGACTGTGCTTTGTGGAGCTATCCTGCAGTTGCTGCTTCTGCCAGAGTAAGAGGGCAAAGACTGGACTTTGTGTGCCTTCCATCTTGAGAAGAAATTTCCAAGTACTTGATTTAGAGCTTGCCTTCTGTTGTTTGAAGTCTCAGGGACAGCAAGAACTTCTCTCTGCCAGCACCTGAAGTCTCTGGAGAGACTCCTGCCCTGACACGTGGTGCCCTATCTAGTCCCTGGGCCCTTGAAAGGAAAAGCTGGTGGAAATCCAAGGAAATCGACTTTGGACGACTTCGGACTGACGTCGCTGCTGAATCCGGTGACACCGCCTGCAACCGACTCCGTGATCTTTGCTGGAACTCGACGACCTTTGTAGGCCCGACGCTGCTGCAGCCCCGCTGAAGTCCACAACTCCTTGGAAGTCGCTGCACCACGTTGTGACCGACGCTGCTCGAAGTTTCACTCTTCACCAAAGGTACTGTACTTGGGGGTCTACGCGACTCTGTGTCCGGCGGCACTGGTGTTGGCTTGTTGAGAAAGATTCCGTCACGACGCCGTGTTAACACCTCATCGAAGCATTTTGTGTTTCTAAGTGCTATTTTTGAGTTTAATCTTAAAAAATTCATAACCTGACTTGTGTATGTCAGATTTTTGTTGTTTTGGTCTTGTTTTGTTTAGATAAATATTTCCTATTTTTCTAAACTGGTGTTGTGTCATTTTGTAGTGTTTCATTAAGTTACTGTGTGTGTTGGTACAAATACTTTACACCTAGCACTCTGAAGTTAAGCCTACTGCTCTACCAAGCAACCAAGGGGGTAAGCAGGGGTAAGCTGAGGGTGATTCTCTTTTGCCCTGTCTAGAGTGAGGGTCCTTGCTTGAACAGGGGGTAACCTGACTGTCAACCAAAGACCCTATTTCTAACAACTATGCACTAATTTCACATGTGTGACAAGTTCACTGCAGACCTATTTCTCTGCCTTTGCCAAGTTGGCTCAGGTTGTAACGTGTGCCTATACTACTGAACATGTTCTAGTTCAGATGGCTAACTTGGTTGTGAGTTTGTCATTTTGAGTTTCAGATGGTCCGCATGCCTGTACATCTGTTGTGTGTGTATTAATTTGTCACAATGCCTATGTGTAGGAATGTGCACTTTCAATATTGGGCCATGAAGATGTGTTCTTCGCACAGTCCACTTGCTTATTGGTAGTGGGCAATATGAGAGCAGGAGTGATGTGAGATATTGGTACATCCTCAATGATTGCATGTCACCTTGATTGTAGTCATCATCATGCTATGTGTGTCATGGTGTTTGACCTGCAGCAAAACACATTACACACCACTCACACAGTACGTATTGTTTGGAAGGGTGTTTTATTGAGTGTTATTGATGTGATATTGAAATATTAATCTTCTAAATTGTACTGCCAGTTGGGGCCATGTCTTTGTCATTGTGTTGTTTTAAATTGTCCCCTTGTGGCTCTGGAGTGGCATCTGTTGTTATTTGGAACTGTCATTTGTCCTTAGGTGTGTATCCCATTGGGTGAGGATATCAAACATGCCTAGCGGTGTCACTACCTCATTGTCTTCCTGTCCACGTGTCGATGTAGTGGTGTATGTGTTGTGTGTCCTAGAGGGTTGCTGTGCTGTGTGTATATAACTGGGTTTCTGGACTTACCAACAAGTAGTCCATTTCCATATTATCCATCCTAGAAGTGTTGATTGATGGTGCAGTGACGGAAGATGAATGAATCATGTACACTTCCAGGATACTTTGCCACGATGTTGGTGATCAATCCCCGGTGATCGACAATGGCCTGCAAATTGATGGAGTGTGTGTGCTTCCTGTTGTGGTATAGATGTTCGGTTGCAGCAGGTGGCACAATGCGTACATGTGTGCAGTCGATGGCACCACAGACATATGGGAAGCCATTAATTTGGTAAATCCCCTGTTTTGTCTCCTGCTGCTTCTGCTATGTGTTGGGGAAGCTGAAGTGGCGGGGTGTGAGGGAGATGATAGCATCCAGTACCTTGGGTAAGAAGGCGGAGAATGATGGCTGTGAGATCCTAGCAACCAGGGCACCAGTGGTCTGAAAGGAGCCACTTGCCCACATGTGGAGTACAGCTAGCAGCTTGGTTTCTGGTGGAATGGTGCGGGTGTCTGCAAGCTGGGTGCCAACTGTGGCTCAATGTTGCGCAGCAGCTACTGAATGGCTTGCCAGTTGAGCCTGTACCTTTGAATGATGTCTTGTTGGCGGAGTCCCAGAAGGGTTGTCCTGGTGCGGAATATCCTCTCCTGCCTTCTGCGTTGCCTTTCAGGTCCCTGCTGGCGTTGTGGAAGCTGCTGTTGTTGGTCCTGTGCTCTGCATCTGCGTGCATGCTGGATGAAAAGCATCTCCATGTCTTACTTTTTGAGCTCTGCTGTTGCTTCTCTGTGTTTTAATTAAGTACAGGTGTGTTTGCCCCATTTTAACGCCTGTCCTGACCCAGGTGTTGTTTTTGTACGCAAATCGGGCTGTGCATCATTTTCCGACCCTGCTTCCCGGCCGTGCGTCATTTTTGCGCAGTAGCATAAATAAGGCGCACAGGTGTTGAAGTCATTTTTTGGACAGGAACGCCTACCTTGCATGTCATTAACGCAAGGCGGTTTCCCGCATCCAGAAAATGACGCACACAGTGGAATTTTGGCATTCGCAGGCTCAGGCGTCAAAGTTTAAATATGGTGCACGGTTTGCGCCGATTGTGCATCAAAATTTTGTATGCACATTCTGCGCAAACAGAGTATAAATATGTCCCTTAGTGTCATGTTTAACCAAGGGGATGACTGGGGAAAAAGGTTTCTACACCTCATCAGGAGATTGGAGGTCCCACTCGGTTAACCTTAAATTTGTCTGGCTCAAGACGGGAACTACATTGATACCTTTACATTGTAAAGACTCTAAATTACTTAAGATTTTGTTGACAGTCAATTTAGAGAAAAACGATACACAAGACAAGGGATCAAAGTCAGCAACCTTCAAAGAGACCAAATGAATATCCCTACTTTCAATCATTCTAAGAGGTTCAATATCAGAAAAACATTTTAACGATTGAGATCTGTTAAAAAAGAGATCATTATCAAACAAAAGCATAAAATCTGAAGTTAAGGTATCCTCAGGTTGGTGACCCTGTCCTCTTCTGATAGGTTGCGGCCAAGTTTGAGCGGGTATAAATCCTGTGGTACCTTCAAAGGATTGTGCAGAGGGATTTAAAGGTGACCTAGTTGGTTGAGAGATAGTTGGCTCACAAGTCAAAATTAGGTTGACCATTTCAGGGTTGCCGATGAGTGGATGGAGTTCGCACGTTGACAGAGAGACAGTAGGTGCAAGGCGAGAATGTAGAACTGGAGCTTCCTGGTTTAAGGAAACTTGCAGGCCAGATTGATCTTTGGAGAATCTTATCTTTCTCTGACCTTTTTTGGGATGTCTCTGGATTGATTTTTTGGACCCTTTGACTTTTTTCCTTTTACATATTGGAGGCTGTACAGTAGTACCAAAGGTTCTAGTCAAGGTATTTGCCTTTGGTCGAGCTTAAAAAACTGGAAACATAACCGTCTCAGAGTTTTGGCAGACTAGTTCAAGGTCTGTCTCTTTTGAAAAGTCTATTAATATGAATCTAATAGAATTGACTGGGCTCTCAATTGGCGTAAAATTCGTACCTGTGGTCCTGCAGCCTGGGAGCAAATGTCAGTACCAAGGGGTGTTTCATTGTTTACAAGGGTGTGATTCCGTACTAGGAGATCATTGTGATACTGTATAAGAAATCCAGGATATGCTGCATTGCCAGTTGTCAATTCTTTTAAAATGGTCGTTATAGAGTCAAGAATACAACCAGATCCACCAACCAATTTTCTAAAAGGTTCAAAATAGAGGATAAGAAATGCTCTAAGCTTGAGAACGAAGAGGAGACCAAAACATTTTGATCAGGATTATTGCTTGAAGGATTGATATTTAGGCTCTGGTTGGATGTTGTTGAAAGATGAGAACAAAGAGAGGAATGGTTAGAGGGTGTGCTACTAAAGAGCTGTCATCCCGTGGAAGGAGGTAAACGCAATGGCGGGTGAGATTGTGCTTCCTGGCATGATCCATATCTGTGGATATGTTCTAAGTAGAGATCAGGGAGAGTGAAGTCCCCAGGAAGATTCTCCAGGTCAGTGTATGGTAAAGGAGCATCAATGCCAGGTTTGAGAGATGAGATTTCCTTACAGATGCCAAAATGGTTACATCTTGATTTGATGGTGGAATTATAGTTGGACCAGGCAAAGAAACTTTGCAGAAAACCAAAGGCTCAAGAATAAAGGAAGATGTGTGAGACAACGCTGGACTCCTGTTTGGATCTGCTAAGGGGTGAGGAGGGGTTGATTCCTTGGAATAAGGACAAGAGGAAAGGTGTTCTTCGAGTGAGGGAAAACTCTTACAGTCTGAAGCGCAAGGCTTTAAAGGATTAGAGGGAGCCTTCTCTTTGTCCCATAGGGAAAAAAAAGATTTCTGCACTTTAGGCCTAAAGTATTTGCGGCTTTGTTGCGCAAGGGATTAGATTTTGTTTTAGAACAGGATCTTCCCAAAACCAGACGGCCGGATCTCAACTGTTTTGCAGTCATTGTGCCCCACGATACAATGATTGATGTTTTACTTGTTTTAAGATGAGAAATGTACCATCTGGCTCCCACTGCGCCCCTGCAATATCTCTAGGTGCCCTAAAAAGATGAGGCCTTCCGTGGATAATTAAGGCAAGGGGGTGACCACATGGGAGGAAGAAATAGTTGAAGTGGGATTTAAAAAGAACAACAGTACCTCATAGCTCCTGCAGCATTTCTAAAACCTCTGTGGGCGCCTGGCGAATCAACTCTTGCGAATCAGCGCCAAAGTAACTCTCAGCCCGGCTGACCAAATGGAGAAAAATGCACCGGCTCTAACTCCCTGAGAATGTAAGTTCAATGAACGTGATCAGAGACTTGAGGGGCCAATGGCGGACGGGTGCATCCTATGGTGGAACAACAGGTCTGCCTCCAGCCTCCTGTGGAGTGTCCTGCTGATGTACCCAGGTCTTCTTTACGGTCACCTGTGGGTGGATCCTGCTGCAATACGGAGGGGTCAGCCCCCGCACATTGCACTCCAGCCGTCTCAGTGTCGTGCCACTAGTGCCTCTCCCATGGCCTCCATGGCTCTTAACTCTTAATATTGGGGGTCTGAAGGGCTCCAATGCACCCCGCCGTGTTGTCGACGTATTGCCCACAGCCTCTGTGGATTCCTGACAGTTTTCTGTAACTGTGGTTAGGTGGGGCGATGGAAGTACATGCAGCAGTTCACCGCACTCGTGGTCACCAGCAGTGATCCTCGCTACTCGAAGCGCAGTGTGGTGTGGCATAGTTCCAAAATGCCAAAACGCCTCTCCGATCTTCTTTCCAGTGGCAGGACGACAAGGCGGTGTGATGAATACAGATGTGGCAATTCATCACCAGTGCCACCAACGATTCCCCGACTGCCTCCGCAGCCTTCGCAGCCCCCTCCACAGGTTCCTGATGGGATCCTTGCCTGCAGAGGAACGACAAGGCGGCGAGGTGGCGAGGTGGCAAGGCAGGTGGCAAGCAGCAGGGCAGGGAGGCGGCCCCCAGCAGGGAGTGGTAACTTGCTGCGCTCGCAGACCAGACCACCGATTTGCAGCCCTTGAGATTCTGTGGCGCAATCCAGTGACATGTCGTGGCATCAGACGTCAGACGTTTCATCCGAGACTCAGCAACTCTCTGAAATCTGGATTGAGAGACACGTGGAGGCAGGCTTGGATTTTCACTCATCTGACTGATACAGAGTTACGCACTTCTGACAATTCTTTAGAGACTACTACTACGTTTTCTACAATAGATAGGTTTAAGATATATATGAAATACACAAAGAGAAAGAACTTTCTTTTGATGTCTTCCATCGCTTATTGCGTGAATATGTTGAAGTGATGGACGTGAAAGATAGTTATGTTTGCACGCAGATTCCAGCCTCTGTGGAGGAAGGAATTAAGTATCATAGCTTGCCTTACCAATGCTATAAGTTGCAGTCTTTTACTAATGCGTTTCTATAACCAAGAATATACCCAGTATTTATTTTCTCATTACTATGTAGTCTTTTCTTTTGTGCCTGTTATTGGTTATTTGAGTAAAAAAGCCAAAGATCATAACATAGTATTAATGAGAGATTTCTTACACAAACCCTTGGGACGGCATTTGCCCACCGAAATAATCTTACTTGTTTACTGACACCTGTAGAGAAGAAGTTTTTAGATAACACGGAAGATAGGAGAAGAGAGATTAAAGCTAAAATAGATAATGGAATACTTAATCGTAGACCTGGGATAGACTATGCTTATACCAACATTACTAAACAAGGGAGACTAACATTGGATGTACAACATGTGGGAAAGCTTTGTATACATAGGCCGCAAAGTCTCTTTGATAAAGTATATGTGGGTCCGAGTGAATGTAGACATGTGTTTTTGTTTCAGAGTAAGTGGAGTTCTGAATGGACAAGACTCTTCAGTACCTGGTGTATATTATATCTGTGGAAAGAATGCATTCCTAGAGGATGGTATGGCACATGTTATTTGGGAGTAGTCTTTCCGACAATGGATCAGTTGGAAGACTTGAGTAAGTTTCCTAAATTTCCTAAGATTCAAACGAGACACAAGCAAGAATCAGTTTCTAGCATTCTGGGAGACATTTTTGGAGCACTAACTCCTTCAGTGGGAGTTGTTCTCAACAACATAAAGATACAGAAGTTGTCTACAGTTACAGATAACATGTTGATGAGTTATTCTGGAGCTATCATATTTCTAGATACTGAATTAGCTGCTGCAAGAGCTATGGTTCTTCAGAACTGCCTTGCATTAGACATTCTTTTAGCGAAGGAGGGCGGAGTTTGCAAATTACATGTTGCGAGTCACTGTTTTTCATACATACAGGACAATTTTAAATTAGTTAGAGGTTTGATTAATAAGCTAACAGATGATAAAACTAAATTAAAAGAACTAACTGAAACTACTATTTGGGAGACGGCTGGCAAGGAAATTGCTTCAGTGGGAAATGGGTTTGGCAGCTTGGGAAAAGGGATAATATTGAAGTTAATCAAATGGTTTTCAATTATTGTGTTTTCTCTAATTGGAATGTTGGTGGTATATGAATTGCACAAAATAACTAAGAGAAGAAAGTTTTGAAAAGAATCAGAGGAGATTGGATATTCAAATGGAAAGATGTTATGGGGATAAAACGAGGAGAAAGAAAATTTGTAAGAAGTCAAAAGAGACAAAGTTCAAAATTTTCCAAATAGAACTAAATAAATACATTTATTTGAGAGGTTTGTGTGATGACATATTTAGTCATCACAGCAGGGCTTGTGGAAGCAGAGATTTTAGTGATAAAAACCTAGATTTAATATGTACTCATTATACAGACTAATGTGTAGCTTAACTTTGATTAATCATTATATTAATGTAAACAAGTGATTTTGTGTAATGGCTACCATCTTATGTTGGCCTATGTTAACTTAGCATGAATAGAGTAATTTTGCATTTATTCTGTACACATTTTCTCTAGTGCGTTTCTTAACTAAAAAATTTGTTAACAGTGATACCTGCAGGAAGGAAGCAGAAGCAGATGCAATGTCATTGTATAATGGAATTAATAAAAATGTTTCAACTGTTGTTCTAAGTCTTAATATTCTCATTGTTAGAGAAATGTTACTAATGTGTGCATTTTCCTCAAGGGTCGAAGTGAAAGAAACAAAGTTAATCGTACATCCTGGGTACGCGTTCTTGATGAGGGGGAAACACAGGATCCACAGATGAGATGGAAGAGAAGGAAGTCTAGGGTACAAATGTATTAGTTTAGGGATTCGACAACCAATGGAAAACTTAAATGCTGACTAAATGTGTAATTTCTAGATATCTGTTATTATTCTAATTGGTCATACTTTGCTCACCTTATGTCTCATTCAATCATTTTCATTTGTCAAGTTTAATTTAGCATTCTTTCACCACTTCTCGGAGGCAGTCTTCTCTGGGTGAGGGAGAGCCTTGCTTTAGCAGTCTGACCGGGGAGCCTTTGAGAGTCTTTGGGTCTGTCACTCTGGCAGATCCTTTGGGAGTTCATGTATTCTTAGTTTGTTTGTCCTTAATGCTTTGATGGTTTAGTGTAGCTTATAGTCCAAAAGCTAAACCATTATCCTGTACTATCCTGCATTCTGATTGCTGATGGTGTCCCTCTGATAAAGTAAATGAACTTGCTGATCAGCAGCGCACTGGGTCATGTATCAAATGTACTTGTTATGTGTTTTTGTTTTTCAGATACCAGCTGCAACTCACTAATTAACTGCTGCTAATGATTTTCGATATAACCTGTTTAGAATTTTTACTAAATTTGTGTTTCTAAAACGTTTACATGAAGCCCCCCATGTTAATGCTAATTAGTGGTTAGTGAGGGAAATGTTTTTCTTCACATACTCATGAAATGTTACTGCTGCTCCTATCATTTTTCTGATGTATATCATCTCGTTAGCACAGATCGTGGTGCTATGGTTTTGCGTTATAACCCTGGAGTTGATTTGTTTATTTGCTTTGATTAAACTCAGATATGTAAGGCGTTCAATCAGCCTTTGTTAACTCTCTATGTGTATCATTTGTGTTTGAGAATTATTTTTGTGACCTTAGTGTTGTTAATATAGGAAAATACAATTTTTAACTTTTACTAAATTGGTGTGGTTATTGAAGTGTCATGAGATTGTATTGATTCTTTATATTGTTGTGGTGATTATGACATCATGGAATTGACATCCCCTCTATACAATGTTGGTTTGGTCCAACGGCCTGATGAGTGAAACCCACTATCTGATCTGAGGTAATAGCAAACAGGGAATTCTTTCTCACCTTGCCGCTAACAGCTGCCTGATGTCTGCACTTCTGAGAACAAAGAGAGAGAGGCACTTTGTTGATTCTGTTTGAAATCCGTTCCTGTTGCCCATTAGACCGAAACCTGAAGACAGCAACAAGATTTGAATAAGGTAAGGAGTTTTGGGGAAGTATTTCACTTTCTTTTTAAATTCCGTGCTGATTTGCCGAGCATCTCCCTTTTTAAATACAATATTGTTGATTCACTGTGAGATTTGAGCAGGGCAGGCTTTAGCACGCTGTTGGAACACTGTGCGACAATGTTTGTTAGGGCCCCGTTTCTGTCACCGTCTGTCTCCCTGTCTCCGGGGTCTAGACTGCCCCAGTGCTAATTATTGTCCCCTGAGGTGACATCCGTGCTTGAAAGTGGCTTTAAAAGCACCTGCTGGGTGTTCCTTGCCCCCAACAGTTTTCAGGCAACAATAAAAATCTCAATCGGGTGATTAATGGTGTTCCTGGAGAGAGAATGAAGTTTTGTCTAGTGAAGTTTTGAGTCATCATAATATGGTACTAGCACACAGGGTAATATGCATGCTGCAAAGAACTTCTACATGCAGATCACAAAGTGTATATAAAGTGAATAGGTCAGTGGGTTACTGCTTTTGTTAGAGAGATCCTTTTGTCCCTTGCACTTTATAAGTTAAAACCTAATTTATAACAGTGAGCAATTAATTGCCATCAAAGCACTGCATACAAACTGCAAGGTATAGATTAGAGCGCTATGATTGTTCCCCAGTTTTTCATTAACTTAATGTTGCAAAATGGGTTAATTTGAGTGAAAATCAATTCTTATTATTAAAGAGAGCCCCCAACCATGGTATTATGTTTTAAATTCCGAGTTTGCGCTTCTCCAGACAGTGCACTCTTAAACTGTACCTGTTACCAGTATGGATGACCTGTGACTCCTCCACCTTGTAGTCCTCTGTCTTATGTAACATTTCCTATATACTGATTTACACATATGATGATTGTCTCTGTGTAATGTCTGTGTGATGTAAAGTGCTCTGACACCCTACACTGATATGAGCGATGTATGATGGAACAACACATGCGTACATCAAGCATGCCTTACCAACGTGCTCTCAACAATGACCGCGTCTTTACCATGCATGCCTTTACCATGCATGCCTTTACCACACATGCCTTTACAGCGAATTTCATTGTAAAAGCATGTTTGGTAAAGGAACATGCGTGGTAAATTCCTCCAGTCCTGCCCTCTTACCCCTGATACCATACTCCACCCCACCCAAGAACATAAAACTGCCCCTTCCTCCCCCTGCCCTGAGCCCTAATCCCCCACCCTGAGCCCTAAAAGTAACCCCACCCTGTCCTAAAAACTACCCTGATCCCCTGCCCTGAACCCTAAAACCTACCTCGCCCTGTCCTGAAAACTAACCGTTCTCCCCATCCTGTACTCTAAAACCTACCCTGCACTGCCCTAAAAACTACCCTGTCTCCATGCCCCGCACTGAACCCTAAAACATAACCAGCCCTGTCCTAAAAACTATACACCCCCGCCCCACCTTGTACCCTAAAACGTACCCCACCCTGTTCTAAAAATTACCCAGATGCCCCTGCCCTGAATCCTAAAACCTAACCTGTCCTAAAAAATACCCTGCCCCCACTCTGAACCCTAAAACCTACCCCACCCTGTCCTAAAAACTACCTGACCTCCCCGTCCTGTACCCTAAAACCTACCCTGCCCTAAAAACTACCCTGATCCCCATGCCCCCAACCTGAACCCTAAAACCTACCATGCCCTGCCCTAAAAACTACGTCAACCTTCCACCCCAAACCCAGCCCTAGCCCTACTTATCTCTCTCCTCTGCCCTCTGCTCCTTTCTGTTCCACCCAGACAGCTAGACTGCTCTCTCTGCTGTTACCATGCATACGCGTGGTAAAGGCATGTGTGCCAAAGGCATACACGCTATACCCATATGTGTGGTAAAGGCAGCATGGTCAATGCATTGCATTGCATTGACCCCGTTGTAAGTAATGTTTCCCGGTATGAGTGGTGCTATAAACCCAATGAAATGAATCTGAGAGAGAGTGGTAATGGATGGTCGTGAGGGAATCAGTGGCAGAGGTGGTCGTTGGGAGGGCGCCAACAAACATTGTCGCACAGGGTGCCACCAGCACTAAGGCCCGGCCCTGTCAGACAGCACAGAAGTTAACAGGAAGGGAGCAGTACAGAGAATGCCACTTGACAGTCAGACAAGGACCTAACAGCAATCATAATCCTTATAGGACTTCATAGGCAGGCAGGAGCCCAGAGTCTGACACGGCCTGACTAGAAAGAAAGTTCCCAATAGGCAGCAGCACAGGCTTCTTAGGACTTCACAAGCAGACAGCAGCACAGAGCCTGTCACTGCCTAACAGGCAGCAAAGGGTCCAGCAGACAGGGAATTGCAGGGTTCACAGGACCTGAGTGGAAGTGCTGGGCCTGGCAGGCAGTGGAGCCTTATAAGGACATCATAGGCAGGCACCAGCACACAGCCTGCCACCGCCTGACAAGCAGGAAGCGCCAAACCAGTAGAACCGCACCTGCCAGGAAATACTTGCCAAGCAGCAGTTAACAGGGATGATTCACATTACTTGGCACGCAGCACAAGACATGGAGGGTTTCACAGGCAGGTGGTGCAAGGCAGCCTGACACTACCTGGCATAAAGCAAAGGACCTTACAGTCACTGGCTCTGTGCCTGGCACACTGCCTTATACCTTAAAGAAGTCCCAGTCCTCACAGGAAGAACAGGGCTTGATAAACAACAAAGGGGCTCGCAGACTCTGGCACAACAAAGGGCTTCACCAGTAGCAGAGGGTGCCTCCTGATGCATTCTTTTTTAGTGATGCAGCGTTAGTCTGGTTGGTCAGGCCTGTCACTAACCTCTCAACCCTCACCTCTCTTTCTCTTATATACGGCCAGGAACTGCCGTGGCCTCCCACCCCTCCTGAGTTTTTTCTCTCACATGTCTTTTTTGTCAATGAAACATACTTCTTAGGTTAGGGGTCGTAAACCCCCAGCCGTATTTTATTTTGATGGAGCAAATTAAAATCAATCATCACTTAAAACATTTTTACGCAATAACCCCATCATATTTACAGTTTAATTAACATATGTAGATGTCTAGCTTCAACAGAGGTACTAATACATCTGATTTCCTAATATTATCTAAATTCAGTTGCTGCGTATCCACTTCAGTCACTGCGGATGAGATAATGACTGGCTCTGATGGTGAGTTGCAGGTCTGGATCCACCCCTCTGGCTATGGGGTAGGTCCCTCCATATGGGAAAGCTCTCCTGCAGAGAGCTTGTGCAGGGGGCCCGTCTGCCCGTCAGGATACTTACCTTGGGTGCCCCCTCCACCCCACAGACTCACACCCCCCAAGGTCAAATGCTAGCTTTGTGCCCACTGCGCATGCACTAGTGGTTGGCCTTCCTTTCTGAAGTGTGCCACCATTTACTATCTGGCAGAACGGTCTCTGTGCCTCCCTTGAGTAACCAGCGCCTCTGCCAACTGCAAGTCAACAGACTGAGCTCCGTCTAATCAGAACTACTACTGGTGGTAAGTCTCCAGAGTCCCTGAGCAGAAGGAAACACAGCACCACCAGCCACCAGAACCCAGCATTCAGCCAGACCAACAACCTACAGTCAGTGAATGAATCAAGATAATCGCAAAAAGGGCCACTGCTACTACTACAGCTTCCAATAACTAAGTGCACTATTGAGTTGTCTAGTGTAAAAAAATGAATAATTTTTGCCCACTGTGTTTGGATACTTCTATAGTCAAATTATGATATTGCGCTTCCTTTTTCAGCATCTCATCAATTGTGCATTTTCTCTTTCTATGCTGTGTACGGAACAATTCTGTAGCACTATACTGTACTTGTATTACTGGGACCAAAATCAAATGCCTTACAGTGTCATATGATGTTCCCCAATAGATTCCTTTTTTCCACAAGTACAAAAGTACTTCACTTTTGGAGACCTGCTTGATCGCGTTATCTGTCATCTTCAGCTAACGGATCTTTTTCAGGAAAGTTCCTCTGCCACTGTTAAGTATATGCTGGAGTGTTATATGTATTGCTGAAACATTCTGAGTAGAATTGCTGTAGAAACCGAACAGTGTTTTAACGCAGCTGAATAGACCTTCTAGGAAGCCTATGCACATTCTAGCATCACTTCCACTCACTGTCGCGCAACACTGGGAGAGGATCCTTAAGCTGGAGGCAGGTTTTGCTCCTAACATTTCCTGTGTTAATTACATGTGCGGATACACACCAAAGTCTGTTTGCAACTTTTAAACTGCAGTTAATTAATCTGTATGTTCCCAGATTGCAACTGCTACAAACTTACCTTGTTTTTTCCCCCCCTAGAATGGACATCCGGAAATTCTTTGTAAAGAAACAGCCAAGTAAAGTGACCCTATATTCAGAGAACTCAGAAGCAAATTCATTTCATTGCAATGATATGCCGGATCTGCAGTCTGCAACTCAATATGGAGTTAGGGTGGCTGATTTAGAACTATCACGTGATTACGCGCCAGTCCAAGGAACAGTTTGTGAAGTTGTCACTTCCTCAGGTGAATCAAGCAACAGTTCTGTAACAGCAACCAGTCTTCAGGATAATGAGGAAACACTTGAAAACACAGTGGCACCAAAGAAACCGCATGAGAGCACAATTCCTGTTCAAATCATTGAAACACAGACACAGACTAAGAAAAAACGTATTCTACATTTTCAAGGAAGGTGGTTCCAGGATTTCCCCTGGCTACATTACAGCGACAGAGTGGCAGGAGTACTGTGCTTTCACTGTGCAAAAGCTAAGTCACTGAAATTAACAGAGCTCTACAAGAACGCAGAGGAAGCATTTTGCAGCACTGGTTATACCAACTAGAAGAAGGCCATAGAAAGGTTAAAAAAGGACCAGAGCAATTATGCTCATTCTTATGCACTGAGCCAATTAGCACACTAATCTAATGTAATGTAGTAGAACCTTGGCATACCCTCCTGGTTTGTTGGTGACTTGTTTGGTGTGACCCTGGTGGACTGAGGGGCTTAACGTGCACTGCGGATCACCAGGGAACTCCAGGGGGAGCTGCATTTCTGTCTTCCCTCCAAACTGCAGCACTTTTGTCTGCCTGTCATCACCCCTGGCCTCTGTGAGCCCCTCTCATCACCCGCCACCAGTAGATCCACTCACGGGTGCATGTCGGTCTCAGCACTGGATATTCTTTCTAGGCAGTGAACTCCTCAGATTCAGGGCTGCAACAGTCCCACAGTCTTGAATCCCTGCAGCACGTTCCGAGTAGGTTCCGACAGCCCTGCAGCCGCACCCATGCTCAGCCTGGTGTCTCTGATGTTCTCGGTTCTCCTCTGCACACAGGGTGCTAGAAGGCTGTTGCTAGAGTTAGTGCAAGTGAGGCACAAACCTCTGGGCATCTTAGGAGTTTGTTTGAGAGGAGATAGTTTCCTGCTGTCAGGATGTCTTAAGATTTGGTTGAGGGCCCAGTGTGAAGCTTACCACAGAGGATCCATACTGGTCGCGATCTTGGCCATATCCCCCGAAATATAGTTACATATACATACTTTTCGTGCCAATATTTTTGTCATCATTCCTTATGCCATGATATTTTGGTATATCAATATTTCCCATGTGATAATCACATAGTATTCCATGTAAAGTTCACCAAAGGAAAAAGAGTGTTTCTTCCTCCCTCCTAGAAAGTGAACGGAATCTGCATTGAAACCACAATACAAAGATGGGTCTCAAGAAAACTCACCAAAGCGCCTCATAACCACTGCCCACATTAAGATCAAGAACTGGCCGTGTATCCCATCACAGTGTAAATACCCTTTTAGGATAAGAAGGTAGTAATGGTCTTCACCTATGTTATATCAAGGCACTCCCAAAGAGGTCACGTCTTTCCTGCCTGTCCACTTGCCACTGACAACTGGAATTAACTCCTGTTTGTCTGGATTTACCACTCCCTTCCAGCAGGTAAAAGCTGGGCCTCCCATATTTGGGTAGAAGGTTCCATTTGGCTCTATGCCCCAACCATTGGGTGGAAGTTTCCATGAAGAGGCCCCTGATATATGCTTAAATTGGTTCACCCAGGTGATATCCCAGATCCCTCAACTAGATGCAAGTGATAGAAAATTGAATGCACAGCTCAGAATTAATTCTACACATTCAATTGCGTAACATGACCCTAAAACAGGAAAGGGTAGTCTATATTAAATTTACATCATATCATGAATAATTTTGAATGATGCATCCCACTATGTTGTGGTAATTTGTGATCTTCTTCATCATTGTATTGTGAATCATATGGTCTAAGACATTCACAAAAAGAATAATATAGTGAAAAACTGTTATGCTGACCCCCACCACCGCTTCTATTAACACTTTCATTTATTGGTATTCTCAACAATGATACTATGAGTAATATTCCCCAAGGAGCACATTGACAGCAGCTGCTGTCCATTGTGTCATCAATTATGTAATTTGAGATGCCATTAGTGAAGTCATTAATTCTGTCATTTACACATCATGAGTGATGTACTATGTGAGGTCAAAAGCAGTGTTAGAGCAGTAAAGTGTGTGTGTATATGTATGAACATGCCTATGGTAAATGTCAGTGTTTGTTTTTTAAATGTTAGTTTTTATATTATTATAAGAACTAACTATAACATCACTTTAACCTTTGTTTTCTCAGAGTATTTCTAGGGTGTATTTAAAATGTAAATTAAAACTCTTTTACCTTACCTAACTATCACTTCCCTTAAATCATATTATTTTTTTGGTGAAGTTATGATTTTTTTACATAGAATAATATCCCATTACTATACCTAACTATAATATATTTGTAACATTTGCTTTTGTAAGTGAATTTACAGATTTTTTAAAACTTATTCAACCAACTCCATTACTGAACATAGCTTAAGGCCATGCACAGTGTGGGGTTGGGGTTGTCTGTGTGCCTAACCCCCACAAGTGAACAACCCATGCCTTGCAGGGCTTTTGGCTATGCACAGTGTGGGATTGGCAGCAGAGTGTGGCCTGTCTCCTGGACCCTTGGGTCTGAAGAGTCTGATGAAAAAAAAAACTTATCAGAAAGCTTTATTTTTTTTAATTTGCAGTGCAGCGGTACTCCTGTGGAAGCAACCATCCAAATATCACAACATTTTGAATCTTCATTTCTCAAAAATGGCGGAATGGATTTTCACCAGACCACAAAAGCCACGCTTTCTGTGTAATGACCTAGCTTTATGCCAAATGTCATGTAATTCTGTTCAGACTTTTTTTTCTGTATTGTGTCCCAAAATTTCTATTAAAATTTAAATATTAACCTACCAGCTCATGACCCTTCCAGAGTTGGAAAGCAAGACAGAAGTGCAGCAGGTAAGCTGGCACCCATCACCAGGGCATGTGTCCAGTCAAAGGCACTTGACAACGGTTTCCTGGTTTAAATACCCTGTGCCCTGGAAGTACTAATTGGAGCACACGCACAGGCATGCCACACCTCAAAAGTACTCAACATACTAGGGTGGCTGCTAATGCAGAGGTCTCCATCCATGGGGCCACTAGCGTAGGACACCCTTGAGGCTCTGTCTTCATGTTTGGGTACCTGGAGGGGTTCCCGATGGAGGAGGCACTTTAAGTAGGCTTAGGGTGTGTGATCATACTGGCCCACAGTGTAGCAAGGGATAGCCTCCCCAGGAGGGTTTTGAGGTGGAATTTATACACCATATGCCTGTCTAAATAATATTACGTGTGGACCCCCAGGGCTGTTTACCAGGCTGGATAGCCAATTATTCCACCACTTTACCACGTGTCCTGAGGCTAACAGGGGTTTTTCTGTGTTCCATATGGACAGTACAGCCCTCAGCTGGGGTTTCAGCCTTTAAGCCAGGGAAGTAAGACTTGAATTTTTATTCGGTAATCACACACAGGAAGTAATCTTGAAACCCAATAAACAGGCTGTTGCTGAGGATGGTGTGGTTTAGCATCAACTGGGAGGTCATGTGGACAGAGTGGTTTATCCACCCACTGGAGATTTCAAGGACAGTGTGGTATATCCACCTGCAGGTGGATGCAGGGCCATTGTGCTTTATCTTCAAGCAGGAAGTTCGGGAACATTTTGGTTTATCTTCATAAGGGAAGTTGCAAGGGCAGTGTGGTTCATCTACTCACTGGACATTATAAGGACAGTGTGGTTTATTCTCACATTGGTGGTTGCAAAGGATGTTGTGGTCTGATCTCTTGGCTGGTGTAGTAGCGAATTGGTTTAAATACAGACTGAGAGTAGCAAATGTATTATCCTAGCTTAACCTAAAAGGGGAACATATCAGTGACCTAACTCCTGGATTCCAGTGGGGCAGGTCCCACCAGGTTTCAGACCCATTGGTTATTAAAAGCTAATGGGTACATGTTGGACTATATATTCATGTCTTAAAATTTACAGGCAAAACATCGAACAATGTCCCAACAAGACCCTTAATGTAATCCATGTCCAAGATGCAGACCCTGTTGGCATTTCACATTTTTTTACTTGCCTTTTTCTAGATTTTTTGTTTCTGTATTTTTTTTAGGAAACTGTCAACTCTTACGTAGTGCCTGCAGTGACCTGAATAACCACTAAGGCCCTGATTTATACTTTTTGGTGCAAAACTGCATTAACACAGTTTTGCACCAAAACGTTTACCACCGGCTTGCACCATTTCTGTGCAGCAGCCAGGCACCATAGTTATGGAATGGTGCAAGCCAGTGCAAAGGGTAGGCTAGCATAAAAAAATGACGTTAGTCAGGTGGGGCTAGCGGTATGGAAGAAGGGGGTTTTGCATCAAAAAATTATGTTAGGCAGGTTAGAGTAAAAAAATATGACTGTAATCAGATTAGCGTAATTTTATTGTGCTAAACCTACTGTGCCACATGACTCATGCCTTAGAAAAGGCAGGAGTCATGCCCACCAACCCAGGGGTCAGCACAGGGGACAAGGGTCCCCTGGGAATGGCCATGGCACCCTGTGCCATGTATGGGGGTCCATTTCAGGGCCCCCATGGCACTTTAAAAAATAAAATTAAATACCTACCTGTACTTATCTGTACTTACCTGGGATGGGGTCCCCCATCCTCCGCAGTCCCTCTGGTGTTGGTGGGGGTGGCCCTGGGGTTTGGGGAGGGCACCTGTGGGTTTATTCCATGGTGTTCCACTATGGAAACAGGCCCACAGGTCCCCTAACGCCTGCCCTGACCCAGGCATTTAAAATATAGGGCAAAGCAAGCTTGGCCCCATTTTTTTCCCCTCTTCCCTCCCGTGCATCATTTTTGCACAGGAGTATAAATATGGCGTTAAGGCTATAGAGTCATTTTTTGCATGGGAACGCCTGCCTTGCATCTCATTAAGGCAAGGTAGTTTTTCATGTCCAAAAAATGACTTTAACTCCATAAATTTGGCGCTAGACAGGTCTAGCGCTAAAGTATAAATATAGAGTTAGATTTGCACTGAATTAGAGTAAGTAAAAATGACGCTAATTCAGTGCAGAGTATAAACGAACCCCTAATTACTCTGGTTGGTGTTTGCTGGCACTATGATTTTTCACAGCACATTTCAGTGGGTCATAAATGTGTTTAGAATACATGTACATCCAATCCTTGGCCTCTCTGCTGAGCACATAGAGCAAAGGTCACAAATCAGACAGTTGTAAGTGTGGGAGTGGCACTTGTCAATATGGACAGCACAAAAGGAAAGACAAGGCACTGCTCACAGGTGAGAGGGTGGGGTGTGAGTATAGTGATGCGGAGGAGGTGGAAGGAAGTACGTGCATGAGGAGACAGTGAAAAGACAGTAATGAACAGAAAGAAGTGACGTAGGACATGTAAGAAAAGGGAGTAAGGGCCTGATTTAAGTGGCCCTGGCACCACCTTAGCACCACTATAGTGTCATTATTTTTACGCTAAGGAGGCCCTAAAGTGGCTTTTAACATGTGTCAGATTTACAAAGTGGCGCAATGCATGCATTGTGCTAATTTGTATAACCTTGTGCAACAGGATGCCTGTGTCAGGCAAAATGTATGCAAAGGGGGCATTCCCCCATTACATCAGCTGAAAAAATGGCGCAAGGAAATCTAAGAGATTTCCTTGCACCATTTTATCTGCACTTTTAACGCCTGCTCAGAGCAGGCGTTAAAAGGGAGCATGCCATTGAATACAATGGGCCCCTATGTACTCTGCAGGAGTAGCGCCAACATTTTTTTTCTTTAATGAGCTCCTAAGGGGCATGTTTAAGAGTCCCTAGTGCCATTCCAACACCACATTAGCATCACTTTTTGATGCTAATGTGGCGTTAGATGGCAAAAAACACGGTGCCATATTTACAAAGTGGCGCAATGCATGCATTGTGCCACTTTGGGGGTCATTCTGACCCTGGCGGTAAAATCCGCCAGGGCCAACGACCGCAGGAGCACCGCCAACAGGCTGGCGGTGCTCCCAAGGGCATTCTGACCGCGGCGGTACAGCCGCGGTCAGAATCAGAAAACCGGCGGTGTACCGCCGGTTTCCCGCTGCCCTGGGGAATCCTCCATGGCGGCGCAGCTTGCTGCGCCGCCATGGGGATTCCGACCCCCATACCGCCATCCTGTTCCTGGCGGTTTTGGCTGCCAGGAACAGGATGGCGGTAAGGAGTGTTGTGGGGCCCCTGGTGGCCCCTGCAGTGCCCATGCCAATGGCATGGGCACTGCAGGGGCCCCCGTAACAGGGCCCCACAAAGATTTTCAGTGTCTGCCATGCAGACACTGAAAATCGCGACGGGTGCAACTGCACCCGTCACACCCCTTCCACTCCGCCGGCTCCATTCGGAGCTGGCATCCTCATGGAAGGGTGTTTCCCGCTGGGCTGGCGGGCGGCCTTCTGGCGGTCGCCCGCCAGCCCAGCGGGAAACCCAGAATACCCGCAGCGGTCTTTTGACCGCGCAGCGGTATTCTGGCGGTTCCAGCCAGGCCGGCGGCGGTAACCCTTTGCGCTACATTATGCCTGCACCAGGTATAATGTTTTCAAAGGGGGCATTCCCCTGGTAGGTAGGCCATTTTTTTGGCACTTTTCACACCTGCTCAGAGCAGGCGTTAAAAAAAGTAGGCCTCCATTGTTTACAACGGGCCTCTGGGTGCTTTGCAGAATTAGCGTCAACATTTTTTATGCTAATCCTGCAAAGCGCAAGACTAGCTTAAAAAATGTTGACACCAGTCCCCTAAGTACCGCCCTGGTGCATTGTATTTTAAATACTACACACACATGGTGGTGTTGGGGGTGTCTAAGGGGTGCAAGAAAAGTGGTGCTGCCCTTGTGCAGCACCACTTTTCTTATATATGTACCACAGTGTTTAACAGAGAGCACTGCAGAGGCAAGTGACATGAAGGGAGAATGGCATAGCCTTTAGTAATGTTCAACTCACAGTCTTAAAGCAGAAGAATTGAAATTTTTTCAATTTGAAATAGTCAAAACAAATTTATTGTTGTTACTGATTTATTTGATACTGCTAACAATTATTGGTAAAAACAAAAGGGCGCAGGTCTCTTTTGTGTTCTATGTCCTGAGGATCTGGGGAGCACTGGCCTGTAATGCATGCAGACAGAGGGGGTTATTCTAACTTTTGAGGAGTGTTAATCCGTCCCAAAAGTGACGGTAAAGTGACGGATATACCACCAGCCGTATTACGAGTTCCATAGGATATAATGGACTCGTAATACGGCTGGTGGTAAATCCGTCACTTTTCCGTCACTTTTGGGACGGATTAACACCTCCTCCAAAGTTAGAATAACCCCCAGAGTCCTTTGTTACACCCAGCCTTCCACCTCGGATGGATGATAGATGGATTATGGAAATATAACTCGGGAGATGCACTATATTCAGGATAAATTTCAGTGCTGAAGACCTGGGTCTTCCCAAAGGAAATCTTAAAATTACACTGAAGGAACCCTGGAAGCCTGATGTTTAATCACAGATCCCAAGACGTGGCTCCCTGTTTGGAAGATGAGGAGCCATTAATAAGATGGACTAGATCTTAGAATCTGGCGATCGGGGCAGCTGCCAAGCCACAGAGATGTGTTTGGTGCCTCTGCCCTCATTTATTCATACGCTGACAACATGTCAAGAGCACAAGATAAGAAAACATCACTCTCTCCAATGCACTACTCTGTCCCCCTATACTTCTCTCAATCTATCCTCTATCGCCACTCCATCACTTATCTCAAACCTCATTCTACTACTGTGATCTCAAAAATATCCCTCTGTAGACTCTTCCCTCCTATAGCCCTCGTGGCTCACCCCAAATCTCACTTTACTACTATGATCAACCAAACAACCTTATTAAATACTTCCCTTGTGTAGCTCTCCTTTACTCATCCCAAACCTCATCTTACTACTATGATCTCCCAAGTACCACTTTCTAGATTCTTCCCTCTTCTATCCCACCATTATTCTATTCAATCCAACTAACAGACTCACATGTCCACCGCTCAAAATAACTAATCTTTCCCTTTACTAATCTACCACTTATCCTTTTGGGTTCCAGACTAGTGCACTACTCGCCAAAAAAGCACATTTAATCCTCTTCAGGTGTAGTAAGAGGTATGTAAGGGGAATACAATTACAATTATGTTTAGAGAAACTCACCTTTAAAATGTGCATTTGTAAGTATTGTTTAACTGTTTAAATCTCATCAACAGCAATGGATATTCTACAGACAATACACACATTCAATATGAACCCCTGTGCTCTTTGTTTGTGTTTGTCACGCTTTCTGAAAATGCAATGGGAGCACAGCTGCTGATTTCTGCTGCGTGTTGGCACTTGAAGACTAAAGTATGTCAGACATGGTTGTTGGTTATGCTTGAGAAGGAACAAACCTGTCACAACCAAGAAAAGAGAAAATGTTTCATGAACTATATTAAAAAAGAAGGTCACAATATATTTGCTTTACAAACAAACTTTGGAGTACTCTTTGTTCAAAAACTTACAACAGCCTCTTATATCATCAGGTGATTCCCCAGTTATAAAGTATTTCTACTGTTCAAGGCAGTTTGACCAAATATAAGACAGAGCAAAATGTATAACAATGTTAGAAAAAATGATGATACAGAAAATAAAGTTTTGTTGCAATTGTGTGATGTCATCTGAGTTGAGTAGGATATTGTCTTGATGACAGAACAATTTTTACAGTTTGTATTTATTTTAATGTATTGTTTTGTGTGCTTTCTTCAGAGGAAAACTCAATGAGGAAGACACACCATATACTAAGTATCCTTTGTGTATGTCAGTGACACGAAAAGGATAGCAAGTGTTTTAGACCTGGCAACCTTGGCGTCGTCTTCCCTGTCTTTTTTTGCCTCGGCTTCCCATGTTTTGACTCTGTGCTGGACTCTGTATTTGGTACTCTGGGCAGTTTACCACTGCTGACCAGTGCTAAAGTGCAAGTGCTCCTGTGTAAAGTGTTTGTGTAATTGGCTTTTCCCTGATAGACATATTTGATTTACTAGTACATCCCTAGTAAAGTGCAATAGAGGTGCCCAGGACCAGTAAATCAAATGCTATTAGTGGGCCTGCAGCACTGGTTGTGCCACCCACATTAGTAGCCCTGTAAACATGGCTCAGACCTGCCACTGCACTGTCTGTGTATGCAGATTTAAACTGCCAATTCAACTTGGTTACCCACTTGCCAGGCATAAACCTTCCATTTGTATACATGTAAGGCATCCCTAAGGTAGGCACTAGGTAGCCCCACTTTTAGAAAGTAGGTATGTTGTTGCTTTAGCCATTCTGTGACTGCCTGTTTATGGATTCCCAGTCTGGGTCAGACTGACTGTTGGGCTGTTTGTGAATCTCCTCTAGACAGTGACACAAAGGGAGCTGGGGTGTAGCCTGCATATCCTGATGAGCCTTCTGAGCTGAAGCAGAGGGAGGAGTGGTCACTTACACCTGAATGGGCTGTCCCTGCTCTATCACAATACAGTTTCTAACCACTGGTGTGTGCCTGGGGCCTGGGCAAGGCAGGATCTTGTGAACAACAGAGACTTTCCTTTGAAGGTTGCCTATTTCAAAGGCAGAAAGGGGTATAAGTATTGGACATCAAGAAGTGACGTGGGACATGTAAATGGAGGGTTTGAGAAAGATGCAAGAAGAAGAGGGAGTAAGGGCCCGATTTAAGAGGCCTTAGCACCACTTTAGGGCCACCATAGTGTCATTTTTTTATGCTAAGAAGGCCATAAAGTGGCTTTTAACACACATCAGATTTATAAAGTGGTGCAATGCATGCATTGTGCTACTTTGTAAAGGCTAGTGCCACATTATGCATGTGTCAGGCATAATGTATGCAAGGGGGGCATTCCCCCACTACATCGGCTGAAAAAATGGCACAAGGAAATCTGAGAGATTTCCTTGCGCCATTCTTTCGGTACTTTAAATGGCTGCTCAGAGCAGGCATTAAAAGGTGGCATGCCATGGAATACAATGGGTGCCTATGTACTCTGTAGGAGTAGCAGCAACATTTTGGCGCTGCTCCTGCTGAGCACATCATTAGCATCAGAAATTCTGACTCTATTGCCCCCCACCCAGTGCCCTAGTGCACCATATTTTAAATACGGTGCTCACATGGTGGCAGTAAGGGGATGCTAAGGGGCGCAAGAAAAGTGGTACTGCATTGGGTGAAGCGCCACTTTTCTTAAATGAGCTTCTAAGGGGCATATTTAAGAGCCCCTAATGCCATTCCAACACCACATTAGCATCACTTGTTGATGCTAATGTGGTGTTAGAAGGGAAAAAATACTGTGCCATATTTACAAAGTGGCACAATGCATACATTGTGCAACTTTCTAACTCTTTGCGCTACATTATGCCTGCAGCAGGCATAATGTTTTCAAAGGGGGTATTCCCCTGTTACAAGGGCCATGAAATGGTGCAAGGAAGTCTAAGAGATTTCCTTGTGCAATTATTTTGTACTTTTCATGCCTGCTCAGAGCAGGCATTAAAAGGAGGCTTTCATTGTTTACAATGGACCTGTGGGTGCTTTGCAGAATTAGCGTCAACATTTTTTACGCTAATCTTGCAAAGCGCAAGACTAGCTTCCAAAATATTGACGCTAGTCCCCTAACTACCACCATGGTGCGCCATATTTTAAATACTGCGCACACATGGTTGCGTTAGGGGGTTGCTAAGGGGTGCAAGAAAAGTGACACTGCTCTGCGTGAAGCACCACTTTTCTTAACTACGCCCCAAAGTGTTTAACAGAGAGCACTGCAGAGGCAAGTGACATGACAGGGAGAATTGCGTGGATTTTAGTAATGTTCAACTCACAGTCTTAAAGTGGAAGAATTTAAATATTTTAAATTTAAAATAGTCAAAACAAATTAATTGGTGTTACTGATTCATTTGGTCCTGCTAACAATTATAGGCAAAAACAGAAGGGCGCTCTGATTGGCATATTTGATTTACTAGTAAGTCCCTAGTAAAGTTCCCTAGAGGTGCCTAGGGTCTGCAAATCAAATGCTACTAGTGGGCCTGCAGCACTGGTTGTGCCACCAACATTAGTAGCCCTGTAAATATGGCTCAGACCTGCCACTGCAGTATCTGTGTATGCAGTTTTAAACTGCCAATTCGACTTGGTTACCCACTTGCCAGGTCTAAACCTTCCATTTTTATACATGCACGGCATCCCTTAGGTAGGCCCTATGAATCCCCACTTTTAGAAAGTAGGCATTTTGTTGCTTTAGCCATTCTGTGACTGCCTGTTTATGGATTCCCAATCTGGGTCAGACTGACAGTTGGGCTGTTTGTGAATCTCACCTAGACAGTGACACAAAGGGAGCTGTGGTTTAAACTGCCAATTCGACTTGGTTACCTACTTACCAGGCCTAAACCTTCCATTTTTATACATGTAAGGCATCCCTTAAGTAGGCCCTAGGTAGCCCCACTTTTAAGAAGTAGGCATTTTGTTGCTTTGACCATTCTGTGACTGCCTGTTTATGGATTCCCAGTGTGGGTCAGACTGACAGTTGGGCTGTTTGTGAATCTCCTCTAGACAGTGACACAAAGGGTGTTTCCTGTATATCCTGATAAGCCTTCTGAGCTGGAGTGGAGGGATGAGTGGTCACTTACACCTGAATGGGCTGCCCCTGCTCTCTCACAGTACAGTCTCCAACCACTGGTGTGTGTCTGGGGCCTGGCCTGGGCAAGGCAGGATCTTGTGAACCACAGGGACTTTCCTTTGAAGGTTGCCTATTTTAAAGGAAGAAAGGAGTATAATTATTGGACCCAAATCCCAGACTTTAGATCACTTCTGGAACCAAGAGTTTTCTAACACCTTGCAACCGGATTTCACACGCATCGTCCCTGGGCATCAAAGTCATTGTGAATCGGTGCGGATCTGAGGTGTCCTCTCCGGAAATTGATGCATTGCTCTCTTGCGAGGGAGAAAAATGATGCATCACCTACCTAACCAGAGAAGAGATGATGCACGGTCTCACTTGCAAGTAAGGAATCGGGGCATCGCTGACTTTTCTGAGGCACGCTCAGCCGTGTGGCTTTGTTTTTGATGCAAACCAGTACTTTGCATAAAATAAATGTTTCCACTGTTTTCTATGGAGTAAGACTCTTAGAGGCATATTTATAGGCCCTTAGCGCCACCTTGGGCCACATTAAAGTCATTTATTTTGTTGTTAAGGTAGCCCAACTAAGCCAAAATCCTCGTGTTGTATTTACAGAGTGGTGCAATGCATGCATTGCACCACTCTGTAACCCTTTACGCTACATTACGCCTGCGCCAGGCATAATGTATGGAAAGGGGGCGTTCCCCTGTTAGGGGGCTGGTAAAATGGTGCAGGGAAATCCATTAGATTTCCTTGCACCATTTATTACAGCACATTTAACGCCTGCTCAAAAAGCAGGTGTTAAAAGGGGGCTTCAATTCTTCAGAATATTTGGGCGCTACTCCTGCAGAGTACATAAATAGCGTCATAAAAAATTACACTTTTGCCCCCTATTCTGCTCCATGGTGCGCCATATTTTAAATACGGCACACACATGGTGGTGGTAGGGGGGTGCTAAAGGACGCAGGGAAAGTTGTGCTGCACTCGATGCAGCACCACTTTCCATAAATATGCCCCTTATTCATTTGAAAATTCATATCTTGGCTTGTGTATGTTGGATTTTTGTCATTTTGGTCTTGTTTGATCTAGATAAATATTATCTATTTTTCTAAACTGGTGTGATGTAGTGTTTTCACTGTATTACTGTGTGTGCTAGTACAAATACTTTACACATTTCTTCTTAGATAAGCCTGATTGCTTGTGCTAAGCTAACAAGGGAGTAAGCTGGGATTATCTAAATGTGTTTCCCCATTGCCCTGACTAGAGCGAGGATCCATGCTTGGACAGAGTGCAAACTGACTGCCAACTAGAGACCCCATTCGGGATAGAGTGCAAAATGTCATTCCCTTATGATGCCGTTTTCTATTAACAGGGCAAAGTGATCTGAATGAAAATGACAAAGTAAATCACTCAGGATTGAGCTAATTCAGTTTATAAAAACGACTAAGTTATTAATTTAATTTGAAGCTATAAAAAAACCTTGAGTAATAATTTCCTCGTTCTTGTAGGAGCCATTTAAAAAAAAGATCTTGCTAGTCCTGATGTGGCTTGGTTTCCCCTAACTGTTTCGTTTTCTTTGCTGGCTTTAAGACTCTGGGCACTTTACCTCTGCAAACTGGTGCTAAAGTGCATGCTCTCTATGTTTAAAACATGTTAACATTGATTTCTCCACAACTGGCATACTTCAATTTACTTTTTGCAACTCCCTAGTAAAGTGCACTACATGTGCCCACGGCCTGTAAATTAAATGCTACTGGTGGGCCTGCAGCACTGATTGTGCCATCTACTTCAGTAGCCCTTTAAACATTACACTGGCCTGCCATTACAGAGCAGGTGTGTACAGTTTTAAACTGCCATGTCATCCTCGCAATTTAACCCTCTTGCCAGACCTAAACTTTCCTTTGTAGTACCTACGTTACCCCCAGAGTAGGCACTGAACAGCCCATAGGGCAGGGTGTATTGTATTTAAAACGTTGGACGTGTACTTTAAGGTTTTCATGTCCTGGTTGTGAAAAACTCCGAAATTCAATTTCACTACTACAAGGCATCCTTTTCCCCTTGGATAACATTGGGTTATCTTATTGCATTTAGTAAGTGATAACATTTGTGTAGGAGTGTTAGAAATGAGGTCTTTGGTTGACAGTCAGGTTACCCCCTGTTAAAGCAAGGACCCTCACTCTAGTCAGGGCAAAAGAGAATCACCCTCAGCTAACCCCTGCTTACCCTCTTGGTAGCTTGTCAGAGCAGTAGGCTTAACTTCAGAGTGCTCGGTATAAAGTATTTGTACCAACACACACAGTAACTTCATGAAAACACTACAAAATGACACAACACCGGTTTAGAAAAATAGGAAATATTTATCTAAACAAAACAAGACCAAAATGACAAAAATCCATCATACACAAGTCAAGTTATGAATTTTTAAAGATTAAACTCAAAAATAGTTCTTAGAAACAAAAATGCTTTGATGAGATGTTAACACGGCGTCGTGACGGAGTCGTTCCCAACAAGCCGACACCAGTGGCGCCGGACACGGAGTCGTGTAGACCCCCAAGTACAGTACCTTTGGTGAAGAGTGAAACCAAGACGATGCGCGAAGTCGGGAATCGCGGCATCTGTGCGAAACGTTGAATCCGTGCACTCCGAGCGGTGTCGGTCACAACGTGGTGCGGCGACTTCCACGGAGTCACGGACTTCAGCGGGGCTGCTGCGGCGTCGGGCCTGCGAAGAGCGTCGCGTTCCAGCGAAGGTCACGGCATCGGGTACAGGCGGCGTTACCGGATACAGCAGCAGCGTCGGTCCGGAGTCATCCGAAGTCGATTTCCTTGGATTTCCACCAGCTTTCCTTTCAAGGCCCAGGGACTGGATAGGGCACCACTTGTCAGAGAAGGAGTCTCTCCAGAGACTCCAGGTGTTGGCAGAGAGAAGTCTTTGCTGTCCCTGAGACTTCAAACAACAGGAGGCAAGCTCTAAATCAAGCCCTTGGAGATTTCTTCACAAGATGAAACGCACACAAAGTCCAGTCTTTGCCCTCTTACTCTGGCAGAAGCAGCACTGCAGGAAAGCTCCACAAAGCACAGTCACAGGCAGGGCAGCACTTCTTCCTCAGCTATTCAGCTCTTCTTCAGGCAGAGGTTCCGTTTGGTTCCAGAAGTGTTTCTGAAGTCTGTAGATTTGGGTGCCCTTCTTATACCCATTTTATTCTTTGAAGTCACCTTTCTTCAAAGGGGACTCACACCTACTTGTGAAATCCTGCCTTGCCCAAGCAAGGCCTCAGACACACACCAGGGGGTTTGAGCCGGCATTGTCAGAGGCAGGCACAGTCCTTTCAGATGAGAGTGACCACTCCACCCCTCCCTCCTAGCAGAGATGGCTAATCAGGAAAGGCAGGTTACACCCTAGCCCCCTTTGTGTCACTGTCTAGTGCGAGGTGAAAAACAACCCAACTGTCAAACTGACCCAGACAGGGAATCCACAAACAAGGCAGAGTCACAGAATGGTTTAAGCAAGAAAATGCTCACTTTCTAAAAGTGGCATTTTCAAACGCACAATCTTAAAATCAACTTTACTAAAAGATGTATTTTTTAATTGTGAGTTCAGGGACCCCAAACTCCACATGTCCATCTACTCTCTAGGGGAGATCTACACTTTAATCATATTTAAAGGTAGCCCCCATATTATTCTATGAGAGAGACAGGCCTTGCAACAGTGAAAAACGAAATTGGCAGTATTTCACTGTTAGGACATACAAACCACATTACTATGGGGGTCATTCCAACCCCGGCGGTCAAGGACCTCCGGGGCCGGGGATGCGGGAGCACCGCCAACAGGCTGGCGGTGCCCCGCAGGGCATTCTGACCGCGGCGGTTTGGCCGCGGTCAGAAGAGGAAAACCGGCGGCTCTCGCCGGTTTTCCGCTGCCCTGGGAATCCCCCATGGCGGCGCAGCTTGCTGCGCCGCCATGGGGGATTCCGACCCCCTCACCGCCATCCTGTTCCTGGCGGCTCTGACCGCCAGGAACAGGATGGCGGTGAGGGGTGTCGTGGGGCCCCTGGGGGCCCCTGCAGTGCCCATGCAAATGGCATGGGCACTGCAGGGGCCCCTGTAAGAGGGCCCCACAAAGTATTTCAGTGTCTGCTTTGCAGACACTGAAATACTCGACGGGTGCAACTGCACCCGTCGCACCTTCCCACTCCGCCGGCTCCATTCGGAGCCGGCTTCCTCGTCGGAAGGGGTTTCCCGCTGGGCAGGCGTGCGGCCTCCTGGCGGTCGCCCGCCAGCCCAGCGGGAAAACCAGAATGGCCTCCGCGGTCTTTCGACCGCGGAGCGGCCATTTGGCGGTTCCAGCAAGGCGGGCGGCTACCGCCGCCCGCCAGCCTCAGAATGAGGCCCTATATGTCCTACCTTATCCATACACTGCACCCTGCCTTTGGGGCTACCTAGGGCCTACCTTAGGGGTGCCTTACATGTAAGAAAAGGGAAGGTTTAGGCCTAGCAAGTGGGTACACTTGCCAAGTCGAATTTACAGTGTAAAAATACACTTACAGACACTGCAGTGGCAGGTCTGAGACATGATTACAGAGCTACTTATGTGGGTGGCACAACCAGTGCTGCAGGCCCTGGCACCTCTAGTGCACCTTACTAGGGACTTACTAGTAAATCAAATAGGCCAATCATGGATAAACCAATTACATACAATTTACACGGAGAGCATATGCACTTTAGCACTGGTTAGCAGTGGAAAAAGTGCTCAGAGTTCAAAAGCCAACAGTGACAGGTCTGAAAAAAATAGGAGGCAGGAAGCAAAAAGATTCGGGATGACCCTGCATAAGCAAAAGTCCAACAAGGAGCATGTGGGAATGTCATGTTTGGCGCATGAGAACTTGTAATTTAAAACCCTCTTTAATGGGAAAGTCAGATTTAAGTCACAATTCTGAGAATGCCACTTTCAAAAAGTTGGCATTTTCTTGTCCTAACCATTAGCGCCTGCAGCCTGTTCCTGGGTTACATAACTAGGTGTGGTTGGCAGTTGGCCTTTATGTACTCCTCTCAGATAGTATCACAAAAGAGGGTCTGGGCCTTGGCAGGAGTAGCCATTCTGGCTTCATGAAGGGTAGGGTGCTGTCACCTACCACACTTGCACCTCAAAGGCACTGGCAAAGTTAGCACACAAAGGACAAAGCCTTTTGAGGACCCAGACAGTCTGGGACCATGGCAGGGAAGCAGGAAATTCTAGATACCTCTGTAGGAGGAAACCTCCACGTGTTTCTTCTGCTTCAAAGTGGGCAACAGGTACACAAAGGGGACCCTCAGACTCACTTTTCAGTACACTCCCATAGCTTTGGCTACTACAGATGGACTGCCATGCTGCCAGCTTTCCACTTTGCTGCTTGAGTCCTTACCTGCGGTTTGAGAAGGAAGTCTGGACCTTCATCCCAGGCTGAATTGACTCCAAGAGTCAGTTGACTGACCTGCTCTTCTGAGCTACAGGGACACAACAATATCCAGAGGTCTCACTGCAACTACCCAGCTGACCTGCTGCACTTGACCTGCCACCTGCAACTGGACCTGCCTGAGCCCTGCTGGCTTCTGCTGGAGTGATTTCCTAACTTCCAGGCTGGCAGAGAGGGGTAGATTGTGGGTTAAACACAGTGTGGGACTACTTTTTTCTGCAGTTATGTGGGGCAATCTGCCTAGACCTAAGGGGCAACCCTGAAACCTCCATCATGGTTGGACCCCACTCCCATTTCCTATACCACAATGGGTATAGCAGATCTATATCAAGTTGGAATACCCATCTCACACATCACAAATCCCAATTAGGTGTGGGATAGGGATTATCCTCTTGGTCCTGAAGAAATGCCAAAGATCTAGTCAGGCCACAAGGCGTGAAACATGTTCACAGTGCATTACTCACTGTGAAGCTGTCATGGTGCATTGAGATCTGATGACAGCATTCTCTTTATTTTTATCTCTGCTAAGGGGAACCACCTCACTAAAATTGACTTGGTTCCTCGTAGATGATTTTAAATCAATTAGCACTCCACCTAGCACACCACCCTATACCCTCAACTACACTCATCATGTGGCAAATCAGAAGACCTCCAACAAAGAGCCAACATACGGAGCTGGTTGGGAATTACAGCACCTGCCCAACTAGGAGCAGCACAATGATGAAGCATGACACCCATTTGGGTGTGTGAGTGCTCTATCTTCTGATCACTCGAATCTCTGATCGAGTACTTGTCCCCCTTTTCATTTTCTAACTGACAATCTCTCACTTTTTCATAGGAACAGTATCATTGTTTTGCATTACTACAATTAGTTAGGATCATGGTGCTGGACCTTTATTAACTCCTGGTCTCTTCTTTTGTTTAACTGAGTTCCTGATCCCCAATAGGTGCACCTCCAATCCTGCACCATTTGTGTCTCTTCAGTCGAGCTCCTCCTAAAAAAAGTAGAAATCCTGATATTTGAGGCTCTTTGCAACTATAAACAGACCCATTTGTGCCAAGATCATGCTGCCCACGCAGACCTCCAAAGAAAAGCTCTGGGGAATCCAATTCTTCGTGCTGCAGTGACCACCAGCAACAACTTCCACATGAGATCTGCACTTCGTGCTACAGCTTTGACAGCCCGCAGTGACCGCCAATGTAAAACTCAAGGAATGATCATCTGTGACATTTGACAGGATCGTCTTGCTACAGGGACGACTATACGTGGTCCTCTCCCTCATCCTTGTGGCTTATCCCACTGTAAACAGAACTTTTTGTACTGGACTTTAGAAGGTAACTTCTCTGTCTGACCTGCACTCCATTGTGGTTGGCCTGGACTTGTGACTTTCATCTGGTCTTCACAACCAGATAATTACAAGTGTTGCTTTGTCTTTTAAGCAGTATACTGACCTTAAATCTTTTAAATTGTATCTCCAGTTCTACAGATTTTTTAAATTGGCTTGTGATCTTTCTTTTGTTGTGTTTTCACTTTATTACTGTTTAAGCGCTGCATAATTACTTTTGTGCCAAGTTACCAGAGTGTAAAGCACAGGATAATCTACTGATTGTTTGTGGTATACCCGACGATTGTGGCTGTTCCTTGAGAAGGGCTCACATCCCCTCAACCAACAACCAAATTTCTCACAACATTCAGACATTTGTTGATAGCGGCAATATTGATGCAACATCATGAAACAGATTTAGCAAATATCCTATGGAAAACAAACACAAAATCTTTAAAATGGTAATACAGATATATTTAATTTCATATTTGGAAGCCACGCTCTCTCAACCTTGTGAAGGACATTTGATGCAATTGTTTCTGACTAGAGAGGGACATCTATTCATGACTTTAGATTCTGCAGCTTCATGAAGTCTTGAAGCAGTCGAATCTGACTCATGAGAGACATTGCCTAACGATGTGAAGTGCTGCAGTTTTGTAAAAGATTTGTAAGGCTATGTATCTGACTCAAAACGGACATATAATAATGACTCGACGTACTGCAGATTTGTAAATGTCTTGTAAGCCTTGATTCTTCCAAAGCAATTCATGGTGAAATATGCTTACCTAAAAAAGGGTCTTTGGTCATTTATTTTATCCATTGGTTGATTAACTAATAGTGAAATCTTCTTTTTTCTTACTATAGCACACAGGAAGAGATCAGCAAAGTTCAACCATAAAATGATTTCATGATAAGAATCTACAATTTATTAGCACACATGAGGAGTATCAGTTAAAAATCAGTCTGCTCTAGATAAGTACAAAGGTAAATAAACAAGGGAACCTGCAGATCTGAAGGGACCAGGGGTATTAACCTGAAAACAACACTGTAGTCCCTTGCACAAAATATTATAGCAATGAATCCATAGAATTACAATGAATCCTATCCATGAAAAATGACAACTTTATTATGAATAGAGACTCAAGATATGCATTCCATTTAAATTGCAAAAATATCCAAGGAGAAAAGTATAGGGGCGTTTTTAAGACACTCCAGTGGCGCTAAGCACTGCGCCATATTTACAAGGAGGTGTAACACCACTTTTTTGTGGCTTTACGCCTCCTTGTAAATATGGGCTCCTCAGACACAATTTTCTGTGTCAGAGAGGCAGGCAATAGGTGTTGCTGTGGGTGTTCCACCGCAAGACCCATTGCTTTTAACGCTGCCTCAGTTTTACGAGTTGTCGTAAACCTGAGGCAGCTCAAAAACTAATGACATTGCGTTAGCATGGCAAACCGAGAAGGAATGCTTTTATTCCTCCTCATTTTTTGCATTCTGCAGGACACATAGAAGAAGCTAAATGAGAACTTGTGCATTCCTCCAGGGAAGTGATTAAAATAGAGAGGAAACCCAGGTAGTGAAATTAAGGGAACTAATGTACATAAGTACCAGGAACTTGAGTTTGCCAGTAACTACTAGGACCTATGCATAGTACAGTGTCATCAAATACTTCCTTAACAATCAAGGAGTTCAGTGAAAGCTGAACTATGGACTCAGCATCATGAACTAACTTTGATATGTTTATTTGTCTTACAGGCAAAAAGTACAAATCAGTAAAATGCCAAAAGCTTGTACTCAAACGTGTATGTTGAAGCCATACCCACTGAGCTTTGTGAAGAACATTTGAAGCGGTTGCTTTTGACCAAAGAAGAACATTTAATACACAAATTAAGGTACTGTAGATCTGTGAAGACTTCAAGCAATTGGATCTGACTCCAGAGGGACATCATGTAATCACTTGAATAGGTGTAGTTGTGTGAATGACTGTTACAACTGCTGCATCTGACTCAAGGGTAACATCTATAAATAAATTGTTTTACTGCAGGTTTGTGAATGTCCTTCAAGCAGATGGCTCTGACCGACGAGTGAGAGCTAATAATAATTTATGCCACTGTAGCCTTGGTAATCTTGTTAACTTTTTGAGCAGCCATTTTTCTCTGTAGAGGGGCATCTAGTAATGACATGAGGTACTACAGATTTGTGAAAAACTTTTCAAGTAGTTGTTTCTGCCTTAAGAGGGACATATAGTAAAGTCTTAAGGGACTGTAGCTTTGCTAAAGACTTCAAGAAACAGATTGTGCTTCGAGGTAGAAGCCTAAAATGGGCACAAGTTACTGCACCTATGCGGAAGGTCAGACCTACTGGCTTTGCCAATCCTTGTTTCTTACTGTAACAACCTTTACCTTGCCTCTATTTGTAGTTTTCAGCACTACCATCCCCTTTCCTCTTTCACCTACTCATTGTTTCTGGATCATTTCTTAAGCATTTTACTCCTTTTTGATAGTGTTGAATTTTTAACAACATTTTTGAAAAGTAGAAGTAGAACTTTCGTACTGATAATTTGATTTGCAATAACTTGAGATTCTTTAGGTATTAAGATGTATTTACATGGAGGTAACTTTAGTTAGCAGCATTAGTATGAAATATGTGCCTTTATTTTTAGGGCATTCACAAGAGGATGACAGCCAGAGAAGGAACCAGTGGGATAGTAAGCAGTTGTGGGAATATGTAGTAAGTCAGGATAATTTCCTCAGGACAACTTTAGCCAGTAACCGTAACATGGTATTCCTCCTTTACCTCTAAGCTCCGTTCCCAGTGAATTTTATCTGCTGTACTGTTTGTCTATGCCTCGTGAACAATTAATGGGTAGAAGAGTGTGTGCTGCCTACTGATATCCAGCACTTCTACTCATGGTATATGCCAAATGTCTACCATGCTTTCTTTCTAAGCTTCTTCATATATTATCCCATACACTGGTCCATCTTCTACCTTCAAATATCTTAACCCCTCAAAAACCAGACCTATACCTATCCCAAGCCAAGTCAACATTATCTACAACTCACTCCCTTATGCATGAACAACATTTGTTGTACTGATATTAAATTAGCAGAAGGGTGTGATGTGTTTGGGTACCCAGTAGGGGAAGGACAGTGCCACTGGAATTATTATCTTATGTCAATAATTGTAAAAAAAAGTATACTAATGGGGTAGCTCAATTAATTATGTTGCATGAAAAGTCAAATTAATTATGCTGTTGTAATTTAGTAGCGATTAGATTAAGCATTAGCAGAAGACATCTTGTATTTAGCAACTATTGTGAACATTTTGCGGAATCCATTTGTATTCATGGCAGCTATTTTCTCTGACACATGCTGCCATGTGCTCGCCATGTGCTCTGTCCAACCTTCCTGTTGACTACTCTTGAAAATCTGTCTAGTGACAAGTTATATTTAGCATCTCCCACTTTGCACATGCCCAGTAAGGTCTGCAGCTATTAGTAATTAGTAACCGACAGTAATGTGTCTACTAGTCCTTGAAAACTGTTAGCCCCTCCTACCTGTCGACTGTGCATTTCCATATCACCTTATATGTATATAAGTCTTGCTTCTATAATTGTACCACCTTCTTTTAGCCCCTGCATGGGTATAAAAGGACCATGCTCTCTTAGTTCAGTGTGCTACTCCAAACATTACCGAAGGGCGAAGGGTGCTGTTTGAACTGTAGTACCACCTCATGAGGTTTAATAAACTTTGTCTTTTATTTCAGTTTCTGTGCCAACTTCTTCCTATATGGTCTGAGGACTTTGTGCAGAGATGGGCGAACCCCTTGCACTATTAGGCCTTGCTGAGGCTTATTTCGACAAATTGGTGCCTGAACAGGGACTCATCGGCGACTCGGACGCCCTACGGATTGGTTGCGATGAAGGATTGGGATCTCGCTACGGACGATCAATACCTGAGAAGACCCGAGTCTTGGCAACCACAGCGTTTTTCCCTTCTTTCTGATCTGACCATCCAGGTGGCACCGGTCCTCGACTGAGATCCTTTTTGTTCAGTCATCGTGCAGTGACCATTTGGTCGATTTTAGAACCTGGCAGTTGGAACCTGGACGCCCTGAGATTGGTAAGAGCCGTTTTACGGCACTTGCTGTGGGTTTTGATGCCTTTGTTTCACCACTTACTGTGGCTCTCGTGTTTTGGGTGACTAGTCAATTTGTGTCCCTTGAATTGATATAAAAATTGCAATTTATATAGGCAGGTAACGAGGAGAATTTACTCCAATTTAATTTTGATTTGAACGGCACCTTAAGTGGTACTTTGATTATAATACTGCATATTCTGCACTATTTTTGGCATGCCTGTTTTTAGCGCCCTTTGTAGGATGTGTTGCTTTTGTAATGGTACCAATTTGAGAATGGAATTATCGCAACTGGCAGCCCCAGAGGGGACGCCCAATAGAGATATGTATGTTAAACATGGTCTTTCTTCTATAATGTACAGCACAATATGGAATAAATACACAAGTGCGTATCGTGAGTTACTTTGGCCTATGCATGGGTCATTTGATTTGCGAAAGATTGAGTATGTGGAACAATATATGTGAAAGCGAAGGTCTAGGCAAGATATGTTTGACTGTGTACGAATGTGGGAGAAAGAAGTGCATGGACGAGTGAATCGTGAGCAAGCCTTGCTTGAGAAAGAGCAGCGGAAGAAAGTATAAGTGAAAGCATTGGAAATGAGAAAGAAAGAAATAAACGATTTAAAGGAGATAGAAGAGAAAGAACATAAATTACAGGTAACTGGCCAATACACTGTTCGGCAACCTCTCTATCCTATCCTTAATAAACCACACAATGATTTTTTGTTACTAGATCGCCCTCCATCTCCGTATGTCATTCCTTCTGCCTCTCATGAGTTAGCTGAGGTCTCCGGCACGGAGTAACAGAAGATACAAGACAGTCTCTCTATGTTGCCTGCTGACTGTGCGTCTGAGCTTAGATCTATTGCTCGTAAAACAATTTGTAGCGTTGTCTCTGCTTCTGAACTTTTAGAGAACATGAAAGGGTGGATGGAAAAGGAGCAGCTATATTTTACTGAGGCATTTGGCACAGAAGTTATTGAACTATTTCGGAAATATTCTGATGAGTTAGAGCCCGATGATGTAGCAGCTGATCGTAAGCAAATGTGTGATGGTCTTTTTGTTTTCTCCCAGGTGGCTGATACAATCAGGCATTTGGTGAAATTATGTGTTGCAGCAGACCGTTTGCGAGAGGAGAAAAGGGCTGTGGATGTAGTTGCACGGACATCTCAGACCGGCGGGGTGCAAGCTTCCATCTTTGGAACAGATAAGACTATGATAGTTCACGCGAAAACAATGCGGAAGGCCGTGCCTTTGTATGTTCCTCCTCATGGATTGGGTACAAGTGATGATAAAACTTCTGTTGATGCTAAGGGTTATTTTATTAATAATTGGGTGTATACACCTTGGAATAGGGCTGATGTAATGGCACTTAAAACAGCATTACCTGACCCGCTGGAAAAATCCAGCCGCCTTTTATGAGGAAGTTGAGGGAGCAATTAGTTCTTGCACTATGACTTTGGCTGACATTGATTTATTTTTTGGATTGATATTACCGCCAGATATGTGGAGAACTGTTCGTAAAGTTGATGATCGTGTAGTTTTTGGGGCGTCATGGAAAGAATTAGAACAGATGGATGGGGATAGGGAACCTGCGAAAAAGCCGTATCAGTTGATTCTAGATCTTCCCGCAGCCATATTAGTCAAGTTAAAAATGATTATTCCCCTAAAAAGATAGAATGGACTGTTTTTGCGTCTTGTAAGCAAAAGACAGATGAATCGGTCTCTGATTTCTTTACACGCTTTGCAGAAGCATTTCATGATTTTAGCGGCCAGTTATTGTCAGATGATACGGGCAGACATTTGTTAGTCGATAAATATGTCGCAAATCTGTTACCAGGAATAGCTAGTCGTCTAAAAGCTAGTGAAAGTTCATGGACTACCTCTACTCCGGTTTCTCTTTTGACTATGGCTCAGTATTATGAACGTCAGGAATTAGAAGCAAAAGGTAGCAAGGATAAAAAGATGAAAGAATTAAAGACAAAGATTATGTTGGCTCAAGCTTATGGTCCGCCTTTTAGAGGTAGTGATAGAGGTGGACGTGGATATTATGGTTCTTCTTATACTCGTTCGAATTTGTTTGTTGATGCAGTGTGCATTTTGTAAGAAATATGGGTATTGGGCTGCCGATTGTCCAGCACTACGTGTTCAGCAGTGTTCACGTGGTCAGGGACAAATGAGAAATCGCTCAGGATATTCAGGGCCTAGAAGAAGCACGAATGATCATGCTAGGTTTGATGCTAATGTACGAAGGCAGGATGGGTTTAACACTTTTGATTGACAGAACCAATACCAGATGTCTAACTATGTGCAGCCTGATTTCCAAGATTCTGCTTATGCATAGGATTACCTAGTATAGGGTAAGGAATCAGTTGAAGTTCCAGTAGATCAGAGGGGTCCCTATGTTACAGCACATGTTTTGGGTTCTACTGATCAGTTTCTGGATGATACAGGAGATACTCATAGCGCCTTGTCTAAACAATTGGTTCCAAGGGCTCCCCTGTCTGGCTTAACCATTACATTGATACGTTTCGATGGAACACCTTCCCCTAGCCCATTGTCACAACCACTTGCATTCCATGTTGATAAATGTACTGCTCCATGTCCGTTTTTGCTTTCTCCAAACACACCAGACAATATTGTGGGTCTTGATATGCTCAAGTATTTCAGGGCTACAATACGATGCTCTCCTGAAGGGGTGCGTGTTATTTTGAATGATAATCCTCCTATGATGGAAAGAGTTTGTCTTGTTAAAGAGGATATTGCATTAGCTTCACTCCCTAGTACTATGTGGGCTACTTCAGATACTGATGTGGGACAAATGATTATTCCACCGGTACATATTAGTGTCAAGGAGGGAGCTGTATTGCCATGTTTGCCTCAATAAAAAAATTCACAGGAGGGCGAAGAAGCACTCACAAAAATTGTGCATGATCTTATTGCAGTTGGAGTTGTTGAGGAAGTTCCTTATAATGTTTGTAACAGTCCGATTCTTCCTATTCTGAAAAAAGGATACTGTTACTAGGATTTACCGATTCATTATTGATTTACGAGAAGTGAATAAGATTGTGGTACCACAATATCCTGTGGTATATGACAGCACGACACTTCTTACTTTGGTTCCCCTGACAGCAACTACATTCTCTGTGATAGACTTAAAGAATGCTTTCTTTTCGATTCCTATTCATCCTGACAGCCAATATTTGTTTGGTTTTACTTTGAATAAGTGCTCATGTAGATTTTGCAGGGTTCCTCAATGCTATACTGAGAGTCCTAGTATTTATAGTCAAGTGTGAAAACGACAACTTGATTATTTTGTTTTGCCTGAAGGTGTGGCTCTCACACAATATGTCGATGATATTTTGTTGGCAGCTGATACCCCTGAGCAATGTGAAAAGTGCACTTTGTCCTTACTTTCTTTTCTTGCTTCACACCATCATGAAGTGTAACGAAAGAAATTGCAATATTGTAGACCAAAGGTAACCTATTTAGGTCACCTTTTGTCTAAGGAGGGCCGTGCACTTACATAAGATCGTATTCAAAAAATTTTAGACACACCAGTACCCTCTACTCAGAAAGATGTTCATGCATTCCTTGGTCTTACTTCCTTTTGTAGGCAATGGATATTAGGGTTTTCACACATTGTCAAACCTTTGCTAGCACTTTTGACTAAACTCCAATGCCCCTCCCATGGACAGATGAATGTGAGACTGCTTTCCGGCAGCTACGACAAGCCCTTTTTTCAGCACCAGTGTTAGGTACTCCAGATTACACGAAGCCTTTTGCACTTTATGTACATGAGAAAGATGGATGTGCATTGTCAGTTTTAGTACAGCCACATGGCGATAAGCAGCGTCCCTGTGCATATGTTTCAGCAGGTACTTGATCCTGTCGCTCGAGCGTTGCCTGGGTGTTTTTGTTCAATTGCGGCAACAGCTGTGTCAATACGTCAGAGTGAAGGGATAGTTTTGTCACATAAGCTGTTGGTGTTAGTACCCCATGCGGTTGATGCTCTTTTAAATCAAACAAAGACGCAACATTTAACTAGCGCTCGCCAGACAGGATATGAATTGACTTTGCTGGCTCCTCACATTACACTGAAGAGATGTGCCACACTAAATATGCCACTTTGTTGCCATATCCGGTGACTCAGCCTCAGTCACAAGAAACACATGATTGTATATTCCTTACCGAAGAACATACAAAGGGTCATATTGATTTGCAAGATACGCCCCTTTCAGATGTAGACGGGGAATTGTGGGTTGATGGGTCTTGTTTGAAGTTGCCAGACGGTATGACCTCAGCTGCATATGCAATCACCACAAAACACACGGTAGTGGAGACAGCTCATATACCACAGAAGTCAGCTCAAGCAGCTGAACTAATAGCTTTGACACAAGCATGTGAGTTTAGTACTGACTTATGTGTGAATATTTATACATCTAGAAAAAATGGGATCGGAGGCTTGATGGTCCTGTGCACACCCTCCAGTGAATATAGTTATATAATACAGTACACTGTTCCAAGAGAAAAAAGAGGATACTAGGGAGTCCTAATTAATAGGAGCAAGAGTCCTCACACACCCTATTGGGTGTCATGCTTCATCATCGGACGGCTCCTCGTCAGACCGCGCTGCAATGTCTGACGGGCTCCCCCCGAAGGGGGGCTCTTTGCCGGAGATCTTTTTATCGATGATGCCACAGAACGCAATTGTGGGTCCGAAGGGAGAGAGGAGAGATCTATAGAGAGTAAAATTGGCTCAGAACCCTCACTAAGTATTCATTTATTCATTGCTGTAGGGTAGTGGCCAAGATTAAAAATAACAAAGGGTTGAAATAGAGATAATGCTCAAACACTCACTAAAGAAATAGATAAAGCGTGGAGGAAGTCAGTAATTGCCTGACATTCCTCAAAAAGAGGTCGACATGTTTCGCGTCTCTTACGGTCCAAAGGGATCCTATGACGCTTCTTCAGTACCTAGTATATCATTACACTTCTCCAATAAAAAAAAACAAAAATATGTAATATATAGACTCCTGCACTCTGTTGCTTACAGTCAAGACGTCAACAGTCACTTACACAAGTTCACTTTAACCCGGACTTGCTGTTCCTATTAGTCACCCTAGAGATATGAAGAGAAGAGGTTAATACTTCATAGTTTCTTCATCAACAGTTCACTGTCATGACGACGGCCCAATCAAATCGATAAAGCAAGATATAAAAGTGGCAAACTGTGCAACACGAAGTGGTAAAGTGGATGGTAGCAACTCGAGAATGGGCTTCATGGGATCACGCAGGCCTGTAGCCAGGTATATAACAACTCTGGTCATGAAATAAACAGAGACACAAACAAAAAGACACATACCTCTGACAGACAGCCGCTATGGTTTTGGAGTGGCTCATGATTTTGGTTTGCTTTGGAAGGAGAGAGGCTTTCTCACATCCCATGGGATGCAGATAATATATGGAGAATTAGTGCATAACCTCTTGACTGCATTGACATATCCAAAGAAAATAGCTATTGTGAAATGTAGTGCACATAGGAAAGTGACCGATAAGATATGGCAAGATAATGCCCTTGCAGACCGCGTAGCACGTGAGACTGCGATGCAGCGAAGTACTACTTCTATGTATGTAGTGAAGTCACAAGCTGAACGTTGGCATAATGATAGACAAGACGTATTAGATATACAGAAATTTGCTTCTGTGAAAGAACGTGAGCAATGGTCTGAAGAAGGAGAATTGGATGATGTGGGCTGTTGGCGGAATAAGCAGATGGATAAATGGAAATTGCCTATAGCTTTTGTACAACCTATGGTTCAGATGGCACATGGGCTGGCACATGTTGGAGCTTCAACAATAACTAAGTTTCTTACGCAAGTTTGGGAGCTTCCAGAAATTTCCAGTTCAGCTAAGAGAGTAGTACAGTCTTGTTTGATCTGTTTACAATACAATCCTGGAAAACAAATGGATTATATTCAGCTTGAACGCTGCAACAATTTAAAGTATGTCTTGGTGGTGGTATGTGCCTTCACTAAATGGATAGAGGCGTACCCTACAAAGGATAATACTGCCATTACCACAGCGAAGGTGCTTTTGGAATAATCTTTCCCTAGGTTTGGTGTTCGCAGACTTTTATGGAATGATAACGGACCTCATATTGTTGAGGAAGTTATTAAGTATGTCCTAAAAGGATTAGGGATCCAACAGAAGTACCATGCGGTTTTCCACCCACAATCAGCAAGGTTGGTGGTATAATGCTACTTTGAAGCTGAAGTTAGCGAAGATGCAGGCTTCCACATCTTTAACTTGGCCAGATGCATTACCGTTGGCATTATTGTCTATTAGGTCAGTGCCACACTCTCGAACAGGCCTTACCCCCTATGAAATAGTATTTGGAAGGCCAATGAACATTTGGGGAGTTCCTAAGCCAAATTCTGTATATGATGTACCTTGTGTCCTGATGAATGATTATTTGGCACAGTTAACCGTCAATTTGGTTTCTATTCATCAACAGGTTCGAGAAGCACTTCCTGACAGATCTACAGGTGAAGGCCATGAAGTTCGACCTGGTGACCAGGTGATGATTAAGTCCTTTAAAAGATCAAGTAGCTTGGAACCAAGGTGGCGAGGCCCAGAGCAGTTTCTCCTTGTGACAAGGACAGCAGTTTGAGTGACGAACCGAAATAATTGGGTCCATAGTACTCACTGAAAGAGAGTGCTACCTACCTTGGTGGAGAAAGACCGTGCTATATCACCTGACAAATCTGCGGAGTTCTTCCCGGACCATACGATTTCTGGAGTGTTGTGATATAATTTGAGACCGAGGAAAGAATATGTAGTGCTGAAAAAAACTGGTTGAGCTACCGCCCTGGGTTAGTGAAACGGAGAGCCAATGTGGCAAGGGGGGGATCAGCCATGCATTAAAGTAGTGACACCCGTCTTGGACCGTGGTGAAGAAATCAGCGGCTGCCCAGGGATAAGAGCTCCAACGATTGTTTTTAATTAATTTCTGGAAGGGTCGATTATCACTGTTGCTAAAATGAATAACAAAGTGATCATTAGTACTATGGGGTTTGTTGTTGTTTTGGTGGTTATAGCAATAATCACCTGGTCTGTTGAAAAGAAGGCTCCTGCTCGTGAGTTTTTTGTTGCCACTACCCCATTACCAGATGATCACTATTACTTTATGCTTCCCTGTCATGAGCAGAAGCACCATCAATCGTACTTCAATAATACTTTCATTCAGATATTGCATCATACTCATAATGCTACAAATACTACTAACTGTTGGGTATGTGGAATGATACCTGCGCATCAAAATAAAGGAGGAACACCTTTCATTCCTCTTCCTTTTTCACACAATGGTTCTTGTCAAGCTTGGTATACGCTTTTGTTTGCATCTGGAAAACGTACAGAGGGTGGGCTTTTTTTTCGCCTGAATAAAGTATGATACCAAGACAAAGATGGGTATCCCCAAGCCAAAATAACTAAATGGGAATTGGAAGAGTATCAACCGGACAATGTTTCAATACCATATGTCTTCACAAATTTAAGAGACTCTGACAAGAAAGAACAATTTGTGATTTCTGTTACAAAAACTAAAGCAGATTTATGTATACATAGCATTGGGCGAATTCCAGTGGGGATAAGCGATTGTACCTTGATTTTAACTATTGAGGGTGTAAATAATAATAGTTTTACAGCTTCACATAATACATATTTTGTTTGTGGTAACTATGGATATTACCAACTACCTGTTGGGTGGTCAGGTGTGTGTTATGTATCTTTTCTATTACCCCCTGTGTTTTTGGCACCTGCATCATATCACCAAGATTTTAAACTGTTTAATGACATCATTAAAAATAAATATAAAAAGACAATAAGTACAAATGAGGTAGACCAAACAGACACTAGCCTGCAACACTATGTTGATTTTAATTTAGGGTTGTTCTCCTTTGTGGGTGCTGCGTTAAACAGTAGGAAAGTGAGATGGTTGACTAGGGTTGTGGAAGCTGTTACCAATCAGGCAGCTCTGGCACTTGGGAATATTACAGAGGAGCTCCAAATTGCGAGGATTGTATCGCTCCAAAATCGTATGGTACTAGATGTGATATTAGCTGATCGAGGTGGTGCATGTTGCATCATCGGTAGTAGTTGCTGCGTTTTCATTCCAGATCACTCACCTTCAGTATATGATGCAATATCTAAATTGCATAAAATTGCTGCAGAAATTCACACAGAGACTGGTACTTGGACTTCTTCTGGATGGTTTTGGGCTCTTGTTTCCACCTGGGGCTGGAAACTAATGACTATCCTGTGTGTAATGATTGCAATATTTTTCACATGCTGTATCTGTATTCAGTGTGGTCCAATGTTCTGCTCCATGTGTATTACTGCATGATTGCCTACCACAAGAGATATTACAGAAATGAAAGCACAACACATGTTAGATAAGGAAATAGCTGAAATGTTGAGCATAAATATACAAGATGAATATTTAGATTATCCCAGAAAGACAAATGTCTTCAGCTAATGTTGAAAGGGTTGTCTGTTGTAATTTAGTAGCGATTAGATTAAGCATTAGCAGATGACATCTTGTATTTAGCAACTATTGTGAACATTTCGCGGAATCCATTTGTATTCATGGCAGCCATTTTCTCTGCCACATGCTGCCATGTGCTCTGTCCTACCTTCCTGTTGACTATTCTTGAAAATCTGTCTAGTGACAAGTTATATTTAGCATCTCCCACTTTGCACATGCCCAGTAAGGTCTGCAGCTGTTAGTAATTAGTAAGCGACAGTAATGTGTCCACTAGTCCTTGGAAACTGTTAGCCCCTCCTACCTGTCGACTATGCATTTCCATATGACCTTATATGTATATAAGTTTTGCTTCTATAATTGTACCACCTTCTTTTAGCCCCTGCGTGGGTATAAAAGGACCATGCTCTCTTAGTTCAGTGTGCTACTTCAAACAATACCGAAGGGTGCTGTTTGAACTGTAGTACCACCTCATGAGGTTTAATAAACTTTGTCTTTTGTTTCAGTTTCTATGCCAACTTCCTCCTATATGGTCAGAGGACTTTGTGCAGAGAAGCGCAAACCCCTTGCACTAGTAGGCTTTGCTAGGCTTACTTCGACAGTGCCACATAAATGTATGTAACATACATTGCTATTGCAGTAAACCTATAGCAGTACTATTGCAAGTAGTGTGGGTGGGATATGTTATGAAAACAGTGTGTGTAACAACTGTTCCTCTTACTGTGCAGTGGTGGCATGGTCTTTCTCTGGGAGACCCTGTTAGCTTATCTGTTGTTTCCACCATCACAGCACTATTAGACTTGTCCCCACTACTCCTCTTTTGGCATACTGCAGTGTGAGGTTTTCCAGTACACAATTAATTAACTCTTGGCAACTATTCAACATATGTGCAGCTAATTTTCAAGAGACACTAAAAGGTGGGTTTTCATATCATGATGTAAGAACGGTTGAATTCATAACTACGTTCATATGAGACCCAGGCTCAGAGTCTTAGGGCCTGATTATGAGGCTGGCAGTTCAAGGACCGCCAGTCTTGCGTGATGATCAGACTGCTGCAACCACCACGGGACCACCATCCCCTCCAGGGACATGGTTCCCGACCGGCTGACGATGGTCTGAGTTGTACAGTGATGAACTTAGTGCCTCCTGGCTGAGTATAACTTAGGGGGCCCTGCCATTGAAAGGCTGGCTGAAAGCCTGTGCCGGGCCATTATAAATACTGATAATAATATTTTTGTATATGTTAATGTTTAAATATGAATATATGAGTTTGCAGTTTTGGTTAGTGTGTTTTTAAACTACATTTTAGTTTATTTTACAGGTAGAAAATGTGTGTGAGTATGGAGTATTGATTGTGTACATAAAATGTTTAGTTTGTAGCACATCGTATAAATTGTTTTAGATTGCAGTGGAAATAGTAAATGTCACCCTTTTAGTGCCCAACACTTTCTCCAATTTGACTTAGATTGGAGTGGAAATAGTAATTGTCATCACTTTAGTGTCCAACACAACTCCACCAATAGTGTTATATTGGTGTGAGAATAGTAAATGTCCCCCCTTTAGTGTACAACACCTTCCCTAAATTGGTATAGATTGGAGTGTGAATTGTACATGTCACTCATTTACTGTCCGGCAATTTCCACAAATTGGTTTAGATTGGAGTGGAAATAGTAAATATCACCCTTTCAGTGTCCCACACCTCCCCAATTTGGTTTAGTTTAGAGTGGGAAGAGTAACAATCACTCCTATAGTGTACAACTCATTCCCTAAATTGATATTGACTGGAGTGAGAAAAGTAATGTTTTCAAGGTAGTCATTAGGGGACCAAGGGCCTGATTTAAGATAAATGGTGCTACACCCAGTGCAGCGTCACGTTGGTTGAGCCCCTCAGAGCCCCCCCAGCACCACCATGTAAGAAGCGGTGTACCATGGCGGTAGTTAGGGAACTAGCGTCAGAATTATTTACACTAGTTTGGAGCTTTGCAGGATTAGCGTCAAAGATTTTGATGCTAATCCTGCTAAGCCCATTGAGGCCCATTGTAAACAATGGTGTGCCTCCTTTTGAGCAGGGATTAACATTGCCAAAAAAACAACACAAAGAAATCTCTTAGATTTCCTTGCACCATTGTTTCAGCCCCCTCTAATGGGGGAATGCCCCCTTTTCATACACTATGCCTGGCACAGGCATAATGTAGCACAAGGGGTTACAAAGTGACACAATGCTTGCAATGCGCCCCTTTATAAATTTGACACTGTCATTTTGGCCTTGTAAGTCCATGGTAGCATAAAAGAATTATACTAATGTGGCGCAAGGAGGAGCTAGGGGCTCTTAATTCTGCCCCTAAGTTTGTCTTCAATCTGTTGGTACAAGTGGCTATCTATTAGTAACTTGTAGTGTTTGGCTACCTCTGTAACAGGGACATAATGTAATGCTATAATTTTCTTTTCATCGCAGCGCTAAATTGGCTGTCTGTAGTATATTTTACACTTAGTGCAGATTTTTTGGGGTTTCTCCATAAACATTGATTGAAATTATGGTAGTAGCATTGTATGGCTATGTGAGGGTACATTTTTAGAATGGTTTGAATCATGGCTTGCTCAAAGTCTAAAGGCCTCATTATGAGTGTGGTGGTCTGAAATCCGGACCGTCAGACCCTGGGGAGGAGACAGCCATTACAAGGTTTCTACTGAGGTGATCGGCAGAAACTTCTGTAATTGGAGCCCTGGTGTGAATTTGTGGCAATTTTTTTTTAAAGTGCTTTTTTGCACTGGAAGGTGGTGGTCCCTCTGGGACACCAGAGATAAGGGATTTAACATGGATGATGGATCACCCCAAAACTTTCCAGACAGCAGCTGACTTGAGCATCACATTTTTTGGAACATTTTGTGAAGATTTATTAACCAACAAAAAGATATAGGCAAGAAAAATAAATACATATATATATATATATATATATATATATATACATACATACATACATACATATGTATATATATATATATATGTGTGTGTGTGTATATATGTATATATATATATATATATATATATATATATATATACTTGAAGCAATTTCACAATCCAGAAAAGGAAACCGGACACCAGGGCCATGCACTATTACATTTATTGAAGCGTTTCGGCCGTAGCCTTGCTCACAATACCATTCAAAATAATTCTAGTGACATATAAACCTTAAAATGCCATAAACATAGACAAGGGACTCATTTCGAAGACAGATACCTCAGGAGGGCAAAATGTGGCAGCCATTTTGAAATATATCTATTCACATAGCAAACTGCTAACAGATAGTCTAAAGATGTCTTTCATCTTAGACATTTTCAAATCATGCACAATGGAGATATGAATAAGTTAAAAAAAATTGTGATTGATCAGGTGAAGAAGGACCCACGTGGGGGGGGGACAGAACTGTTAAATTGAGGATTCTTGAGTCAAAATATATTATTGACTTTGAGACACTTGCCCCACAAGGATTAAATTTAAGCGAGGAATTAGCTGTACATTTAAGAGGTAATTAATGTCAAATTTCAGTTTTGTTTGATACTACCATAGATGAATTAACCAATAATTGTATATATTTTTAGATGTGTATTGCACTTTTAGTATGCTATGGGGTGAGCAATTAATATATTTTTGTGGGAATATACACAGTAGTGAGTTTTTTAGGAGTTACCAACTTGTAGACTTATTTATTTATTTATTCCTGGATTAATTGGCATATGTATTTATAGATTTTTTAATATATTTATATCTATTGATCTATATATTACTATTTATAAACAGCCAGAATATTACTTTAGCATTAGCTGCCAAGAATGAAACAGTAAAGAAATCAAGAAAATAAAACAAAGTAATAAATAAAGGAAAGAATGAGTAAATTACATATGTTAAGATTGATATGATAAAGCTACAGGGGTTGGTCTTTTCGAATATTGCAAATTAGGTTTAGAGGTGTAAAAGTACTACTCACTTTAGGTATGAGCACATCTCTAGTGAGTTATGGAGAAGACAGTTGTTTCAGGTGTGGTGATTTGGAGAAAGAGATATATGTGGGTAGTTGACGTCTTGTTATTAATACAACAACTAAATTAGAACATTTTTCTTGAAAGATTGTGAAATGTATTTATTTTATATACATTAGTTACTATAGATTGTTATAGTGAAGATAATATTTGATATAAATAGAATTTATCATTTAAAGAAAAGTTACATAGAACACTATGGGCCTGATTCTGATTCTGGCGGGCGGCGGAGGCCGCCCGCCAGAATTCCGCCCTCCAAAATACCGCGCCGCGGTCAAAAGACCGCGGCGGGTATTTCAAGTTTTCCCCTGGGCTGGCGGGCGGCCGCCAAAAGGCCGCCCGCCAGCCCAGGGGAAAACGACCTTCCCACGAGGATGCCGGCTCGTAATCGAGCCGGCGGAGTGGGAAGGTGCGACGGGTGCATTTGCACCCGTCGCGTATTTCACTGTCTGCCAAGCAGACAGTGAAATACTTGTAGGGGCCCTCTTACGGGGGCCCCTGCAGTGCCCATGCCAGTGGCATGGGCACTGCAGGGGCCCCCAGGGGCCCCACGACCCCCCCTACCGCCATCCGGTTCCCGGCGGGTGGACCGCCGGGAACTGGATGGCGGTAGGGGGGGTCGGAATCCCCTCGGCGGCGCAGCTAGCTGCGCCGCCTTGGAGGATTCAATAGGGCAGCGGTACACTGGCGGGAGACCGCCAGTGTTGCCGGTCTGACCGCGGCTTTACCGCCGCGGTCAGAATGCCCTGCGGGGCACCGCCGGCCTGTCGGCGGTGCTCCCGCCGACCCTGGCCACCCCCTATGTCATCTTTAGACTATCTGTTAGCAGTTTGCTATGTGAATAGATATATTTCAAAATGGCTGCCACATTTTGCCCTCCTGAGGTATCTGTCTTCGAAATGAGTCCCTTGTCTATGTTTATGGCATTTTAAGGTTTATATGTCACTAGAATTATTTTGAATGGTATTGTGAGCAAGGCTACGGCCGAAACGCATCAATAAATGTAATAGTGCATGGCCCTGGTGTCAGGTTTCCTTTTCTGGATTGTGAAATTGCTTCAAGTATAATTTTGGGCTCCTGGACCCTGCACCGGACCGCTTAAGAATCCGCCTTGGCATCCTGCCAGGACTGTGTTTGTTTGGATATATATATATATATATATATATATATATATATATATATATATATATATATATACAGTATATATATATATTCCAAACCAGCTCATGCTCGAAGATAGCAGGCCCGGCTACCCGAGGAGGGCAGAGCAGCATCCGTGCTTCCCATGCCACTGGATTCAAGCTAGCCTGGCTGATGAGGGGTGAAACCCCGAAACCGGTCCCAGGATGCTTGTTTCCGGTCCAGTGAGGACCTGGCTTGGCAGATCGGGCTGGACTGTTCCCATGAGGAACAGGGTCAAGACTGATTTGCATATGGCTGGGTCCAAACTGGGGTGGCATGGTAAGCAAAAGAACGATGGATTAAACCCAGATCTGTGACTCGGGGTGAGTGTTTTACAATGTTCAGCATTCCGTCCATCCCTTGTTGTTTTGGCAGAGCAGCAAAGCCAACCGAGCACACAGGCAATCATATCTAAAGTCCAAAATGAGTAAACCACGCTCTCACTCAGGATGCCAGTGTAGACACAGAACTTCCTGCATGACAACTTCCAACTATCGCAGAGTGTATAAAGCTGTTTAGGTTTATGTCACATAATTTATTTACATGAAAAATGTATTTTTTACGATTTATTAATTTCAATGTAATTATTTTGGAGATTTTAATGTAGTCGACAGCGTGTGAATCGTTACTTTGACATGTTATATGTTTAGCAAAAGGTTGACAATATTTATGCTCCCTATATTTGTGTTTATGTTTGTGTCTATGATATAAGTAAAAATCTACCTTTTTAATAAGAATATTTGTGTATTCATATTTTTGGTTTTGCATGTTAAGTATAAGAAGCCAATATTTTTGTGAACAATATTTATTTTCTGATATTTCTGTTGTTTATTATTGTATGCATTGATTTTATGTGAGTGATCCGGTGTCAGTAGAAGGGAGGAAATAGGATCCATGTCACTCCAATAAGATCTAAGTGATGGATGGCATGTTTGTGTAAGCACATATATAGAATATTAGTTTGTGTGTTTTTTGGAGTTTTGGAAGGAGGGTGGGGCTGTTGTAGGTAAAGTGGTAAAGTTCTTCACTTTATTAGTTTAGCAGTTTGATAAAAAGCTACTGTTTGATCATCAGCAGCATGCAGGTTTAATGAATAAAGATCCATTATCGACAGAGGCCCAAAACTGGAGCAAAGAAGTTCTATCATTAACTCTACATTTGCTTCCTTGTCAAGCCACCTCTAATGGGGGCCTCCAGCTTCCTTTCATCCAGTTTTGGGATTCTGACAATGTCCTATCTGCCCTTCATCACTTGTCACTTAGGGGGTCATTCTGACCATGGCGGTAATTACCGCCATGGCGGAGGTCGGCGGTAGCACCGCCAACAGGCTGGCGGTGCACCGCTGGGCATTCTGACCGCGGCGGTTCAGCCGCGGCCAGAAACGGAAAGTCGGCGGTGTACCGCCGACTTTCCGCTGCCGGTCTGAATCCTCCATGGCGGCGGAGCGCGCTCCGCCGCCATGGGGATTCTGACACCCCCTACCGCCATCCTGTTCATGGCGGCTTTCCCGCCATGAACAGGATGGCGGTAGGGGGTGCCGCGGGGCCCCTGGGGGCCCCTGCCGTGCCCATGCCAATGGTATGGGCACGGCAGGGGCCCCCGTAAGAGGGCCCCAAAAAGTATTTCAGTGTCTGCCCAGCAGACACTGAAATACGCGACGGGTGCAACTGCACCCGTCGCACCTTCCCACTCCGCCGGCTCAATTCTGAGCCGGCATCCTAGTGGGAAGGTTGATTTGCCCTGGGCTGGCGGGCGGTCTTTTGGCGGCCGCCCGCCAGCCCAGGGCAAATGTCAGAATCACCGCTGCGGTCTTTCGACCGCGGTGCGGTGTTCTGACGGCGGTACCATGGCGGACGGCCTCCGCCGTCCGCCAAGGTCAGAATGACCCCCTTAATCTACCTTTCATTAGTAATAGGTGTGCAATGCCCTCCCCCCCATGTCAACAAAAGATGCTTCAGTATGCTGCAATGCCTCAAATCCAAACCTTATCTTCCTCCTTATCAAAGCAGGGGTGGCTATCAGCTCCACCAGTACCTATGTTAGACCTGATAGGACTCTGTGCGCTATACCCCTGTTAGCCAATGGCAAAAGTGCTGGTGCTCTTTCCTTTCAACATAGTAAAATTGGCATACAACTAAATGGCAGATATAAAATACTTATAAATCTGTAGTCTATATTATTACATGAACCCAGGGTCTGTTCATTAAATGCTACCAGTGGCTTGCAATCCTGATTTTATCACCCACTAAAGTCACTTGTAAAGCGTGTCTCAGCCCTGCCATTGGAGATAGTAGTGAAGTGTTAAACTGCCATTTCGACCTGGCAAGATAGACTTTTTTCCTAAACCTTCCTTTTTATGACCTATAAGTCACTCGCAAGCTAGGCCCTATAGGCCCATAGGGCATGATGCATGGTATCTAAAAGGCAGGACACATGCATTTAGGTTTTACTTGTCTTGGCAGTAAAAAATTCCTAAAGTCGTTTTTCACTGTAGCAGGGCTAACTCTCCAGTAGACTAATACTGAGTTACCTTATTACACTTAATAAGTGACAACTTCAGTTTGAGAACAGTTAGGGAAAAGCTTCTTCGACACATTCCAATTGTAATTTAAAATTCTCTTTAATGGTAAAGTTGGGTCTTAAGTTACCATTCTGAAAATGCCACTATTAGAAAGTCTTTCTAAAAAAAATATCAAATTCTGCCAGTGTTGAGGGTCACACAACTGTGAATGGCACACCTGTTGTAAGTTGTGTATTCCTTCAAGACTTGGGGACAAAATTACCTTGGGTGTGGGGCAAGGTGTTCCTCTCCTAAACATGATGGCATATAGGGTTGTACTCAGTCCTTCCTGAGCTTCAAAGGATAATCTGAAGACACTGCCCACCCCTACCTGACTGCCACTGGCAAATTCAGCTTACATCTAAGCTTTCCTGCCCTTTGTTACCCTAGACAGTTTGGAACAAGCCTGAGCAAAGAGTGAAGGTTAGACAAAGAACGCATCCCCCACCCACAAGCAACACTGGTATAGGAATGCTACCATCAGAACCACTCATCAGAACACTTCTGTGGAATGTTCAGAAGAAGGACTGCCCTGCTCTATAAAGAATGAAGACTGGGCTTGCTTACCATGAAACCAGGATCTCCAGTTGTGACTCCAAAGGTCAGTTGGGTGACCTCATATTCGAGCTACATGATACAGGAAGCTTCCTGAGGCCTTTCATTCAACTGCCCATTTGACCATCACCAACTGGCACTGCTTTAGCCCTGATGCTGGAGTGAGGCTTGATCCCCAAGAGGAGCCCAAAGGTCCTGGACCCTTGGCTGGCACCAGAGTGTACTCCTTCTGCCTCAAAATTGAACTCCAGGTGAAAATCCAGAGGTTTGGGGTTCTTTGCAACTGTGAGTGGGCTCCTGCTATCAACACTGATTGCTGTGTCTCCCTCCAGTGCAACTGCCCACGTCTTCCACTAGTGTGAAGAAACAACAAGGACCTGCTCTGCATGTCGGCAATGATCTCTCCAAGGCCCCCACCAGTGCAAAGCTCCAGCTGATGCACTTCATATGGACTTGGACTCAGAGAAGCTGAACTCCTCACTGGGACCAAACACCTCCATGTATCGGACTCACGCTCCATCGCGGGTGGCTTGACTTTGATCCAGTCCAACTTAATCAGATATCTGTGAGTGGCACTTTATACTTTTTGGTGCTATTTTCACCTGGAACTATGAAAATTCATGACTCAGGTTCTACATAGAAGATTATTGGTGTCATTGCATTTATTGAATTTGACTCTATGTTTCTAAATTGGTTTGGTGATTGTTTTCTGGTGCGTTACTACTTTATAACTCTTTTGAGTGCTGCAAAAATATTTTACACATTCCCCCTATGTTAAGCCAGACTCCCATTTTGTCAAACCACCAGAAGGATAAACACAAGCTTGTATAGTGACCTGCGTGGGTCACCTTGCAAGTATTATACTTATTAATTGAGTGGGTCTCTCAACCTTTTCAACTAATAACCCACTTTCTTACACTGTGAGTTGCAGTTGATGTAGAGTTTCTTTAAAGGTATTAACCAACCATGCTAAGAGGCACAAACAGTGAAAACACAGGTTTATTATTTTGAGTGGAGAAGGTGAACCAGTAAAAGGGCTGTGCAACATGAAATGAGACAGAGACAGTTGCAAATACAAAACAGAGGCCTGCATAAATCAACACAGTACACTTACGACAGAGTCAATTACTGAATCAAGCATCATATATTTTTCTAATACAAAAGAATTATGAACTAATATCTAGCCACATTTATCAGCAATTAGTTTCAAATCAAAGTTGATTGCTGAACCAACATTTTTCAAAACTACAATGGTAGTAAATAGAAGGTGCCATAAGTAATCAAAGCTGGTGCCAAATCATCTTGTTTAGAAAGGGAACAATAACCTGTAGGACAGAAGTGTCTACAATTCAAATTGACATAAGTGCCCTGACTGGAGATCTCTCCCAGACCTACTTTCTGTAAGGAGATCTAACCCTCTTGTATTATTCTCTGTGGAGATCACCTCTACACGAGGTACTTATATATCAGATTTAGTGGTAAATGTTAAATGAACACAGGAAATGGCTAGAAAATGGAGAATAATTGATACAAAATGGGTGAGGTTTATAGAAATGAAAGTGACATTTTAAATAGAAAAACAACCCCACAAAAGAGAAAAGTAAAATACACTTTAGTGCAGTTTTAATTACTTCAAAACATGTTTAAATGTGCTAATGCCAGGCTAGCACTTTTACTGCTACACAATCCCTTAGAAATCAAGGGAGGAAACAAAAAACACTTGAGAAAAATAAGAAAATAATTTGAAACTTTTTATTCTAGGCTTTACTATTTTGTAATATATGTTTATAATATATATTTTTGATGTAATATTTTTACTTATTTTATATGGATATTTCTTTTATACCATAGCAAGTCTACCAAAATATGGAACACACCTGCTAATGCAAGGGGTGGGGTGTGATGAATCCTCTTTCTACCAACAATGTAGTAGTGTAACTTGTTGCAAAACCAGGCAATCTGACCACATAAGAAATTAACTCACACATCAAAGTAGTTATTTTTGGGTTCACTTTATCGGAGAATATTTTTGGAGCTTTGCCCCTATTTCCGACTAACAATTATTTTACAATAGGAAGAGGGATAACAGGACAAAGATCAACATTATCGGGTTGTTTAAGGAATCATTCTTTGTCAGATACCACTTCTTCCATGAAGTCAACTACAGCGCACATTCAGTCCTTACTTGTCTGTATCAACATTTTACCTGCACTTTATTTCCTGTCCACTGGCTGTTCTCAGAGGGTCAGTTTGGCATCTGCTGGACAAAGGATAAACTCATGGTTTGTACCAGGTACTGAGATGCTCCACTACCACAGTGTACTAGTTTATAGCCATGCCACAATAATTGGAGGCAAGGTAAAGATTAGCATGGAAATTTGATGCAGTTGCCAACTTACTTGGTATATTAGGTACCACTGATTCCACCCATGGGACACTTTAGCCACTTATCAACAGGAAAGACCATATCTGTAACAGATACTGCTGGTAACCCATCAATGTGCACTCTATCTGAGATGCCAATGGCTGCTACACATACGTGTGCATTGCCTTTACTGGAAGTACACCCAATGGTTTTAGCTTCTGCCAGTCAACTCTTTAATCTCCATTGTTTTCTGGGCATTTTAGTAATATGTGATGAATAGCTCAATTGTAAAAGCTCACATAGTCTGGCATGTGCATCTCTATGTAACTGGGTTTTCACTTAGACATCACATCTGAATTGTGGCCCCTACCAGGTTCTTGGGTAAGGCACAGATCAGAGGTCAGGTTCAGAAGATGCATGACCAGTTATTTGCCTCATTGTTCTTCCTGCAATATTGTGGTTAAGGAGGTTCAATCCAATGTTAAGTGGTGGACTATTATACCATTCAAATATACCATTTAGAGAACATACTGATGTCCTACCATAACGTCACAATCAAACATGCTTTGATCTATTTATTAATATGCTTACACTTCACTTTCACACTCATTGTATCACAGTTTATTTAGCTGCACAAGAAATATGAAAATAAAACTGTTTCGTTTAAGGAAAGCATTATTCACAAAAGAAAAATTATGTATATAGTTTACACAAGTATATGTACTTACTTGTTTCCACCTTTAAATGGTGATTCTGATAATAAAAATCAATGCTGTTTAATATGTAACCTCCTTCCCTATACTTATGGAGACCTTAATATGCGGCTGCAGAGAACTCTGTCCTTTGTGTGAAGAGTGGGAGTGCGTGAAATTAACATAATTTGCTTTCTTGTAATTGTGGGAAATTTCAGCAAAAATTGAACAAAATGACATGCCATTACTCAAAATACAAATCTGTCAGTTAGTGCTATATTTCATCATGAAGTACAACTTTGCATCAATTTTTAATGTGAGGACATATTTTGTGCTCAAAAATAGTGCAAAACCTCATGAGCACCTTGAACAACAGCCTCTCGAGTTCTGTTGTTCCCTGCATTTACTGTAAAATTTTACAATAAAAGGTGTTTGTGGGAAATTATTACAGCGAATGCCACACAATTATGTAAAGTGGCTTAATGATGGAAATTTTAGAATTTCTCATAAAGTGATTTCCAAAATTATAATGATTAGCTCAATTTAAATGTTACCCAGACCTAGTGGAGCCCTTTGTGTGCAGGGCGAAGACCTCCGTGTCAGGAGCAGAGACCTCCATTCTTGATGTGAGTATCTCTGCATACTACTTCCAACAGGAAATGACAAACCTAAACAGGACGTTGATAATTTTCTGGTCATTTTGAGCAACCTTTCACCCAACGACTTCTTCCTCCATTCTGCTGCACTCTTTTTCATCGTTCTTTGAGGCCATGTGGCAACGGCCATTTTGTGGAGCCAGTGTGTGCATGTGTGTGATTCTCAGGTGAGCATTTGGTCTTTGTTCTCCAAATCTCCTTCTTTTCTGGCCACATAGTGGCCACCATGTTGTCGACTTGTTGTGTGTTTTTGATTAGTAAACATTGTATTCTACTTTAAAGCCTTTTCCCTGAGCATTGATTGTTATGGCATTTTAGGAGCCATGTCATTTTTGTTTACTTTTTAGATTTTTCATATATTTATCCAGTTATTTTTATTTATATTTGAGACTGGTTGTAGTAGTCTCTAGTATGCATTTGTTGTTTTAATTTATTTAATAATATTTGCTTAGCTTCCCCTAGCTCCTATGCCTCCCTTGGTTTCCATGGGTCCCCGAGTGAAACCAGCTTGCTACAAAATAATTCAATTGATTTTTGCTTGGAGAAACAGCAGATAATTTGTTAGGAATTCAATCTAATTCATTATAGGGGCCCCATGGGTCCTGAAGGGACACCAAATTAATTGAAATATTATTTCCCTGACTCCCTCTGATTTCCACAGTGGCCCATACGCCATGGAAGGACACTAACTATTTGTTTTTTTATTTGAATCAATTGACATAATATTGTTGTAATAATGATGATGATGGCAATGATGACTTGTATTGCACTGGCAACAACTGACAACTCTCAGTCTCATTGTTCATATTTTTTATTGCTCACAGGTATGCAAGAGAATAATGAAGCAGAAAGAATGTTTGAATTAGCTGACACACAAATCCAGAGACCTACTTGTAAGTGCTTCTGCCTGTGATGCTCTCCAACAATGGAAGCATTAAAGAAAATGTCCCCAAAGAAGCAGGCTGCTGTTAGGAAAGCATCCAGTGTGGAGAAGAAGTCTGTTTCCCCTGTGACATCAAGCCATCAGCCTTTTTCCACTAACGTGGCATATCTGCTGTACTCTCTTCAAAGCAAGAAGGCCCTGAGAGTAAGATCCACCATCAGTCATTAACGGTAGCGCCACCATCAATAAAACTGAAGAAGTCTCTCACTTCTGAAGTGACTGCAGTCATGCTTCAGGGCATTGAATACAAAATCTAATTGTCCCAGCTATAAACCTAATCTTCACAAGAAAGTTAATAGCAACAGGAATCTGACATACCTCATCTTCTGGAGGTAGGAGCTCAGGAGGAAGTTGAGGTTACTGCAGAGCAAGATCTTGTGGCTGTTCTTCATTGGACACATTGCCTTCACTATCTTCTCCAAAGGAAAAAATGAGCAATCCTCCATCATCTCCAAACATCCATCTGTTGATCATGACAGGTACCGGACCCCTGCCACCCACCAATAGAAACAAGGGAAGAGAATGGCAGCAGAAAGCCCTGAAGGTGGGCTACTGATTGTTTATGTGACATGTGGCATAGATCTGAGTTATTCCACCAATGTCACATGCTTCCATCTTTTCAACAACCCAAAACCTTTACCAACCCTGACCAATGGCTGAGCCGCTGCAGAGAAAGGGAAATACAATTATCTAGCTCCACTACAAGTTCTTTAGGCTTTAACTCTATAAGGAAATTCTACTCTGGCAAACCAGTGTTTCATAGAATGTGAGGTAGGCATTACGGTACTAGAAGCTAACTGGTCTATGTTAAAACATGCAATCTTTTCAGGAATGCACCTCCAAAAGATAGCTGCTCCTGAGTGAGTAGTCATCAAACAGCTACAAGGAGTTGATGGTGAAGAAGACGTCCATTTACACAATGAGAATCTGGATGAAATGTTTGTGTCAGCCCTTCTCCCATTTTTTTTTATGGAAGACGAGATCACAAAGGAGAGGGAATGTTTTGCCAAGGTCATGACAATTGAGGTTCCCGAAAAGGGGCTAGTGAAATTTATGATCAAAATTATACAGCCATTTGAGATTTTGACAAAGAAGTCAGTAAGTAGGATTGTACAAAGAGCCATGTCATTCCATTGTTTTACATGCCATATAACCATTTGCCAAACTTGGAACAAACACAAACAAATATAATTGAAGAAACTGCTGCTTTGGTTGTCAGCTCACTGCTTCATCTGCATACAAATCAAAGGCTGCAAAAATATATGGGACAGATTTAAGAAAAGTGAAGCTGCGCCCAGTGTGGCACAACTATCCTTGCACCCCTTAGCGCCCTCCCACCGCCCCTATGTGTGCACCGTATTTAAAATATGACACACCATGGCATAGGGTAGGGGGCAATAGCATCAGAAATGTTGACGCTATTGATGTAGTGTTCAGGGGTAGCACCAAAATTTTGGCGCTATCCCTGAACAGTACATAGAGGCAAATTGTAACCAATGGTGTGTCCCCTTTTAACGCCTGCTCCTAGCAGGCGTTAAAAATGCTGAACAAAATGGTGCAAAGAAATCTTTGTGCTATTTTTTCAGCCTCCCTAACAGGGGAATTCCCTTCTTGCATACATTATGCCTGGCGGAGGTATAATGTGGCGCAAGGAGTTACAAAGTGGCACAGTGCATGTATTGCTCTACTTTGTACATCAGGTGCCATAATTGAACCAAACATTAAACAAATGATGCTTATGTGGCGCAAGGAGGCACTAGGCCCTGTTAAATCTGGGCCTATGTTTTCTAAAGTGCACATCTCTGCCCCTATGCTGGATCGCAATACAAAAAGTGCTACACAATTTCATTCCTTATTCACAATGAATGTCTTGACTTGCAAGAACTGAATAATTGCTAAACTGAATTATGGGTATCCTCTCCATTTTAGATTTCATCCCAGTGAACTATATCTAACTTTGGAGTATGTTGGCTGCTAAACTGGTAAAGTAGGTTAACTTAACCATCATCTTTCTTCCATTACAGATGTGTCACACTCATTGACTTACTGAGTGCTATGGTTGTATTTCTTTAAAGTTTTTCCTAATTCTCCCTACCCATCTAATAGTCAATGTCCCAATCATCTTCCCTCAAGTTGTAAGATCCATTGTTTGCTTATCCATTTTTACAATCAACAGGGGTGGGCGGATTTGGTGTTATCAATGCTACATTGCATTGCTACAGGGAATTTACAAAAACACATACTATCCCACATACAAAGGCCAGAAAGGAATATTATTGTGCAATAAATACATCATAACAGTAGTAGGCCACAGAGAATCAATGTAACTGAGGATTCATACATTCCATGATCTACTCCAGAAGTTTGATTGCCCATTTATTTTAGTAAATGAGCCCCACACTGTGTTGACTAACAATGGTATTTGTCTTAGTTCTTCAACTTACCCTATTTGTTCTTTTTGTTTCATGTTGCAGCATAAGAATCATTCTCTGAAAATTAACCTAATCCATTATGAATAAAAAGTACTATGATCCAGATTTGGCAGTGTTGCGCACTGTCATTTTCACAACGCAGGGATACACCGTATTTAATAGAATACTGCACATTCCTGTTTTTCCTCCTGCGCTGGCGCTGAATTTGCTGCCCTGCGCCAACTCAGCAACCCATAGTGCAAGGATGGCTGCGTTGAGGGTAAGATTGTTTTGTGCAGGAAGGAATACCTTCCTGCACAAAATCAATCTTGAATAGTGATTTGCTCTTTCTATATGTGCTGGAGAATACAGCACACTTAGAAAGAGCAAAAAACAAGAAGAAATGAAAGCATGAATGAAAACTCGTAAATCTGGGGCAGCGACAAAATGCAATGGGTGTTGCTTTCTCACACCCAGAGCAAAACCCATTGCTTGCCCCTTCCGCACAAAGTGGTGCATTTTAAGAGACCGTATTTACAAGGTGGAATTAGCCACAAAAAGTGGCTTAGCGCCACCTTGTAAATACGGTGCAGTGCATAGCACCACCGGAGCATCACTAAAAGTCTCTGAAATATGCCCCTTCCTTTTTTATGTGACACCATCCTTGTTTGGGCCTGCTAGGGCTAGCAGCAGTTAGTCCATTTGGCAAAACTCCTGCACCAATGGCATGTCTTGTAGAAGGTTGCATACAATACATTTTTGCTCAGGAATGAAATGGAAACAAAGAGTGAATGGGTTTAAGGTTTGACCTTTGCAGTATTTATAATGTATGTGAAATCACATATACTCAATTCTGTTGTAACTTCATATGTTCCTTAGTGGAAAGTAATGATTAGGTACAGAGAGGAGGGCAGTACACAGAAATTACTCCTGACTGATAGGTCAGGTGACATCAAGCCATCAGGCAAACAAAATTAATCATCCATTTCCAACACTAATTCCAGGAAGGTGGACTGAAGGCCCAAATTTGGGTTAGGTTCGTAGGAGCTCTTGGGTCAAGAAGAGATGGGTGAGAACAATGAGGGTGGACAATTGACCAGATTCTTTTTGATGGACCACGTTCATTTTGTTTCATATAACTGAATGAGAATCATTCTCTGCTGGTTCAGCTAATCCATTTGGAATAAGAAGTAGTTCCTTTTTTTTATGTGACACCGTCCTTGTTTGGGGCTGTTAGGGCTAGCAACAATTAGTCAATTTGGCAAAACTACTGCACCAGTGGCATGTCTTGTGGAAGGTGGCAGATAATACACTTTTTCTCAGGAAAGAACGGGCAAAAGTGAGTGGGTGAGTTAAAGGTTTGAACTTTATAACCCGTTGTAACTTACATGTTCTTTAGTAGAAAGTGGTGATTAGGTACAGAGGGGAGGGCAGTACACAGAAATTAATCCTGGTTGATGGGTTAGGTGACATCAAGCCATCATAAAACGGAGGCAAAAGGAATTAATCATCCATTTCAACACTAATTCCAGGAAGGTGGACTGGCGGACCAAATTTGGCTTAGGTTCATTAGACAATTGGCCAGTTTCTTTTTGATGGAGCAAGTTCGGGATTCAGGCTTTGCTCAGACAGGAGTTAGGTGGAGCACCATGTTAATGAAGATGGGACAGTAAAATGTACAACAAACAAAGCAACTGGTAATAATAATGATAACAATAAATAACAATGACAACAAGAACAATAACAACAATAATAATAACAATAATAACAATAATAATAGCAATAATAACAATAATAACATTAATAATAATAACAATAATAATTATTATTATTACCCATAATCTGAGGGGAGCATTCATTTCAGCCAATAAAATAAACCCACCCACTCCACAAGCAACAGAGCCATACCATACCCTAAATCGTAAAAATATTGCCCATAATTCTTGCATTTCACCAACTAATACCACTCTCACCATTCACAACAGGCACATACCCTCCATAGCGGTAATGAGCAAAGCTTATCTGAAATCTCTCTCCAGGCCTCTTTGAAATCTTCAAAACCTTTTAACACCTCCCTGAAAAGGACCTCTATGGCTGAGGGGTGAAGTGGGTGGGTTGCTGTGGGAGACTGCTGTATGCTCAATTGTCTGCAGTGGAATTGGCAATATTAATTGCTTGGTGTGGCAGCTGCTTGCTGGCATTGGAGAAAGCTGCATATACTGCTGCCTCATTCTCTTCTCTTCTTTTTTTAATGTGACCAGCTGAAAGAAAGCCACAAAAATGGCTTCCAAAGCACAGACAAGCAGATATCTCCCAGGAGAGCAAAAAAGTCTTACACCAGGACTCAGGGACAGGATTTCTAGTTGGGGCAGCTGGATCATCTGAGGGAAGAAGAAAATATCAAGATTTATATTTGCCACAGCACGCATGTATTTGTATAGTCAGACCATAACACACTGTTGCTTGTTCTCTGCGTCCCTTGGATTTGTTCTTGTATTTCTCTATCTTTTACACAAAATTCAGGTGCCATTCAATTTTCTGTACACAGCATTAATTAATTCACAACCAACTGCATTATTATAGATTTCTGAAATTAATTAAAAGTGCAAATAAATGAATTAAATTCATGGTGTGAAAGACTTACTTGTGACATAAGGTACAGTTAAAAAATAACTAAACTGATGGATTATTCATATTGCCACAGAAAAATATGCCACGTATTTATTTGACGATATCTATATTTGTAGGAAATGGGTTCCATGCCTTTAATTCACTTGGATTTTTTGCTTTATGACTTCCCAGTTTTGGGCTTTTATGGTAAGTGAGTCTTGTCACCTTAGTCCCACTCATGGTAAATTCTCAGGCAAATGACAGAGTGCTAATTGCCTGGGGCTGCCTTTTGAGATAAGGACCTCTGCTGCACAGCTGGGTGAGAGGCTTTGGTTTTGTTACAACACATGTATGCACACAAGTGGAGTCTGAGAGTGTAAGGCTACATCAAGGAACAGCCTGGTATCTGCGCAGAGGTATGCTCTCATAGAAAGGGCCCTTCACTGATTAATTTTCACCTGGTGCAGGACTCATAATGTGAATGAGCATACATAATGTGCATCAATAATGATAACTTAAAAGGCTATACGCTCACACCCTAAGGATGAAATAGGAACCACTGCACAGCTTCCACATTCTTAAGCCTAGAGATCTATTGTCAATTTTGTTATATCTGTGCTCCTTATGAAACTCAAAGAATTAGCATATTTCACTGGCTCAGACTTAAACAGATTCGAGGCCTTTGCCTCCCCCCCACTGGACAAAGTTAGTTACGCTGCAGTCTAGTAAGAGGCTCAATGGTCTCCCAATACAACAGAGCCATCTGACAAGTAACAGGTAGGGGAAATCATCATGTGCTAATTGACTACTCTCACTGGTCTGGCTTGGAAAAGCCTAAGTCCACGGAAGGCCACATCTCTGAAGCAAAACACAGGAGGGGCACCTGTTTGAGGTTTAAGTTAAAAGGGAACAGGCAGTTGTGTCATTTGAGGGCAGGCCTCAAGCTTTTAGGCAAGGCCTTTTAAAACACTTCGAATAGCCACCCATAAATGTCCCAGAATGCCCTGCAGGAGTGTTGAGGTGGGTATGAAGTGATGATGGGGAACCTACTTTTTGAGTAGATGTGCCCATCTTACAGAACTTTACACCACCACTTAAAAAAACCTGTACCAGGCAGATATCTTAAAATACACTGTGCCCGGGACTGTGACATCAGAATAAGGCCCAGATGAAAGAAGGAAGACCCCTGAATCTCCATAAGTATGGGCTTTTGGAAATATGGAACTTCAGCTAGCACCCATGACTAGGATGGGTCCGTCCAGGTTTGGCAGCACTGGCCCCATTAAGCTTCCTGAGGAACATTAGGGGAAAGAGAGCTGCTGGGGTCTTAGGGGCTTTTCCTGGACTTTCTGTGGACTTGCCCATCACTTCACTGACACCCACAGGTACCCTTCAAGTAGCCAGGATGCTGTAAGACTTGGGGAGTGTCATAGGGAGGGTGTTTTGTTTGTTGGCTGTTGAAGGACTGTAGAAAACATCCCTTCCCAAGCAGGAGAGAGCATCAGGAACCCAGAAAGAAACGGTTGTTTGATGTTAGAAGGCAAATATTTACCACACATTCCTTTCTCTCACAGTCTTTAACACACATATACCTAATGAATATAAATGAAAAAACTATGCAGACAATCACACAGGCAAATGAATTGTTGTGTACAAGAATATTTTTCACAAAATTCATAGATAAAAATAACTTGCATAATGAATCTGTTTGCAGAAAAACACATTTCAATGCAACACATTGCAATCCATTGCAATCCTAGACGTATATTCTTAACATCATAGCACCACAGTTTGCAATGCAATACAAAACAATGAAACACTAGGCACTTTTTTAAATATTATCACAACTCAACACAATGCAAAGCAGCACAACACCACACAGTTGCTTCCACACATCAATATATCACAGAGTAACACCTTAGAACACAACACAAATATTTTCTACAATAGAAATAACTACACAGGTATAAAAGTTTGACCTTTTCCAGTTCTACACAACCTGTTCCCAACTAAGATGGTAAAAGATTCTGTGAAGAAGGTCAACAACACGCTACATTTCAAAAGGAAAATACATATAGCTTTAGATACATTTTCCTTCAGGAAAAAAGTGAGAACACTTATTTTATTGCCTTTAAAGACCATATAAAAAAGGCATCCACCATTTTTTAGTCAGTCGTACACTGCCTTCTGATGTGACCACATATCGCAGTTAGAAGGTTATTTATGAGTGTCTCTTTAAAATACTGCCATCTATCGGTCCATGTAAGTATAACTTATACAGTTTATAATTCTCAAAATAGAAAGTTATGTTGTAAGGACAGAAATGAAATATTTTCTGTTTCACATTTTCAAATATTGATTCAAAGGATTTTCAAATTCACACTCTGATTGTGATCCTTGCAAAATTATACAGGGAGGGAAGTAAAAATACAAGCATATTTTGTTTTTTCTTATTTAATGGCAATATTTCCTGAACAATGTCAATGTTCACATTGGTTTAAAACAATGATTGAGTACAGTCTACTCAGGGCAGGTGCTGGACATTGTTGAGGGGCAGATTTACTATTCTAACTCCACCAACTGTTACCTCAGGGAAGATGCTGGATAGTAACTAGGTTTGGGGGCAAATTTACTATTCTAGCTCCACCAAATGTTACCTCAGGCATGGTGCTGAACTGTGTCTACGGGCACATTTACTATTGAAACTCTGACAAGTATTACCTAAGAGAACGTGATGGATAGTGGCTGGGCTGTGAAGTTACTATTCTTCAATCCGCCAAGTGTTATCTCAGAGAAGGTGCTTAACAGTGGTTGGGGGCAGATTTACTATTCTAATCCTGCCAAGTGTTATCTCATTAGAAATGGTGGACATTGACTGGGGGGCAGATTTACTATTCTAACTCTGCCAAGCAGTACCTCAGGGAAGGTGCTAGACAGTATTTGGGGGCAGACTTACTATTCTAACTCCACCAAGTATTGCCCCAGGGAAGGTGTTAGACAGTGGCTGGGGGGCAAATTTAATTTTTATATTTTTGTTTAGACCATTCCAAAAGTTAAACAATTTCAAGAAATCTGAAAACATTCAAACTACAGAACAAAGACGTCAAAACCCCTCACCAACCTAAGCAAAGCCACAAAAAATATGGCACAATTCTTATGAAACTTACATACAGAAAGCATAAATAAACACAAATATGTATAAAAACCTTCACAATGTGATATACATATAGGCCCTCATTAAGACTGCCACAGCCAAGGTCGCTGGAGAACCGCCAGCAGTCAGATATCCAGAGACATACATCACTCTGGTTGGTGGCGCTTAGGCTGTTCCACTGCTGGCACTGCCATGCCAGAAGTTGACCGCCGACAGAATTACAACCACTGATTCTGTGTGGGGGTCTTCTGGAGACGTGGTGGTGCTGGCAGTGGGAGTGCCGGGTCCCGTCACCTCACGGAGGAGCACCTCGTTGGACGAGGTAAGTGTCGTCTGTAAGGGGAGGGGTGTAAATGGGCATGTGTGATTGTGTGTATGCATATCATGACTGTGGGGGGCGTGAAGGGGAGTGTCTGTGCATGTGTGCCTTTGTGTAAATGTGGCAATGGTGATGCATGTGTGTATGTATGTGGATGTGGCTGGGTGTGTGTGCATGGGTAAATGTGTCAGAGGTAAGGGGGTGTGAATGAGTGCATGCAGGTACTTGTATGTATGGATATGTATTTGGTGTGTGTGTGCATGCGGTGAGGTTCGATTGGAAGTGGGGTTTGTGTATGTATGTGTGTAGTTGAAGGGAGGGGGTTGGGGGATGGTGAGTGTATGCATGCGTGTGTGATGTGTTTGTGTATGTATGTGTGTCTATGGGGTGAATGTTGTGAGTGTGAGTGGGTGGTGTCTGTGTGTGATTGTGTATGTGTGGGTGCATGTATGTATTTGTGCAAAGGTGTTTGGGGGGTATCACGGCGACAGGAACACAATTTCTGCCACTTTCTGCCAGCATTTTGTGGCGATGAAACCACCAGGAAATACTGGCAGTATCCTGAGTTGGAATAACCTCAGTGGTTAGCCAACTCCCGTCGGGCTGCAGCCTCCAGCCTGATGGGCCGTGGTAAAGTGGCGGGATGGGCAGGGCCAATGCCAAACCGCCACAGTAATTATATGGCAGTCTGCACTGCCAGTCCCGCAGTGGTGAGACCACCATAATGGCCCTGGCTGTCCATGGACCACCAGGGTCATAATGAGGGCCTTATTTTGAATTTAGAAACATCTCAAAGAGCACAAAACAACTCAACTAAGTCAAACAACTAAGCAGAATGAAATACACCAAAGTCTGACACCAAAAGCATTTAGGCCCTGATTTATACTTTTTGATGCAAGCCTAGCGCCATTCCTGGGTGTCATGTTTAAGGAATTATGCTAGACGGCAGTAAGGCCTGGTTAGCGTCAAAATAAACGGCACTAACCGGGTGGTGAAGGCGTAGAGGAAACAGGAGGTTGTGCGTCAAAGAATGCGTTAGTCAGGTTAGAGTCAGAAAAATGACGCTAACCTGACTAGAGTCATTTTGTGATGCACAACTCCCATGGACATGACATCTGTCTTAGTCATGACCCCCTGCCCAATGGCCATGCCCAGGGGACCTAATTCCCCTGGGAATGGACATTAGGCACAGTGACATGCAGGGGGGCCCAAGTAAGGCCCACCTATCACACTTAAAATAAATAATAAAAATACCTGGATTTACCTGGGATGGGTCCCCCAATGCTTAGGTGTCCTCCAGGTGTGGGTAGGGGTGGGTGGGGGCATCCCAGGGGGCAGGGTAGGGCACCTGTGGGCTACTTCCATGGTCTCCAACCTTGGAAATGATCCCACAGGTCCCCTAACACCTGCCCTGACCCAGACGTTAAATAATGGTGCTAACAAGCTTAGCACCATTATTTAAGGCCCTCCTCCTCCTGTGTGTGATTTTTGCATGGGAGGATATAAAGGCACTAAGGCCTAAGAGTCATTTTTGCCCGGGAGCGCTTACCTTGCATATCAGTGACGCAAGGTAGGTTTTCACAGTAAAAAAATGACGTCAACTCCAATATTGTGATGCTAGACAGGTCTAGCGTCAAAATATAAGTATGGAGTTAAGCTTGCGCTGGATTTGCGTCAAAAACATGACGAAAATCTGGCGCAAACAGAGTATAAATATGCCCCTTAATTCTAAAAGTAAATATATTACAATTCAAAAAAATATTACATTTAACAACCATATTTAGTTCCCAAAGAGAAAAATAACATGTTTTTACAATTCCACAGATCAAACAACATGAAAGAAATATTCCATTTCAACAGATTACAAAAATTAACATTGGTTTTATTCCCAATTAATGGGACTACCTATAAACTGGAGAAAAATACACATCATTATCACTTCTGCACATATTTTGTTTCACATTTTTCCCAGGTCTCTCAAGATTAGAAAATTCAAGACAGGCATCCTATATTAAACCGAAATGAGGAAAAAGAGTCCTAAAATATTGTGGTTATGTTTATTGTAAGGGGAGATTAACTGAACCCTGGAGTCATTGCTCGTGCCTTAAATATTTTTCATCCCATTGTAAAGGCGGAGCAGTTATTTTTGGTAGCACAGTGGAAAGAACCACAGAGCATAAGTACTCTGCCTCTGCAATAGAGACAGAAGTACTGGAAAATATTCAGTAAATAACTGTCACTTGAGGCCACATCTAATAAACTCTGAGGCTGTTTTGAGGGAGGTAGCCCAGAACATCCTCATGAAAATTGCCAGTAGGATGTCCACAATCCGAAACTTAAAAGGAATGGTTTAACAACAAAAACAGGCAAGTAATCTCTGAAGAGTAACTCCTCTGTGACACTACAATGACATTAACATTCCCTCTGAACTTGCTGTGCATCTTGCTAATGAACCTTTTTCTACTCTATAATAATGAGAGCCCTCTGAAACAAATACTTAGGCCCAGGTTTAAGATGGCCTAGCGCCATTCCAACGCTAAGTAGCATCATTTTTTTAGGCTAATGTGGCGCTGGAAGGCCAAAAACACTGCACCATATTTACGAAGTGTTGCAATGCTTGCATTGTGCCACTTTGTAACCCCTTGCACCACAATATGCCTGCGCCAGGCATAATGTATGCAAGGGGGGCGTTCATGCACTAGGGACGCCAAAAAAATGCGCAAAGAAAACTAAGATATTTCTTTACATCATTTTTATCTGCATTTTTAATGCCTGCTAAAGGCAGGTGTTAAACGGAGGCTCCCATTGTTTTCAATGGGCCTCTAGGTGCTTTGCAGGATTAGCGCTAACATTTTGGATGCTAATCTTGCAAAGTGCTGGACTAACATAAAAAATGATGATGCCAGTCCCCCTGACTAACACAACGGTGTGCCATATTTTAAATACAGCGCACAAATGGTGGTGTTAGGGAGGCGCTAATGCGTACAAGAAAAGTAGTGCTGCTCTATGTGCAACACCACCTTTCATAAATCTGCCCCTAATTTTTAGTACAGCTCATTACACAGTAACCTTGAAGAAATTTGGATGATGGAGGGAACATTTAAAATAACTCTCCACCCATTCGCTCAAATGTATAATATACATGCAAATATTAACAACACAACAATCTCATTCATTTACAGTTTACCCATTATGAACAATCCTCAACTTACAATGAACTTTTACAGTTGTAAAATCAGGGATGTTTTTTCCACTTTTTCCAGACATATTGGCAAAAAAATTAAAAAACATCCTTATCTGACGATTATGTCACATAGTAAACTACAATATAAACTGAACAAAATAACTGCATTGTGTTTTGTACCTCTTGAATGTGTTAATGAGTTTTACACTTCAATTATACAATCTGAATATTTTACACAAAACAAGGAAAAATTGGTCCCACGTCTAAATTACTTAGAAGGCACATGGGCCCTGATTTAAGAAAAGTGGCGCTGCACCCAGTGCAGAGCCACTTTTCTTGTGCCCCTTAGTGCCCCCCTAATGCCACCTTGTATGTGCCATATCTAAGATATGGCGCACAATGGCGGTAGTTAGGGGAACTAGCCTCAAAGTTTTTGACGCCAGTTCGGAGCTTTGCAGGATTAGCATAAAAAATGTGGATGCTAACCTTGCAAAGCCCGTTGAAGCCCATTAAAAACAATAGCATGCCTCCTTTTAAAACCTGCTCTGAGCAGGTGTCGAAAATTCCAAAATAAATGATGAAAATAAATATTTCAGATTTGGTTGCACCATTTTTCCCCCCCCCCCGCCAATGTGGAATGGCTTCTTTGCATACATTATGCCTGGCAAAGGCATAATGTAGCGCAAGGCTTACTAAGTGTCACGATGCATGGATTGCACAACTTTGCAAATTTGGCGCAGTGATTTTGGCCTTGTTGGGCCACATTAGCATAAATAAATGACTCTAATGTTTGTCAAGGAGGTGCTAGGCCCTCTTAAATCAGCCCCCTGGGTTGGCCATCTAAACTTGTCAGGTCACAGTAGGATACCAAGGTTTCCTATTGAATGACAGAACTGCTCGACCTGCTTAGAGATAGATGCAGAAGACCATAATGCCATTGAAAGTTGTTATGTCTCTTTCAACAACTAAATTGGAAAAAGTCACTCCAACCTTTATCATTTCCTAGACATTTTGAAAAAAAAAAAGAACACATTTTCTAAGAAATGAGAATGGCTCTATCATTGTCAGGCAGTGTGAACCCTCGGATTTCTCAGAAAATTTAAGAAATGTTGGGAAAAACTATTGGTAAAAATTAATCAAATTCCATTGATGGGACCTCCAGACTAACTTGACAAGATTGCCTGCATTTTACCTGCTTAACCACAACAGACACCTAAAGTTACTCTACTGTTTTGTCTGGACAAACCAATTTAGGGCCTGATTATGACCCTGGCAGATGGTATACTCCATCACAAACAAGATGGATATCCCACCCATCCTATTATAATTCCATTATATCCTGTGGAACTTCTAAAATGGCATGCAGGATATCCATCGCGTTCATGAATGAATATCCCATCTGCCAAGGATGTAATCATATCATTAATTAATTGGCATTTTTACAATTACTTTTTAAATTTAAAAAACTCTTTCACTTCCTACCTGTAGTTATCTTTCAGTGATCTTTTAAAATACCCTTCACCAAGAGTCTCAAGTTTTCCAACAATCCAGAAATATCCAACAAATCCAAAGGCACCTTCAAAACATTTAAAAAAAAAAAAGAAATCCACTTTTCATTTTGCACTCTTCAACATTCAAGAAATGGCACAATCAAATAACCATGTCCCCCTAAAAATGTAATAAAAAAAAATAAAAAAAAAATTAAATCCCCAAATTCACTGGAAAAAAAGAAAAGCAACCTAGTGGTCAGTTTTTCTTTTTCTCCGAGTGCATTTTCTTCTTCGAAAATCAAACAGTGATGAAAACAAATTATGCAAAAACATTAAAAATGTATTTTATGATTCAAATAGGTATAAAAATATTGTTAACATATTTACTTCCTTTTTAAACCTATGTTGAAAAAAAACTGTCCCAACGTGCATATATAAAAACAACCTGCATAGTGATGTAAAACTGGTTAAAACACAAAGGGACAGATTCATCAAGGGATTGTGTTGCCCTTGCATCCTGCAGGGTGTTGCAAGGGCAGCACAACCCCTAAGTCAGATTTATCTAGTGACACTAGGCTACCTTGCATGGCCCTGCATTGCTTGACAAATATAGAGTAATACAAGGCAGCGCTAGGCCCTGTTTTGCATTATTCAGCCAGGGGAAGGCATTCCATGAGTCAAGTGTGGGTGTTCTCATGCATCGACCTATGAATTTGGCACATTCCCAGATTTACCAGTACTGCTAAACATGGAAATGCGATAAAATGCTATAGCTTTCAAGGGGAGGCACAAGAAGAAGAAATATATTTTTTTTCCTTGCTTTTCACTCTTTTAGGTGAGCTGTATTCTGCATACTTAGAAAGGACAAAACACCTGAGAGGATTGTTTTTGTGCAGAAAAGTATCCCTTTGCCCCTTTACCCCTATATTCCTTACATTACAAAGTAAAACAACACTTTATTCACATACACACACACACACACACACAGGCGCCCACATACACACAAATATATCACTATAATTACTATATTGAATCTAAATGTACAAAAGTACAATTAAAATGCATTTATAAAAAAATATATATATCTACCAATACATACATTTACTTACCATTAAGCTTGGAAAAGGCATATTCATAGTAAAGACTGCAATTTCATTTTGTGGTAAAGATTGTGTTGTAAAGTGTGTTTTGATGTGTGTCCCAGCAGAGGCCACGTCTGGTGAAGCAGCAAGCAGAAGAAAGCTCCAAAACAGGAAAAACAATTCAGAGACAAGGAAAATGCTACTGGTGACTAGAGCTGGCCACCAGGAGCAAAACCACACTATGCAAATTGGAACATGGGGCTGAAGAAAATGACTATAGAAGCTTGGTCCTCTGGGGGTGGAGTCCAGGTAGTAAATCAAGTAAATCGAGTGCATAGTTCTCTTCGGAAATTTCCTAAATCTCCTTGGGGATGGATGTGTGCAAGACACGCTTTTTCCATATCCACTTTTAGTCACTTATACACAATCCATGGGCCAGACACATTGAAAATTGTCCCGGAGGATCCTTTTCCCCCAGACCAAAGAGCATGGTGGGTCTTCTCCCACTCCCCCGCTCCTGTCTTTAGGGTGGGGGACTCTGAGCTATTCCCACCCATGCTCCATGAAGGCAGGAAAAAAGAAAACTGCTTGTTACCTTGCCAGCACAGTGTAGTGTCAGCTAGCCAGGTAACAACTTTAGTGGACTCCCTGTACTTCTTAGAGTCAAGCACAAACCGAGTGCCCTAGCAGAGGGGCAGGGATTTTGTAGGCCCCTTCAGTACCTACATTGGGCATCCTTATTTGAGCATTAGGCCGGTAGCCTGTACCTTTTACATTCATATGCATTTTATTCATTTTCACATTTTTTAACACAGCCTGCATTTAACTAATTGTTTTCATATTCTAATCAGCTGCCTCTTTCCAAGAAGACAGAGGCCCAGATTTAAGAGGGCCTAGTGCCTCCTTGTGCCACATTAGCGTCATTTTTTATGATGCTTATGTGGCCCAACACGGCCAAATTCCCCACACCATATTTACAAAGTGGTGCAATGCACGGATTACACCACTCTGTAACCCCTTATACCACATTATGCCTGCACCAGGCATAATGTATCCAATGGGGGCATTCCAATGTTATTGTCCCTACTGTGCACCATGGTGTACCATATATTAAATATGGTCCACACATGGTGGGGGTAGAGGGGTGCTAATCTCAGCTCATGCTTTTTATACTAGGATGCAATTGCTTCAATAAATGCATTGCAATCCAGTTTTCATCTCTTGTCGTGCCTTGGCGTGTGTGAGTCATTGAGTAACTGAGCAAAAGGGGTATGATCTGTTTCCACAACTTCCCTGAGAGTGTCAGGTTAAGGTTGCCACAAATCACCTTTTCCTTTCTAGGGTTGAGTGAAGCACTGCAGGATAGCCAGGATTTAGACCGGCAGCTTTCAAACGGTGCAAGGTTGACTCCCTAAAAAAGCAGTCTTATTATCATAATAGGAACAACAAGATAATGGCATCCAACAGGAAAAAATGAAATTGCAGCACAAGGCTGCCTAATAAAGAAAAAAAGGAAAGGAAAGCCCACAGCCACTGTGGGGAATGAGCTGCAGGCCAATCAACTGGGTGAGGATCTCCTCATAAGCCCCCGGGTGGGCTATACAATTATATTACTGTGTTCTGTGGCCCCCTTTGAAGGAAAGGCCCATCACCAATGTCCTACAGAGTGTTCTGAAGGCTGCCAGGAGTGCAGCAGCCCCCACAAGGGTTACACACAAGCTGAATCAAAGGTTGTGCTAATCTCCCAGAGTATTATATTCACAACTTCAGGAGAGATTTTTCATGTTTGCAAGCACTCCTGGAGCTTGTGCTTTTGCACAAAGGTTTGGGAGTGTGCGGACCCTGTTACTTTCTTGGTCCTAAAGCTGAAGTGGCAGCATGGTCAAAGTAGAAACTAGGGTCATGTACATCTTTCCGGGCATATTTGCAAGAAAGTGGTGCATCGGTCCCGGTGCGCCACTTTTCTTGCATTGCGCCTGCCCCACGTAACAACACCATGGTTGCACCATATTTACAATACAGCATGCCAGTGAAGTTGTTAGGACAATAGCATTTTGGCGCTATTGTGGCTCTTTGCTGCTCTAGTGTTTAATATTTTGATGCTAGTGCAGCAAATCACAGGGAGGCCCATTGATTACTTGGTGCATAATTTTAACACCTGCTTTGAGCAGGCATTAAAAATGACAGAGAAATTGTGCAGTGAAAGGTTGTAAATTTCACTCTGCCATTTTTTTGGGCCATCCTGCAGGGGAACGCCCTCCTTGCATACATTATTTCTTGCGCAGACATAATGTGCTGAAAGGGTTTACACAGTGGCGTAATGCAATCATTGCGCCACTTTGTAAATACGATGCAGGAGAAAGGCCTCCTTAATGCCACCTTAGCATAAAAGAAATTACGCTAGGGTGATGCAAGTTGGATCTGGGAGCCTATAAATATGACCCTTACATTTTTTCAATAATGCGTTAATGACAATGATAATTTTGACAGTAGAATGGTATATGTTTTAATGGAAAGTATTGTAAAATGGTACTATGTTGGATTATTTTGGAATATATTTGGTTTTATGAATGTGGCGACACCTTGACAAAAACAGACGTTTTTACTGTCACCCATGATATTGTATGTGTAGCAGTACTGTGACTAATGGTTATGGCTTGCTTGGGTGCCGAATCTTTTGTGGATGTCTTCAAAGGTATTTCCAACTGTCTGTTTGTAAATATTTATAAACTAATGCCTAGCATGTTGTTTTTAAAAGAAAAAGCACTGGACAATACTTCATTGAGTGTTGTTGTGTACCAGCGAGCTGGGTGTACTAACCTACACCATCTCCGCTGAGAAGGCCTTGGACTACTCTGCTTTACTACCCTTAGAGAGTCAAGTGTTACAATAGGGTACTTGTTGTCCAGTAAAGAGACATTTGCTGACTTATTACTTGTCAAGTACTCACATCCTTTACAAATATTAACCCAATTTCTTACATTGGTGGCTCTAATGGGATCAATAGTATTCAGTTCTGGGACACACTAATGATGCTTGATGAGTTCAGGTTAGGTGCACATTACCTATCAGGTTTGTTGTGAATTGCCCATCCTCTGAGAGGTATTCAAAGATTTTGTTGTGTGAGCTCAAATTGTGGGAAGAGAAAGCCCCTGCACATATATTTCATGCAATTATAGGGGGTCATTCTGACGGCCAGGGTCGGCGGGAGCACCGCCAACAGGCTGGCGGTGCCCCGCAGGGCATTCTGACCGCGGCGGTTTGGCCGCGGTCAGAACAGGAAAACTGGCGGTCTCCCGCCGGTTTTCCGCTGCCCTGCTGAATCCTCCATGGCGGCGCAGCTTGCTGCGCCGCCATGGGGATTCAGACACCCCATACCGCCATCCTGTTCCTGGCGGTTCGCCCGCCAGGAACAGGATGGCGGTATGGGGTGTCGTGGGGCCCCTGGGGGCCCCTGCAGTGCCCATGCCAATGGCATGGGCACTGCAGGGGCCCCCGTAAGAGGGCCCCACAAAGAATTACAGTGTCTGCTCAGCAGACACTGAAATTCGCGACAGGTGCAACTGCACCCGTCGCACCTTCCCACTCCGCCGGCTCCATTCGGAGCCGGCTTCCTCGTGGGAAGGGGGTTTCCCGCTGGGCTGGCGGGCAGCCTCCTGGCGGTCGCCCGCCAGCCCAGCGGGAAACACAGAATCACCGCAGCGGTCTTCTGACCGCAGTGCGGTATTCTGGAGGGGGGAACTCTGGCGGGCGGCCTCCGCCGCCCGCCAGAGTTAGAATGACCCCCATATTGTTAGGTGATGTACTAAATGTGTTTAATGTGACATGTTTTCATTTTTTAAATGACATAAAGGCTGGGCAGGCTTTCAGAAGATATTTTTATTAAAAAGATACCAAAACAGTGTGTTTTTTTTTGCTCATCATGCCACCCAGTTTAGACCTATCCATACGTAAATCAGTCTTGACCCTGCTCCCCCAGGGAACAGTCCAGCCCAAACTGCCAGGCCAAGTCCTTTCTGGACCGGAAGCAAGCATCCTGGGACTGGTTACAGAGTATCACTCCTCATCAACTAGGGTAGCTTGAATCTAGTAGGACAGCGAACAAGAGACCCACTTGTGGACTCACCCTGGCCAATTTACAGCAACTTTATCAACACAAAAGGATGATGGATAGAGTGCTGAAAGTTTTTAAACTCTCACCTCCAGTCACAGATATGGATTGAATCCATAGCTCTTTTGTTCACCACTGTTAAGATTCAGTCATCACATGGTAAGATTTATCTTCGTAGTCGTAAATGCGTCTTTATTACATATGAAGACCCTGTACCGGCTGTCTCTGACTTCAACCGCCTTTCTGCCGAGCCCCCGCATTCCAGAATCCCACTGTTGCCGGGAGACAGCCGGAACCCAGCTTACACATTACATACGTAATACAACACATCCCCAATCCTATAACATTTATGTTAACACTTACTAACAATATCTAAAACTTAATGCTAAAATATTTTCTCTTACTAACAAGACTAACATCTGATGTTAAAATATTCCTTATACATATACTTCCAATTATATACACATACTAACCGCACACAAAATCTTTAAGTAACCTCGACGGCTCCTTCACTCTGGCACTGGATCTCCTGTACACATTTTTCTCCCTCTCCAAACGTACTTCATCTTCCCAGTCATCTGACCATACCCCATTCCTTTTCATTCCATTGAATTCATCCCATTTATTCGATTTTTTTTTTCTTTAGCCACTCATTTATTTCCACCTCCGAACACCTCACTATCCTTCTTGCATTCCACCAGTTACCATCTGACAACTTAACACAGTTTCCTTTTACGTCTAACACACTCTTCGGCTCCGACAACTTGGATTCCCCTTTCCTTGTTGCGTTACCTACCATCACTCTCACCCATTCGCCCTTCTCATATACCTTTTGTATTCTTATGATCTTACTGTTGTGTCTCAATACATATTGCTGTTGATACGTCTTTACCCTTTTTCTGACCTGCTCATGATTAACCACTATTTCCTTATGTCTTCCTATCCATGCTGGCACGGCTATAGTGCATGGCTTCTCCCCTTCAATAATAAAAATGGAGCCTCGCGTGTCCATAGCATGTCCCTAATTTGAGACTTCCATGAGAAGTTGTTGTATAAAGCTAGTTGCATATTCCCTCCTAATACTCAATTAAATCTCTCAATCGTGCCATTTCCTCTAGGATGGTAAACTTGTATCCTACAATGTTTAATTCCCCATTTATTGAGGAAACTCAAAAATTCACCAGAAGTGAATTGTGGTCCATTGTCACTGACCATTTCTCCTGGACATCCTTCCCTTCTAAATATGTCTTCACAAAATGTAATTACATTACTTGCCTTCACCTCCCTCACAAATGCCACTTCAGGCCACTTTGAGTAATAGTCCATCATGATTATGGCAAACCTCTCCTGGTAACCCAAATACTCAAATGGCCCACATATATCAATAGCCACCCATTCCCATGCTCTCTACGGTATTTCTTGCAAACTAATCGTTGTTTCCGATAACACATGTGACTTGTCACTACACATGCACACAATGCAATTCCTTACATATCTTTCAACGTATTTGTCCATACCCGGCCACCAGTAATCTGCACAAACCTTTTTTTTCATTGCAGGCATGCCCCCATGCCCTTCATGCATCAACTTTAACACTCTCTCTCTCAAACTTTCCGGTACCACCAATCTGTCTCCTCTCCTCTGGACCCCATCCATAACTGACAACTCTTCCCATACCTGCTTGAATTCACTCATATCAGCATCCATATGTTTTTTCTCCATTTCTCCCATCTTCGGTAATGCTTTTACAATCTTATTCAACAACCCATCTTCCTGAACAGCAATTACCCATTCTTCTTTATTTATGGCTCTCCAGGTTTCTGACATGTCTGCCACCACCCATTCATCCTCAACCAGTTCATCCTCATCATCCACAGGTAGTCTTGACATGCAATCTGCGTTAATATTCTTTACCCCCGGGACATACTTCATTTTAAATGTATATTCCTGTAATCCATAGATCCATTTTGCTACTCTTGGAGTTGCTTTGCTGGCCCCCTTAGTAGTGAACATGTCTATCAAGGGTTTGTGATCTGTTCTCAATTCAAATTCCGTTCCCCACATATATGTTCGGAAATGTTGTACACTCCACCAGCATGCTAATGCTTCCTTTTCTACTGTCGAATATGTTGGCTCCGCTCCTTTCAACATTTGCGACACAAATGCCACCACTCTTTCTTTTCTTTTATGTCTTTGCAACAATGCCGCTACCAATCCGTAATTGCTAGCATCTGCTACAATTATCGTCTCATCATCTGGATCATATGGTTTAAGTGTGATGGCTTTAACTATGGCTTCCTTAATTACATCAAAGGCCTCCTGACACTCCTTGGACCATTTAAAATGGCATCCCTTCTTCATCAAGTTCCTTAATACGTGTACTTTTTCTGCAAAATGTTCTACAAACTTCGTGTAATACTCGGCTAAGCCCAAGAATGATCTCAGCTGCTCTTTGTTTTGTGGTGCAGGTGCTTTTGCTATAGCATTCATCAACTTCTGCTTAGGTTTTACAACTTGATGATTCAATATATGTCCAAGATATTCCACCTCTTCCACGCCGAATTTGCACTTATTTCTGCTTATAGTAAGTCTGGCTTCCTCCAAATTCTTTAATATCTTTGCCAGTATTTCATCATGTGCCTGCTGACTCCCTCCCCATACCAGCACATCATCCTGAAATACCAACGGTTCCGCACATTGTTCAGTATTCCTTTCATAACTCTTTGGAATACTGCTGAGGCAGATGCCAGGCCAAAAGGTATCCTCACAAATTGGAATGCTCCCTCGGTTGTGATGAAAGATCTCAATTGTTGTGATTCTTCCGTCAGACACACCTGGTGATACGCACTCGATAAATCCAGCGTCGTGAAATACTTCCATCCTCTCACACTGGCCAACATCTCATATATTCTTGGCAATGGGAACCGATCAATTATAATATTGTCATTCAGATCCCTCAAGTCCACGCACATGCGGATTCTACCATCAGGTTTCCTTGCTATTACTATTGGACTCAGCCATTTGGACGCTTCTATTGGTTCGATTATACCTTCATCACACAATCTACGAAGTTCTTCCTTTAATTTATTCCTTAGTGATATTGGTACCACCCGTGCCTTATGTACCTTCGGTACTGCATCTCTTTTCAAAATGATCTGGTGTTCAAAATCCTTGAGACAGCCCAGCTTGTCCTTAAACACCTCGGGAAAACTTCATCACCCATTTTCCTTCTGCACTTGCTTTTGTTAGCAATACTTGCTCAGGATGATTCGGATCTAATACCATATTCAACGCACGTTGCTCCCTCCATCCGAGCAATGATCATCCTTGCCTTACTACATATACTTTTGCTCGCGCTTTCCGGTCTTTGAATCCCAGATCTGCTTCAAAATAGCCTAAAACGGGAATTTTACCTCCACCATATCCTTCCGGTGACACATCAGTGGGTTTAAGTTTGTTGTTTCTCAAATTTCCCCATTCTTGTTCATCAATTAGGGTAAATGGTGAACATGAGTCCGTCCACATGTGTGTTTGTTTCCCGTTCACCTCAATAATACACTCTGGTGGTTTGTATTCCTTGGTCCTATGTCCACACTGAGTGCACACCACGGTGGTTCCATCTTCCACAGCCAAAACTTCCAATTATTCTTCACTAGTACTACTCTCCGTCGTTTTATTTCTTTTTACTGTGTTCACCGCCTTTCTGAATTTGTGTTCACCAATCATCCTGCACACTCTTGCAAAATGCCCAATTTTCTTGCATTTAAAACACTTAGGCCGTCATTACAACATTGGCGGTAAAAGCCGCTTACCGCCGTGCAGAAGACCGCCAACACACAGCCGCGGCCGTGGAATTCCGCCACAGCTATTATGACCCACATTTTGGAATCTGCCAAAATTCAGATACCCACACAACTCCGCCGTACCAAAGGTCAGTGATAAACTGGCGAAAACAAAACCTCCACCGTCACAGCAACAGAAAAACGGCCACACTATCACGACACACGAATCCACGTGGCGGTCTTTCAACCGCGGTATTCCATTGGCGGTACACACCGCCACGCTCAAAATACACACTCTCTTACAAAACACAGCCACATTGGACAATACACACACCTGATACACATACACACACCACTCCCACAAACCCATTACAATATAAAAAACACACCCACATCACCCACAAACCCCTACAACAAAAAATTCCAAAAGAAGGCCAGAGAGAGACAGCACCAGCAAGAACAACAGCATCCACAGGCACACAACACCATCACCCACAGAACTTCCACGCACCTCACACAACACCCCACTACATATCAGCACACTTATCACCACACACTCCATCCCACACATCACCTACACCAACACATGGCACAGCAAAGACACCACAGGTTCTCAGAGGAGGAGCTCAGGGTCATGGTGGAGGAAATCGTCCGGGTAGAGCCACAGCTATTCGGATCACAGGTGCAGCACACCTCAATAGCAAGGAAGATGGAGCTATGGCGAAGAATAATGGACAGGGTCAACGCAGTGGGACAGCACCCAAGAAATCAGGAGGACATCAGGAAGAGGTGGATCACCTAAGGGGGAAGGTGCGTTCCGTGGTCTCAAGACACCACCTGGCGGTTCAGCGGACTGGCGGCAGACATCCACCTCCTCCCCCACAACTAACAACATGGGAGGAGCAGGTCTTGCCGATTCTGCATCCTGAGGGCCTCACAGGAGTAGCTGGAGGAATGGACTCTGGTAAGACAAATCTTAATTATTACATCCCCCACCATACCTGCATGCCAGCACATACCCCCACCTTCACCCTCACCCCCAGCACCCCAACTCCTCACATATGTCCCAACATCACAAACCACCCATCCCACCACCAAGCCCTGCATGCAACAACAAACCATGGACACACATCACTAAAGCATGCCCACTGCACATACCCATACAACCCCCTAAACCATCATCACACAAGGTCCCACAAATGAATGCAAGCACTGGGGTACACGGTCACCCACCCATTGCACACCATGACACACACAGATGTAATAACCATCCTTTTATACCCCTGCAGGACCCCTAAACAACGTCACCGGACAGGAGGGTCCACACATGTCCACACCACCAACAGAAGAGGCCCACAGTGATGACAGCAGCTCTGTCTAACTGGATCTAGATGACCAGCCCGGCCCATCGGGTACCTCAGGACAGTCGGTTCCCCTTACCCAGTCACAGGCCACCACAGACCTTCCCCCCTCTGGAAACACCAGCACAGCACCCAGCCAGTGGGCCCATACCTCCGTCCCCAGGACACGTCAATCAGCTGTGTGTCCACCACTACAGGGAACCCAGGATAACCCACCACCCCAACAACAGGGACCTGGGGGCAGTGGCAGTGGGCACACGGTCCAGGGGACAGAGGCCTAGGAACACAGGGGAACTGGGAGGGCTGCTGTGCGACAGGGGGCGGACAGGCCAAGGGAACCCACTCTCCACGAGGCCCTCTCCTCGATCATGGGAGCCTACCACCACTCCCAGGAGACGATAGCAACGGTACTGGCCAAGTTTCAGGAGACCCAGTGCCTGTAGGAGGAACAGTATATGGGCTTCAGGGAGGAACTCAGAACCACCAGCTCCACCCTGGGCACCATCGTAGGGGTGCTGAAGGAAGTACTCAACACCAGGAGGGACATTGTGGCACTACAAGGGGCCCCTGACACTAGCATGGATGATGAACTGCCACAGGACCACCACACCAGCACCCCACCGCGTGCAGGGGGAGAACCACCCCACAAACGGTCCCTGAGATCCAGGACAAAGACAGAGCACGATGCCAAGACCCCGCCAAGAAATGAGACCACCCTAATCGTCATCCTACTATCCAACTTTGTCACCCTGTCCTTACTTAAACTGCCCCAGCTCCACTTCCTATGCCCACATGGGCAATGCACCTGTGAGACTATTAGACTGGACTCTGCCATGGACATTCCTCTGCCATCACCCCTCACCATTTCACTACCCCCTCCAATATGGAGCACTTAAATAAACACCCTTGAAGCACAAAACAATCTGGAGTCTGTCTGTGATTTCGAAATAGTGTATTAGCAATTACAGTGACAAAATGCTCTTTCAATTGTAATTTCAATATACCTATGTCACACAGCTCTAGTCCATGAGGAATCTAAGCAGATTAGCAATTACAGTGACAAAATGCTCTTTCAATTGTAATGTCAATATACCTATGTCACACAGCACTAGTCCATGAGGAATCTAAGCAGATGTCACACAGTGGGACCCACATCTGTGAAATCGTAAGGGAAAGTGACAACACAGTGACCATACACTGGGTGAAAACGACAGACAGTAGAGAGCTAGTAATGTTAAAGTCCATGTAGTAGGCAGGTCTGAACTCTTACCTGTGTCTCACTGGAAATATTGTTGGATCACTGAGTCCCTGTTGTTCATGTCTTCTTCCTCTGCTTCCTCGTCTTCACTGTCCGCAGGCTCCACAGCTGCCACAACACCACCATCTGGACCATCCTCCTGCAGAAAAGGCACCTGTCGTCGCAAAGCCAAGTTGTGAAGCATACAGCAGGCCACGATGATCTGGCACACCTTCTTTGATGAGTAGAATAGGGATCCACCTGTCATATGGAGGCACCTGAACCTGGCCTTCAGGAGGCCGAAGGTCCGCTCGATCACCCTCCTAGTTCACCCATGTGCCTCATTGCAGCGTTCCTCTGCCCTTGTCCTGGGATTCCTCACTGGGGTCAGTAGCCATGACAGGTTGGGGTAACCAGAGTCACCCGCAAATGGTGAGGGACAACTGTTAGACACGCACTAACCTGTAGGGATATCCCCAGACCCAGACAACCATTCCCACTGACTTGCTTCCAGGTGCTCACCTAATAGCCACACACAGTGCCTCTGGAGTTGACCCATCACATAAGGGATGCTGCTATTCCGCAGGATGTAGGCGTCATGCACTGAGCCAGGGAACATGGCAATCATATGGGAGATGTACTGGTGTGCCAAACATACCATCTATAAATTCATCGAATGATAACTCTTCCAGTTTCTGTACACCTGTTCACTCCTGTTGGGGGGTACCAAAGCCACATGGGTCCCATCAATGGCACCTATGATGTTGGGGATGTGTCCCAGGGCATAGATATCACCTTTCACTGTAGGCAAATCCTCCACCTGAGGAAAAACGATGTAGCTCCGCATGTGTTTCAGAAGGGCAGACAACACTCTGGACAATACGTTGGAAAACATAGGCTGGGACATCCCTGATGCTATGGCCACTGTTGTTTGAAAAGACCCACTTGCAAGGAAATGGAGCACTGACAGCACCTGCACTTGAAGGGGGATTCCTGTGGGATGGCGGATTGCTGAAATCAGGTCTGGCTCCAACTGGGTACACAGTTCCTGGATTGTGGCACGGTCAAGCCTGTATGTGATAATCACATGTCGATCCTCCATTGTCGACAGGTCCACCAACGGTCGGTACACCGGAGGATGCCGCCATCTCCTCACATCTCCCAGCGGACGTTGCCTATGAAGGACAACAGCGAGCACAGAGTCAAACAACTCAGAGGTACGTACCCACAGTTTACACAGAACACCATTCATACACAAAAGATGGCCTGTATGTGTGTAGAGTTTAGGCCTAGGTATGTGTGACGCAGTTGAAAATGAAGCCATGTGGGCCCCTGAAATGGCGGCTGCCTGACCTGTAAAGTGGGACAATGGGATGTGAGGTAACTGCTCTGGCGTTGTACACCGTCGCTGTAGGCGGTCGATGACCGCGGCGCAATGCTGCATTGGTTAACATTGGACCCTATGGGTCCCAGGAGACAATGACAATGTACGCCGGTGGTGACGGTATGCACCGTGGCGGACGTGACTGCCATTTTCGATCTGTTCAATCACTCCATACCTGATCTTCGACAGGAGGGGACCTACACTGCAAGTGCTGCTGTGACCTCGGTCTGGAAGAGACAATGGCTCGAGTGTCTGGGGAAAGGGCCCCTGCCTTCACATCGGAGGAGTTGGAGAAGCTTGTGGATGGGGTCCTCCCCTAGTACACGCTACTCTATGGTCCTCCAGGCAAACAGTTAAGTACACAGGGAGCATGTTGTATGGGCTATGCCTGTGTGGAGAGGGCTGGATGTAAGAAGGAAGGGGGGAGAGTGCTGCGTGCATGAAAGACGGTGAATGCATGTGCCACATGGCAAGGGTAGGGATTGGGACCAATCAGTTTGACGGTGCAGTTGGCAATAACTTCTCTTTTTCCCCTGTACATTTCATGTAGGTCAGCGCCCACCAGAAAAAAGATATTTGGCGTGCCATCGCCAAGGATGTCTGGACCCTGGGGGTCTACCACAGACGGAGCACCCACTGGCGGAAAAGATGGGAGGACATTCGCTGCTGGAGCAAGAAGACGGCGGAGACTCAGCTGGGGATGGCCTCCCAACGTGGGAAGGGGGCCTGTCGCGCAATGACCCCCCCTGATGTTCAGGATCCTGGCGGTGGCCTACCTGGAGTTGGATGGGCGCTTGAGGGCATCACCGTAGCCACAAGGGGGTGAGTACACTCTCATTCTGCTGACTTTGCATGCAGTGGAGGTGTCTGGGTGGGGGAGGTGGGCTGTGGGTTTCCCTAGGTCAGGGCAAGTTCCGTAGGCAAGGCACCACCGTAAGGCAGGCCATGTGGCACCCCACCCCACCTCTGTAGAGTGCCAAGTACACCTAGTCATGCCCCTGTGTCATCTAAGTGTGCATATGTCGTCCACAGCCTTGTAGGCCATTTACCAGGAATTTAACTGTGGACCCCAAGAGCGCGGCGTAGTGCAGGGGGCTTCTGTGTCTGTCGTGTCTGCCAACGGTAGCGGTAATGCATGCACTCAACATGTCTTTCTTCTGTCCCCCCCCCTTTTTGTGGTCTCCCTGTTCTTGTGTGCATTAGCATCATCAGACGGAGAAGCAGTGGCACCGGAGCACAAGGGAGCTCCATCCCACATGGCCGTGGAGGGCGAGACTACGGACTCAGAGTTCACCAGTGTGACGGAGGGCGAGGGGAGCTCCACGGCAGGGAGAGGAGCTGACACCAGCGACACAGACTCGTCCTCTGATGGGAACTCCCTTGTGGTGGCGGCAACTTCTGTGCCCACCACATCTACAGGTACAGCCACCACCCCCCCCACCAGCACTGCCCTCCCAGCAGCCCCTCAGCCTTTGCCTCTTGCCCGCTCACCCAGGAGGGTGGGCATCACCTTTGCCCCAGGCACCTCAGGCCCTGCCCCAGTCACCCCTGCTGCCCTCAGTGAGGAGGCCATTGACCTCCTCAGGTCCCTCACTGTTGGGCAGTCTACCATTTTGAATGCCATCCAGGGTGTAGAGAGGCAGTTGCAACAAACAAAAGCATTCCTGGAGGGCATTCATTCTAGTCAGGCGGCCCTTCAGTGAGCTTTTCAGACTCTGGCCTCAGCACTGATGGCAGCCATTGTCCCCGTCTCTAGCCTCCCCCCTCCAACGTCCTCCACCCAGACCCAATCCCCTGTACCTCAGCCTATCCCAAGCACACCTACAGACCAGCATGCACACACGTCAACACACAAAGGAAGCTCTGGCAAACATAAGCACCACACATCCCACAGGCACTCACGCAAGCATTAAACACATGCAGACACACCAACATGCACTGCCTACACTGTGTCCCCCTCCTCCTCATCTCCCTCCTCCCTCCCAGTCTCGTCCACACTCACACCTGCATGCACTACCTCTACAGCCACTACGTCCCTCTCCAGCACACCCACCACCACACCCAGCTCATGTGCAGTCACCACCCCCACTACCATTCACACGTCCCCTGTGTCCTCTCCCAGTGTGTCTGTGACACCCCCTCCCAAGATACACAACGCAGGCACACACCCACCCAACAGCCATCCACCTCATGACAGCCTCCAGCGCATGCACCTTCACCCAAAGTCACCAAATGTACACCTCTTACAACCAACACCTCTTCCTCCACTCCCAAACCCCCTCCAGCTACCCGTCCCAGTGTGTCCAAAAAACATTTGCTGTCCACCCTTGACCTCTTTCCCACACCTCCCCCACCCCGTCCATCTCCTAGGTCCCGAACTAGCACCTCAGCCACAACATCTCCGGGACCAGTGGTGCCTCTAGTCACCGGAATCTGGAGTGCACCGGCCACCAGGGCAGCCAGTGTGGCACGGAGCCACAGCACAGACAGTCCCCCACCTGTGAAGCATCAGAAGTTGGCCAGTGCCTGGCGGGAGAGGGGGAAGACTCCAGCCACCAAAGCCGCTCCCAGGGGTCCCGGTGGGAGTGTGGAGTCAGCTGTGACACCTTCCAAGGTGGGGAAGGGCCACAAGAAACCCGGCAAGTCTGGGAAGAGCAGCACAGTGGAGAAGACCGCCATCATCCCCGATGCCCCGGAGCCCACCTCCAGCACAAGCCCAGCTGCCCAGGACAGGACCGCCAGCACCAGCCCACCTGCCCTGGAGGCCACGGCCAGCACCAGCCCACCTGCTCAGGAGGCCACTGCCAGCACCAGCCCACCTGCCCAGGAGGCCACCGCCAGCACTAGCCCCGCTGGGCCATGAAGGACCGCCATCAAAAGCCCCGCTGGGCCATGAAGGACCGCCAGCACAAGCCCCGCTGGGCCATGAAGGACCGCCAGCACAGGCCCTGCTGGGCCATGAATGACCGCCAGCACAAACCCCGCTGGGCCATGAAGGACCGCCAGCAAAAGCCCTGCTGGGCCATGAAGGACCGCCAGCAGCTGAGACCCTGCAATGGAGACCGCCATCTCAAGCACCGCTGAACAGGGCACAGCCAACTCAAGCACCCACTGAACAGGGCACCGCCATCTCAAGCATCGCTGCACAGGGCACCACCGTCTCAAGCACCGCTGAACAAGGCACCGCCAACTCAAGCACCGCTGAACAGGGCACCGCCGTCTCAAGCACCGCTGAACAGGGCACTGCCGTTTCAAGCACCGCTGCACAGGGCACCGCCAACTCAAGCACCGCTGAACAGGGCACCGCCATTTCAAGCACCGCTGAACAGGGCACCGCCATCTCAAGCACCGCTGAACAGGGCACCGCCATCTCAAGCACCACTGGCCCATGAGCGGCAAGGGCACTGACGCAGCTGAGTCCGTCACGGGGTGAATGATGCATTCTGGGCACCATGCCCCCTCCAGAACCAGTGGACACTGTCATCCACAACCTCTGTCCTTAGCAGGATGAAGCACTCTGGGCACCATGCCCCCTCCAGAACCAGTGGAGACTGTCATCCACTATCTCTGTCCTTAGCAGTATGAAGCACTCTGGGCACCATGCCCCCTCCAGAACCAGTGGAGAGCTACATCCACTACCTCTGTCCTTAGCAGGATGAAGCACTCTGGGCACCATGCCCCTCCAGAACCAGTGGAGACTGTCATCCACTACCTCTGTCCTTAGCAGGATGAAGCACTCTGGGCACAAGGCCCCCTCCAGAACCAGTGGAGAGATACATCCACTACCTCTGTCCTTAGCAGGATGAACCACTCTGGGCACCATGCCCCCTCCAGAACCAGTGGAGACTGTCATCCACTACCTCTGTCCTTAGCAGGATGAAGCACTCTAGGCACCATGCCCCCTCCAGAACCACTTGTGAGACTGTGGCTTTGCACACCCCAGGATATGGCAGTGGGCAACCCACCCACTGTAGAGACTTGAGAGACTGTGGCTTTGCACTCCCCAGGATTGAACAGTGGGCAACCCACCCACTGTAGAGACTTGTGAGACTGTGGCTTTGCACTCCCCAGGATATGGCAGTGGGCAAACCATCCACTGTAGAGACTTGAGAGACTGTGGCTTTGCACTCCCCAGGATGGAACAGTGGGCATGTGGCCCCTTCGTGGATTTGGCATCGTGCACTCAAGCGGCTGAGGTGCCCCCCCTTTCCCTCCCCCTGAGGTGCCTGTTTAGTTGCTCTCTGATGCCCCTACAGTGTTCTCTCCGTCATGGTTGGGGATCTTGTGTGGGTCTCGCCCATACCGTGTGGTCCCAGTGTTCCACGGACTTTCTTAGAGCACTACCTGGACTACTATGCTTGATATATATTATGTACATGGTGTATATATATATTTCTGCCTACTTACTTTTAATATATTACAATGGTTACACTCATTTTCTATTGTCTTTGCATTCTTCCAGGGGGGTTGGGGGGTGTAACTGTGATGTATTGATATGCATTAGTCTGTGTGTTGTAGTGGGTGAGGGTGGGGGTGTTGCGTGTGTGTGTCCCTGTTTTTTGCCTCCCCCCTCCCCTGTGTCGTAGGTGCAGTACTCACCGTGGTCTTCGCCGCCGGCGTTCGTGCTCCTGGTAGAGGAGCAGGAAGCCTATTGCAGGTAGACTTTGGAGTTCCGGGTCCATGGCGTCCTCGTTCCTCATGGGGTGTGTAGAGGTGAGCGTTTTTCCTTCGGGATTCCTCTTTCCACCGTGTTTTTATCCGCGGTGAATCCGCCCCAGAAAAGGTGGCGGATTGGCCTGTCATAATAGTGTGGGCGGTACATTGTCTCCTGCCTGTCTGTTGGCGGTGACCGTGGCGGTTGGAGTGTTAAAGTGTCTGTCTTTGTTGGTGGTTTCCGCCACGGTCGTAATTGCAAATTTTTTACCGCCAGCCTGTTGGCGGTCTTACCGCCGCTTTAACATGGACCGCCAGGGTTGTAATGACCACCTTACTGTTTATGACCGGGAAATTTTTTGCTTCTGCTAAATGTTTATTGCTTCCGCATCTAAAGCATTCTTTTCTATTCCCATGGCTTTCATCAAACTTATTAGTACTCTTTTTCTTAGGGTACCCTACCTCCCCCACTATATTTTGTTCTTTATTGTCTTTCTGTGTTTTGAGTTCTTTGACATATTGAGTTGTGCTTTCCATATGTCTTGCGACTTCTACTGTTCTATCCAAGGTGGGATTCTTTAAACTTAACAACTTCTCCTGTATTTTTGTGTCTTTCAGTCTATTTATAAACTGGTCTCGTATGATCTCATCATTTAAATCCCTAAATTTGCAAGAAATGGCCAACCTTCGTAGACTATTTACATACTGATCTATTGTCTCATTTGGTTTCTGAGTGCACGAAAAAAACCTGTGTCGCTCAACTACTATATATATTTTTTTTCCATAATTTTCTTCCAATGCCATCATGGCACTTTCGTAAACATCCTCCTCTTGATCCGAATCTCCTCCTTGTGTACTTTGTACTGGTGGAGTTTTTAATATACCTTCTACTCCTAGACAATGTTTTAAGATTGCTAGCTTCCTCTTTTCTACATATATCTCCCCTCCAATTGCTTCTAAATATGTGACAATAGCTTCCTTCCAGTCCTCCCAGGTCATGCAGGGTTCTCCTGGTGGTTCTAGAAATGTTGGTGGTGGAAATATAGATTGTGCTGCCATTGACCTCCTTTCAAAATACCTATACCTCTTTTTTTTGTACTTCTTTGTTTTGTTTAATTTGTATCCAATGCTGATAACTAATAAAGTACATTAAAGTCCAAAGTATCTCAATTAAAGTTCACTAGTGTTATAACTTGGCAAAATTTTCCAAAAACGCCGACATAAATTCATTCTAAGCAATGCTTCTCATTACATCCAAATGCTTGTCTGCTTTTATTTTGTTGCTGCACACGCTTTGCTAAGCAATCATGTGTGTCGGCTTATTATTTCTTGTTGCACGCGCGTTGCTAGACAGCCGCGCGCGTTAGCCCCTCTCGCGTGTGCCGACCTCGCGCACACACGACTTCAAAGAAATGCGGAAGAGGAAAATTAACCTTGTTTTTGTATGTTTTTTTTCTTTCAATACATCCCGCTCCTTGCGTTCCAGGCTTCCTTCTTTAGTCGTCTCTGTCCTCTGTCCACACTTCTCGTGTCTCATTACTTCTGCTTCACCACCACCAATGCTGCTTCCACCGGTCCAGGGTCATCACACGCCAGGTAAGACTCACCCTCGTCGCCACTGTTAAGATTCAGTCATCACACGGTAATATTCATCTTCGTAGTCGTAAATACGTCTTTATTACTTATGAAGACCCTGTACCGGCTGTCTCTGACTTCAACCGCCTTTTTGCCGAGCCCCCGCATTACAGAATCCCACTGTTGCCGGGAGACAGCCGGAACCCAGCTTACACATTACGTACATAATACAACAACCATGCCACACCACTTTGGACTAAGCCACTTGTCAGTCTTGATCCCGCTCCCCATGGGAACAGTCCATTTCAAACTGCCAGGCCAGGTCCTCTTTAGACCGAAAACAAGCATCCTGGGACTTGTTTCAGGGCATCACCCCTCATCAACCAAGCTTGCTTGAACCCATTGGCATTTAGAGCAAGGGATCAAAATCTGGGCATACCCTGGCTAAATTACAGCAAGTTTACCAACACAAAAGGATGATGGACGGAGTTTTGAAACTTTTCAAACACTCAATCTTAGTCATAGACCTGGGTTTAATCCATCATTCTTTTGCTTACTGTTGCAAATGAGGTCTTTGTTTGGCAGTTAGATTCCCCCTGTCCAAGCAAGGACCTTCACACTAGTCAGGGTAAAGGAGAATCACCCTCAGTAAACCCCTGCTTACCCTTTTGGTAGCTTGGCACAAGCAGGCAAGCTTAACTTCAGAATCTAGGTGTAAAGTATTTGTACCAACACACACACACAGTAACTCAGTGAAAACACTACAAAATGTCACAACACAGGTTTAAAAAAATAGGAAATATTTATCTAAACAAAACAAAAGCAAAACGACAAAAATCCAACATACACGAGTCATGTTATTAATTTTAAAAGCAAAGGAGTCTTAAATCCTTGAGAAAACAGTGAAAACACTGTTAGCTTTGAAAAGTACTTGGGTAGCGTCAAAATAACATGCACGGGCGAGTCAGAAAAGGTTAGTGATGCGTCGATTTCTCACCCGCAAGCGAGACCATGCATCGTTTTTCCTCCTCCACTCAGCGTGCAGTGTTTTTCCTCTCCGCGGGAGAGCGATGCGTCGATCCGAGCAAGCACTTGGGTCTGGGCAGGCTTTGCATCATTTTACTGCGCCCAGCCAGGTTTGCTTCGAAAATCCTGCGGCATAGTATCAGCAAAACCACGCTATGTGGGTTGCGATGTTTTCAGCCTCTGTCAGCGGGTGTTGCGTGTCAATTCTCTAGTTGCATGCATCGATCTTCCAGCCGCGATGCCGGTGGAGTGTTGTCTTTCAGCCAAGAAAGCTGACGGCACGTCGTTTTTCAGCCATGTCTCGGAAGGTGCGTTGATATGTTCCCTGCACAGCAGTCTGTGTGTGGATTTTCAGTCTTGGTCTGCCAGCTTCACCTTCCAAGGCCCCTGGAACTGGATAGGGCTGCACTGTGCAGGGCAGGAGTCTCAGCAGAGAGTCCAGGTACTGGCAGGAGAAGTCTTTGATGTCCTGAGACTTCAACAACAGGAGTCAAGCTCAGGACAAGCCGTTGGAGATTTCTTCAAAAGCAGGAATGCACAACAAAGTCCAGTCTTTGTCCCCTTGCACAGGCAGAACCAGAAACTGCAGGATAGCACCACAAAGCACAGTCACAGGTAGGGCAGCACTTCTCCTCAGCTCTTGAGCTCTTCTCCAGGCAGAGGTTCCTCTTGATGTCCAGAAGTGATCTAAAGTCTGTGGTTTTGGGTACCCTTCTCATACCAAATGTGGCCTTTGAAGTAGGCTAAGTTAAAAGCAAAGCCACGTTTGTTTGTGAAATCCTGCCTTGCACAGGCCAGGCTCCAGACCCACACCAGTGGGTGGGAGACTGCATTGTGTGAGGGCACACACAGCCCTTTCAGGTGTAAGTGACCACTCCTCCCCTCCCTCCTAGCACAGATGCTCATCAGGATATGCAGGCTACACCCCAGCTCCCTTTGTGCCACTGTCTAGAGAGAGGTGCAAACAGCCCAACTGTCAAACTGACCTAGACAGGGGATCCACAAGCAGTCAGAATCACAGAATCTAGAAGTGGCATTTTCAAACACACATTCTCAAAACCAACTTTACTAAAAGATGTATGTTTAAATTGTGAGCTCAGAGACCCCAAACTCCACATGTCTATCTGGTCCCAAAGGGAATCTATGCTTTAATCATTTTTAAAGGTAGCCCCCATGTTAACCTGTGAGAGAGATAGGCCTTGCAACAGTGAAAACAGAATTTGGCAGTTTTTCACTGTCGGGACATATAAAACACATTAGTATATGTCCTACCTGAAACATATAAGAAAAGGGAAGATTTAGGCCTGGCAAGTGGGTACACTTGCCAAGTCGAATTGGCAGTTAAGATCTGCACACACAGACACTGCAGTGGCAAGTCTGAGCCATGATTATAATGCTACTATTGTGGGTGGCACAACCAGTGCTGCAGGGCCACTAGTAGCATTTGATTTACAGGCCCTGGGCACCTCTAGGGCAATGTACCAGGGACGCACCAGTAAATCAGATATGCCAATCATGGAAAGCCAATTACATACACATTGTATACATAGGAGCACTTGCACTTTAGCACTGGATATCAGTGGTAAATTGCCCAGAGTAACAAAAACAGCAAAAAAGAGTCCAGCACACATCAACAACCTGGGAAGCAAAAGCAAAAAGTTAGTGAAGACCACCCCAAGGATTCCAAGTCTAACACTTACCATGCCACCCCAGCTTGGACACAGCCATACGCAAACCAGTCTTGAACCTGCTTCCTATGGGAACAGTCCAGCCCAAACTGCCAGGCCACGTCCTCTTTGAACTAAAAACAAGCATCGTGAGACAGTTATAAGGGTATCACCCCTCATTAGCCAGGCTAGCTTGAATCTAGTAACACAGCGAGAAATGGACTAACGTCTGGGCATACCCTGGCCAACTTACAGCGACTTTAGCAACACAAAAGGATGATGGATAGAGTGCTGAAACTTTTCAAACACTCCCCACAATCACAGATCTGGTTTGAATCCCTTGTTCTTTTGCTCACCATGCCACCCTAGTTTGAACCCAGCCATATGCAAATCATCCTTGACCCTGCTCCCCATGGGAACATTCCAATCCAATCTGCTAAGGCAGGTCCTCTCTGGAGCAGAAGCAACCATCCTGGGACCGGTTCCATGGTATCATCACTCATCAGCCAGGCTGGCTCGAATCCTGTGCACAATGCAGCACACATCAAAAGAGAAAGAAATGAGGAGAAATAAAGACATTTATCCCCTTTATGCCTCACCTTGGGAGTAGTAGCATTTTGGCGCATTCACAAGTCTCCGCTAATGGTAAATGTTGAATGTGCCAAAATACATGGGTGGATGAGTTGAAACACCCACACTCCATCCATGGAACACCTCCCTAGGCAGAGTAACACAAGGCAGCGATTTGCGCTGCCTTGTGTTACCCCAGATTTATCAAGCCATGCAGGAACACGCAAGATGACTTTGCGAGGTTTGAGAAATCTGACATAGGCTTTGCATTGCCCTTGTGCACCGTTGTGTATCGCAAGAGTGATGCAAAACCTGGATACTTCTGGCCCAAAATGTCTTGCAAGTCATAGGGGGTCATTACGACCTTGGGGGGCGGCTACCGCCGCCCGCCAGGCGGTAACCGCCGTGCGGCCGCACTCACGCAGCCCCCATTATGACATTCCCGCTGGGCCGGCGGGCGAAAACCAAGTTTGCGCCCGCCGGCCCAGCGGGAATGAGGCCGCAACATAGGAGACGGCTCCTAATGGAGCTGGCGGTGTTGCGGCCGTGCGATGGGTGCAGTTGCACCCGTCGCGCTTTTCACTGTCTGCTATGCCCTGTTAGGGGGCCCCTGCACTGCCCATGGCAGTGGCATGGGCAGTGCATGGGCAGTGCAGGGGCCCCCAGGAGCCCCAGGACAGACCTTACCGCCAGCCTCTTCCTGGCGGTGCAAACCGCCAGAAACAGGCTGGCGGTAGGGGGGTCATAATCCACAGGGCAGCGCTGCTTGCAGCGCTGCCCTGGTGGATTATCACCGCCGGGGCTAACACGGCGGGAAACCGCCGGCCCCGGTGGTGCGCCGCGGTCGTAATAATGGCCTCCATACCGCCAGCCTGTTGGCGGTACGGACGCCACATTACCCCTGGCGGTCGTAATGACCACCATAGTGTTGTCCCATCGGAGATATCAAAAGGACTTAACACCAAAGAGAAAAAGGCTTAGCAGCCAGAAGGTTAAAGACGGACACTCGTCTAAAGTGTGGTGTGTGCAAAACAATAAAAATAAATTAAAAAATAAGAAGGAGAGTGGTTCGGAAGTGGTGCAAGAAGCAGGCATGGGGGAACAACAGAGCAGCAGAAGCATATTTTTAAAAAATTGACAGGATGAGGAGCTTTGGACAAGCTTTGGGTCAGAGGGTGGGGAAGAAACACAGAGAGTGTGGGTGAGGGGGGCAAAGCCAAGGGGAATCAATACATGGGGGACAGAACAAGAAACCATCTGCACTCCAAAGGAGAGCATGGAGGAAAATACAACAAGGTCCCCGCAAACAATAAACATCAGCAGTGGAAGGATACAACCAATACAAAATACTGTGAACCAATCAGAACACTGAGACCTAAATGCTGCTTGGCAGGACAAATACAAGAATAGCAAGGAATGTCTCTGAATGAAGAGGAGACATCTCAGACAGACAACAAAGCCATGCAGAAATGAGCAAAGGACTGACTGAAAGCTTACTCTAAGTGTTTTGGAAATGATGGGGTGAAAATTTAGGAGAACTGATGCATTGTTGCGTTGTCACAGTGATGCATCAGAAAAGGTTTTGTTGTGCTACGACAGAATACAGCGACATGAATGCACCATATCTATGGCATGGCACACCATGTCACAAGCTCCCAAGATGTGTCATAAAATCTGACTCATCTGTGGGAAGGATGGTGAAAAATGGTGCACCGCATCTGTCCCCAAAGTGACGTATGGCTAAATTTGGGCTTATGACAAGCGCAATATCAGCAACAGAGGCGATGCATAGATTCTGACTGATGCAACTGGCCTAATGTGAGGGGACTACTGTACAAGAGTGTGAAATGGAGAAATTCACACCTTGGACACACTTTCATTGATCCTGGATGAATAGCAGACAAGTCTAACGTGTGCCTTTGTGTGACATTAAAGTGGCCTATAATCTGTTAATGTGTACCAATATACCTAAGTAGGTGTGACATACTGAGTGGCACTTTCTTGTGATTTGATACAAATAATTGATATAGTATAACATTCCCTGTGTTACCTACCTCATGTTTGTCCCTACATTTTGTGGTTTGCAGTAGGTGTGGCTAGACTTCGGGAGCCATATCTAGTTGAATATGCAGCAAGCCTGGCCTGTCCCCTGCATGCAATACACTGCATCACATTGCACTGCTGCAGTGGTTGGTTACATATTAGGAGCCTGGCCACATATTGCTCAAGGGGTAAGACAACATGATTGATACATGTGTAGGCCTACTACTGGTTGAGGGGATGTGATGTAGTTGCTAATTATATTGTTTTAAGTGACTTCAGAAGATCAGATTCATATATAATAGCCACTCCATCATTTCCTACGCTTGGATTACTGATGCGCAGGGTTTTTGGAGCATTCCAAGTCTAGCGTAATACATCCAAACAATGCATCACACATTGTCAAACTCATAAATACCTCTGTGTTACTATTTCATTTTTTTTTTACGGGAGAATGCTTACCTTGCATATTTAATTTTTGTGTGGCACAGGTCATTTAGGTGCAGCTTTTCCCTGATGCAAACCTTAAACAAATGACACATTTGCAGAAATGCATCATCTCATAGATAGGAAGTAGTGATTGTGCCACTGTTGGGTCAAAACTTTGGGCGCAACTGCAGCGCAGTCCTCTCATTAACATGCCCCATATGTATGGCTAACACCCAGCTAAAGTTGTCCTGTGTGTAGATCCAAAATAGAAATGTCCCTGACATGTGGGGCCTTTTTTTTGTCTTTAAGCCAGGGACATTCCTGCCTTTTTTCGTTGCCCATTGTTAACAGTAAATTATCTTCATTGTCAACCACGTTACCAGATCCTGTTCTGCGTCTTTCTTTATCTAGCACTGCTACAGCTAATGTCACTTTAAATGAGAATATGATGCTCATTTTTTTCTAAAATGAATATTGCAGATGCGTACAGATGTTTTAAATGGTAAAAGAGCAATCAGATGAGCATCTTGGTTGCTGAATAGATCTTATGAAAGATCAAACACTGATGCATTCTTGCTTAAATTAGATTTAAGCACAAAGGTGCCACCCACAAACGAATCGTGGTCACAAGAGGTAAGCATGTTGGAAAACTAAAGGGCAATGAGATAAACACTTTTATTTGTGAGCCTTGGAAAAAATGCACTTGAACAACTACTCCATCAATGTTATTTTAAACCATATTGCAGAATTGCTTTTCTTGTTTGAAGCACGATTAATATACTTGTTTTAAAAGTCCACTTCCCTATTTTCCCCTTTTTCTTGTGCTGAATGTACTGGTTCCTCTGTGTCAAGTTTAAGAAAGGTTGTAGTTCTATTTAGTGTATATTTTCTCTTTCGGTTGAAGTCTGATAACCTTTTTGGAATTCAGGGAAGAATCTCTTCTGCTATAGAATGCATCCAAACGTAAACAATCAATTTTGCAGACAGCAGTGTTCAGCATTATCAATACAATGATAAATCATGTTTCATTAAGTGCAATAAAGCAGCTCAAGTACCATTTAAAATACTTTCTGCTATCAACGTCTTGTTCATTAACACAAGAAAACAGATATTCGTTCCCATTAATATGGCGAGTGTCTTCAACTCTGGCTCCACAATTCTTTCTTAGCTTTAATTCCCTAGAAAATGTGTTCGGAAAGGGCAAACAAGAAAAGCAGGATAAGCATGTACTCTATTAAAGAATAGAAAATGAAACTTTTGAAAGTCTCCGATTTTGTTTCGCAAATTCCCTAGGTTTTCTTGTGTTCTCATAAAAATAGTAATTTAGAGACATTCTCCTAACTAATTTATATAATATTTGTACAAAACTGGACCGGTAGACATGCAGAGGTCATAACACACTCCCATTGGTATACCTTAAACCTCAAAAGGCTGCAATAAAAGGTATAACTTTATCAATGGAAAGGAGGAATAACAAGTCAAGAATACATTTGTTTTCATGGCATGACTTTCGGAATATTGTACTTTTTTGTACTTCTCTGTCTTTGGTTGCTTACATTCAAAACAACATGGATAACATTTTAAATACATCCGGAATCTATCAGTCCACATTCAAGGGATGGACGTTGAAATAACAAAATGCCAGGGGTAGTTTAAGTGACTTCACACACCCTTGACCTCAGTGACATAGCAGGAAGTGTTGTTATATCACGTTTGACCTTGAATGTTCCCAGGATGTGATGTCACATTACCTTAATCCTCATATCTCCATAATTTACATCTCTAAAGTTCATAATAACTGTGTTTAATAAACGAGCACCACCGATATTTGCTTATTTTAGATACAGTTTAATCACTGCTCTGATATGATTCTCCTAGGGAGAATTACTGATTTCTTTTAGTTTTACATTAACCATTCTGTCTTCATTTGATGCAGTGCCACAGTACAAAGAACAACCCTGGGAACCGACATTAGCTGTTCCATAAACTGTCCTGATTAAAGGGCTCCACTAGTATATAAGATTTTTTAGTTGTAGTAAAAATGTTATTGTTTAATTATAATCATTTAAAATATACCATCAATTCTCAAATCAAAATAAGCACCTGGAATTGATTCAAAATGTACGATTCCATCAATAAAATTAATATTATTTTAGTCTTAAAACCAGTCTTAGGAGGTGGTCGCATAGTAAGTCCAAGGCACTTCTACTGACTTATAACTGTTCATTGAAAGTTCTTTAAAAGTGTAGTAGTTGTCAAGATTGTTTTAATTGGTCCCAAGTTTGTCAACATATACTTAAAAACTTCTGATATCCGGCCGTAACAGTTTTACCAGTAGAGTTTTAGCATGATGATTGTATTCTATATGTTAAAAACACAGGTTTTGGAAGGGTACGATGATCAGACCGAAATGTCGGGCTGCACACTAGTAGATGAGTAAACCATTCCTTTTTACAAGTGCTAATCTGCCATTTGTAGTAGTGCTGACCCCATTGTTCCAATTTGATTGTAGTTCATAAATCAGTAGGTAGTATTCAAAACCTGGTGAGCATTATATATTTCTCCAACATGCCCGACTCAGAGCTTCTTTCTAGAAGTACTGGTGACACAAGGCTTTAAAATATGGTAGAATAGCCCTGTGAACTTTACATGTGCATAGCATAGCGATTCTTTGTTAATCTAGATCTTGAAAAAATCAATGTTTTCATTATTTCCTTCAAAGATGTGTATGAAAGGGTGCTTGTTTTAAAGGTATCTAGATTCATTTCTAAATCAACACTCGCTTTGTTTAAGTATCTTATCCAGTCTTTGTTTGAGTGACAAAAATATCTTGCAGTACCATTTTTAATGAGCCCTTCTTCACATGTAAAATCTGGTAGTAATTTCTAAGAATTTGAGACTTGCATACTACGTATTGTTTTTCAAACCAAATTCCAGGCATACCTGTAGTAGCTGTAAGTGATGCATTGCATCTTATCTAATAATGCCGCCATTTTCCATGTGAAAGCTGAATGACTATTAAAAATAGTTGGTACCTGTTTTGCTTTTATTGCCCTGATAGCTTTGACAGATGGATTATATAGCTTTGTGTTTCAGTGATATAGTGCAAATATTAACTTGCAAGCTTTTTTCTCAGTGTGCTCAAGTGAAATGATGGTTTAGTTGTGTTAGCCATGTTCCCATACATTTGTAAGTATTGGTGTACTCAACCTTCGCTGGGCGTGAGTTTCCACACTTTCTTGTTTTACTGGTGTTAGCACTCAACTTATTGCTAGCACAGTATTTAAATAGCTCCTCAAGAGAGTTCTGTAAAAGCTACTTTTGTATCTAAAACCACTAAATCATTTGCATATTGCAGGATCAGTATCTTGTATCATCCTATTCTACAGGGCAATGAATTGGCTTCTTTTGTGGTCCCTAGATCAGCAGTATATAAACAGCAGTGATGCAGGACTGCAGCCCTGTTTTATTTGTGGTGATTTTTTGTAGTCTTGTTCCCTAGGTCCAGTTTTATTCGTCCCTAGGTGATTTTGTAGAATTCCATAATTGCTTTGAGCAGATTTGGAGGAATGCCCCATTCGGCCAGCTTCTTTCATAACATTTGACGGTGTTCCACGTCCAAGGCTGCTAATTAGTCTACAACGCAAACATAGAACGGTGGCTGAGAAGAAATTTTTTTATGGAAGTGGCCTACTATCATAAGGTACCAATATTCACTACAGTTGAAGCTCTATGCCTAAATCCAGTTTGGTAGTAGGGAACTGTGTTTTCTTTCTCTGCCTAGCTTTCTAGATCTTTTAAGAGGATACTTGCATATGCTTTGGCTGCTTCATTGAGTAAAGCTATCAACTGATAGTTTGCTATTGTGTTCACTAGTGTATCCCTCAACCATAAATGTGGTAATAAATAACACATAGGGAAAGGCAAAGAAAGAGATTAAAAAGATCAATTAATTTGTAAACTTCAGTTTGAAAAATAATTTGCCTTACTTAGACTTGCTGAGCTCTGAGTGGCCATAACTCCTGCACAAGGGATGATGTTCAGGTATGTGTCACAATAACCACTTCTTCAAGGCGTGAATAGTACTCATTCTCAAGGAACTTTAATCTTGCACATCACTACTGGTGCATTCTACTACTGTCTCCATCATTTACTTTTTGGGTCTGTCTCTTCAGCAGGCACTTTTATAAACACCTATGATATATATAGGCATCAAATAAATGTCACATCAATCATTCAGTAGATGCTCTATTTTTTAGATCTTCATGCTCAGTGATTGTCACCAAAAATGTTGTAAGCTCTTCCTACAAATGGCTTAACCAGTTGTTAAATCACATTGCAGTCACTTCTCATGAACACAGCTTTGTCATCATTGGTCAAAGAATGTTCAACATTAAAAGTGTAGCAAGTGATGTGCGGGCCCCTTTAGGTGTTTCCCCCTGAAGGGGGATGCTAGTGGCTTATGGGTATGCACAGATGTGGATCCTGTGCTCTCTATGCTATCGGATGCAAGCTACAACTCACTAAAGAGTCTCAAATTTTCAAAAACTGCTTGAAGTTTTTGTTTGGAGGGGACCTTGCCTGGGAGATAAGGTTTGTTGTTGCTATTGTAGCAGTACCTAGGCAGATTAGCATATGGTTGGTTTCTGTCTTAGGTAGCATGGTCAGCCAAAAAAGGTGTACCGGATTGCAACGGGGATTTTCAGGGACTGCACGAAATGTCAGTGAAAAAAATGTTCACTCTAATCTATCATTGGGCATTTTAATTTTAAGCAGTTTTTTCTTCAGTGCATGTATTGCAATTGATGTAAAAGGTAAAAACTACCTGGTTTACAAAGGAAAACTTACACTTTTTAGTAATTTTATGAATGTTTGCTATTCAGAAAGCTAGTTTATTAGTAGTATATTTGTGACTATGGATGCTCCATGCATAAAAATATAGGACAGTCGTATATTGTTATGTGCCGTGCCTCAGCTGTTGTACAGACACTACTGGTACATATCAATTTACCCAAACATGTAAGTTTACTTTTGTGAATTAGGCCTTACATGTTGAAAGGAGGGGGCAATTCTAAAGGGATGTGCTTAGCAGATTGTCCAGAGGTCTAATTTCCAGGTCAAAGTGCCAGTGGCAAAGAGTCCGCACATCACGACATTTCAAGGAAAACGTGCTTAAAAGATGGATTTTCTAGAGCTGGGCCAAGGCTGATTTGCATATGGCTGTTGTTACCTATTATAGCAAAGTTTACAAATTACTCTTGGGTTGAAAACGTAACATGTCTGATGTTAGCGGATGATTCATTCAAATATTCCTTCCATCACTTACATCGTTATGTTTTTAGTATATGATAGACTCATTAATTGAACTTAAGGAAGGATGTGGTTGCAAATGCGAAGTCATGAGTGATTATGATGTTGGAAAGATGTTGAACTGACAGAAGCAATCGAAGGTCATTTTTCCACCTTTAATAAGTGCTGGAGATATCATTATTCTATCAGAAGTGATCAACTTGAGAATCGCGGAAACACACACAGATCTATTTTCTCTAGGAGATTATATAAAATTGCATGAAGGAAAATTAGCAGTTTCATTGAACAGACTGTGCAAAGGAGAGGACCACTTGGAAGGTCTGAAAAACCCGAAGACTAAAAGGCGAGAGCTACAGACATTTTGAAAACAGAAACAGACAGAACAATCTGGAAAGAGGGAATGGAGCCTGTCTCATCTATGGATCACTGTTTAACTAAATCCATAGAACATGAGTTACACCTACTTTTTACATATTTAAATCAACCAGTTAAATTTTATTTAGATGGCATACACTTAGGAATGGATATATAGGAACAAACTATGTCACTATAAAACACCGGCCTTCTTATTTTTAGCTTTCCACAATAAAACTGAATTACTAGTGAAATGTTGTGTACAACTTGCTGTACTGCCATTAACCTTGTCTCTCCTAAACTGCAAAAAGGCTCTCGGTCTGGTATTAAGAAATAAATCTCTACATTTTAAAATAACGTTTCTGCACACCTTTTATTCTCATAAATGAATTGGCCCTTCTTCGATTGCACATAAATAAGCAACCAATTGCTAAATGTCAACCAAAAATAGGACAAACAGTGCTGAATGTTTATCAAATAAATATTCCTATCAAATGTTTCACAAACACATTTTGATATTAGAAAGTTCAGTTTCAAAATAATGTATTTAATATATTTGTTTTATTGTCATGCATATGAGCGTTGCAGCCTTTTGTTACGTACAGGAATGTGTAAGAAATCTGGTGTTTATTGAAGAGGGGTAGAAGCCACACTCAATTAATAAATATAATCCGGTTCAGGATGAACCACAGAAGTCACCAAATAAATCTGCGCTTAAATCAATGGTAGTTTGGCATAAGAGAAGTCCGGCATAACTTAGAGGCAATGTGTAACGTATTTGTGAAGTATTCAAACAGTAATACAGTGAAAACAGAACATTAACGCCATAACCACTTTAGAAAAATCGAGTAACTTTTAATAAATGGAATGCCACCTAAATTGTAAAAACTCCAAACAGTAGAACCAGCGTTATGAGGTTTACATTTTCTAGTGAAAATAGCACCAAAAGCACAAATTGCCAACTTCAGTTATCTGGTCATGCTGAATTGGAACAAAGTCACAAGGTCAAACCGCTGAGAGTTGTACCTTTTAGGGTCGAGCCTGTGTTGCATGCGCTCGCACATGCGTATCTCAGCGAGACAGTTTAGTCATTAGAAAAGGGCTCTGAGCCCTGTCGACGTCACGTCAGTGTTTTTCATTGGTTTGTGGGCTTGCCTATTAAAATCTGCTTGCTTTCATTAGTCGAAGGTATGCATACGGCATGCCTTTTCCGGTGGCTAGCCCTCCTCGAGCGCATCGACCAAGTACAGAAAACATGCAATGCTCGCTGTTTTCTGTCCGGCTCGTGGACTACTTTTTCTCTATTTTACTAGCGCAATTTAGCTTGGCAAAAGTCGAGCGCTTTACACAGTTAATTTGCAGTATTTCGGTTACGTACATAAATACACTTTAAATACACTTTTGCCGATAGGTGAAAAGTCGGGTTAGGAGTTTACATTGCTATCAGCTTTAACATGAGCAAACGTGAGACCCGTTGCATTGCAAATGCTTAGTGTGGGGCTGCAATGGGAGATTGTCTGCGAGGTGCTATGATGCAAGGTCCTGAATCCATTCGCACCTCACTGCATCAGGTGAGGTAAAGCCTCCACTCAGGAGCTGTGAGACCTGTGATGCAAGGTCCTGTGCTGATTGCACTGCTCTTCATTAGTTCGGGTGAAGCTTTTAGTTCTTCATTTGTACAGGGAGAAATACACTTTGACTCCAGCCAAGGATCTAGAATCTTGAGCACAGCAGTTATGCAAGTAAATACTTACTTCCAGAGATGCCAGCAGAGAGGACAAGGCCAGATCCAGTAGATCTGGTCAGCTGGAAAACAGAATCTCTGAAAGCTAGTCATCTCCCTGTTCCACACAGAGGTCAGCCAACTGACCCTTGAAGTCATTTTTGGGGACGCTATGTTTAAGGCAAGCAGGTCCACTGTTCCTTCATCAGACAGCAGTGTGGTCCTTTTTCTGAATCTTCCACAGGTCCATGAGTGTTCTGACAAGAGGTTCTGAAGGTGTTACCTTAATCCACAGTGCCAGTCTGTGAGTGGAGGATGTCCTCTTTGTCTAACCTTTCCCCTTTTTCTGGGTTCGGTTTGCACTGTCTAGGGTAACAAGGGACAGGTAGGCATATGAGCTGCCCTTTGTCTGTGGCAGGGTAGGCAGGAAGAGGGTGAGCAAGCAACGAGGCAACCTTTTTGAAGCCCAGGAAGAGCTGAGCAGAACCCCCCATGACATCCTGCTCAAGAGAGCAGGGCACCCTGCCAGTTAAGGAACTTGTGGCACCCTGTCTTGAAGTAATAGATGGAAACCCTCAGGAGAGCCATTCACAGTCGTGTGTTATCTTAGACAGAGACAGAAAGACACATTTGCTTTACGCAGAAAATTTCCAACTTCCTAATAGTGACATTTTCGTAACTTAAAATCCAACTTTCCCAGAACTTTACCAGTAAAGAGGATTTTTAATTACAATTATTTTAAGTGGAAACAGCATTTCTCTGTTTGTTCCCAAACTGAAATTATCACTTATTAAGTGCAAAAAGGTAGCACAATACTAGTCTATGGGATAGATACCCTTACAGCAGTGAAAAATGATTTTAGGAGTTTTTCACTATCGGGATGTCATGCCACTCATCTGGCTCTTGGTTGTAGAAATGATGCTGTACCTCCTACCTCTCCGAGGATGGTGTCTGATCAGGAGATTGTAACCATGAATCAACTGCCGCCCCCAGAAGGGAAGGGCAGTTGGGACAAAATAACAAACAGAGAGACTTGTGTGCCCTCGAAATCAGCCACCATCTTCTTGGAGTTGTATGTACATCTCTTTTCAGTCTTGGAGAGCGTCATTGTGATATGTACGTAATGTAGTGCATGCTGTGCTGTACTGCAAATATAATAAGAGAGGTTATTCAACAAATGGGGAGTCATGAAATCTTCTCTCCCACCTTTTGACATTTGTACTAACAGTCACTTACACAATAACGAATCTATTGCTACACAGACTTCCAATACTCAACTGTGGCCCTTGGAGTTGCGGCACTCCCGGTGGAAGCTATATTGTATTTTCACATCACACACTATGGTACATCTAGTTTGTTCAACACAAGGCACTCAAGAGTGTGCTTTTGGATTTCACAAATTACAGTACAATAAAGGATGGCACATCAGAATGTCACTTGGGAGTTAATATCAAGGCTTTGGTATTCATGTTAAATAATACCCACAATGTCTCAATGTTCAAGAGTTGTCTTGTTTTCTGATTTTCAGCATCATGAAAACTAGTTTTTGGTTGATAAGAGTTCTGTTAGCGCACTTACCTTAAGGATGGTAACTAACCATCAGTTCTTCTTTTATTTTGTAGGCGCAGCATTGCAGGGATGGTGTTCGCTGTATCGTTGGATTTTCAGGGTAGAAGATGTCTGCAGCATTGGAGATTCGCAGGAGAGCCGAACTGCAGAAGATGCTCGGCCAGGTCATGGAGATGTTCAGGTGAGCGGAATAACTTGAAGACTTCAACCAGTAGGCAAGCCAAGCACTGCCTTGTGTTTTGAGTGCAGTATAAATACTGTGCCCAAATCTGTATAAGTCAGCCCAAATATCCCCATAGACATGTGTCTATGAGTCAGCCCAAATATCCCCATAGTCATGTGCCTTGAGTCAGACCCCAATATCACCCAAATATCACCACAGTCATGAAGAGTAGGCCTGAAGGCCCTGGGGGTTGTTACTGTTTGCACTTTGGTGTGTCATGACTCAGTGGCCAAGCCTACTGGGTAATGAGTCTCTTGAATACCCAGGGCGGATTTGAGATGTGTGCTTGGTTTTTTAAGCCCCCACACAGAACGTGTTGGAGGAGTGAGAACACAAAGAGGTCAGAGTCATGAAGGTTCTGCCCCACAAAGAAGGGCTTACTAGGCAGGGTGTATCGGGACGGCGTGCATGAAAGAGGCAAACCAGATGGTTTGTGTGCACGTTAGCAGCTGGTTCCCATGATTGATTGTTCACACAATACCCTTTCCAGTCTATGGAGTCATATAAATGTCCTTTCACTCTTTTTAATCAAGGATTCACTGAACCTCGAATCCCAGGTGTGCATCAATAGTTATAGGAGGGGTTGGAGTTCCTGGGTGGATCTGGGAACAGTAGGGTTTTAGGAGGGACACATGGAATACTGGATGGACTGGTAAGTCATTGGGAAATAGGAGACGCACCGCTACAGGATTGATGATACTGTCCACAGAGACGAGACCCACATATCGAGGTTCTCACTTATTTTAGGAGGGTGCCCCTCTATGTAGTGTGTAAAACTAGTCACACTGTGCAGGGGGGCCCAGTCAACCACACGTTGGTTTCCAAGGCAAAGACTATATCAACTAATGCTCTAATTTTTGTGGTAGCCTAGTCGAGCATTTAAGCCAACCTTGGAGAAGTGCAAAGCATTTGTTGTACTCACAGTATCAATAATGCATCTCACACATTCGAATGAAGAGCTCAAGAACAATTTATAAAAATACTTCAGATTTTTATACACATTTTAAGACAAAGATGATCAAAAGTGGTTAAGAACATTTTTAAGATATGGATTTTTGAAGTTTTAATAAATGCAGTCTTTCTGTGTGTAATTACGCACCATAGGAATCAATGGGCAGTCATTTTAAAAAATGCATATAAAATCACATAATGGTGTTACCAGGTGCTACTTTTTCAGGTTGGTCAAGGTCATCGGTGGGTGCATTGTGCCAGCTGGAGAGGCTCGGGCAGCTCCTGGTTCCGGCGGGAGCAGCAGTGAAATGTCTCTTTGAGCAGGTGCAGGGCCACCACAGGGGCCCACTTGAAAAAGGGCAGTTCTTGCAGATTTAAAGGTGGTGCCTCTTTGGAGGTGGCTTACAGGAAAATGTGGACACTCTGGTGGGAGGTCCAGGTTGTTCCTGAAGTCCCTTGACTGGGGCTTCCTCCTGGTCCTTTTTCAGCTCTGGGGGAGCTGATTTTCTATTTGTCTGACGTCAGCTGACCAGTACCCAGGGTATTGGTACGGTACAGCCACCAGGGGGTGCAGTGCCACCAATCTTAACACAGTTGCAGGGTTTGTCCTGGCAGTTGTCAGTGTTTCATCATGTCTGGCAGCAACTTCCGATTCGGGAGATATTGGCCGGTCACTGAAGTAGCCCTCACTGGGTTTCTGGTTCTTTGTTGGTTGCAGAGTGGTACCTCCACACAGAAGGGAGATCTTGGGTGACCTGTGAAGCATGGTGGTCCTCTGAGCCTCTTGAGGTAAGTCCAGTGTCCAGCTACTGTGCAACGGTGATTGTCAGGTCCTGGGGGGAGCAGGCAAGGATTGGCACCTTTTTCTTTGTGCAGCAGGTCCACAGTGCCCACTAAATACTTAATTCAGTGGGTTTTTTAGGGGGAACCTGGTAGTGTCCAATGGGACACTTACCTTTGGGAGGCTACATCCACTACAGTGACCACTTCCTGTGGGAAAATTGCCCTAAACATAATTGGCTATTTTCCTTCCATCCAAGATGGAGGAAAATTAAATAGAGGGTCCACTTCGCATGCAACACCTTACGGGTTGTGCATGCCAAGTGAGGCCACATCTCCTACCCTTTGTTAGGTTTCCCACCTTTGCTCCCGCCAAAAGTAGGGGTATGCAAAGGTGGATGCAGCTGCTGCTAGCAGCAGGCTTTGGGGTCGAGTTTCAAGGACGGTAAGGCCTTTGAAGCTAACCTCCAGGACAGTGCACATTCCTGAGGGAGGGGGTGTCAGCACCTCCACCCGGTAAAGGCAGGGCTCTCCCCAAGGCTTGTATATTGGTTGTCTGCAGTGGCAGCTGTATAGAACCAATCAGCAACTGTGCCAGGATAGTTAGCTTTTGCAGGAGGCATTTCTAAGTTTGCCTTTGTGTACATTTAGGGATAAATCCAATACTGGCACCAGGTTTATCATTCTGAGTTGATTGATACCAGACAACCCAGGGTTCAGAGTGGCCTTCATGTAGCTTGGTAACTCGTGTAGACCAGTGTCCAGCACTTGTATTAAAATGGCTGCTTTGTTCACTCACTAAGTCCCAGGTTTGGCATGGACACAGTGGGGGCATATGCTCATGCAGTTATGCCCTCAAATATAATATGGAGCACCCTGCCTTAGGGCAGTAAGGGCTGCCAAAGGGGTGTCTTACATATAGTAAATGCAGTTTATGGTGGAATGGCACACAGGCAGTGTGCCATGTTGAGTTTGTGTTTTAGGTTTGCACTAGAACACTCAGCCTACAATAGCAGTGCTGGATGCATCTGGATGCATGGCCCTAGAGGGTGGTACAATCAGTGCTGCTGCCCTCAGGGGCCTACCCATAATACCCCATGCCCTGGGCACATAGGTGACCACATACTAGGGACTTATAGTGTTAGTTAATAGTGTAGCCAGTTGTGCTAATGCATCACAACAGTTTTATGGAAAGAGCTCTGGCCCAGGGAACCTGGTTAGCAGGGGCCCTGGGCACTACGATTTGTAGGATACGTCAAAATCAGGCAAAAAGTGGGGGGATAACAATGTCAAAAAGAGGCCCTCTCTCACACTTGTGTGGTCCCTGGGGCGGTAAATGTCTTATGGAGAGCCAAACCTGATCTCTTTTCCTATAATTAGGGGCTTGCATATGATGTTAATTGGCCTGCTTTATCATGTCTGCTTTTGCTTGTTGGAGATGTTTGAGTACTTCTTGCTGTTGTAGGAACAAATGCTTTATTGATTCCTGTACAATGGGCACAGGCCCAGTCTCACTTGCAACATCCTCAGGTAACATAGGTGAGTTCATCCCAGTTACCCAGAAAAAGGGTGCTACCCCAGTAGCAGTGTGTTTGGGCTTGTTGTAGACAATTTCTTTAAAAAGTAGCCAGGTTTCCCATGCAGTGGGATTGGTTGCAAATTAACACTTTGGGATTTGTTCCAAGGACTGACTTACTCATGTAATCTGCCCATCAGTTTGTGGGTGATAGGCAGACGAGAGTCAAGCTTCAATGTCCAAAGAAGTGCATAGGTTGCGTCAAAACCAGGAAACAAATTGTGAGCTTCTGTATGATGCAATGACTGAGGGGAGTCCATGCAAATGCATTATGTGTTGAACAAATAAAAGGGAGTGGGTCTTAGCAGCTGGTATCTTTTTTAAGGCACCAATTTTGAAAATAGATTTATGATTGCTCACATGGTAGTATAACCATTAAAAACAGCTAAATCAGTGATGAAGTCCATGCCATGTTTCTGAGGGCACTGACAATGGATGCAATATGCCAACAGGATCGGACTGGGAAGTTTTTTTCTGGGTACATTTGGGGCATTTTTAAACATGATTGTGCATGTCTTTGGAAATGTTGACCACCAAAACCACTGTTCGCCACTCTTTTCTATATCCCAGGTTGCTCTTCTAATGGAGTGTCATGGCATCAAGTCAAGGCTTTCTGTCTCAGATCGTTAGTGGGGATATACAATGTAGTGCCAGGACAAACCTACCCATCACACATGTAATCGTTTTCTTTGTCCAGCCACTTGTTTAGTGCATTGGTGGACTTTGTCTAGACAATGGTTTCTGTCGCATAGCCCAATGACGTGTTCCGGAACTAGGCTGTTTTGTAGAGTTCCTGACTTGTGCCCTGGCCATCATGTCCCCATCGTGATAGTAAAACAGCTTGAGTCTGTTGGACCTCCAGTCTGCACATGATCAATTGAACTCACTAAAGAATAGGAGCCACCTGATTTGTTGTGCTCTCAAGGCCTTCAAGGATCTGAAAAAACTGAAAGTGTTTATCATCCGTGTGTAGGGTGATGGTGTGTTGTGGTCCGAGTAGGTACTGCTGCCATTCCTGAAAGCAGGGTTTAGTGGTGAGGAACTTGCTTTCAGCCATTGTGTAATTCTGCTCAGCGGGCAGCAATTTCTTGGAAAATAAAGCAATGGGGTGCATGTGCCCTGTAAAAATGTTGTGTTGTGATACAATTCCCCTTACTGCCACCTGTGAGGCATTAGCCTCTACAACGTATGGTTATGTAGGATCAGGGTTTTTCAGTATCAGGGCTGACGTGAATTCCTGTTTCAATTAACAGAAGGCTTGTTCTGCCTCCTTGGACCAAATGAAGGATACTTTCTTTTTCAATAATTTCATAATGGGGCTTACAATGTTGCAGAACAGGATCTAGCCTCCAATCCCAACTTTCCAAGTGTAAAATGTGCACTTCTCTAACTTGCTGAACAGGACATGGTCACAGAGGTGCTTTAAGACTGCACATGAGTGATATGATTGGTCATATTATGGGCATAAATGAGAATGTCCCCAATGTACACAATGACTTAAACATCCAGCAGATCTTGTAGGACCTCATTTATAAAGAATTGAAATGTGGCAGGGGTTTAAAAAGTCATCTTCCATTTATCCTGCTCCTTCACCCTTATGGCGTGATATGCTCGCGCCTAATTGAATTTAGTGTATTGTGAAGAGTTGTGAACCTGGTTCAAGAAGACAGGGATTGAGGGCAACGGGTATCATTTGTTTATTGTTACCTTATTCACTGCCCTGTAGTCAGTGCTGGCCCACAACTCCTGGTACTTTTTGGGGCAAAGAATAGGGATGAGGATGCAGGAGAGGTGTAACGTCTAACGAACCCCAGCACAAGCAGCTAATCCAGGTAAATCTTTAAATGCTTGGCCTCAGGATCTTTCAAGGCATAGATGCGACTTCTCAATGAGGGGGTAATTACGTGGCCTTTGTTCATCTAATACATCCTGAAAATCCTGGTATTATATAGTTAGGCAAGCTGGAGTTGCTTTTCCATCACAGCACAAAATGAGGCTGATACTAGTTCCTGTGCTGTGGCATTGCAATGGGTCTGACAATAGTGTGACCCAGGAGTCACCAAGCATAAGACCCAATCAATTACAGTGTTGTGGAACTGGAGCCAGTGTACTCCTAGTATAGTACCGAACATAGGTGTGCCGACCAGGCCAAAAGTCAGAGTCTCTGTATGTCCGTTCTGACATACCAGACCTGTGGGTGCTTTCGGGGATTCAATCATATGCGAAGAGAGTTTGCAGCCATCAACAACTCTAACAGGTTCAGGTTCTGCTGTTTTAATTCTAGGAATCTTCAAGGAGCTAGCAAGGGTGAGGAGTAAAACATTTCCAGTTGCCCCGAAGTAAAGGAGCATGGACACATTTTTCTGCTGTTGTGGAGAGATGATCTTGGTTACAAGTATGGTTATGGGCCATGGGACATTACCGAAGGTATTTGCCACATATTGTGAGGTCTTATCAAGATATGCATCTGACCGGTTAAGCTCTATGCAAGTCGGGTCTCTTATTTGTTCCTGTAAATAATCAGTGGTGGGAGCTACAAATTTACGAAATCCTTTTGGCTTTGCAGTGCATTCTTTGTCAAAATGCTCCGCCTTGCCACAATAGAGGCATAAATTCAGTTTTCTTCTGTGCTTTTATTCTTTGCCAGTCAAAGGACCATGGAGTCCCCTGATTTGCATGGATTCAGAAATGGCATGGCTTTTAGGATTGGATTCCTTTCATTCTGACTGAAACATTAATTAGTTTAGGGTCACTACAAGGTCTTTCACCTCTTTGCTCAGATAACCTATGATCTAGGGCCATAACTAAATCAATACATTTGAAAGAATGTGATGGGGGATCCACAATGTGGGCCAACAAGTCCTTGAGCTCATCCCTTAGGCCTCTATAAAAGGTTGAGGTTCTCTTCTCCTCTCACATTGGAATCTGGCAACATCTTGCAGCAAATAGGCAACATTTACCCCCTTAGGATGCTTATCTACAACCTTGGAATCTAGAGGAGATAGATCCCGGTGGGGTGTTGCCCTAAACATTAGACTGTGAACCCTAATGCCAGAGGTGAGACATGAGTGGTCCTGAGCGGAGGGGTGTGTGAACCAGGGAGGCAGAGCTGCAAGGACCCCTGATGCACGATTAAGTTACTTCAGAGAATTTTCTAGTGGTCAGTCAATTATGATAGTGCTCTGGTGTGAACAACAAAGATCCATCCATCAGCTGCCTTTAGATTGGGAGGCCTGGGCTGGGTGTAGCCTCTGGGGTGAGGCCTGTACCATTACTATTGGAAGGTGTGACAAGAGGACTGGTGAAGCGGGCCCTGGGGGTCTCTGGTGTGCATGATTGTTCCTCTGGATACCCACAGGGAAGCCATTGAAGGCACACACAGGGATGGCACCCGAAGAGCTGAGGGCATCTGCAGGAAGGCACACAATGACCCATATGGCAGTGGCATGGACAACAACAAGGATTTTCCTGTTCAACACTCAGTGCTGAGGACAGCAAAGACCAATGTGACCTGTAAAGGCACTTGGCTACAGGTTTCGGTGCGGCACCCAAAGACTTAAAACAAGTAAGGAAGTACCATTGGTGCCAGAAGCAGGAGCCCTACCAGTGTTACTGTAACATGATCAATTCTATGTGGTGATGGGCCTGAGAAAGCCATCTGCCATCACTGTTCACTCGTCGGAGCAGGCCACTCGTTAACACAGCAGGACAGTGCTACCAAGAAATGGCTCCCTTCCCCTCTCACCTAGAACACTTTGATGGTTGGCTGGAAGGTTGCAGACTCCAGGTGTCACTTTGATAATTGGTATGTGTTAGAAAGCTTACCACGTGCTCCCCTCAATCAAAGTGGATTATTGATTAACGAAGCCTTCTAGGCAAATGCAGAAACAGAGTTGCAGGACACCCCTCTGGATAACTCAAGGATGCTGAGTCACATAGACTTAGACTTGCCATAACATGGCAGTTGGCAGAATGGCTTAGAGCCCACATACGACTCTGATCAATCTAATGCAATACTGGAGGAGATAGCAGAGACCCATGGGGCTCTAGAAAGTAAAATTGATACAATGGCAACGGATTTTGGATCTGTGAAAGTAATTCAAGAGATGTCAGAGAAAGTGATGGAAGCGGTATTAGTGCTGGCAAGTACTTACCCAATGGTACTTGAGAAGAAAAGGCAAGTTGGTGAATTACAGACCAAGACACAAACATTGGAAAATAGAAAAGAGGATTCCAAGAGTTGATCTAGAGGGAACAATATTAAGATTGAGGGGAAGGGAGAGAAATGTAGGGTCATTCCCAGAAAAAAAGGTTCCTGCTGGTGATAGTCCTAAAGTCCTCTTGTTAGAAATAGGATCTTTGGTTGACAGTCAGGTTACCCCCTGTTCAAGCAAGGACCCTCACTCTAGTCAGGGTAAAAGAGAATCACCCTCAGCTAACCCCTGCTTACCCACTTGGTGGCTTGTCAGAGCAGTAGGCTTAACTTCAGAGTGCTAGGTGCAAAGCATTTGTACCAACACACACAGTAACTTAATGAAAAACACTACAAAATGACACAACACAAGTTTAGAACAATAGTAAATAGTTATCTAAACAAAACAAAACCAAAATGACAAACATCCTACATACACAAGTCAAGTTATACATTTTTAAAGATTAAACTCAAAAATAGCGCTTAGAAACACAAAATGCTTCGATGAGGTGTTGACACGGCATCGTGATGCAGTCGTTCACAACAATGCGACACCAGTGGTGCCGGACACGGAGCCACATAGACCCCCAGGTACAGCACCTTGGTGAAGAAATGAAAACGAGCTAATGCGCGAAGTCGGGGATCATGGCGCCTGTGTGAAATGTTGAATCCGCACACTTCGAGCGGCATCGGTCACAACATGATGCATCGACTTCCACGGAGTCGAAGACTTCGGTGGGGCTGCAGCGTTGTCAGGCCTGCGAAGGTCATCACATTCCAGCGAAGATCACAGAGTTGGTTCCAGGCGGTGTCACCGGATTCCGCAGAGGCGTAGGTCCAAAGTCGTCTGAAGATGTTTTCCTTGAATTTTCACCAGCTTTTCCTTTCAAGGGCCCAGGGACTGGATAGGGCACCATTTGTCAGAGCAGGAGTCTCTCCAGAGACTCCAGGTGCTGGCAGAGAGACGTCTTTGCTGTCCCTGAGACTTCAAACAACAGGAGGCAACCTCTACATCAAGCCCTTGGAGATTTCTTCACAAGATGGAAGGCACACAAAGTCCAGTCTTTTCCCTTTTACTCTGGCAGAAGCAACAACTGCAGGATAGCTCCACAAAGCACAGGCAGGGCAGCTCTTCTTCCTCAGCTTTTCAGCTCTTCTCCAGGCAGAGGTTCCTCTTGTTTTCAGAAGTGTTCTAAAATCTATGGTTTTGGGTGCCCTTCTTATACCCCATTTCTCCTTTGAAGTAGGCCTACTTCAAAGTAAAGTCTCCTTTGAATGTGAAATCCTGCCTTGCCCAGGCCAGGCCCCAGACACTCACCAGGGGGTTGAAGACTGCATTGTGTGAGGCAGGCACAGCCCTTTCAGGTTTAAGTGACCACTCCTCCCCTCCCTCCTAGCACAGATGGCTCATCAGGATATGCAGGCTACACCCCAGCTCCTTTTGTGCCACTGTCTAGTGTGAGGTGCAACCAGCCCAACTGTCAAACTGACCCAGACAGGGAACCCACAAACAGGCAGAGTCACAAAAATGGTATCAGCAAGAAAATGCTGGCATTTTCAAACACACAATCTCAAAAACAACTTTACTAAAAGTTGTATTTTTAAATTGTGAGCTCAGAGACCCCAAACTCCACATGTCCATCCGCTCCCAAAGGGAATCTATACTTTAATCAGATTTAAAGGTAGCCCCCATGTTAACCTATGAGAGGGACAGGCCTTGCAACAGTGAAGAACTAATTTGGCAATATTTCTCTGTCAGGACATATAAAACACATTACTATGGGGGTCATTCTGACCCTGGCGGTAAAAGGCTCTTACCGCCGGTCAGAAGACCGCCATCATACCGCCGCGGCCGCGGTAAACCGCCATGGTCATTCTGACCCACAACTGCCAAACCGCCAAAAACCCGACATCCACTGAAGCCCGCCTCATCAGCGGTCAGCGATAAGCTGGAGATGACCAAACCTCCACCGTCACGCCAACACAAACACGCCCATGCCATTACGACCCACGAATCCACGCAGCGGTCTTTCAACCGCGGTATCCCATTGGCGGTACACACCGCCGCGCTCAAAATACACACACATTTACAAAACACAGCCACATTGGACAATTCGAAATACACACACCTGATACACATACACACACCACACCCACACACCCATCACCATATAAAACACACACCCACATCACCCACAAACCCCCACAAATCGAAATTCAGAGACAAGGCGCAATACACAGAGAGAGAGCACAGGGAACGCAAACCACAACACACACAGGAACCCAACATCATCACCCACACCACATCTACACACAAAACACCACACACCACCACACTCATCACCACAAACACCACCCCACACCTCATCCACACCACCCCATGGCACCCCAAAGACACCCCAGGTTCACGGACCAAGAACTCAGGGTCATGGTGGAGGAAATAATCAGGGTAGAGCCCCAGCTCTCCGGCACACAGGTGCAGCACACCACAATAGCCAGGAAGGTGGAGCTATGGCAAAGGATCGTCGACAGGGTCAACGCTGTGGGACAGCATCCCAGAAATCGGGAAGACATCCGAAAGCGCTGGAATGACCTACGGGGGAAGGTGCGGTCGATGGTGTCTAGATACAACATCGCTGTGCAGAAGACTGGCGGCGGACCCCCACCCACTCCACCCGAATTCACAGCATGGGAGCAAGAGGTCTTGAACATCCTGCATCCTGAGGGCCTCACTGGAGTAGGCGGAGGAATGGACTCTGGTAAGTCTAATCTCAACTACTTCACCCCCCAACCACCAGCATGCCAACCCACACCCCCACCCTCACCCCTAACCCCCCAGCACACATACTCCCTGTTAATGTCTCACCAGCACAACCCACCCAACCCAACCCAAACCCCTGAATGCCAACACAAACCATGGACACCCATCACCTAAGCATGACCACTGCACATACCCATCTCCCCCCACAAACCACCCTCACAACTCCTCCCACATGGGACTGCCAGCACTGGGGGACAAGGGCACCCACAAATCGCACGCCACGGCACACACAAAATCAATAACCATATTCTTTTACCCCTGCAGGGCCCGAACGCCAACACACCGGCCAGGAGGGTCCAGATTTGTCCATCCCACCCCCAGAACAGGCCCCCAGTGATGACAGCAGCTCTGTCGACCTAGAACCTGATGACCAGCCCGGACCATCGGGGACCTCTGGACAGTCGGTTACCCTCAGTCAGCCCCAGGCTACAGCAGACCTACCCCCTCAGGAAACACCAGCACAGAACCCACCCAGCGGGCCCATGCTTCTGTCTCCAGGACAGGTCAAGCAGCGGTGTGTCTACCAGTACAGGGCACCCAGGATAACCCACAACCCCAACAACAACAGGGACCTGGGGGTACTGGTAGTGGGCACACCGTCCAGGGGACAGAGGCCCAGGAACAAAGAGGAACTGGGAGGGCTGCTGTGCGACAGAGGGAGGACAAGCCTAGGGAACCCACTCTCCAAGAGGCCCTCACCACCATCATGGGAGCGTACCACCACTCCCAAGAGACGATGGCGACGGTCCTGGCCAGGTTCCAGGAGATCCAGGCCATGCAGGAGGGCCAGTACATGGGGTTCCGGGAAGAACTGCGCAGCATCAGTTCCGCAATGGGTACAATCGTGGTGGCACTCAACCAGATTGTCACCACATTGCGGGACCATGTGGCCCCCCAAAGGGCCCCTGCCACTAGCATGGAGGAAGAACAGCCCACCACCTCCGCCGGCGCTAGTGGTCAGGAGGCCCCGACACAACAGCAACGGCCCTCCCGGACCCCACCCCCTGCAGAACAAGAACCACCCCGCAAGAAAGGCCTGAGATCGAGGAAGAAGACAGAGTAGGATGTCAAGACCCCCGCCATGCACGGAAACCCCCGGATGTCATCCCACTGTCCCACTTGTTTACCCTGTCCAACCTTGAACTGCCCCTGCTCCACCTTCCACAGGCATATGGACAATGGACCTGTAGGAACGACAGTTTGGACACTGCCATGGACATGCCTCCATCATCACCCTGTTTGAACTATACACCTTTTTTAAAACTTCAATAAACACAATTATTGCACATTAACCAACTGGATTCTGCTATCTATTTATTTAAACCAAATGTATTCGATATAACCAACAAAACATTTCTAGTTACATTGTGATGACAACATACCAGTGTCACACAGCGGTAGTCCATGGGGAAAAAAACCAGAAGGCACTCCGTGGGGATCAGATCACTGACAAAGGAAGTGATATACACAACTAAGTTACCATACATTGGGGTGAAAGGTCAGACAGTAGAGAGCCACTACAGTTACAGATATAATACAATGCAGGAGTAGATTATTACCTGTGTGTCACTGGAAATACTGCAGTATCACTCTGTCCCTGTTGTCTGTGTCGTCCTCTTCGTCTTCCTCCTCTTCACTCTCCGCAGGCTCCACAGCGGCCACAACACCACCATCTGGACCATCCTCCTGCAGGAAAGGCACCTGGCGTCGCAAAGCCAGGTTGTGAAGCATGCAGCAGGCCACGATGATATGACACACCTTCCTTGGCGAGTACATTAGGGATCCACCAGTCATATGCAGGCACCTAAACCTGACCTTCAGGAGGCCGAAGGTCCGCTCAATCACCCTCCTAGTCCGCCCATGGGCCTCATTGTACCGTTCCTCTGCCCTGGTCCTGGGATTCCTCACTGGGGTCAATAGCCAAGGCAGGTTTGGGTAACCAGAGTCACCAATTAACCACACACGGTGTCTCTGTAGCAGTTCCATCACATAAGGGATGCTGCTATTTCGCATGATGTGCGCGTCATGCACTGACCCTGGGAACTTGGCATTTAAATGGGAAATGTACTGGTCAGCCAAACAGACCACCTGGACATTCATCGAATGATAATTTTTACGGTTCCTGTACACCTGCTCATCGTCTTTTGGGGGAACCAAAGCCACATGGGTACCATCAATGGCACCAATGATATTGGGAATGTGTCCAAGGGCATAGAAATCACCCTTCACTGTAGGCAAGTCACCCACCTCAGGGAAAATGATGTAGCTCCGCATGTATTTCATCGGGGCAGACAACACTCTGGACAACACCTTTGAAAACATAGGCTGAGACATCCCAGATGAAATGGCCACGGTAGTTTGAAATGATCCACTTGCCAAAAAATGCAGTACTGACAGCACCTGCACTAGAGGCGGAATCCCTGTGGGTTGGCGGATGGGTGACATCAGGTCTGGCTCCAGCTGAGCACACAGTTCCTGTATAGTGGCACGGTTGAGTCTGTAGGTGAGTATGACGTGTCTTTCTTCCATTGTCGACAGGTCCACCAGCGGTCTGTACACGGGAAGATTCCTACGTCTCCTCGCAAGTCCCAGCGGACGATGCCTAGGAAGGACAACATGGAGCACAGAGTCAAGCAACCCACAGGTAAGTGCCCACAGCATGCCCAGTACACGAATCTCTCGGGATTGAATGGCTAGTATGATTGTCGGTGCAAGGCCTAGCCATGTGTGACGCAGTAGGAATGAAACCATGTGGGCCCTTGAAATGGCGGCTGACTGACTTGTGAAGTGTGACAATGTGAAGTGAGGTCATTGCGCAAGCGTGGCACACCGTGGCGGTAGGCGGTCGCAGTCCGCGGCGCAAAGCCGCATTGGACAACATTGAACCATATGGGTTTCAGGAGCCAATGGCGGTGAGCGCCGGCGGTCGCGGTACGCACCGCCGCGGCACGCACCGCCGCGGCCGTATCCGCCATTTTCTCTCGGCTTGATCACACGAGACCTGAGCATCCACAGGAGAGGACCTATACTGCAAGTGCTGCTGTGACCTCGGTCTGGAAGTGACAATGGCTGCTGCGACTGGGGAAAGGGCCCCCGCCTTCAGTTCCGAGGAGTTGGAGAAGCTCGTGGACGGGGTCCTCCCCCAGTATGCGCTACTCTACGGGCCTCCAGACCAACAGGTGAGTACACGGGGGGCAATGCATAGTGCCCAATGCCTGGGCTGAGTGGGGAGGATGTACGATGGAGGGGAGGGCAGCGAATGATGAATGCATGGCACGACAGATGAGAGCATGTGCCACATGGCAAGGTTGGGGAGGGGGGGCCACTCACATCGAGCATGCAGAAAAGTGATGATGTTTCTCTTCCCCCCTGTACATGTCACATAGGTCAGCGCCCATCAGAAGATTGACATTTGGCGTGCCATCGCCAAGGACGTCCGGGCCCTGGGGGTCCACACCAGAAGGGGCACCCACTGCCGCAAGAGGTGGGAGGACATCCGCCGCGGGAGCAGGAAGACCGCGGAGGCTCTGCTGGGGATGGCCTCCCAACCTAGGAGGGGTGCCAGTCGTACCTTGACCCCCCTGATGTCCCGGATCCTGGCGGTGGCCTACCCCGATTTAGATGGGCGCTTGAGGACATCACAGCAGACACAAGGGGGTGAGTACCAGCACATTCAGCTATTTTGCACGCAGTGGAGGTGCCTGGGTGGGGGAGGAGGGCTGTGGGTATCCCTAGGCCAAGGCGATTTCTGTAGGATAGGCCCGTCCGTGAAGTATGGTCCTGTGCCCCCGCCCCCCACCTCTGTAGGGTGCCTAGTAATGCGATTCATGGACCAGTGTATACTGTGTGGGCAGTTGTCGCCCATAGGCTTGTAGGGCATGTCCCAGTGAATGAGTAGTGTACCCCAAGTGCGCAGCGTAGTGCAGGGGGCTTCTGTGTCTGTCCTCTCCGCCAACGGTGTCCCCAATGCATGCACTCAACTTGTCTTTATGTTTTCCACCCCTCCCCCCATTTTCTTTGTTTTACTGTGAATGTGTGCATTAGCATCATCAGGCGGAGGAGAAGTGGCATCGGCGCAAGAGGGAGCTGCATCTCACATGGCCCCGGAGGGCCATGCAACGGACTCCGACATGACCAGTGAGACGGAGGGCGAGGGGGGCTCCACCACGGGGACCCGTGGAGACGGCAGTGACATCGACACGTCCTCGGAAGGGAGCTCCCTTGCGGTGGCGGCAACATCCATGCCCACCGATCCTACATGTACAGCCGCCACCCAGCACACCAGCTCCGCCCTCCCAGCAGCCCCTCGGCCTTCGGCCCGTGCCCGCAAGGCCAGGAAGCCGGCCATCTCCTTCGCCCCAGGCACCTCAGGCCCTGCCCCAGTCACCCCTGCTGCCCTCAGTGAGGAGGTCATTGACCTCCTGAGGACCATCATTGTTGGGCAGTCTACCCTTTTGAATGCCATCCAGGGTGTGGAGAGGGAGGTGCATCAAAGCAATGCATACCTGGAGGGCCTTCATTCGGGTCAGGCTGCCCATCAACGATCGTTCAACGCTCTGGCCTCAGCACTGACGGCAGCGATTGTCCCTGTCTCCAGCCTCCCTCTTCTGACTCCCTCCACCCAGTCCCACTCCCCTGTTCCTCTGCCTATCCCATCCACACCTACAGACCAGCCTGCACACACCTCAACACCCAAGGGCAGCTCATCCAGACATAAGCACCACAGAACACACAAGCATTCACCCAAGCAACATCCAGATGCAGACATGCCAACAGCCACTACCTCCTCTGTGTCCCCCACCTCCTCGTCTCCCTCCTCCCTCCCTGTGACGTCTCCACACACACCTGCAAGCACACCACCATCATCCATTGCACCCATCACCAGCACACCCTCCACACCAGTCCGCACACGTGCAGTCACCACCCCCACTGCCATGTACACATCCCCTGTGTCCTCTCCCAGTGTGTCTGTCACCCCCGCTTCCCAAACACACAAACGCAGGCAGGCACCCAAACAACAGCCATCCACCTCACGTCAGCCTCCTGCCCAAGCACCTGCACCCAAAGACAGCACAATTGACTCTCCTACAACCACATCCTCTTCCTCCACTCCCATACCCACTCCAGCCACCCTTCCCATGGCGCCAAAGAAAATTTTCCTCTCTAAAGTGGACCTCTTTTCCTCACCTGACCCACCCCCTCCATCCCGTAAGAGTTCCACAAACACCTCAGCCACCACCAGCCCAGCAACTCCAAAGAACGTCGTGCCTGGTTTTTGGAGTCCGCCCTTTCCTTGGGCTGGGACATCGTCCAGCAGCAAAGGCACAGCCAGCCCCCCCCTGGGAAGAGGACCAAAAAACTGAAGGGCAGGCGCGACAGGCCTGATACGCCTGCCCCCAAGGAGGGTAGCCTTGCACCGTCACCTGCCACATCGGGTAAGGGAGCCAAGGGCCACGGACAGTCTGCCAAGGAGGGCAAGGGCAGCAAGGAGCAAAAGGCAGGGAGCAGCCCACCTGGCCATGAGGGCCCCACCAGCCCCATTCCGGGGGTATCGAAGGAGAGCCAGGGCCCCAGGACTCCATCACAGGAGGGCCCCGCAACGGAAAGGTCCGATGCAGACTGAGCGGCAAGTATTGGCCAGGTGTGGTTCACTGGAAACACAAGACAGGCACCGCTGAACAGGGCCCCGCCGTGAGGAGCACCGCTGAACAGGGCCCCGCCGTGACCAGAACCGCTGAACAGGGCCCCGCCGTGAGAAGCACCACTGAACAGGGCCCCGCCGTGAGAAGCACCGCTGAACAGGGCCCCGCCGTGAGGAGCACCGCTGAACAGGGCCCCGCCGTGACCAGAACCGCTGACCAGGGCCCCGCCGCGAGGAGCACCACTGAACAGGGCCCTTCCTGTCAAGCACCGCTCCGCTGGGCCCTTCATCTCAAGCACCGCTCCGCTGGGCCCTTCATCTCAAGCACCGCTCCGCTGGGCACCGCCGTCTCTGAACTGCTCCGCTGTGCCCTTCCTGTCAAGCACCGCTCCGCTGGGCCCTTCATCTCAAGCACCGCTCCACTGGGCCCTTCATCTCAAGCACCGCTCCGCTGGGCCCTTCCTGTCAAGCACCACTCCGCTGGGCCCTTGCTGTCAAGCACCGCTCCGCTGGGCCCTTCATCTCAAGCACCGCTCCGCTGGGCCCTTCATCTCAAGCACCGCTCCGCTGGGCACCGCCGTCTCTGAACTGCTCCGCTGGGCCCTTCCTGTCAAGCACCGCTCCGCTGGGCCCTTCATCTCAAGCACCGCTCCGCTGGGCCCTTCCTGTCAAGCACCGCTCCGCTGGGTCCTTCATCTCAAGCACCGCTCCGCTGGGCCCTTCCTGTCAAGCACTGCTCCGCTGGGCCCTTCCTGTCAAGCACTGCTCCGCTGGGCCCTTCATCTCAAGCACCGCTCCGCTGGGCACCGCCGTCTCTGAACTGCTCCGCTGGGCCCTTCCTGTCAAGCACCGCTCCGCTGGGCCCTTCATCTCAAGCACAGCTCCGCTGGGCCCTTCCTGTCAAGCACCGCTCCGCTGGGCCCTTCATCTCAAGCACCGCTGGCCCATTGGCAGTCCCGGTTCTGTGTCAGGCAGGCCTTCACGACGCACTCTGCCCACCATGCCTCCTCCAAAACCAGTGGTCTCTGTAATCCACCTGATGGACTGTGGCTTTGCACTCCCCAGGATGCCACAGTGGGCAATCCACCCACTGTAGAGACTTGTGAGACTGTGGCTTTGCACTGCCCAGGATGGCACAGTGGTCAATCCACCCACTGTAGAGACTTGTGAGACTGTGGCTTTGCACTCCCCAGGATGCCACAGTGGGCATTGAGGCCCTTCGTGGATCTGGCGTCGTGGACTCATGTGGCTGAGGTGCCCCCCCTTCCCTTCCCCCTGAGGTGCCTGTCTTTATATTTTAGTGATACCCCAGCAGTGTTCTCTCCAATGGACTCGATCTCGTGTGTGGGCTTTGCCCATGTGTTGCTGCACATTGGCCCACGGACATTTGGACTTTGAATGACTGGGCCGGACTTTTGCTACTGGTATGGATAGAGTTCTAGATGTGTATTCATTCTTCATATATTGCTATGGTCGCTATACTTTATTGTTGCAATAATATGGTTCGACTTTTACATTCATTGCCTTTTGTCTTTGTTTTTTGGGGGGGGGTTGGGGGTGTCACTCTGACTTTTTTATCTGCATAGGTGTGTAGGTATTTCGGTGGGGGTGAGGGTGGGGGTGGGTGTGTCGCGTATGTGTGTGCCTGTAAACTTTCCTCCTCCCCCCTCCCCTGTGTCGTAGGTGCAGTACTCACCGTTGTCGTCTGCGGCGAGGTTCGTGATCCTGGAAGAAGAGCAGGAAGGCAATGGTTGGGAGGATGTGGAGTTCGGGTTCCATGCTGTTCCGATTCCGCATGGAGTGTGTCGAGGTAAGCGTTTTCCATTGGAGATATCTGTTTCCGCCGTGTTTTTATCGGCGGGGCTCCCGCCCCGGAAAAGGTGGCGGATTGGTGGGTCGTGATAGGGTGGGCGGTACATTGTCTGCCGCCTGCCTGTTGGCGGTGACCGCCGCGCTGTTTGTTTGTACCGCCGTGGCGGTCGGAGTGTTAAAGCAGCGGCCTGTGTTGGCGGTTCCCGCCAGGGTCAGAATTCATATTTTTAGGCCGCCAGCCTGTTGGCGGGTTGGCCGCCGCTTTAACACTGACCGCCAGGGTCAGAATGACCCCCTATATGTCCTACCTTAACCATACACTGCACCCTGCCCTTGGGGCTACCTAGGGCCTACTTTAGGGGTGTCTTACATGTAAAAAAGGGAAAGTTTAGGCCTGGCAAGTGGGTTCACTTGTCAAGTTGAATTTACAGTTAAAACTGCACACACAGACAATGCAGTGGCAGGTCTGAGACATAATTACAGAGCTACTTATGTGGGTGGCACAATCAGTGCTGCAGGCCCACTAGCAGCATTTGATTTACAGGCCCTGGCACCTCAAGCACACTTTACTAGGGACTTACTAGTAAATCAAATACGCCAATCATGGATAAACCAATTACATACACATTTTGTAAAGGAGCAGTTGCACTTTAGCACTGGTTAGCAGTGGTAAAGTGCCCAGAGTAACAAAAACAGCAAAATCAGAGTCCAGCACACATTAACAACCTGGGGTACAGAGGCAAAAAGTTAAGGGAGACCACACCAAGGATGAAAAAGTCTAACTCCTCTCAAAACATTTTTTCAGTCTAGTGGGTACACAAGAAGCCAGCTGCTCTTCCTGGGTCTAGAGCACCTGAATGCCGGATAGTGGCAAGACTGTTGAACTGTATAGACAGAGACAATATCATACAGCTGCAAGAATTAACTGACCTTTGGATTAAGAAGGAAGTAGGTGTCTCCTGACTGTCCAACATGATTGAATGGGATTTTCAGCTTTTAAGTGGAACTTCAGAACAATAGGCTTGAAATATATGTTGTTTTATCCTGCAAACTCCGGCTAATTGAGAACAATAAAACAATTTTTTCTAGGTCCAAGAGAAGCCATAACATGGACATAACAGAAGACTGAGGAACGGAAACTGGTCCTAGATGAACTCATAGTCTGGCAAACCAGAAAGAAGACTGGGATGAAATAAAACAAAGGGACATTTTGTAGGCTCACTTGGAGTCAATCCAAGTTGAACAATTCAGAACAGTGTTGGAAATGTTATAATGGAAAGAGATACAACAACAAGGTCCTGCTCAATCATTTAATCATTAAGTGGAGACACTACAGCAGATCTAACCAGGGGAAGACAGAGCTGAACACAGGTAAATTCAGATTCACACCAATGAGGGCAGATGATTTACTCTGATATGAATTTGAAAGGATTGAAGGGGATCACTTGTTGTGAAGGGAGGAGTCAGAGGTTATTTAGTAAGCACAGTAACCAACAATGTCAATGGCAGACAAGATAGGAAATGGGTAATTGCTGTCTGAATATACAAGCTGAATTGAAATATTTAAAGCCCAACACACAAAGGAGAAGCATATATTCCTAAGGGCATTCAAAAGAACCTTAGATAATGCTTTGAAATGCAGTAGGGTTAGCTGGAGCATACTGACAATAGATCTTGAACCTATCCTCAAAAGCAAAAGTAATGAAGCTGAGCAGGCTGCAGGCATCAGAATTAGACACACTTCTGGAAATGGAAGAAATTGTCCTCACTAGTAAAACTGGAGATTTCTCTTGGACTCCACTGTATGGGTACTTCTTGCCTTTCTCATGCAGTTGCTCTGTTCTTGCCAGCTGGCATCCCCATGACCTGAGTGTCCAGCTCCTCCTTCTTCCCTGCTCTCCTTCTGTCAGGACCCTGGGTTTGTCTGAACCACGAACTGTTCCTTGTTGTTAACTCTATGCCCCTCTGAGCAGTGATCACGATTCCATTCACTTCTGTCACTGTCCACGAGCATCTCTCAAAAGGAATGAGGAATTTCTAACCTGGCTGACGATCTCTCACAAGGACACAATCTCCCATTTCCAGGCATCTATTGATGACTCTTCAGGCTCGACTGGCTCTCTCATTTGTATTCCATCTTCTCTGCTGGACATCCCCCTCTCTGAGTGGTTCTGGTTGCCAGTTGGTCCGTTAGGGATACTGCCCTTGGCTTTAATTTGGAACATAAGATGCACTAGTTTGAACCATATCATACAGTGGGGTGTGTTGTGGTTTGGTAGTAGAAAACAGTGCAGTTCCCACCTACAGTTGTTCTGATCAACAGCCACATTTAGCTCCTTGTTCAGCATTTCTTTCTACTTTGCTATTCACCTGGGGCCACTGCGGGGTATTTTCTGGTGTCGGACCCCCAGTGTTGCCAGATAGTCTCTGAATTCTGCCCCCTGAAAAGGAGGACCACTGCCCCTCTTGATTACTTCAGGTATCCGTATGCTGAAATGGATTCTCTAGCAGTGGTTTTATGTGATTAAATTCTGTGGTTGTTACCAACTCCACTACTAGATATTTTGACCAGTCATCGACCATAACTATGGTCAGCATCCCAACTGGGAAGCTTCTGAAGACCAGACTTACTCTCTCCCTCATGGTTGTAGGAGAGTTTTTGGTTGCAACATGTGCGGGCGCAGCAGGACTCCCCAGGATCTGACATATCTGGCAAAGCTGCACTGTTTCTTCCACCTTTCCATCCGTGCCTGGAAACTATATTTTGAATCTCATTTTTGCCTTGGTTTTTACTGGGCCTGGAGAGAACTTGTGGACTTTCATTCCATATAATTAAGTGGAGTTACCTAAAAACTACACAAGATTCCATGGAGTTCCATAAGTGGCATTATTTTAGTACATCAGAATACTTATGTCCATTTTCAGTGCTAGGAGTTTGTCCCCTGTTGTAAAATCAGCACAAATGGCACCACATGCCATGCCAGAGGAAGCTGCTAACATGAGCAGCAACACACTCAATCTGAGTGCCAGCGACCTGTCACAATCACCCATGTTGAGAACTCACACAGTGAGGCAATCCAATGTCTGAAAACCATGCTAAAGAGAGCAAATTCTCACTTGTCCTCTCTAACTTAACATTGGTGAGCTATGCATGAGTACAAACTCCACGAAGCGGCGGTTGTTGGAGGTTTGTCAGAACTCCACACTCCAAACAGAATGCAGAGTGGGCAAAACTCGGAACTACGCTGGAAGAGCAGAATGTTTTGCCCACCCCTAATGTTTTCCACACCCTGAAGCCCTTTGTGTGCCAAGGCAATGATTCGGTTCTCCAGTGCCTTGGGAATTATGATGTGCTGATCCTCATAATGATACCATCAGCCAGGTAGCTTAGATCATCTCTCACCTTACAAAGTTGTGTGAGCCTCGACTTCTCCTCGGGTGCCATTGATTCACATCACACAGGATCTCGATACATTCCTGCTGATGGCCTCGTCTAACCTCTGGAGACCATCGCCTTCTGCTGTTGTCTGGCTGATTTCATCACAGGTCATTGCTCTCTGGCATGCAGCGGGGTCACCATGAGGGTGAACTCCTCTGCTCCATTGCTGTTTGTGCTTGACTCCCGTCCTCATGCAGGCAGGTGCCTGGAAAATAATTTGGCGTATTTGCTTGCTCCAGGCCTGTACCTCATGTTGAATTGGTATAGTAGCAGTTGCACTGCCCAACGTAAATTTCTGGGGGGTGGAAAGGATGCTGCAATAGACTCACCAGAGGTTTGTGGACTGTGATCACCTTAAATTCTCGCCCGTATACGTAGACATAAATGTGATGACATAACCACTTAATGGTGAGAGCCTGTCATTCAATTTGCGCATAGCAAGCTTCCATGGCTGTTAAACCATGACTCATAAATGCAAGTGGAGCTCATACTCCTGGCTCTAGCTCCTTTGTCAGGACAGTCCCTAGCTTCACAGAGGCCGCGTCCACCACCAGTTCAGTCACCTTATCCGGGTTGAAGTATGCCATTGTGCCATCTGAGAACAGGGCATTCTTGATCTTGTTAAGCGCTTCCTGCTCAGCAGGTCCCCACACCCACCTGACTCCAGCTTTTGTAAGAGTTCTGGTTGGCTCAGGCAGGCTGGCAAGATTCAAGAGAAATCTTCAGCAGTGTGTCACCATTCCTAGGAAGCTTTGGACTTCCACCATGTTTCTTGGTGCGAGTGCCTCTTTGATCGCCACAGATTTCCTGTGGTCAACTTGGAGGCCATCCTATGGAGAACACAAAGCCAAAGAATTCCACCTTAGGCTCGACAAAGGATCACTTGTCTTTATGCACCATCAGACCACTTTCTATTAGTCTCTGAAGGGTGGCCTTGAGGCGCTTGTGATGATCAGCCAAGGTGGATAAGAAAATCAAAATATAACCGCTCATATTTAGTATTCCCTAAAGTCTAGAATACTTCTACTCCCAAAGATATCACAAAATGTAGCTGTTTTTAGCATCACAGCCCCAAATGTGTTGAAAGAGTGGTTATATACTGGCTGTCTGAATGGAGCACCAGCTGATGATAGCCCACATTTAAGTTTAACTTAGAAAACCACTTAGCCCCATTGAGGATAGTGATAATGTTCTCCATCATTGGTGCAATGTGTTGATCCCTTATGATTGCTCGGTTTGATAGTCTCATGCTGATACTTAGCCTAATGGCCTGTACAATCCCATGTCAAAACAGAGCCTAATGGCTCCCAGCTGCTTGGGTTTCTCTGTGATCATTAGCAGTGACAATCACAGGGTGGGCTATCTTTTTCAACTTCTCCAATTCAGCCGCCACCCACTAGCATAAGTGGAATGGTACCCGGCTGTGCCTCAGTGCAGTGTCTTGTCTCGTCTTGCAAATGTGCAGTCTGACTGGAGCCCTTTTACTACAGCTGAGCCACTCAAACAGCTCTGGGAACTGTTCCAATATGTTGTCTATGGATCTACTTGGTGAAGATGACAAGGCCCAGGTCTTGTGATGTGTCACCTGAGCAGAGTGCCTTCTCCTTCCACTGTCACATAAAAGCACGTCCTGACTTCTCGGGCTCCATGCTGAACCTCTACTTCCATGGTTATCGTTAGGGCAAGCAGCTCTTTGCCTCAGTATGCAAATATTCTGCTATGTGACAGGCTGAGTGGCGGGCGTGGCTGTAGCAGTAAATACTGTTGGAAAGTCATGGCATTAAATAATGTCCCTCTGTCAATTGATGCTGGAACCTTCATCCTTGTAATAACCACCTAGCACTGGGGTTGGGGCCTATGACCTTTACTGCCTGAGGCTGTGTAGCATATGAAGGATACATCCTCTTCAGTGCCTTGGTTTTAGGCCTCCTTGTTGTGCCACCAGTCTCCACTTCTGCTGGCTGTCAGAGGCCTCTCACTGTAGAGAAGTGCCAGATTGCACTGGTTAGCAGTATTTAGCCCCCAGGTCCTACTTCCACGATCACTGCCTCTGCATACTCTCGCAAAATGGTTGGGTTTCTTGCACGCTGAGCATGTGTGGCCTGTCGCCAGTCCCTCTCCATCGGTGGTACTCTAGTCTACAGTTGCTGCCTAGGAGTAAAATGTCTTCAAGCTTTATCCTTGGTTGATGATTTTCTGACCTGCACCCTTGTATTACTTGTGCCCAGACCTCCTTCTGTTGGGCATCGTTGGTGTAGATGCTTGCGAGGGCCCTTAGGTGTGCATAGAAGTTGTCCATCAACTCCCCTTCCTTCTCCCTTGCCTGGCACAGTTTGAAACATTATAAATTAGGGTTTAGTTGGGAGTCAGAATGTGAGTTCAAGGCTAGTATTGCAGTGTTGTTGTCATCATCACTTTGTATCTGGGAGGTGCTGAAATAGCTTGTAGATTTCATCTCCCCCAACTTGCAGCAGAAGAGATCTTTTAACTAGGGGTGGGTGGAGAGCATGGAATTCTACTCTGTGAAATTCTGTGGAGTTTGTTTAAAACTCAGTGGAAATGTGTGCAGTTTTGCACTTGGGGCAAATGGGTTCACAGGAGGACTGAAACTGCAGCTTCCACTGCCTATAGCCCTGGCCCTAATTCAGTGCATGCTTCTCCTTTCTCTGTGGCTGTTTGTTGGCCTCCTTTTCCATAGTGCTATCAAAATGCCAGCCTTTTCAAGCCTCTGTCTGCCTCTGTGAAGCCTCATTGCTGTGGAGGGGCACGTTTGTGGCTGGTCTCATTCAGGTGGAGTTGCTTGACCACCACAAAGCTCACTCCTGCACCCAGGAGCACACTTACGGTGGAGTTTGTTCTCTCCGCACAGTCCCTGAAATACAGGGCATGCAAGAGCAGTCACCCACACAGCAAACCTCTACTTCAGCTTACCACTGGCCCTGATTCTGGCACAAGTGTGGCGCAGCGATCACTGACAGCCATGGTGAGTGTCTATCCTCATCACCAGTGTGCTATGCACGGAGGTCCTGGCGTGTTTGCACTGGTCTCAGTCTGATGCACTGCTTTCAGGGGAGAAATAAGCTGAGGTCACAATATGTACACAGTTCGGGACAGAGCCACGTACATGTTGTCTCTGTTTAACATGTCACCTCAGCCAAGCCTAGTCGAGGTGGGGCGTGCTTGCATCACTATTCGTACAGTGAGCCTGGGTGACACACTGCACATAGTAAATTTCAGTTACCATCCTCAGAAGAAGACCTTGGGGCGCCTGATTTCGAACTGCATTATGTGGCTACCCAACTGCATTGGTTAGCTAAATGGGCAGTCAAAGCCAATAATTTCTAACTACGATACTTGGGAAAACAACATACTGACGTTTTGCCAGGGCACATTTTTGCTATTGAAAGGGGCACACTCTGCTTTACAAGTTACCCATCAATGCTCCTGGTATCTTTTTCGCTAGGGCACATTTTTACCATTGTGAGGGGTGCACTCTGCTTTACAAGCTGGGGGTTTAGAGTGACTAGTTTGTGGGAACAGCTGTTACAGTGTCTTCTGTCGTCCCATTTGAGTGTGAACAAGATTGTTATTGCATTTTCTCCCTATTAATCGCAAACTTTGGTTAAGCGGAAAGGCGCTAATGCTGTCCGTCCCGCTAACAAACCCAACAAGTCTTTTAGGAAGGTGAGAGATTCCAGCAATCTTAATCAAATTAACGATTTGCTTGAGGAGGTTGAGACAGCATTGAATCCATCCGCAACCACTTCAACTCAGGGGCCAGGGAAGAGAAAGCTACCCTGTCTGATATTTTTTAGAAGAAGCCTGATAGGGTACAGATGGGCAGGAGCAAATCTCCTGCATGCACATGTATTTAACACCATCAAGTCTCCCTCAGTGTGTCACCTGCCCCCACTTGAACCAGTAGTGGTATGCTCCAATAGGTTCACCCCTTTGATGGAAAGTGCTACAGGGGGGTGTTACAAGCAGCTAATTGTGAAGTGTGTGGAGAGCAGCATTACAGACCAAATGCACGATGCAACAACCAATTAGTATGAAATTGTACTAGCTCTGTGCAGCAATGTAACTAGCCTAAAAGAGATGGTTGAATCCTTAGAATGTAACTTACATACTACAACACAAATATTAGCCCAGGCCACTAGATTGCAGAATAAAGCAGCCACTAGGTAAGTCCACTGTCTATCCTACTCCTGAAATCCCTCAAGAGCTTAAAACCAGGGGCCCTTTGGATACTGAAAGGATAGCACCAGCCTGCCCTGGTCAGCTACTCAAAACCACCAGGCTTCAGGAAAGGCAACAAGGACTAGCCACTGAGCAAGTCTGCAGACTTGGCCACAACCTCCATGACCATCCTAACCCAGTAAGTCCTAGTAGATCTATTGCTCTTGGAGACCCAGAATGACATGTAGGGGGGCACAGGCTAGGTTCTCAGTGAGGGACATTTGTTGTTTTACTTGCAGTGAGAGACTAACTCAGACCAGGCATAGTGAGGGTCAATACAACCTCAAGCTGATCAATCTACCAAAATTGGGGAGTAAATGTTTTGAGGCCAGGGAGTCCTTACATAACAAAGTTCTACACTTGGTAGGGGACTATTATCAGTAAAAGTCCATCATCATGCAAGATATCCGGAATGCCCGTAGATACTCCTTAGAGCTTGAGCCAAGCAATTCCATTGAAGTGTAGGTGGCCTTTAGGAAGATCTGAGATAGCTTGCTTACAACTGAAGCTTAGAAATCCAGAATTCTTTCTGTAGCATTAGAGGGAGAGGTGGCCTTTTCCAACCGAGGGCGGGGTGCTATTATGTTAACACTGTGATTCCTCAGAACTTGTTTAATGCTATAATGTTCCACTTCCAGGCACCACCAAATCTGAAAGACGTTTTGGCACAGACGCTTAGTGTGGCCAGGTTAGGGAAAGGGTGCTGGGGTGCGAACTGCAGGGAGGGAGATCTGAAAGCAAAAACAACAGGGTTGAATTCTATCCTTCTAGAATACCCCTTGCGTTTTTAATATTTTAGGTCCCCCTGGATAATCACCTGAGCCCTACCTTGCTGTCTGTTCATGAAGAGATAATGGAGGGATTCTATAAAACAATGCTACAGACCATGAACAGAAAATGTAATACGAATAAAACAGCATCACACCTTAGAAATAATTTGTGTCTTTCTCTATAATACCTTCCCAGTACCACTCTCTAAAGGGCTTGAACAGACCTTGATTCAAGTTCTGCAAAACTGTTGGCTCTTAAGCCTATATTCGGAGCAGACAGAAACACTCATTCCTCACACTTATTACATATTCCAATTCTGATTTGCAGCAAGACACTCGACCTTCCCCAATTATCCACAGACTTATTTTAATCACAACAAAACTTGTGGGACCTGCCTCGTAACGCTATAATGTTTTTCGAAAAATGTGACTTTCCAGCTGAGTTTGTAACCAATAATAGCAATGCACTCTTACCCCTGACGTTCGTCCAGTCTCAACTGTACAGGCGGTTGCTCCCTGCTTCACCTTTCATCCGAAGATGGCAGTCATCAGATCCCTTATGCTGCTGGAGGAAAAAGAGCACACCCAAAGCTGACGCGGAGAGAAGAGACTCCAGACAATTGCTCCGGAGGATTGAAAGAAGAATATGCCCTGACTATTCTCAAGGGCAGGGCTCATTTTATACCTGAGCCCTTCATAAGATGCCTGCTTCACTCAGGAGTCTGGAACACGTTGTCCCTAAATGTATTTATGTGTGTATGTATAGGTATTTACAGAGCGCATTCCGGCTGTAGGATCGAATCGCTGAGTGGCTACAAGTGAAAAAGAAAAAAAAGCACCGAAGGAGGAAACAGGGAAGCTACCAAAAATAAAAAGAATTAGTGTGCAAGTGTTAGCCAAGTTTTCAGCTGCTTCCTAAAAGACAGAAAGTTATCATCCTTCCTAATGGACAGAGGGAGAGTGTTACAGCATTTGGCTGCTGCTACTATAAAAGCTTTGTCACCCCACCTAGACTTATGGCTACGAGGGACAGAAATCAAATGGAGGTCTGATGTCCTAAGCTGATGACCTGGCACGTACCATTGTAAGTAAGAACAGAGGTATTCAGACCCTACCGAGTGAAGAGCCTTATGAGCTAGACAAAGAGCCTCGACTGTAATGCGCTTCTCGACAGGTAACCAATGCCACTCTCTCAGGCTGCCACTAGCCGAAGCAGAGCAAGGGAGATCTAATATCAAGTGGGCAGCAGTGTTCTGAATCAGTTGCAATTTGTTGAGAGATCCTGTGTCACTATTTCACGTCAGCGCATTACAGTAATCTAGTTTGGAGATCACAAAGGCAAGAGACACAGAGGGCCTCATTCCGACCCGGACGGGCGGCGGACGCCGCCCGCCGGGCGGAAACCGCCCAAACACCGCCCCGCGGTCAGAAGACCGCGGGGGGCATTTCAACTTTCCCGCTGGGCCGGCGGGCGATCTGCAAAAGATCGCCCGCCGGCCCAGCGGGAAAGCGCCTTCCACAAGGATGCCGGCTCCGAATGGAGCCGGCGGAGTGGAAGGTGTGCGACGGGTGCTGTGGCACCCGTCGCGCTTTTCAGTGTCTGCTAAGCAGACACTGAAAAGCAATGTGGGGCCCTGTTAGGGGGCCCCTGCAGTGCCCATGCCATTGGCATGGGCACTGCAGGGGCCCCCAGGGGCCCCACGACACCCGTTCCCGCCAGCCAGGTTCTGGCGGTGTAAACCGCCAGAACCAGGCTGGCGGGAAGGGGGTTGGAATCCCCATGGCGGCGCAGCTTGCTGCGCCGCCATGGAGGATTCCCATGGGCAGCGGGAAACCGGCGGGAGACCGCTGGTTTCCCGTTTCTGACCGCGGCGTTACCGCCGCGGTCAGAATGCCCATGAATGCACCGCCAGCCTGTTGGCGGTGCATTCGCTGCCCTCGGCCCTGGCGGATTCAATCCGCCAGAGTCAGAATGAGGGCCAGAGTTTCTAAGGGCCAGATGTAGCAAAGAACCAATTTGCGACTTGCAAATTGCGAGTCCCTGCGACTCGCAATTTGCAAGTCGCAAATTGGTATGCAGTACGGTGTCTCAGACACCGACTGCGACTCGCTATGGGGTCGCAATGACCCACCTCATAAATATTCATGAGGTGGGTCGCAAATTGCGGCCCCATAGCGAGTATAGGCACTCGCAAACATGTCGTCAGAAGACCTCCATGTTCGTGACTGCTTTCAATAAAGCAGTTTTTTTTTTTTTAAGTGTAGCCCGTTTTCCTTAAAGGAAAACGAGCTGCACTTAAAAAAAAAAAACGAAACCTTTAGTTTCGGTTTTTTTTCAGGGCAGGTAGTGGTCCCTTGGACCACTACCCACCCTGAAAAAATATTTTTGGGTCCATTCACAAACTGGAAGGGGTCCCATGGGGACCCCTTCCAATTTGCGAGTGGGTTACCATCCACTTGAAGTGGATGGTAACTGCGACAACATTTGCGACCGCGTAGGCGGTCGCAAATGGTATTGCATACCACTCAGAATCGCAAATTGGAAGGGAACGCCCCTTCCTATTTGCGATTCTGAAATGCATATTGCGAGTCGGTCCCGACTCGCAATATGCATTTCTGCATAGCAAAGAGGCATTTGCGACTCGCAAACGGCGATTTTCGCCGTTTGCGAGGCGCAAATCCTTTGCTACATCTGGCCCCAGGTTCCTTCTGGAGGTAGGGGATTTTCTTCAAGATTCTTAGACTTCAATAGCAGGCTTTGGTGGTCGAACTTACTTGGGACTTGAAGGATAGGGAAGTGTCAAACACAATCCAGAGAATTCTAGTGGATACTATGGGGACAGGCAGGTCACCGCAAGATTGCGGCCACCAACGTGAACTCCACAACTCACTGCTAGAGTGAAGAAGAGGATCTCTCTTTTATCGCCATTAATTTTGAGCCAATTGTCACACGTCCATTTATTAATCTTGCTCATACAGGGGTGGAATCTGTCTGCTACCTCCTCCCAGTTCTTATTAACAGGAATAATTAGCTGAGTATTATCAGCATATGAGGCATCCAGAAAGCCAAAAGAATGGACAAGTCTTGCTAGTGGGGCCATAGAAAGATTAAACAGAGTAGGGCTGAGAGCGGAGCCCTGTGAGACCCCACAATGTAGTTGAAACAGGGGAGCTCGAAAATACCCACAACTTACTTTGGTAGATCTCTCGTACAGAAAGGACTTCTGAATGCTGAAGGCTTTCTCTCTAACTCCTGCATGGTGAAGACGTTGTACCATTAAGAATCATGATTGATTACAATGCCACCAATACTTGGATGTGACAAACGCTCCATGTATCTTCCCACAAAATGGTTTACCACACAACATGCGATGAGTCTGGGACAAAACATGAGTTGAAGGTCCAGATGCCCTAGAACCACATACCATGAGCATGACACACTAGGAGGGAGCGATCATTAAGTGTTGTGGATTGATTGCAACCTATAGCTGCCTACCCTGGTCCTGGTGCCCACCGTAGTTGTCCCTGAAGTTTTGACATCTTCAATGGTAGCAGAAGTTGTCTCAGGGGGCAGGAATGGTTCTTTGGACACCATATTAGAGCAGCTGAGACCTGTGGGACCACTGGAGATCCTTGCCTGGAAGTTGGCTGGCTTGCACAATAACTGGGTGACCCACTATGAGGCGACTATATTGATTCTACCCATCTTAATCTCCTTTAAGAGATTTGGGCCTTAAAGGTGTTACACAGGTCTGGGTTTGTCACTTTTTCAGTAGATGTTCTCCCTTCTATGTCTGGCCACCCTTTAGGGGCCTCCTGATATGGGTTAAAATTTACCTCAATTGGGATTTTGAGCAACTAAAAATAGAGTCACCAGATATGCTAGGGTTATCTGTAATGGTTAGTATTATCTACAACATTTACAATCACAGCGTGGGCTTTAATAGTGTCTCTTCTACACTGACTATTCTCAATAATCATCTAAAGTCTTTGCCCCACAAACTCAAGCTTATTCTTCAGGGTAATTTTAATACCACCTTCGAGCCACTGGACTATATTATGTTGGTAACCAAAGCGGAGGATGCAGCCTTGGCCATTCTTGAACTGAATGCCGCTCCCTTAAAAAAAAAGGTTGTGTAGTGGCTACACAAAAGGCCCTGTTTACTATCACCCATAGGATCTGGGCATGTAATGGCAGGACAGACTCTGACCATACTAGGGCTTTTATGTGCTCCAGGAGTCTAACAAAGAACAACATTGATTACATATTATCTCCTTATCAATGGAATTGGCTGGTAGACTTATGCATTACTAATAGGTCAGAGAGCAATCATAATTCACTTCACCTAACCCTTAAAGAAGGGCTGTTTGAGATTTTGGACTAAACCAGGTTACCTGGGCGATGTAAATGTTGGAAATTCTAGGAGGGCACTTAAGTGGTCACAAATCAACTCTTGCCCTATGCTACTCACCCCTATTTATAACCTGTTTGATACAGTTTTTTCTCCTTATGAGAAAGCTGATGTAGGTGATATTCCCATCTCTACCATCCATGGCCACTTTTTTGGCTCTCTAAGTTACGTCTTTGAGGTGGAGGTGGGTGCTGGCATCCAAAAACAAGCTATCTCAGAGTCTGACCCCTTGATCTCTAAAGGCTGCAGACAAGTCAAAACACATTTGCTAACTGCCATCAGATCTTTATGCCCTCTGCAGATTCGTGGGGCAAGAAGTTCATTCAGAAAGGACCTAGAGGCCAGTAAAAAGAGTTGGGATGAACAATTGCCTGGATTTATTAGAAGCCTTAAAAAAAAAAGATGTTTCCTCCTTTTGGCATATAAATGCCCATGTCAGCTCAGAAACCAGAATTTCAACAGCCCACCACATTCAAACACAGATCCGGGCCCAGCACATTGGCAATCTCTATTCTACAACCAATACCGCCCTCCCTAGGCCCTGTTTCCTTCCAACACTGGTATTCACATGCACAGGCTAATGTAGTCTCTGTGGAGTCTGATCCTATAATTTTGTCTTCAAATGACACCAAGGAAGCGGTTCTGTCCCTGAAGGTTGAAAATTAACCTGGATTAGATCTTGTCCGTGGTGAGTTGTACTGTTCTGAGACTGAGATCCTGGCCCTGTATATTAATATCCTGTCTAATTCCAACACATCAGGTGCTCTTCTCCCTGATTCATGGAGAAGAGTGATGATTATTCTAATATTCAAAAAGGGTACCAAATCTGACCCAAGTAATTACAGGCCTATTAGCTCTATTGGCATCTTACAGAAGATGTTCTGTTGGAAGGTTTTGGCTGAACTCCAGGCATGGGACACTCGTTTTGATGTCCTTTCCCTGTTCCAGACTGAGTTTAAATCCAAGGTGGGAACAGTGGATCAAATCTTCACATTCTTGTTGATACTCTGGAAGTGTATCAAGATCCTGAAGGACCATCTTTAGGTTGCCTTCATTGTTGTGAGAGCAGTTTTCAATCTGGTCACCAGAGCTTGCCTCTGGTACTCCCTTAGGTCAATGGGGGGCCCTCCCACCATGATAGGGATATTGCTGAGGTAACACAAGAAAAACTATGCCCAAGTTAGAGGAGTAAGGAAGAAATGGTAATGGAGAGAATAAACGTTATACAGGGGGTGCAACAGGTTTGCATTCTTGCACTGTTTGTTCTTCTTGTACATTAAAGGTGAGTTTAATTCCCTTCATGACTATATCAATGACACCCCTTAACATGGTGGTGTTTCCATCTCCGGCCTGCAGTTCGCTGATGACACACATCTTAGCTAAAGAACCCCTGTTGGGATTCAGAATCTGTTAAACAAATTCTATGATTTCTGTAATTACAAGGTCTTGGGATCAATGTTAAGAAAACTAAATTTATGACTCTAAGGCCAGTTAGATCCTTCTGTAGAATCTTGACATTGCAGTTCTTGAGAAAGTCAAGCACTTTGATTACCTTGGTATAAAGTTCAGTAGCTCCATGTCATAGTCTGCTCACACTGAAAACTTTAGGGTTACTTTACTACATGAATCAGTCGAAAGTAGAAGGATGCACAAGGATTCCACCCACAAGGCAGTATCCCCAGCAGTGAAGGTCTATAAAGTAGTTGCTCAGTCGGCTGCACTCTACTGGGCCGAGGTTTACGGTACAGGTCCCTTGGATACCTTTACATCTAGAGAAATTTATTTTATAAGGTATTTACTATTCCTCACTCAATCTATGCCACTAGTTGCCCTTTATTTCGACCTAGCTATAAAGCGGATTGGTGATCTAGCTGCTCTGAGACCTTTGGTATCCTGGGTTAGGATATGGTCGTGCCCTGAAAATATAGGCAAGGCCTTTGTGGACGTATCGTTCTGGATAAGGACACAACTGTTCCTTGGCTAGCCCATATTACAAAATGACTCTTAACTATGGTTCTGGAAGCCTTGTGGACCAATCCTCCTGCCATTAATGCTTCAAAGATGGTTCTAGTGAAGTAGGTATTCTGGGGTATATAAAAAGAGAATGTATGAGGTAAGCTGATAGTGACAGCCTTACTAGAAGGTTTTTATCTATAAACTCTCTCCTCAGTTTGAATTTGACCTCGATGAGGTCACTCTTCAATGGGCTAAAACACTTATTCATTGAACCCAGGGTTGGCACCTTAGCAATGAACAGTTATATATATATATATATATATATATATATATATATATATATAAAACACGTTGAGCTCTGATATGAGCGATTAACGAGTGTGTTCCATATGTTTAGATAGGATAGAAACCATAGAACATATTTTGTTTTGCTGCCCATTATAATCTTTAGAGACCAAAATGGCTGAAGCTCTCTTGACATGCCTGGGGTGCCAGAACTATTTACCTGTTCTCCAAATCTTGAGCTCAGACATGAGTAGATTACCTGTTTTCTGGTGAGTATGTTTTTCTTGGCAGTGGATGTGACTAGAAAGTGACTTTGCTTTCTGCTGTAGCACTGGAGCTTTGCACTTTAGTCAGATTGGCAGAAGGAATGGCCAGAAAGTAAATCGGTCTCCCACCTCAGTACTAGAGTACCTGCATTTTATTTTCCTTGGCCTACCTGTGGTATTTAATAGGGCATGTATGCATATTTTAGTTGTGATTTGAGAGCCACTGTAATTGTTTGGCGGCATACGTGAAGGTTATGCAGTTATAGTTTAGATAATTTCTATGATCTTTTATCATGTGTGCTAGTGAGTCCATGAATTAATTTTACTGGTGCACTTCTCCTTTAATGTCCTAATTATTTATATGGTCTGTGATTACACATACACATAATTATTACTATGATATGCAAGAACTCTACATTTAGACAAGGCAGACCATTTTAGGTTTTTGTCTATGTTCTGTGCTTGTGCATTCTTTTTTGTATAATCAGGTCAATAGTGGAATACACTATGCAACATTTTTATGTATGATCTCTACTGTTCTTATGAGTTAACCTATTGTGTTTTAACTATGGCCAAAATAAAATCTCTCTCTCTACCACCACCACCTCTCTCCCACACCGAAGGCAATGAGTGAGTCACACAGCAAACACAAGAAACTTCTAAGGTTAGTGGTGGTGACAAATCAATGTTGGAAAAGAAAATTGGCTAGCGCTATCATGAAAGTTCCATATGCCCCCAAAATATTATTATGGTTCTTTCATGTGTAAAGAAACTGATCAAATAGATGCACAGTTTTGGGTTATGGTGCGAGTAACGTTCAAGGGAGATTTATTCGAAGATGAAAAAATCAATATATTTGAAAGCTTGACCCAGGAGTTTCTGCTGTCACTGATTCAGTATTTGACCTGTAATTCATTGGTTAGGCTGATGCAAGAAACATGGGAAGAATACCCAAATCCACAGGAAATGCATTGAGCTTTGCATACCATATCAGCAATTGGTAATTGTAAAAGGGTTGGGAGTAGCCTTTTTAGTACCCTGATCTTGCAAAGAGGCTTGGACAAATCATATCCTGGAGGAAATATTGGTAAATGGCAATGGATTATAATCTCCCACAAGTCAGTGACTAGAAATTGAGGTTTTGACTGATACAATATCACACATTGCATTGTTCGTACCTGATGCTCAGTTGAATGCACAGTATGTTTCATACCAATTCAAAAAGATCTCCTCATTGCTCAGCTGAGATCCCAGATCCTCTGCCCAATTTTTCACTCTGCTGTGTGAGTATTCTCAGTTAGATGGGTGAGATATCTGGGTGGAAAATTGAAGAGGAACCTAAGACCTGTTTAATGGGGACAGTACCAAGAACTAAGAAACTTAAAGAAGTGGCTAGATTCAAAGATTTTGCTTTCATACTGGCAAAAAAACTGTATTCTTCTGCCAATGGCTAAGGGGCTGATTACGAGTATCGTGGTCTGAGGCCCGCCATGTTGGTGGTGGTGGTTCAACCGCCAGTGGGCTAGCGGAGTAGACCACAGTATTACGAGTCTTGCGGTCGAGCAAATAGAAGTCTGCCACGATCCGCCGTTGCCTCCAGGCAGCACAGATTACTGGTAAACCCGAAAGCATAAACAGGCTTGCGGGGACCATTTTTCCGTCTGACCTATTAAAAGGTTGCACACCACCAATGTGACCATGGCGGTCCAACCACCACCTACTAGCTGGAGTACACTGACAGTATAAAGGGAGACACTCACCTGCAGGCAACCATACAAGTCTGGAGACACCATGGATTCCTTCACAAATGTCATGTCGCTGCTCCTGCTTGCCAAAAGATAACAAAATCATTGCTGACATGGGCAACAAACAGCAACCATAAGTACAAACACCTACCTGTATCACTATCCCTTTAAAAACAACACGCCGTGCCAGCAAACACTTCATGGGGGGGACACCACGAGTAGCAGCTACACCTATCGTTCGACACACACACTAACATACTGGAACAAGCACACACACACTGCATGGCAACAATTCACATTTACATATGGCTACACAGCACAGGCTGAGGGACACTGAAGTCCACACAACATTCACAAACACAGCAACAACAACACAACTACTGCACATATACAAATACAAATCACACACTCACACCCAACACTGGCCAGGGACTATCCATACATACAACACAAATATAAATCCATGTGTCATGGCCCACACACACCACCATCAAACAACCCTGTAATGGTCACACACATAGCAAAATGGACGCATAATGCCATGCAGAATACACAGAGACAAATAGACAAAAGAGACAAAGAATACCACAACAACAATACATGCACAGTTGAGATGGGAGCATCAAGATCACACATGGAAGAAGGCTGCACTGGGACTCCTATCATGTTGAACAGGGCCTCAAACAACATGCACACAAGATTTGGCCCTAAATGGATCTCAGGAAAAAAGCAATACCAAAACCAATTGTCAGGCACAGCCACACAATTGGGAAGGGCAAGTCAACAAAGCACACTCAGCTTACACTCCATGGGCCATACCCGCTACACCAACCAGCTACAAGGGACCTGCACCTAAATGAACATATGTAAACTCAACTGCAAAGCAAACTATCACAACTCACTCCGTGTCTATCCTGACAAAACTCAAAAACGCACACACCACATGTAGACAATAGCCATATCAGGGAGATAAGTCATGCACTATACATGCCCACATCACACAATACAAAAAGAAACACATACCACAACAAACTCAACACAATGCCATGACACCAACATTGCATCTACACACACATACCCATCACACAACAGTCACCCTTCCCTTGGGGGATTACTGCACTATACACAAACTCACATACTGGAAAAAAAAACACCACATGGAGCAGCAAGCAGGCCAAACACACACAACTACAGGCACAAAAGCATTATCAGCCAGGAACAACAGAAAGCTAAGGAAGGAAGTGCAGGACAAGTGTGAGCCCAACAAAGCAACAACTGGTCGGGTTTATTCAATAAACCTTTCATAGTCCAAGGCCATAGACCAGTCCCAAAATGCTTGCCCAAAAGGCATAGTGTTGGGTTTTTGGCTTGGGAGGGGTACCCTTCTTGGGAAAGATGGGATTCTTCTTGGTGGGGGAGGGGCATGGCTGCTTGCAGGGGGGAAGGTAGGCCTTGGAGGTGAAAGGGATGGCCTTGACGAGGGTAAGGGTCCTTTTGGGTTTGTCACGGGGCAAACAGGATTAAGGTCAAGCTTACAAAGGAAAAGTTTCTTAGACACACGGGGATGGGAATCAGAAGGCAGTTGGGGTTTGGAGGTTAAAGGAGTGGTTGTCTGACGTGTAGAAGTGGATGTCTTGGATGCGTGCTTGTGTAAGTTATGCTTGTGTGTGATGGGTGTCTGGTGTGTGGGGGACTGAGGGTGTTTATGTGTCTTGGGTTGAGGAGGGTGAAGGTGCAGGGGCATGCCGTGGTAGGTGGATGTCTGTTGGGGTGGTGACTGCAGGTATGCTGGATGTGGTACATATAGGTGTGTCTGTGGTTGTGGTGTCTGTGGGTGTGGTGACTGGGGTGCATATCTGAGAGTCTGCTGATTGTGTTGTTTGAATAGGATAGGTGTGGTGGCTGTATCAGTGACTGTTGTGGTGGTGTCTGTAGGTATGCCAGATGTCGTCTGTGTGGTGCTGGGAGTGGCGGGGTATCAGAGCAAGTTGTGACTGTTGCTGTGTCTGCAGGTGGATGTTGTTTGTGTGCATGCCGGTGTGTCTTGTGGTGCTTATCTGTGTCTTGTGTGCTACCCTTGTCTCTTGAGGTGGATGCATGCAATTCTGTCTATGTGTTTTGGGTGGGTTGGGGAAGAGAAGATTTGGACTTTGCAGAGGAAGGTGGAGGGGAGACAGAAGTCAAGGGGTAACTGGCTGCCATCAGTGTGGAGGCCAGAGCCTGTAAAGATCTCTGTAGGCCAGCCATTGCACCATGAATGCCCTCCAGGAACATGTTGCTCTGATGGACTTGGGCTGCCAGTCTCTGGATGGCATTCACAATGGTGGACTGACCCACAGAAATCAACCTCAGAAGGGTCAATAGCCTCCTCACTGAGGGAAGCAGGGGTAACAGGGCTGAGGCAGAGGTGCCTGCAGCAAAGGAGACACCCACCCTTTTGGGTGAGTGGGCATGGCTAACTGGGTGGGGAGCAACAGGGATGGAGGTTATAGAATGGGATTTGTGACCAAGGATGGTAATGGGGGTTCATGATGGGTCCATCAACACTAGGGAATGGCAACTGAAGGAGGAATATGAGGATGATGATGCAGATCTGGTCTCCCAAGTGGCACTCCCCTTGCCCTCTGGATCACTGGGTCCCTCTTTGTCAGTGGTGTCTTGACCTGAGGTCCCATGGCAAGATGCTTCCCCATTTGGCTCGGCCCCATCTCCTTTGCCTGCTGGTGCTGATGCTGTCAAAAGAAGGAGAAATAGGGTCAATACATGGACATGAAGGCACTTCAATCACAACTCTGAGAGACAAAACATACCATCATGTCAAGTGGTCCCCACACGAAGTGCCAGAAAAGTAGCACCATCATGTGCCAATACAAAAACATGCATGCCATCTGGAATTACAAAAGTAACACATGAGATAATATTGGTCTCAGACAACCACAAAAACATGCATGAAGTCTAGCTACCACACTAACCATACCACAACTAGGTGACCACTCCACCTCAAATATGTGCCACCTGCAGCACACCCTAGTGAACAAGTAACCAACAATTGGATCCCATTGTAAGGTACCCTACCAATTACATAGACACAAGCCTATGCACACATCTGAAATACACTGAAGTAATGTACCAACAAAAACAAATATTGCTCAAGAAATGCAGGCAACACAGGTACAAACATGCCATACCTGGATTATGTGACATGGAAACATCCATGTCATTATGGACACATCCTAACAATAAACAGCTCCACAAGTGACACCTGCCCAAAATGAGTCAACGAGGTAGTAACAAGGTCACTCAGACATGCCACACATGTGGTGTTGGAAGGAAAAACAATGAAGTCAGGTCCTAAACCTCATGGAGAGATGTCTCCAGAATACACACAAGAATGATCCTATAAGACCCAGGATAGCCCGCACCAATGTCTCACACCCATTTCCATGTCAACATTTGAGTGTGTTTGTAGTAGACAGCTGTGCCCTGCAGGAAGGCGTGACACAGACCTTGCAATTAATAACAGAAGGACCTCAACTTATTGTCCAATGAGAAGCAACATCACTACCCACATCTCAGACATGTCAAGCATGGCATCTGTCTGTGGATGAATCCCTGACCCCAAACGCATGTGATCCAAACATCACTGCAAGTCAATTCATGATGCATCCCAATAGTCAGGGCACAATCCCCAATCATCACACAGGCACTGTGCACCTATAACCATCATTCCACATCAATGGTACAAATGATCATGAAGGGGAGCCACACCCTGGCCCTACCTGTTATGTCCCCCATAGCTACTGTAGTTACACATGACATACTATGAGGCTTGAATATATCTGACAGACAACATATGATGGTGACAGAATCCTGTCTGGGGCATCAAGTAAATGGACAACCATTGCAGATGTACCATTACGACAACAGGACACTGTGCACATTGTTAGACCTGACAGCTTTAAGGTGGTCACCCCTACCTTTTTGCCTGCCTCCCTTCACTTTTTAGATACTGTTTGTGCTGTCTGCGCACTTTACCACTGCTAACCAGTACTAAAGTGCAGATGCTCTCTCCCTTTCAACATGGTAACATTGGATCATACACAATTGGATTATTTAATTTACTTATAAGTCCCTAGTAAAGTGCACTATATGTGCCCAGGGCCTGTAGATTAAATGCTACTAGTGGGCCTGCAGCACTGCTTGTGCCACCCACTTAAGTAGCTACTTAACCTTGTCTCAGGCCTGCCATTGCAAGGCCTGTGTGTGCAGTTTCACTGCCAATTTGACTGGGCATTTAAAAGTACTTGCCAAGCCAAAAACTCCCCTTTTTCCACATATAAGTCACCCCTTAGGTATGCCCTATGTAACCCATTGGGCAGGGTGCTGTGTAGGTAAACGGCAGGACATGTGCCTGTGTAGTTTACATGTCCTGTTAGTGTAAAACTCCTAAATTCGTTTTTACACTGCTGCGAGGCCTGCTCCCTTCATAGGCTAACATTGGGGCTACCCTCATATATTGTTTGAGTGTAGCTGCTGATCTGAAAGGAGTAGGAAGGTCATATTTAGTATAGCTTGAATGGTGATACAAAATCCTGCTGACTGGTGAATTTGGATTTAATATTACTATTTCAGAAATGCCACTTTTAGAAAGTGAGCATTTCTCTGCACTTCAATCCTTCTGTGCCTTACAATCCACATCTGGCTGGGTTTAGTTGACCGCTCCCTTGTGCATTCACTCAGACACACCCCAAACACAGGATACTTAGCCTCACTTGCATACATCTGCATTTTGAATGGGTCTTCCTGGGCTGGGAGGGTGGAAGGCCTGACACTTGCATGTCAAAGGACAGCAGACTGCCCTATTCGGACCCTTGCAGACAGGATTGAACTGAAAGAGGACATTGTGCACTTCTAAGCCACTCTTTGAAGTCTCCCCCACTTTGAAGGCACATTTGGGTATTTAAACAGGGCCTCTGCCCCTTCCAACTCAGACACTGCCTGGCTGCCCAAAGGACTCACCTGTCTGCTTTCTGTGAAGGACTGCTGCCTTGCTGTTGCCCTGCTGCCTTGCTGCTCTCTGGCTGTGGTGAGAAGTGCTCTTCAAGGGCTTGGATGAAGCTTGCTTCCTGTCCTCTGAAGTCTCAGGATCAAAAAGACTTCATCTCTACAAGAAGGACTCCTTGAGTGGTGAAAATCAACGCACAGCCTTCCAGAAACGACGCACACAATTAACTGCATGCTGAACCAGAACGACGCAGCCTGACTTCGCAACAAGAAGATCAACGCAGCACCAGCGTAGCGACCGGAAATTTGACGCATGGCCCACTGGATCGACGCACAGCTGAGCCGGAACAATGCAGTCTGACTTCCAGAGAAGAATCGACGCAGTACCTGCCTTGCGGTAGAAATTGGCACACAACACCTACCGGATCGACGCAGCCCCTGTGACTTCGTCCTCCAAGTGCAGGAAATCCACGCATCGTCCCCGGGGCGCCTAGAAACCCTGCAACCCAAAGAGGATCCACGACCGAGTGCCAAAAATCGACGCACAGCTGTCCCTGCATGAAAACTAAATGACGCATCGCAGTCTGCTGCCTGAGAAATCGATGCACACCCCCTTGTTTTCCACGCATCTCCTCCTCTGTGATTCTTGGCAAGATTTTGAATGCGAAACAGGTACTTTATGCTTGAAAGAGACATTTATTGTTTTTAAAAGACTAAAGACAACGTATATCACTTTTACAGTGATATCTCAACATATACCTATTGCATTTTAATTGTTTTGACCTGCATCTTATGAGATAAATACTATATATTTTTCTAAACACTGTGTGGTGTATTTTTGTGGTGTTCTACTGCATGATTTATTGCACAAATACTTTACACATTGCCTTCTAAGTTAAGCCTGACTGATCAGTGCCAAGCTACCAGAGGGTGGGCACAGGATAATTTGGATTGTGTGTGACTTACCCTAACTAGAGTGAGGGTCCTTGCTTGGACAGGGGGTAACCTGACTGCCAACCATAGACCCCATTTCTAACACACATATATTGAGAGATTCCAGACATCATCCCATCCGCATGGCTAGCACATGCCTACATCTAATGCATAGCTATGTATCCTAGTGGGAATGGAGCACATGCAGACAGGTAGGCACAATGAATGCTGGCTATAGTGTTGACACATCACCTATGACAATGCACATAAACCCACTTACAAAGGGAAAGCAGTTTGCTACAGCTGCCAAGGTTTAGCCATGTAAGTCAAGTCACATGGATGATGGACACCCATGCATCACAGACTGCTGTGGGGCATTAGCACCCAACATACGATGGAGAAAACTTACCCCTGGGTGGCAGATGTCGGCCTACACATATCCCAAGACATATGACAGAGGACAGTGAGCCACATCCTACCTGACTTTGTACTGTGACATTTGGGAGGAGTGATCTGTTGGTGAAAACTAACACCCACCAGAGTAGGTAAAGCAGAATATTTGCACACTAAACACAGCCATATGTGCGCCCCACTGTGCAATTGGACTGAGCGCGCCCCACAGCGCAGTCCTAGGTTCCAGCTCCAAAAGGATAAGCACACCAGTTTGAAACACTTGGCCAGTCTACACCAACTTGATCTCAGATGATCCTTGATACATGACACATCCCACATTGTCAGGCGCAGAAGTCACTCCATCACTCCATCACCTGGCAAAAGGTCAAGCATGAATACGCCTTGTACTCACCCACTTGTGGCTGCTGTGCAGCCCTCAAATACTCATCCAAGGCAGGGTAGGTCACCACTAAAATGCAAGCCATTAGGGTGTTCATTGTCTGAAAGGCACCTCGTTGGGAGGACAGTCCCAGTTGGGCCTCTGTGATCTTCTGGGCCAAGCATCTCAGGTCCTCCCACCTCTTTTGAAAGAGGGCACTCCGCCAGCTGTGGACTCCCACGGTCCACACCTTCTTGGCGATGGCTCTCCCAATCTCCTTCTTCTGATGGGCGTTGAGCTGCATAGATGGAAAAGACAAGACAGGACATCATGTCCAAAAGTCCCATTCAAAAAGGCTGAGTCATGTACATGTCAGTGCACTGAGCTAATAACATCCTGTCTTGACCACCCTGTTTACCTGTGTCACATAGCAGTCATTGGACACAGGGACATGACTACAAACACTCCCCAACAGGGTGCCCTACATAACCCCAAGCTGAGGCCCGTCTCTGACTAGTTGGGCCAACTGTGACTTTTGTGAGACATGAGCTAGCCTCATCACATTGACCAGGAACACTATTGAAAACATCTCACAAAGTGGCAAGTGACAAGTAAACCACCCAGCAAACAATGCACACAAACATCCACTACCTCTGAATGTCACCCACTGCATACAGTCCCTACAGGTCCCTGCCGGCCTACAGACTGACCCATCGCGCTTAGACCACAATGAAGGGAGTGACAAGTTGGGCACGCAAGCCTGTCCATGTGTGGACATGTGCAGATACAGATGCAGGCACCTGCTACTTCAGGTGGTGGGGGTCTGTGTGTCACATCAACATTACAATACACAGCATCCGCCTATTGACATGACAACTTCCACCAGCAGTCACGGCCGGTTCCTAATGTCCAGTGAAGTAGGTCAGGCAACCGCCATTTTGGAGGCATAAAATGCAACGAAATGCTATTTTAATGCGTCACAATTCTGAAAATGCTGTCCTGATGATTCTTGAATGCTGGCCTTGTCCTGTCATGTAGGTCAACCGTTTTACTAAGCATATTGGTATGTGGTCCAGCACATTTGACACCATTAATGGGGGCACAGCCACCACGTCCATCTCCATGGACAATCCAGGATTTTGGGCATTGAATCACAGTCCAAGTGTCAAGTTACATGCACATATTGCTGCTGAGCAGATAGATGATGTGTACAGATATATGGAAAAGCAAGGGGGTAACATGTTAGTACTGTGTTATTGTTTGTGGTGATGCATGTTGTGTATCATGTCCTCAGTGAATCACATGACACGTCACAGTTCGTATATGACATGTGGTATGTAAATTGCAAAGGACACAATGAATGACGCCCATATTCTCCTCTTGTCCTACTTAGTTACCCTGAGAGGAGAAGGATCAGACAAACTCCTGTGTACTGTCCACTGGCAGATCTGCAAGCCATGGAGGGCAGACACATCATTCAGATATACCGCCTGGATAGGCCGACAATCATGGATCTTTGTCGTTAGTTGTAGCCAGATCTGATGCCATTCGTCAGTCACCCAAATAGCATACCTCCCATTGCATAAGTCATGTCAATGTTGCATTTCCTGGCCACAGGGTCCTTCCAAAATACAGTGGCCCTAACTGCTGAGATATTCCAGCTTATTTTTAATCTCGTTTCTCAGCAATGTTGAAACACCTGGACAGCTACATCTGGTTTCCTCAATGTGAGGATTTTGCCCATGTGAAGGCTGAGTTCTTTGTTTTGGCACACATCCCACATGTAGTGGAAGTCATTGATGGTACCCATGTAAGCTTGGTTCCACGGCATGGCAATGAACATGTAGGAACAAGAAGAACTACCATTCCTTCAGTGTCCAAGTAGTTTGTTTAGCAGACTTCTACATTTCCCAAATATGTACCTGTTACCCGGGTTCAGTCCAAGATGCCTTCATCATGCGGAACAGCGGTATTCCACAGCTGATGACACAACTGTACCCAGAGAGGGCCTGGCTGGTTGCTAAGTAACATGTGTCATGTGTGCTTGTATGCTATGTCTGTTGTTAGCGGACAATGCTTGGGACTCATGGTTACAGACATGTCGCTTTCCCTTGCGTGGGACTCTGCATGCCCAACCCATCCATGGTTCTTGACACCAGTGAGGAACCTAACCACGCCAGGGGAAGTCTGTGTCAACAAGGCACATGGAAGGATGCAGCGAGTCATGGACAAGGCTTTTGGGCTCTTGAAATCCAGATTTCATAGCACTGACAAGACTGGTGGGACCTCCTCTAGTTACCCGGAAAAGTGTGGAAGATCATTGTGGACTGCTGCATGCTCCACAACTTTGTCCTGAGTAGAAACTTCCCATACATCCCTGATGTGGGGGAGATGGCAGTGCCACTGGGTGAGCCTCCTGAAATGACAAGTGAGAATGACAGTGATGACGATGAAGGTGTAGACATGTGGGCAGATCTCATCAATCGCTACTTCACTTGAGTGTAAGCATGTGATATTCAGTGATTACTGTGACTGCATGGGGTGCTGTAGGGAGGTCAGGATTTGTCGAGAAGGGTATCACAGTCACCATGAGACGGGGCATCTCATGCTATGCATCATACAGCCATGGTTTGATGACTACATCAGACTTGAAGATGTGACTCTCTTGTTGGTCTCCTTTCTTTAGGGAAGTCACATTGCACTGCCAGTGAAGTGAAGTTTGAAATGGGGTTTGTGTCTTATGTATGCCTTGATATGCCTAAACTCCTTGTATGTCGCTTTTTTTCCTTCCAGGTGCCTTCACCATGCCATCCTCATGTGGGTATTTCAGAGTTGTGCCATTGGCAGGTGGCTGTTGCTGGTCTGACATGTGAAGTAGACATACATTGATTCAGGTAATGTTGGTCACAGTTACGGGGTGTAGTAGCCCTAAGCCCAGGTGGCCACGACAGTGGGAATGCAGGAATCTGAGCTACACAATAGACCTGTTTTCTGCAGTGTGTTGGTCCAATGGTCTCATGTATGTGATCTTGTGGCCTTGCAACATGTTATCCTCTGGAAGTCATGCATTCTGCCATCACATTGTGTTGACATTGATCCTGTATGACCTGTTAGTGGCTGTCAATGTGTTTTCTCATTGTAGGCCATTGTGCCTGAAAAAGGTTTGTGGCATTCCACCAGATGCTTGCTCATTATTTATGTGAAGGGCCTGGGCTCAGGGTCTGTTGTACTGCCCTATGTCTGTGCAATGGTGTATGTTAAGTTGGGAGGCCTGGTTTTGACATGTGATAAGGGTCAAACTGGAGACCACATCCCATACTCTGTTGGCCTAATCTACAGGACAAAAGTCTTACAAGCTTTTTCTGGTGTCGGCAGAGGCACAGTAGTATTAGGATATCTGACCTGACTCAATATGGCTAGGACATTCTCAGCTATGACTGTGCAGGCATTCTTAACACATTGTTTGCAATACAGTACAATAAAACGCTTGCTGTGACCAGACACTTATGACATTGTGTTGCTAGTCCTCCTCAGCATGACGCTACCTGAGACTTCTCCATCTATCCATCGCCTTATGTTGTAATCATGTGCATTACATGTGACTAGCATTCTAATTTCTGGACAGTTACAAAAGGGAGGTCGTAGGCAGTGTTTTAGCAATGGGTGTGTTTATTTACATTACAACAAAACTCTATAGGGATAATGGAAAGAAACACACATTGATAAGGTGAAGGGATCAGTCATGGTAGATTCAATCAATAGAGTGGAGTCCACAACATTTGAGGTCCGAATTCCAGTGTGCTACTACCATAGAAAATGGAAAGTGGTTAAGGAACAATCAACAGAGTGAGTCTGTGGCACACAAATGAGTGACGTCAGGAAGTGATCCCTTACTAGCAGTGGTTGGTGTCTTGCCATTTGCACTTCCTGGATCCTTAGCTGGACGTCCCCACATGCATGGGGGCAGAAACTACAGAGGCAGGGGTGTCTGTGGTGGCTGCTTCCCCTGGCAGGGCCTCCCTTGCAGTGGCTGTCACTGATGAAGGTCCTGGTGTGGATTCATGCCAATACATTTCGTTAACATATTGATAGTTGTAACTTACCCGACTTGACTCCCCCAGGTACTCCTGTCAAGCCCTCAGGATGCAGGATAGTCAAGACTTCTCCTCCCATGATGTGAGCTGTATGAAAGGAGGTGGGGGACCACCGCCAGTCTTCAGGACCGCAGGATGGTGCCTGGACGCTATAGAACGGACCTTGCCCCTGATGTTCTTACACCTCTTCCTGATGTTGTCCCTTGTGCGCGGAAAGCTGCCTACAGAGTTCACTCTCTTGACTATTGTTAGACTTCGCATCATTGGCATGGTCTCCCCTAACTTTTTGCCTCTACTTCCCAGGTTGCTTCTGTGTGCTGGACTCTGTTTTTGTTGTTTTTGTTTGTTCTGAACACTTTACCACTGCTGATCAGTGCTAAAGTGTAATTGTTCCCTGTATTAATTGTATGTGTACATTGTCTTGTCCATGACGGGCATACTTGGTTACTTGTAAGTCCCTAGTAAAGAGCACTGGAGGTTCCCAGGGCCTGTAAATCAAATGCTACTAGTGGGCCTTCAGCACTGGTTGTGCCACCCATATTAGCAACCCTGTATACATGGCTCAGACCTACCACTGCAGTGTCTGTGTGTGCACTTCTCAGGTCTAAACATTACCTTTTTATACATGTAAGGCACCTCTAAGGTAGGCCCAAGGTAGCCCCATGGGCAGGGTTCAGGGTATGTTAAAGATGGGACATGTACTTCTGTGTTTTACATGTCCTGACAGTGAAATACTGCCAAATTCGGTTTTCACTGTTGCAAGGTCTATCTCTCTCATAGGTTAACATGGGGCTGCTTTTAAATATTATTAAAGCGCAGACTCCCTTTGGGAGCTGATAAACATGTGAAGTTTGGGGTCTCTGAACTCACAATGTAAAAGTACATCTCTTAGTGAAGTTGATTTTTAGATTGTGTGTTTGAAAATGCCACTTTTAGAAAGTAGGCATGTTCTTGCTTAAACTATTCTGTGACTCTGCTTGTTTGTGGATTTCCTGTTTGGGTCAGTTTGACAGTTGGGCTGTTAGCACCTCTCCTATAGACAGTGACACAAAGGGAACTGGGGTGTAGCCTGCATGTCTTGATGGGCCATCTGGGCTGAGGGGAAGGGAGGAGTGGTCACACCTGAAAGGGCTTTGCCTGACCTCACACAATGCAGTCTTCAACCCCCTGGTGTGTGTCTTGGGCCTGACCGGGGCAAGGGAGGATATGGAAAACAACAGAGACTTCTCTTTAAAGTAGGCCTACTTCAAAGGCAGAAAGGGGTACAAGAAGAGGACCCAAAACCCCTGAAAATCAGATTACTACAGGAACCAAGAAGAACTTATGCCCAGGAGAAAAGCTGGAGAAGCTGAATAATGCACTTTTGCCTGTGACTGGGGTTTGCTAGGTTGGCCTGCAGTAGCTTCTTCTGCCTGAGAGAGGACAAAGACTGACTTTTGTGTGACTTCCCACTGGTGAAGAATCTCCAAGGGCTTGAACTGAGCTTGCCTCCTGTTTTTGAAGTCTCTGGGGCATCAAATACTTCTCTCTGCCAGCACCTGGGCTTTCTGCTGAGAGTCCTGTTGGCCAAGTGGTGCCCTAACCTGTCTCTGGACCCTGGAAAGGTGAAGCTGGTGGAAAAGGACAGAAATCCAAGCAAAGACCACCGTGCAGGGAAACTTTTGACGCACCACCCGCCTTGCAGCTGATAAACGATGAGCCGCCGGCCTCATGGCTAAAATCGATGCTCCACCTGCAGTGAGATCGACGCTGTGAGATTGACGCAACGCGGCTGGAGAAAAAACATGAAGCACCCTCAGCAGTTGCTGTTAATGAGGCAAACCTCCACACAGTGTGGTTTCTTAATACTGTGCAACTCGATTTCAACGCAACATCGCTGTGTGCGGAAAACCAACACCACCCCTGCCCGGACCCAAGTTGCCCGTCTGGACTGACACATCGATGTCTTGCAGGAGAGAAGAAACAACGCATGCTGATCCAACTGGAGGAGGAATGATGCACGGTCTCGCTTGCGAGTGAAGAATCAACGCATTGCTGGCATTTTTCAACACACACTCGCCTGTGCGGCTTTATTTTTGACACTACCCAGGTACTTTTGTGCGCTAACTGCCTTCTCACTGTTTTCTAAGGATTAAGGCGGTCATTACAACATTGGCGGTAAAAGATGCTTACTGCTGTGCAGAAGACTGCCAACACACCGCCGCGAACGTGGAAATCCGCCACAGCCATTTTGACCCACAGCACGGAATCCGCCAAAATACAGACACCCACACAAGTCCGCCACACCAAAGGTCAGTGATAAACTGGCGAAAACAAAACCTCCACCGTCATGCCAACAGAAATACGCCCACACTATCCTGACACACGAATCCACGCGGCAGTCTTTCAACCGCAGTATTCCATTGGCGGTACACACCGCCGCGCTCAAAATACACACACATACAAAACACAGCCACATTGGACAATTCAAAATGCACACACCTGATACACATGCACCCACCACTCCCACACACCCAATACAATATAAAACACACACCCACATCACCCACAAACCCCTGTGACCACAATTGAGAAAGCACAGAGAGAGACACCACCATCAACTATACTAGCATCCACAGGCACACAACACCATCACCCACTTAACTTCCACGCACCTCACACAACACCCCACTACATATCAGCACACTTATCACCACACACACCACCCCACACCACCCCATGGCATGGCAAAGACACCCCAGGTTCTCGGAGGAGGAGCACAGGGTCATGGTGGAGGAAATCGTCCGGGTAGAGCCACAGCTATTCGGATCACAGATGCAGCACACCTCCATTGCAAGGAAGATGGAGCTATGGCGAAGAGTAGTGGACAGGGTCAACGCAATGGGACAGCACCCAAGAAATCGGGATGACATCAGGAAGAGGTGGAACGACCTACGGGGGAAGGTGCATTCCATGGTCTCAAGACACCACCTTGCAGTTCCGTGGACTGGCGGCAGACCCCCACCTCCTCCCCCACAAATAACAACATGGGAGGAGCAGGTCTTGGCGATTCTGCATCCTGAGGTCCTCACAGGAGTAGATGGCGGAATGGACTCTGGTAAGTCAAATCTTAACTATTACATCCCCCACCCTACCTGAATGCCATCAAATACCCCCACCCTCACCCCATCACTCCAACTCCTCACAAATGTCCCAACATCACAAACCACACATCCCAACACCAAGCCCTGCATGCAACAACAAAGCATGGACACCCATCACCAAAGCATGCCCACTGCATATACCCATACACCCTCCTAAACCACCATCACACAAGGTCCCACACAGGAATGCAAGCACTGGGGTAAACGGTCACCCACCCATTGCACACTATGCCAAACACAGATGTAATAAACATCCATTTATACCCCTGCAGGACCCCTACCCAACGTCACCGGACAGGAGGGTCCACACATGTCCACACCACCAACAGAGGAGGCCCACAGTGATGACAGCACCTCTGTCCAACTGGATCTAGATGACCAGCCCGGCCCATCGGGGACCTCGGGACAGTCGGTTCCCATCACACAGTCACAGGCCACTACAGAGCTTCCACCCTCTGGAACACCAGCACAGCACCCACCCAGTGGGCCCATACCTCTGTCCCCAGGACACGTCAATCAGCAGTGTGTCCACCACTACAGGGAACCCAGACTAACCCACCACCCCAACAACAACAGGGACCTGGGGGCAGTGGTAGTGGGCATACGGTCCAGGGGGCGGAGGCCCAGGAACACTGGGGAACTGGGAGGACTGCTGTGCGACAGGGGGAGGACAGGCCAAGGGAACCCACTCTCCACGAGGTCCTCTCCTCCATCATGGGAGCCTACCACCACTCCCAGGAGACGATGGCAACAGTACTGGCCAAGTTTCAGGAGACCCAGCACATGCAGGAGGAACAGTATTTGGGCTTCAGGGAGGAACTCAGAAACATCAGCTCCGCCCTGGGCACCATAGTAGGGGTGCTGAAGGAAATAATTAACACCAGGAGGGACACTGTGGCACTCCAAGGGGCCCCTGACACTAGCATGGACGATGAACTGCCCACCACCTCCGCCGGCGCTAGTGGACAGGAGGCACTGCCACAGGACCACCACACCAGCACCCTACCCCCTGCAGAGGGAGAACCACCCCGCAAACAGTCCCTGAGATCCAGGACAAAGACTGAGAACGATGCCAAGACCCCCACCAAGAAATGAGACCACCCTGAATGTCATCCTTCTGTCCCACCTTGTCACCCTGTCCATCCTCAAACTGCCTCAGCTCCACTTCCTATGCCCATTTGGTCAATGCACCTGTGAGACTAATAGACTGGACTCTGCCATGGACATTCCTCCACCATCACCCCTCACCATTTTGCAACCACCTCCAATATTGAGCACTTAAATAAACATCCTTGAAGCACAAAACAATCTGGAGTCAGTCTGTGATTTCGAAATAGTGTATTAGCAATTACTGTGGCAAAAACCTCTTTTAATTGTAATGTCAACATACCTATGTCACACAGCTCTAGTCCATGAGGAATCAAAGCAGATGTCACACAGTGGGACCCACATCTGTGAAATTCTAAGGGAAAGTGACAACTCAGTGACCATACACTGGGTGAAAACAACAGACAGTAGAGAGGTAGTAGTGTTAAAGTACATGTAGTAGGCAGGTTTGTATTCTTACCTGTGTCTCACTGGAAATATTTCAGGATCACTGAGTCCCTGTTGTCCATGTCTTCTTCTTCTGCTTCCTCGTCTTCACTGTCCACAGGCTCCACAGCTGCAACAACACCGCCATCTGGACCATCCTCCTGCAGAAAAAGCATCTATCGTCGCAAAGCCAAGTTGTGAAGCATACAGCATGCCACGATGATCTGGCACAGATTCTTTGGTGAGTAGAATAGGGATCCACCTGTCATATGGAGGCACCTGAACCTGGCCTTCAGGAGGCCGAAGGTCCGCTCTATAATCCGCCGAGTTCGCCCATGGGCATCATTGTAGCGTTCCTCTGCCCTTGTCCTTGGATTCCTACCTGGGGTCAGTAGCCATGACAGGTTGGGGTAACCAGAGTCACTGCAAATGGCAAGGGCAACTGTTCTGTAGGGATATCCCCAGACCCAGACAACCATTCCCTGAGGGAAAACGATGTAGCTCCGCATGTGTTTCAGCAGGGCAGACAACACTCTGGACAACACGTTGGAAAACATAGGCTGGGACATCCCTGATGCTATGGCCACTGTTGTTTGAAATGACCCACTTGCAAGGAAATGGAGCACTGACAGCACCTGCACTTGAGGGGGGATTCCTGTGGGATGGCGGATAGCTGACATCAGGTCTGGCTCCAGCTGGGTACACAGTTCCTGGATTGTGGCACGGTCAAGCCTGTATGTGATGATCACATGTCTTTCCTCCATTGTTGACAGGTCCACCAGCGGTCTGTACACCGGAGGATGCCGCCATCTCCTCACATGTCCCAACGGACGGTGCCTATAAAGGACAACAGCGAGCACAGAGTCAACCAATTCAGAGGTGTGTACCCACAGCTTACACAGAACACAAATCCTAATCTGAAAAGTGGCCTGTATGTGTGTTGAGTCTAGGCCTATGTATGTGTGACGCAGTAAAAAATGAAGCCATGTGGGCCCCTGAAATGGCGGCTGCCTGACCTCTAAAGTGGGACAATGGGATGTGAGGTAACTGCGCTGGCGTTGTACCCCGTCGCGGTAGGCGGTTGAAGGCCGCTGCGCAATGCTGCATTGGTTAACATTGGACCCTATGGGTCCCAGGAGCCAGTGACGATGTACGCCGGCGGTGACGGTACGCACCGCCGCTGACGTGACCGCCATTTTCTATATGTTCAATCACTCGATACCTGATCTTCGACAGGAGAGGACCTACACTGCAAGTGCTGCTGTGACCTCGGTCTGGAAGAGACAATGGCTCGTGCGTCTGGGGAAAGGGCCCCTGCCTTCACATCGGAGGAGCTGGAGAAACTCGTGGACGGGGTCCTCCCCCAGTACACGCTACTCTACGGTCCTCCAGACAAACAGGTAAGTACACTGGGAGCATGCTGTATGGGCTATGTCTGTGTGGAGTGGGGTGGATGTAAGAGGGGGGAGGAGATCGCGACGTGCATGAAACGACATGAGTGCATGTGCCACATGGCAAGGCTAGGGATGGGGGCCAATGACTGTGACGGTGCACATGGTGATAAGTTTCTCTTCCCCCTGTACAATTCATGTAGGTCAGCGCCCACCAGAAAAAAGATATTTGGCGTGCCATCGCCAAGGAAGTCCGGACCGTGGGGGTCTACCACAGACGGAGCACCCACTGCCGTAAAAGATGGGAGGACATTCGCCGCTGGAGCAAGAAGACGGCGGAGGCTCAGCTGAGGATGGCGTCCCAACGTGGGAGGGGTGCCCGTCGCACCATGACCCCCCTGATGTTCAGTATCCTGGCGGTGGCGTGCCCGGAGTTGGATGGGCACTTGAGGGCTTTACAGCAGCCACAAGGGGGTGAGTACACTCTCATCCTGCTGATTTTGCGCGCAGTGGAGGGGTCTGGGTGGTGGAGGTGGGCTGTGGGTTTCCCTAGGCCGGGGCGAGTTTAGTAGGCAAGGTCCCTCCATAAGGCAGGCCATGTGGCACCCCACCCCACCTCTGTAGAGTGCCAAGTACACCTAGTCATGCCCCTGTGTCATCCATGTGTGCAGATGTCGTGCATAGCCTAGTAGGCCATTTCCCAGGGATTGAACAGTGGAGCTGAAGAGCGCGGCGTAGTTCAGGGGGCTTCTGTATCTGTCGTGTCCGCCAACGGTAGCGGTAATGCATGCACTCAACATGTATTTCTTCTGTCCCCCCGCCCCTTTTTGTGGTCTCCTTGTTCTTGTGTGCATTAGCATCATCAGGCGGAGGAGCAGTGGCACCGGAGCACGAGGGAGCTGCATCCCACATGGCCATGGAGGGCCACACTACGGACTCAGAATTCACCAGGATGGGACGGAGGGCGAGGGGAGCTCCACGGCGGGGACAGGAGCTGACACCAGCGACACGGACTCATCCTCTGATGGGAGCTCCCTTGTGGTGACGGCAACGTTTGTGCACCCCCCATCTACAGGTACAGTCGCCACCCCCCCTACCAGCACCGCCCACACAGCAGCCCCTCAGCCTTTGCACCGTGCCCACTCACCCGGGAGGGTGGGCATCACCTTCGCCCCAGGCACCTCAGGCCCTGCCCCAGTCACCCCTGCTGCCATCAGTGAAGAGGTCATTGACCTCCTCAGGTCTCTCACTGTTGGGCATTTTGAATGCCATCCAGGGTGTAGAAAGGCAGTTGCAACAAACAAATGCATTCCTGGAGGGCATTCATTCTGGTCAGGCGGCCCTTCAGCCAGCTTTTCAGACTCTGGCCTCAGCACTAATGGCAGCCATTGTCCCTGTCTCTATCCTCCCCCTCCAACTTCCTCCACCCAGACCCGATCCCCTGTACCCCAGCCTATCTCAAGCACACCTTCAGACCAGCATGCACACACGTCAACACTCAAGGGAAGCTCTGGCAAACATAAGCACCACACATCCCACAGGCACTCACGCAAGCATCACACACATGCAGACATACCAACATCCACTGCCTCCACTGTGTCCCCCTCCTCCTCGTCTCCCTCCTCCCTCCCTGTCTCATCTATACTCACACTTGCATGCACAACATCTACAGCCACTACTGCCATCACCAGCACACCCACCACCACACCCCGCTCACATGCAGTCACCACCCCCACTACCATTCACACGTCTCCCAGTGTGTCTGTGACGCCACCTCCCAAGATACACAAACGCAGGCACACACCCTCCCAACAGCCATCCACCTCACGACAGCCTCCAGCACATGCACATTCACCCAAAGTCACCAAACGAACACCTCCTACAACCACAACCTCTTCCTCCACTCCCAAACCCCCTCCAGCTACCCATCATAGTGTCTCCCAAAAACTTTTCCTGTCCAACCTTGACCTCTTTCCCACACCTCCCCCACCCTGCCAGCCTCCTAGGGCCCGACTCCCCAGGTCGCAAACCAGCACCTCAGCCACAACATCTCCGGGACCAGTGGTGCCTGTAGTCACCGGAATCTGGAGTGCACCGGCCACCAGGACAGCCAGTGTGGCACAGAGCCACAGCACGGACAGTCCCCCACCTGTCAAGCATCAAAAGTTGGCCAGTGCCCGGCGGGAGAGGGGGAAGACTCCAGCCACCAAAGCCGCTTCCAGGGGTCATGGTGGGAGTGTGGAGTCAGCTGCGACACCTTCCAAGGTGGGGAAGGGCCACAAGAAACCAGGAAAGTATGGGAAGAGCAGCACAATGGAGGAGACCGCCATCATCCCTGCTGCCCAGGAGGCCACCGCCATCATCCCCGCTGCCCAGGAGGCCAGCGCCATCATCCCCGCTGGCCAGGAGGCCATCGCCATCATCCCTGCTGGCCAGGAGGCCACTGCCATAATCCCCGCTGGCCAGGAGGCTACCACCATCATCCCCACTGGCCAGGAGGCCACCGACATCATCCCCGCTGGGACAGAGAGGACCGCCAGCACAAGCCCCGCTGGGACAGAGAGGACCGCCAGCTCAAGCCCCGCTGGGACAGAGAGGACCGCCAGCTCAAGCCCCGCTGGGACAGAGAGGTCCACCAGCACAAGCCTGCTGGGACAGAGAGGACCGCCAGCAGTTGAGTCACTGCAAAGAAGCCCGCCGCCTCAAGCACCGCTGAACAGGGCACCGCCGCCTCAAGCACCGCTGAACAGGGCACCGCCGCTCCAAGCACCGCTGAACAGGGCTCCTCCGCTCCAAGCACCACTGAACAGGGCAATACCGCTCCAAGCACCGCTGAACAGGGCACCGCCGCTCCAAGCACTGCTGAACAGGACACCGCCATCCCAAGCAACGCTGAACAAGGCACCGCTGCTCCAAGCACCGCTAAACAGGGCACCGCCGCTCCAAGCACCGCTGAACAGGGCACCGCCACTTCAAACACCGCTGAACAGGGCACCGCCGCTCCAATCACCGCTGAACAGGGCACCGTCGCTCCAAGCACCGCGGAACAGGTCACCACCGCTCCAAGCACCGCTAAACAGGGCACCGCCGCTCCAAGCACCGCTGGCCCATGAGCGCCAAGGGCATTGATGCTACTGAGTCCGTCGCAAGCAGGATGAAGCACTCTGGGCACAGAGCCCCCTCCAGAACCAGTGGAGACTGTCATCCACTACCTCTGTCCTTAGCAGGATGAAGCACTCTGGGCACCATGCCCCCTCCAGAACCAGTGGAGACTGTCATCCACTACCTCTGTCCTTAGCAGGATGAAGCACTCTGGGCACAAGGCCCCCTCCAGAACCAGTGGAGAGATACATCCACTTGATAGACTGTAGCTTTGCACTCCCCAGGATGGAACAGTGGGCAACCCACCCACTGTAGAGACTTGAGAGACTGTGGATTTGCACTCCCCCCCAGGATATGGCAGTGGGCAACCCACCCACTGTAGAAACTTGATAGACTGTGGCTTTGGACTCCCCGGGATGGAACAGTGGGCAACCCACCCATTGTAGAGACTTGAGAGACTGTGGCTTTGCACTCCCCAGGATATGGCAATGGGCAACCCACCCACTGTAGAGACTTGAGAGACTGTGGCTTTACACTCCCCAGGATTGAATAGTGGCCAACCCACCCACTGTAGAAACTTGAGAGACTGTGGCTTTGCACTCCCCAGTATGAAGCAGTGGGCAAACCACCCACTGTAGAGACTTGAGAGACTGTGGCTTTGCATTCCCCAGGATATAGCAGTGGGCAACCCACCGACTGTAGAGACTTGAGAGACAGTGGCTTTGCACTCCCCAGGATTGAACAGTGGGCAACCCACCCACTGTAGAGACTTGAGAGACTGTGGCTTTGCACTCTCCAGGATGGAACAGTGGGCAACACACCCACTGTAGAGACTTGAGAGACAGTGGCTTTGCACTCCCCAGGATTGAACAGTGGGCAACCCACCCACTGTAGAGACTTGAGAGACTGTGGCTTTGCACTCCCCAGGATGGAACAGTGGGCAACTGTCAGGATACTTCAATTCGATTTCCTCAGAAGCAGAAGATAACTCCTCAGTCCCGACCCGAGCTACTCACAACGAATATTAATCCTTTGTGCTGAGTACCCCGGAGGGGGAAAGGGGAATGGGATGGTAGAGAGACTGCCACAGAGATGATGAACGCCAGTACTCAGTCTGCCTCTTCACATCTAAGATTGGATACAGCACCTGCAAGAGTCACAGTCGCAATTACTAAGGACATACAACAACAGTTTTTCACTTTCTACTCTCAACACTTAATTCTCTTTAATTCTATTATTTCTTCACTCACCCTGAGTTCTCTGTAGCCTTGCTTCTCTCTATAAATGATAGCTCTTCTTAAAAAATGCTATTACTGATTCTGGAAGAACTTCTCAACCTTTGTTAGAGATTGGTTTTATGTTGCTATATATATAGATATAGTTGGTGATAATGCGTTCTTCAAATCAGCTGATGTTATTTAATTTCTCCTGTCTTATTGTGACTTCTGTCAATACTTGTATTTGTAAATGCTTGTTTATTAAAGTTTGTTTCTCCTTTCTTACTTCGACATTTGTTGATAACTTGTATTTGTAAATGCTTGTTTATTACAGTTAGTTTCTCCTTCCTTACTTCGACATCTGTCGATAACTTGTAGTTGTAAATGCTTGTTTATTTAAGTTTGTTTCTCTTTTAAACTCTATTTTGGTTTATTACCATTGAATTTGTAAATGCTTATTTGTTAACAGTTCGTTTCTCCTTTAAACTTGGCCTTTGTTTATAACCTTGACATTTGTAGATACTTGCTCTTTTAAAGTTCGTTTTTTCTTTGACTTTAATATCTTAAACAAGAACCTTGTAAACATAAGGTTAAGTCATACATTAACTCTGTAGCCTTGCCGACTTCCACGGAAACGGTCTACTATCAAACTCTTCGAATAAACCTTGACAATATTTATCAGTTTTCTGCAATATAATCTTCAAATGTAATTTTACCTCACAGGAGTTTCTGTTCTGAAGCGCGCTCTCTCTCCACACAGCTGATTCCTGTCAGACCTCAGTTGAAGTGCAAGGCTTCCAGCTGGAGAGCTCGTAACCTAGCAACCAACCGATTGCAAGACTAGAACTGTAACTAACCTTCAGGACTCACAGCGGCCATCTTGGATCTTCTCTTCTTGATTCTTCCTTTGAAATAAGCGCAAGATTACTCTGCAAACCTTCTTCCAGTTTGGGCTTTGCTGTCTCCACTGAGGATATCTCTTTGCTTTTCTCATGCACTTCTTTGATTTGACTTGGCAAGTTTGTGTGGTCATGATAGCAACCCACCCAGTGTAGAGACGTGAGAGACTGTAGCTTAGCACTCCCCAGGATTGAACAGTGGGTATGTGGCCCTCTCGTGGATTTGGCGTTGTGTACTCAACCGGCTGAGGTGCCCCCCCTTTCCCTCCCCCTGAGGTGCCTGTTTTCTTGCTCTCTGATGCCCCTGAAGTGTTCTCTCTGTCACGGTCGGGGATCTTGTGTGGGCCTCGCCCATACCGTGTGGGCCCAGTGTTCCACTGACTTCATTGGAGAACTACCTGGACTACTAAGCTTGGTGTATAATTTGTTTATGGTGTATATACATATTTTTGCGTACTGCATTTTAATATATTACAATGGTTACACTCATTTCCTTTTGTCTTTGCATTCTTCCGGGGGGTTTGGGGGGTGTAACTGTGATGTATCATGCTGTATTAGTGTGTGTGTTGTAGTGGGTGAGGGTGGGGGTGTTGCATGTGGGTGTCCCTGTTATTCCCTCCCCTCTCCCCTGTGTCGTAGGTGCAGTACTCACCGTGGTCTTCGCCACCGGCGTTCGTGCTCCTGGTAGAAGAGCAAGAAGATGAGGGCTGGCAGGATGTGCAGCTCTGGTTCCATGGCGTCTGGATTCCTCGTGGGGTGTGTAGAGGTGAGCGTTTTCCCTTCGCAGTCCTGTTTCTGCCGTGTATTTATCTGCGGTGAATCCGCCCCGGAAAAGGTGGCAGATTGGTAGGTTGTGATACTGTGGGCGTTACTTTGTCTTCCCCTGTCTGTTAGTGGTGACCGCCAAGCTGTTTGTCTGTACCACCGTGGCGGTCGGAGTGTTAAAGTGGCTGTCTTTGTTGGCGGTTTCCGCCACGGTCATAATTCCATTTTTTTTTACCACTGGCCTGTTGGCGGTCTTACCGCCGCTTTAACACCGTCTGCCAGGGTTGTAATGACGACCTAAGAGTCTTATTCTTTTTCAAAATTCATATCATAACTTGTGTGTGTTGGATTTTTGTTGTTTTGGTCTTGTTTTGGTTAGATAAATATTATTAATTTTTCTAAACCTGTGTTGTGTCATTTTGTAGTGCTTTCACTGAGTTACTGTGTGTGTTGGTAGAAATACTTTACACATTGCTTCTGAAGTTAAGCCTGCCTGCTTGTGCCAAGCTACCAAGGGGGCGGGGGTTAACTGAGGGTGATTCTCTGTTACCCTGACTAGAGTGAGGATCCTTGCTTGAACAGGGGGTAACCTGACTGCCAACCAAATAACCCATTTCTAACAAATATCCTTTGCCACATTTCCATTTCCCTAGCGATAGTATTTTACTGAACTTGGGCTCCAAATAGTTGTGGCTCTACTCTGATAATTTCATCCACCCTGTCTTTTAACTTATCATCTGTGAAACGGGGATTTTTCTGGGTTGACATAGTGGTGATGGAAAAAAAATGGGTGGGTTCTGGGTGCTAAACAGGTGACGGGGAGATGTGCAAATGTGTGTGATGTGGGTGTGTTGAGTGTGTGGGATGTGTGCTGAGTGAGAGATGGAGGGGTGTCTATTTAATTGGAAAGTTTGTATTAGTGAGTGCTGTAGATGGTATATTTTGCGTGGGAGTTGCAAAGGATTGTGGTGTGTGAAGAGGTGTGTTTTATAATGTGCTTTGCATGTGTCGAGTGTGTGAAAATGTGCCAGCTATGTTGTTTTCAAATGCAACCAATGTGGTATTGTGTATTACTGTGGTTACCGCCAACCGCCTCAGTTTGAATCACCATGGCAAAACCTCCACTGTGATTTTTGACTTGTAATAGGTCCGGTGGTTGGTTGACAGGCTGGCAGTGCTGGTGGTCAAACTGCCTATTTCCCACCATCCAGTCTCCTGGCGGGGCTGGGTTTTTGTCTGGCTTTTGTCGGTCCTGCATGTATAACTCATAATACGGTGGTATTGAAGTCTGCCAACATGGTGGTCTTTTGGCAGCCACCAATATGGTGCCTGGTTGTTCAACCGTCAAACTTGTAATGATGCTTTAAGTGTCACGTTGTCATGATGCTCTCATCATTCTATAGTATGTAAGACTGTAAAACTGTGCAAGTACTTCAAACATACCATTGCCAGAATCAGAGAGAACCAAGAGACTTTAATTCTTGCTACCAAACTGAACATTGGTATTACCCTGACAGTATTCAGAAACACATTTCTTATTCCACAGGTATGAGATAAGAGAAGCTCTTCATTGTATTGCCTCTATTGTAATGTTGATTCTAAAGTGTATGAAGACTCCAGTCATTTAATTTGGATCCATCTCATTCTAGATCTCCCTCTCTGCAGTACCTCCCCTAAACATTTTCCCCACATCTGGCCACTCCGAACTTTAGTATACAATTCAGAATCAGTGCTGCTCGAAGGTGGACATATTGAGAGTACTGCTCAAGAGGAACCATCAATCTTCGCATTGAGTAGAGAAGGAAGGTGAACTAGTGACATGGGCTGAAGCGAAAGTAATGATTCTCACAGAACAAGGTGGAAGAGGTGGCTCTGTTTCCCACACCACAGAGTGGGACGTGTTTTTGTCCACGATAGCAAAAGACGATGTCAGACTACCAAGAATGAATGGTACACTTTAAACCAAGAGAGAAGAAAAACCAGTCTAGAGCCTCAGAACAAAGACTTAGAAGGCTCCGTTATGGTCAGTAATTAGGTGAGGAATAAGACAGACCCTGTACTATAGACAAATAATGGGAAGGGGCCTCATAACTGGACAGGCAAAAAGGGTCTGCAGAGAGAGTTAATAGAAAAAGTGATGCAGATAATGTATTTATGCCATTTATTTCAAATTGCAAATGTCTTATGTTTTGTCTGCCGTTTATAACTTTGCAATGCGGTCTAACAGGGGGTTCTACCCCTCCCTTTGGTATATAAGTCAACATGTTAACGTATATGCTAAATGTAAATGAAATGAATGCAATGGTGTCAGATGGATGTACCGCATTCACAAGTTTTGGTTGTTTTTTTAAATGAATAAAAAGTTTAATAGATAAATATTTGTGTTTTTCCCTGGGTTTACATAAGTGTAAGTCATGTATAGTAATTCATGAGGGGCAATATAAGGTAAACTATTTGTGTTAATATATGAATCAGAATATAACATGTCTTTGTACTCATCATGGGAGTTCCTTAACCATTCAGAATTAAAAGTAAAGCACAATCACTGATTTTTTCATGGCCAATGGTGTAATTCTAATTTAAAAAACACCTATTTTAAACGAATTCTGTGATTAAGCACTGAAATTCTGCTTCTATTTTGATTTCTATTAGATTAAATCTACCCAGAAAAACGTAACTGTCTTACTGTCTCTCACACTGTACTTTTTAAAGAAAATGTTCGGGTCAATACAAAATATTAGGAAATTACCTTCACATTTCTGGAGACATTCTGTGGAACAGCTTGCCCTCTTTTGTAAGGCAAATATTGGAGTCAGGGGCAGGGTTTGGAAGCTCTTGAACTTGAAATTTCCAAGAAGGCATGGACAACAAGAAAGAGAGCGGCTTATTTACAAGCCCCTCGCGCCATCATTGCATCAGTTTTTTGGACACAGCGGTGGTGCAAAGCAGTCCCCTACAGTGCACTGCATTTACAAACTGGCGCAATGGTACCTTTGTACTAGTTTGTAAAGCATTGCTCAACATTATACCTGTGCCAAGTATGATGTATACAAGGTAGATGTTCCCCCGTTAAAAGCCACGCAGGATTGGCACAGTGAAATCTACAAGATTTCACCGTGCCATGCTACGCCTTCAGAGCATCAATTTTTGAACACCTGCTCAGAGCAGGCATTAAAGTGACTCTGGGCTTTTCAACAACGGAACCCCCTTACATCGCTGGAATAGTGCCATTTTTTTATGCTAGTCCAGCAATGCTTCAGTTTAGTGCCACAGATGTGCCAGAATTTCTGATGCATCTGTGGAAATGTGCGCCATTGAACACTGTATTATACATACAGCGCTACCGTGGAGTCGTTAGGGTGTCCGCGGCAGGAGCAAGAAAACTGGTGCATCGATTCCGATGCACCAGTTTCTTGTAAATGAGGCCTAGAGTATCCAGCTTGCAAATTCCATTTTAGTTAGGGACTAAGGGTCAAATTTACAAGCCCTTAGGGCCACCTAGTGCCATTATAGCGTCATTTTTGTACACTATGGCGACACTAAGATGGCTTTTCCATCTCACCACATTTACAAAGTTGTGTAATGATTGCATTGCACCACTTTGCAACCCCTTGCGCCACATTATGCGAGCTTCAGGCATAATGTATGCAAGGGGAGCATTGTCACGCAGAGAGGCCAAAAAAAACATTTCCACAATTTTTAATGCCTGCTCAGAGAGTGCTTTAAAATGACGCACCCATTATATTCTATGGGGTTCCCTGTGATTTGCTGCACTAGCTTCAAAAACTTTACGCTAATACAGCAAAGCGCTAGAATAGCGTCAAAAATGTGGACGCTATTGTCCTGACGACTGCCATGGTGCGCCATATTGTAAATAAGTGCAACCATGGTGTCATTCGATGGGGCAGGAGCGACGCAAGACAAATGGCACATCGCAACTGATGCGCCACTGTTTTTGTAAATATGCCCCTATTTGTTCAAAAAAAAAAAACAGCTAGGAAAATAGACCTTACATCTTCAGTTCCAGGGTTGGCAAAATGAAAAATCAAGGAAAGCACCAAAGCTTGGAAATAAAGGATATTGAATGTGCAAAAAGCCCTAATTTCTCTCCCACTACTATTGATTTTGGAGCAGATTTGGCATATTATTTCCAGTGTTGTGTCCTAGAATATGTTTTTTTTCACCCACTAGCTGTCAAGTTTCCTGCCCCAAAAGGGGTGCACTGCATTACAAAATCTGTGGTTGTTCTCAATAAATTATTCTTGTTTCTGGTGATGAGATCACACTTAGGGGCAGATTTAGGAGCCCCTAGGACCATTGGAGCATCTTCGTGACGTTCCGGTGCTGACCACTGCTCTATTTTTACAAGGAGGTGTAATGCCACTTTTTGTTGACATAATGCCTCCTTGTAAATATGGGCCCCTCCGATGCAGTTTTCTGTGTCAGAGGGGCATGCAATGAGTGTTGCAGTGGGTGTTCCACCTCAACACCTATTGCTTTGGACGCTGCCCCAGATTTACAAGAAACCATAAGTCTGGGGTAGTGCCAAAAACTAACACCACCCCAGGGGCGGCGCATGCATGGCAAAACGAGGAGGAATGCTTTCATTCATCCTTGTTTTTTACCTTTTTCTAGAAATGCCATGGATGATTGTTTATGTGCACAAAGATGTCCCTTCCTGCACATAAGCAATCATTCCAAAATGATTCTTTGGTACTTCTATCTGTGCTGCATTTTGCAGTACAAATAGAAGTTCCAAATCACCATTATAGATTATCCATGTGCAGGAAGAGGCATCTTCCTGCACATAAACAATTATCCCCTCAACGCAGACACCCATTGCACTATGGTGCAAGGCTGCCTTTGTTGGCTCAGGCAGCTTAATTCAGCGCCGGCACAGGGGGAAACGCTGGGGTGCGCCATGTTCCTGTAAATACAGTGCAGCCCTGCGTTTTAAAAGTGGCGCAACTCTGCTATTTTTGGCGCAGTACCACGCTGCGCCACTTTGGCATAAATCAGTGCCTTAAAGTTTCATTTTTCCATGCTAAATGTTTACCCTTTACTATTATAAAGGGACTTGTTAGCAGAACAATAGTGATAGGTCGTCTATGAGGTTTATTCCAAAAAGAATTAAGGAAGTGAAATGACAATGTACATCATTCCATCTGTGGCTTTATAGACGTCACTCAAGCACTGTGTGATTCCGTTTCCTTAACTTCATGTATTTTATCTTGATCTTTAAAGCAAACAGAATACTCTCTCAGTCTGAATACCCAGGGCCAGCGTTATTGATTCCAAGGGCCAGATGTATCATCACGGCCCTTTGCGATTCGGAAATAGTGATTTTTAGGAAATCGCTATTTCCGACTCGCAAAGTGCCATGTATCACATTTGCAATTCAGTAATAGCGATTTGTTAAAAATCGCAAATCCTATTACCGAATCGCAAATTGCGATACCGGCCCCATTCGCAGCTATGGACCTGTTGGCCCATAACTGTGATTTTTTTGCATTTCCAAAATTGTGATTTCTGAACCAGAAATCGCAACTTTGGAAATGCAAAACCCCAGGGGGCCCCCTCTGCTGCACCCCAAAAAACATTTGGGGGACATGTAAGGTGCACAAATGCCAAAAGGGCATGTGTGCTTTACATGTACAATTTAAAAATGCATTTTAAATGCATTTTTAAATTTTGCACCTGGTTACCACCTGGTTTCAGTTAATGGTATTTTGCATGGGCAAAATGCCATTCTGCGAAAAATTGCAATTTGCGATTTTTTTATGCATCTCTTGCCGACTTGGATTTTGCGACTCGCAATATGCTCTTCGCAATTTCCTACTGGAAATATTGAATCGCAAATTGCGACTCGCAAAACCAGGTCGCGAAACAAGAAATCGCAATTTTTGCGATTTCTTATTTTTGGTCTGCGAATGCCTTTCATGCACTGCAGACCACTTTTTTGCACTCGCAAACGGCCGAATTTTGTGATGCGCACCGTTTGCGAGTGCAAAAAAATTTCATACATCTGGCCCCAAATGCTCATATTTTTGAGTATTTAAAGCAATGGACGTTTAAAAGCCTCCACATGCAATGTTAGAGGAATTTCCAATATGCGTTGTCCAAGTCTCAGACTGAAACCTGTCATTTTCCAAAACGTTCTGCGGTGAAGCACACAGGTTACGCCATGTAAATAATTCTTGTTTTAGCCCCGTTCCTTTAAGCATATTGATTCCTCTTGAATATTTTTGGTTTACTTTAAGATATTGGCATTTTAGGTATGCATATTCCATCTCAAATGAAAGCTTAGGGACAGCATCCGTTTTTTAAAAAATTACAGCAGATAGGTAAATTTGGTTTTAGGAGTAAGTTTACAAGCAAATGTACCTTCCCTATTGTTTGGTTTGTCTTGGAAGATTGGGAACATACACACACAACAACATTTGTGAACATACCCACACTTCTCTCCATCCCCTATCCACCCAGAAATCGATCAGAGATTTACCCTAGGAAAGGGCTGGAATAGTTCCCCTTCCAGTGAGAAATTGAATCGATAGGAGTTGGGGAAGTGATGTGACTTCTACACAAGGGAGAATAGAATTTTTGCAAAGAAAAAAAGAACAATTATGGGCCTCCATTTTTCCAGTGGACCCTTCTCCACTAGGGAGAACTCCACACAGGGGACTAATAGCCCTTGGAAATAGCCACATGGTATTCCCAGCAGAACACCTAAAAACCTGCGCTTTGCACAGTTCCAGGCACATACGTCCATTGTACATACTTCCAGGAATGCTTATGGTTCCGAAAAAGTAGTAAAACCGGACCTGCATGTACAGTTAACCTGCAGATGGACTATTTTTTTCGGGGATTCAGGCCCATGCACATTACAGGACTATTCCTAAAGGCATTTTGGAGTAAACAAAGTAGTTTTCAAGTAGTACTCTTTGTGAGAAAAAGCCTCTTTTGTCATTGTTAGTCCCCAATTTTCACCCGGCATTTGATGTAGTCTCTAAGTTGTTAGTGCCCAGGGACCCTGCTAACCAGGTTCACTGGGCCTGAACTCTTTCCCTAAAAGTGTTATGGTGCATTGGTACAACTAGCAACACCTTTAGCTACCACTATAAGTCCCTAGTAATAGGTACTTAGGTACACAGGGCATAGGGTACTAAGGGTAGTCCCCTGAGGGCAGCAGCACAGTTTGTGCCACCCTCTAGGGCCATGCATTCAGAAGCACCCAGCAATGCCATTGTAGGCTAAGTGCTCTGATGCAATCCCAAAATACAAGCTTGACATGGCACACAACATGTTTGCCCTGTTTACCACACACTGCATGCACTATAGATAAGTCACCGCTCAGGCAGACCTTCCAGCCCTAAGGCAGGGTACACTATTGTATGTGTGGACATAGATGCATGAGCAACATGCTCCTACTGTGTCCTTGCCAAACCTGGGACATAGTAATTGTACAGAGCAGCCATTGTAATACATGTGCTGGACACTGGTAAGTACGAGTTTCACAGCTAGATGATGGCTACTTCGATCCCTGGGTTGTTTGGTATCAAACTACTCAGAATGATGAACCCAAACTGGTACCAGTATTGGATGTATTACAAAATATACCCAGGGGTCACCTTAGAGGTGCTCCCTCCAAAAGCTAACTACCTGGGCATGGTTACTGGCCGGTAACAACCAGCCTATCACCACCCTCGCAAGATTCTGGAACCCTGGGGTGAGAGATCCTACTCTCTAGGTCCCAGAACAAGGCCCTTCCTGGGTGGAGGTACAAACACTCCTTCCCTCAGCAATGTGCACTGCCCTGCTAGCGAGCTTCAAAGAGCTTACCGCCTTTAAAACTCGACCCTGAAGCCTGCTACTAGCAGCAGATGGCCTCCACGTTACAAACCCCCACTTTTGGCTGGAGCAATGGTGGGAAACCACACAAAGGATAGGAGGAGTGGTCAACCCCAGCTTGCACCACCACTAAGGTGTTGCATGTGAAGTGACCCCTCCATTTCATTCTCCTCCATCTTGCATGGAAGGAAAATAGCCAGTCAGGTGTGGGGAAGTGACCTCTACCCACAGAAAATGGTCACTTAGTAGGTGTAGCCACCCAAAGTCGATGATCCATTAGTCACTAATAGGTACTCCCCTAAACACCCACTAAATACAGTATTCAGTGGGCATCCCTAGTCCAAGTAATCAAATTCCAAAGACAAAAGAAGAACAGCAACAAAGAAGAGCCAAGGCTCGAGAAATGAAGTCCTGCTGCACCAAGAAAAGGCGCCAACACCTCCTGTTACACCCAGGACTCACAATCTCTGCTGAAGTGTTGCTTGAATGTTGGACAGACTCTAGAAACTCCCAGAGGACCTCTTCAAAAATCACCAAAAATTCCCTTTCAGAGTTAAGGCATCACTCAACAACCACAAGGAGCCAACAAGCCAGTGAGGTCCATTTCACTAACCGTTTTCTGACCACCAAATTAGATGCCGTAGCTAGACCAAACATCACCCAGCAGACCACGTAGACAAATCCTGCAAGTGTGCCAAGCTTGGTGGCACTGCACCCTCCAACGGCTGAACTGTACCATTGCCCTGGGTAGTGGTCACTTCCAATTGGACACCAAGAAGGATAGTTCACTCCGGACTGCAAAATGTCAAGGAGGAAGCCTCAGTCAAGGGACTTCAGAAAACACCAGGAACACCCACCAGGCTGCCCCTGCAAAGCCTCAAGCGACCCTCAAATTGACCTACCTCCTGCTTCCAAAGGCACCTTTGCACACAGCTCCTAGCTCAGTGATTTGCTCTGCACCCGGTTACCCTGTGCCCTGCACCAAAGAACCAAGTGTGCCCTAAGGGACCCACACCCCTTGTAACTTCAATACTCTCAGGGGACCTATCGGACTTACCTTTAAGTCCACCTGTGCCTCGCCTTTCCAAGTGGTCCCCACAATGGCCTGGCACTAGGTCTAACCAGCTCCTACAATTTTCTGCAGCTGCTCCTGCTGAAACCTGGAGCTGCTTGAACTTCTCCAGCTGGTCTGTAGTGCCCACTGATGACCTCGACATACTTTCACAAGGAGACATTAGTAAACGCACTGCCTGATTTTATACGCATATTCATAGTATTTTCACCGTTGATTCCTATGGTGCGTAGTTACGCACAAAAAGGCTAAGGGGCATATTTAAGAGCCCCTTGTGCCTCCTTGTGCACATTAGAGTCATTTTCTCACGCTAATGTAGCCCAACCCGGCCAGATTTACAAAGTGGTGCAATGCAAGCATTATGCCACTTTGTAACCCTTTGCGCCACATTATGCCTGCACCAGGCATAAGGTATGCAAGGGGGGGGTTCCCCCGTTAGGGGGGCTGAATAAAAGGGGCAAAGATATCTAAGAGATTTCTTTGCCGCATTGATTCATCATTTCAACACCTGTCTAGAGCAGGCACTAAAATGAGGCTCCCATTGTTTTCAATGAGCCTCTAGGTGCTTTTCAGGAATAGCGTCAACATTTTTTTCACTAATACAGAAAAGCACCAAACTAGTGTCAAAAATGTTGACGCTAGTTCCCTAACTACTGCCATGGTGCACCATATGTTAAATACGGCACACACATGGTGGCCTTTGGGGGGTGCTAAGGGACCACAAGGTCTTTAATATGCCACTAATTTTATTAAACTTCAGACATTCATAACTTAAAAAGTACTTACTCGATTTTGGTGATCTTGGTCATACATTTTTTATAAAAGTCTGAAGTATTTTTGTAAATTGGTCTTGAGTTATTCTTTTGAGTGTGTGTCTTGCTTCACTGATACTGTGAGTACAACAAATGCTTTGCACTTCTCCAAGATTACCCTAACTGCATGGCGAAGCTGCCACAAGAATTAGACCGTTAGGTGATCTAGTTTTTGCCTCTGTAAACCAACGTGTGGTTGGCTAGACCCCCTGCACATTGTGCCTATATTTGCACAGTACAGAGAGGGCCACCCTCCTACACGATTACCTTCTTTTAAATACCTTTATCAGTTGTCCCCAAATGATCTAAAATGAAAACTAAAATATAAACATTCATGAACTATTTATATATCATTAGTACAGATAGATAGTACTGAACTCTCTTTGCACTTTTACCAAGAGTGAGTCGGTATTCTTGTAGTACTACTCTCCTTACACATATAGGCCCTCATTATGACATGGGCGGTAAATGCTTCCTACCGCCACGCTGACGGCCGCCAACATACCGCCGCAGTTGTTATGACACACACAACAATCCAACAGAATACTGCCACATAAACAAATCCGCCAATACAAAGGTCATTGCAAAAGTGGCGGTCCTAACACCTATACCTTTACGCCAACTGAACAACGCCCACCACATTATGACCCACGAATCGCCAGGGCAGACATTCAAAGGCGGTAAACCATTGGCGGTACATACCGCCACGCTCAGAATGGACACCTACATACAAAACAACACCACATTGGCCAATACAAAAAACACACACGTGACACCCATATACACACCACACCCACCCACCCACACCAATATAAAATACACACCCACATCACCCACAAACCTTTACGAATACAAACCATTGCCAACAGACTTACACCAAGACCACTTATACAACTAGACACACACCACTCACACCCATACATCCCTCATGCACCCAACTTCACACACCGCACCACATTACTCAACACACTCTCACCAACACACACCACACAACACCCATGTCCCCACAAAGGCAGCCCAGTTTCACTGATGAGGAGTTAAGGGTCATGGTGGAGGAAATTGTCAGAGTAGAGCCACAGCTCTTTGGAGCACAGGTACAGCAAATATCCATTACAAAGAAGATGTAGCTATGGCGGAGAATCATGGACAGGGTCAACGCCGTGGGACAGCATCCAAGAACAAGGGAGGACATCAGGAAGAGGTGGAATGACCTGCGGGGAAGGTGCGTCCTGTGGCAGCAAGGCACCAGCTTGCTATACAGAGGACTGGCGGTGGACCCCCACCTCCTCCCCCACAGCTCACAGCATGGGACGAGCAAGTCTTGGCAATACTGCATCCTGAGGGACTCACTGTGGTATCCGGAGGACTGGACTCTGGTAAGTCAATATTTAACCCTTATTACCCTCCATACCTGCATGCCATGACACTCCCTCACACTCATCACTCCACTCCACCCCACACACTGCACCAACGCAGAAAATTAACCCCAATGCCAAGCCCTGCATGCCATACCAATGCATGGACAGCCCTCCCAGCCCTGCATGGACACCCATCACCAAAGCATGCACAGCATAGGGGAACTAACAATCCCACAATACATCACCATACACAAGCAAAGGTGGCAGGGCAACACCAACGATATAGGGGAAGCCAGGGATGTACAATTTGTCATACACATAAAGCATAATATGTCACTCATATCCCCACAGGTACCCCAGCCAATGTCAGTGGAGAGGAGGTGCCATGACTATCCAGTCCCCCAACAGAAGATGCCCCCAGTGATGATAGTAACTCTGGACTTCAGGATCTGGATGACCTACCTGGCCCATCATGGACCACTGGACAACCAGTCACCCAAGCCTACTCACACACCTCCACAGAGACTCCCCCTTCAGTATCCAACACCACAGCACCCACCCAGCGTACCCACACCTCTGTCCCCAGGACATGTCAATCAGCAGTGTGCCCACCTGTACAGGGAACCCAGACCACACCTCACTCCCAAGACAATCTGGACCTGGGGTCAGTGGCAGTGGGCACACCATTCAGGGGCACAGGGCAACAAGGACACTGGGAGGACTGCTGTGCGCGAGGGGGAGGACAGGACCAGGGAACCGACTCTCCAGGAGGTAATCTCCAAGATCCTGGGAGCCTACCAACATTCCCAGGACACGATGGGCCAGATCCTTGACAACGTGCAGGACAACAGGCGGCTGCAGGAGGGACAGTCTCAGGGGATCAGGGAGGACTTGCAGGCCATTAACACCACCCTGATCTCCGTAGCAGGGGTGCTGTAAGACATAGCCAACATCAGGAGGGAGGCAACAGCACACCAGCGGGCTCCTACCACTAGCCAGTCCATTGACCAGCCCTCCACCTCTGCTGCCGCTAGTGGGCAGGAGGCGACGCAACAGGACCCACAGGCCACCAGCACCCCTCCCCCTGCAGAAGGTGAACCACCTCACAAGCATTCCCTGCAACCCCGGCAGAAGCCAAAGACACTTGCCAAGACCCCCACCAGGAATTGAGAATCTCCTGATTGTCCCCCTTGTGTCCTACTCAGTCACTTTGTCCACCTTGAGCTGCCATTGCTCCCCTACCTATGGCCCCTTGGACACTGGACCTGTGCTACAAACAGACTGGAACAATTCCATGGACTTTCTTCCATCATCACCCCATTGCATTGCACCTTCCCCTAAATTTCTTAGCACTACAATAAACACCCTTGAACACAACTCAACTACTGTCATGTGTTGAAAATGTGAATTCTTGGAAACAGTTACATCCATTGCAAATCAACTGTACATTGTGAGAGCATAGAAATAATGGCCTTTAGCTGGCTGTAGTCAGCACATCAGTACACAGTTGTCATAGCACCAACATCTGTAAAATGACAAACCATAGGTTACATTAAGTGGAGGTAAAAGGAAGTTAATGCCATCATGCCACAGCCACACAGAATACACCAATAATCATAGAAATGTGAAGTTGCACTGTCTCACCTGTGTGTCATTGGAAGTACCAACGGATAACTGATGTTCTGTTGTCCTCATTCTCAGCCTCTTCATCCTCACTGTCATCAGGGTCTACTGCTGCCACAGGGGCATCTCCTGTCTCCTCCTCCCGCAGAAAGGGTACATGGCGTCTGAGGGGCAGGTTGTGCAACATGCAGCATGCCACTACTATCTGTCAGACATTCTCGGGTGAGTAGCACAGGGATCAACCTGTCAGATGGAGATACCTGAACCTGGCCTTCAGGAGGCCGAGGGTCCTCTCGATGATCCGTCTGGTTCACCCATTGGCATCATTATATAGTTCTTCAGACCTTGTCCTGGCATTTCTCACAGGGGTCAGCAGCCACAATAGGTTTGGTTAGCCAGAGTCACCTGGAGATATTGAAGGACAACATTTAGCAACACACAATCCTATGGGGTCAACACCTGAGGCATACACTAACATATAGTGGGTGGGGACCAAGGCTCACCTATTAGCCACACCCAGTGCCTCTGTAGTTGGGCCATGACATTTGGGATGCTGTTATTTTCAGAACAAAGGCATCATGCACCGACCCAGGATACTTAGCGTTGATGTGGGAGATGTACTGGTCCGCTAGGCTCACCATCTGCACATTCAGTGAGTGGAAACTTTTACGATTACTGTACACCTGTTCATTCTGGTGGGGTGGACAAACATAATATATGTACCATCAATCACCCCAATAATATTAGGGATATGTCCCATTGCATGTAATCCTGCCTTCACAGAGGCCAGATCTTCCACCTGGGGGAAAGAAATGTAGTTGCACGTGTTTTATCAGGGCAGACAACACTCCTGCCAGCACAATTGAGAACATTGGCTGTGACATTCCTGCTGCCAAGCCCACTGTCACTTGGAAAGAACCAGTTGCCAGGAAATGGAGCACTGATAGCTCTTGCACAACAGGGGGGATCCCAGTCGGATGAGAACAGGTCAGGCTCTAACAGGGCACACAGCTCTGTGATTGTGGCCCTCTCCAGTCTACAGGTGAGTATAATGTGCCTGTCCTCCAGTGTAGCTAAGTCCACCAGGGGTCTGTACATGGGAGTATGTCTCCACCTCCTATTCATCCACAGTGGTAGGTATCTAAGGGACACAAGAGTGAGTAGGCTGTAACAATTTGAACAACAAAACCACAACTGCAGTCCACATGGTGCACTTATGTATTGGGACAGTGTTAATGGCAAAGTATGTGCCAATCTAATCTGTGATGCAGTAATTGTGGATATGCCTGTTCCCCCCCCCCTGAAATGGACACTGCTTTTCCTGTGTGTAGGGACAGGTGGAAGTGAGGTAACTCCCCTGACGTTGAGCGTCATGGCGGAAGGCGGTCTTGCACCGCCGTGCAATTCCTCATTGGATTATATGGGGATTGGTGGAGTACAGTGGCCAATGGGGATCTATGCCGGCGGTGACGGTGTACACTGCCGCGGACATGACCACCATTTTCTATCTGATTCCCCACTTATTTCCTGACCTTCAACAGGAGAACACCTACACTGCGTGTGCTGCTGTGACATGTATCTGGAACCTACCATGGCCAGTGTGACGAGGGAAAGGGCCCCAGCCTTCTCTTCAGAGGATTGGGAGCGACTGGTGGTGGGGTCCTACCCCAGTACACACAGTTGTACGGGTCTCCAGACCAACAGGTGAGTACACTTTGGACACAATGCATATGGGAAGGATGCATGGAGATGTGTGTGCAAGCATCGTGTCATCGGGGGTGGAGGTGGAGAAATGTCTTGTGGCAGTGTACATGTTGTGCGCTGGGCTATGTGGGTTCCAATGGTGATGGAAACAGGTATGGTGGGCCATTTGTGTGACAGGCTTGACTATTTGATTAATGGTGTTCTCCTGTTTGTATTGCTTCTGTAGCTCAGCGCCCATCAGAACAAGGGAATATGGTGTGCCATCGCCAAGGACGTGGGAACCCTGGGGGTCTATGGTAGACAGAGCACCCACTGTCGGAAACGGTGGGAGGACCTGAGACATTGGGCACTGAAGACCGTGGAGGCCCAACAGGGTTTGGCCTCCCAATGAGGAAGGGGTGCCTGTCAGATCCTGACCCCCCTGGTGGCCTGCATCCTGCGGTGGCCTACCCTGAGCTGTAGGGGCACTTGAGGGAATCACAGCAGCCACAAGGGGGTGAGTACAGTGGGTATCATTACATATTTTGGCTGGTGGGTTGGTATCCGGGTGGTGGATGTGTGTTAGTGGGTGCCCCTAAGGCCAGGCCAGACATTGCAGCATGGGTCATCTGAAGGGTAATGGGTGTGTGGCAAATACAGGTGACCTAGCTTGTTAGCAGTCCTTCCTTTTCAGCCAGGGCATCATGGGTCCCAAGACTGCTGCAGTTGGTGGTGTGTGCTCCTCATCTTGCCTTAGTGACTAGCCATATCACTGGTAGTGCAATGCATAGTGCTTAAGCCTGTTCTGTGTGTGTGACGGTGATGTGTATTACCAATAGAGGTGTTGGTGCAGTCATTGACCCAGTGTATCCTTTGTCTCTCTCCCCCTTTCTTGTTTTGTCATCCTGTCCTTGTGTTCATTAGCATAATCTGGCGGAGGAGCAGGGGCATCCCACAGGACCTGAGGGAACCAGTGGGACAGATGGGCGAGGGGCGCACCACGGCGGAGATTGGAGAAGACAACACAGACTCAGAAACCTCCTACGATGGAAGCTCCCTGATGGTGGCTGACACCCCAGCTGCAGGTACAGCTGCCACCCCTATACCAGCACTGCCCTCCCAGCAACCCAGCAGCCCCTCAGCGAGTTGACCGTGCCCGCTCACCCAGGAGGGTGGGCCTCTCCTTCGCCCCAGGCACCTCAGGTCCTGCCCCAGTCAGCCCTGCTGCCCTGAGTGAGGAGGCTATTGACCTCCTGAGATCCATCTCTGTAGGGCAGTCAACCATTGTGAATGCCATCCAGGGGCTGGCATCCCAGATGCAGCAATGCAATGAATTCCTAGAAGTTGTACTGGTGGCCCAAAAGAGATCGATTCAGGCTCTGGCCTCCTCCTTGAAGTCAGCCATTGTCCCTGCTTCTACCATCCACCCTCCAACTTTCACTTCCCAGTCCCATTCTCCTCAACCCCAACCTATCCCAGGGACACATACAGACGAGCATGCACACAAGATAACACCCAAGAGTGTCACAGGCAACCACAAATACCACACTTCATCCTACAAGCACTCAGGCAAACACCATACAGTTGCAGACACGACAACATCCACTGCCCCCACTGTCTCCCTCTCCTCCTCCTCCACCTCCCTCCCAGTCACGCCCACACTAACACCTGCATGCGCTACATCAACATCCACTACCAGCATCACCACACTAAGCAGAACACACACCTCACTGGCAGACACCTCCACAACAGCCATGCACACGTCCCCTGTGTCCTCTACCACCCTGTCTGTCCCCCCGCCTAAAGGACAACAAACGCAAGCACTCAGACACCCAACAGCCATCCACCTCACATCAGCATACAGCCCATGCATCTGCACCCAAATCCGGCAGACATCCACCTCTTACAACCACTCCCTCAACCTCCACTCCCATTACTCCTCTATCCTCCAGCCCCAACGTCACTAAAAAACTTATTTTTTCCCAACTTGACCTCTTCCCACCCCCTGCCCGCCAGTCCTGCCCATATGAGCAGGGTACCAAAGACCCAGCCCAGCACCTCATGGTGGTAAGGATACCACACCTCCATCGAAGAAGGGGAAGGAGGCTGCACCACCAGGCAAGAAAGGGAAGGAGCCTGCACCACCAGGCAAGAAGGGGAAGGAGCCTGTACCTCCAGGAAACAAGAGGAAGGAGCCTGCCCCTCCACCCAGGAAGGGTAAGAGGCCATCCCCCCCTGCCAGGAAAGGTAAGGGTTCCATGCCCTGTGTAATGGAGGAGAAGAAGACCTCTACTCCAGCGGAAGCTGTCAGGGTGACACCTCCACCACCACCAGCTGTCACGGGCCCCCACCGCCAGCTGATGAATTGCAGCCATCAGCAACTGCAGAGGTTGCCCAGGAGGCTCCTCCATCCACCACAACACTGCAGCCATCAGCAACTGCAGAGGCTGCCCAGGAGGCACCACCATCCGCCACCACACTGCAAACATCACCGCCAGTGGACGCCACGTAGGCCACCCTCCAGGGACTGCTGTATGAGTTGCCTCCTCCAGAACCACTGGGCAAGTCACCCACTTGAGAGATTGTGGCCTTGCACTCCCCAGGACAGAGCAATGGGCAAGTTGCCCCCTCCAGAACCAGTGGGAAAGTCACCCACTCCAAAGACTGTGGCCTTGCACTCCCCAAGACAGAGAAATGGGCATGGTGCCCCATCCAGAACCAGTGGGCTTGTTCCTGCATCCAGCTGAGGTGCCCCCCCTGAGGTGCCAGCACATTTGCAAACTGATGCCCCTGCAGAGTACCATCTGGATGAGGTCAGGATTCGGGTTTGGCCTTAGACTGTGCCCTGTGGCTACATGGGCCCTTTGAACATTGGACTGGGCAGTGTCCCTTTGTGTACATGTGTGCATATCTATATCAATGACAAATCAAATATGTTTTCTAGATATTGATTTGATTACAATCACTTTCGTCCATTCCTGTTGTCCTTGCATTATTCTGCTTTTATCGGGGACAAATTGTTTTTCGTGTGCAGCTGGTTGTTTGTATGGTGTGTGTGAGGATGGTGTATGTTGTGAGTGTATGTGTCACTCTCGTTTTCCTCCCTCTCTCCCTTGTGTGATAGGTGGCTGTGCTCACCGTTGTCGTCTTCGTCGGCATTAGTGTTCCAGGTGGAGCATAACGTAGAAGATCATCGGGAAATCTTGCAGTTCGGGTTCCATGGTAGCATTGTAGTTCCCTGTGTCTCCGATGGTGAGTCCTTTCTCTTCTGTGTTGCGTTTCCATCAGGCTTTTGATGGTGTTGGTACCGCCCTGTAAAAGGTGGCAGTTTGCAGGCTCAAAATATGGTGGGCGGTACTTTGTCCTCCGCCTGGCTGTTGGTGGCTACCGCCGTGGTGAGTGTTGTTAACGCCCTGCCCGTTGGTGTGGTACATTGGCTGTCTATGGGAGTTATCACCGCCATGGTCATAATTTGGCAGTAGTTACCGCCAGCCTGTTGTATTTTGTGAATCAGTCCCTGAGTTGCTTTTGCATTCATCTAAGGACTTACATTTGTTATCTGTATTTGTAAAGCTCGCTATCACTTGCAAGGGTATACTGGTGCTGAGCAGGTGTGTGTGCTTATCTCTGCCTACGGTAGACAGTTAATCAAAAAGCCAGGTCATCAGCTTTTTGTAGAATTCAGTGAGAGAGGAAGAGGCTCTTATGTGGAGTTGGAGCCCATCCCACATTTTAGGAGTGATGTAAGAGAACACCTTTCCTCCTGATCTTGTTGTGTGTATGTGTGGGATGTATGCGAGTAAGAGACCTACGGATCAGAGGTGCCTTGATGGTTGGTGGCAGGCAATGGGACTGTTTAGGGAGGTGGACCCTAAGTTCTGTAGTGCCTTGAATATATGTCTGACGAGTTTAAGTTAAGGATATCTGTGTATCTGGAGCCAGTTGAACTCCATGAGGTGTGGTTTTATGGCAGTTCTGTGTGGAAGGATGAGGATGAGTCTGGCTGCCACCTTCCGGATGGATTGTAGTCGTCTATTGAGTTGGTGATCACAGCATTGAGTGTGTTCTCAAAGTCCAACTTCCTGGTGACTGGGGTGTGAGCAATATTTTTCTAGTGTTGCTTAGAAGGTATTTGAAGATCTTCGTCAATATTAGACCGTCAGCCTTAGGGTGGTTTTCCCCCAAACTTTTTGTCTTCCTCCTCCATTTGTGCTGATCTTGGTTTTGCTGACCTTGACACTCAGCACACTTAACCACTGCTAGTCAGTGGTAAAGTGCATGTGCTCTCTTCTTAAACCATGGAAACCTCAGCTTATTCCTCAATTGGCACATGTAATGTACTACCTAACAAAGTGGCATTACATAAAATGAAAGCTGCTAGTGGGCTTGCAGCACTGATTGTGCCATCCACTTAAGTCACTCATTAAACAGGTCTCAGGCCTGCCATTACAGATTGTGAGCAGTTTTTTAACCAACATTTTGACCTGAATATACATAACCATTTTGCCAACCTCAAGCCTTCCTAGGGCACCCCTAGTGTAGGGCCCGGACACTTGTCATTTTATATTTTTATGTCCTAGTAGTGAAAAACTCTTAAATATTATTTTTTTTAAACTACCAGGCCTTCCTCCCTTATAAGATAACATGCAGGTTACCTTATTACATTCAATAAGTTATAATTGCCAAATTGAAACCAGTGGTGTCTTTGGAATTGCAATAACAAATCCTAATTTATGGTGAAATTGGATTTTAAATTACGATTTTGAAAATGCCACTTTTAAAAAGATGGTATTTTCCTTCGTATTTTCCTTCCTTGGTCATTTAGTGCTTGTAGCCTGTGCCTACGTCACATGACTGGGTGTAGCTGACAGCTGGGCTTTGTGTATTCTTCCTCTACAGCCGTATACAATATAGAGCTTGGGTGCGCCTGGATGGGCCATCACTGGCAGGATGAGAGGAAGGAACTGGACACAGCCCCACTAAAACCTGAATAGGCTGTGTTCTGCCTCCAAACAAAGGGCTACATACCCCCCCTGTAGTAAATTTTTAGCAAGGTAGAGAAGGCAGGATGCCTGGGGTCTTCAAAGGAAAACCTCTAGACACCTCCCTCACTTCAAAGGCACAACTGTGAATAAATACTGGACTTCAGACATCAACTTTCCAGCACATTTCTGGGCCTGTGGATAATTTGATAGGAAGAAAGGCTGCAGTGCTGATGAAGGACTGCCACTTTGCAGGATTACTGTCCTACTGGACTACTGCCTAGCTGGACTGCTGCCTTGCTGTGCTGCCTTGCTAACTGCTGCTCTCTTGTCTGAGTGCGCAAGACTGGATCTTCATCCTTTGAACCCAGAACCGCAGAGTGACTGCAAGGGCTAGTTGTCAGGCTTTCTGATTTGAAGCCATAGGGACACAGCAGTCTTCCAACAACCCTGCACCTAGACTTTGCCTTCTGTGAGTCTACCTTGCCAAGTGGTGCCATCCCAGTCCTGGACCCTGAGAAGTGGACTTGAGGTCCCCTGTCAGCCTCTGTGGATCCAGGGGAGCTGATGCATCTCCTCTGCCGTGCAGTGTAACCTCAAGCAGAACCAATGCATTACCACTGCTGCTTGGATCAGAAGAGACAAAAAGACCTGCGTTGCATTGAAGCCTGTTACCATATCAGAACCACTGCTATGCAATGCATCCTCTAGGTAGGTCCTCACATCTCTTGTTGACAGTATCCTCAACGATGATGTTGAACTCCTTATGGCAGCCTGGCAGCTCCTCAAATTGAACACATCACCCCAACTGCGTAATGCATCCTCAATGCTTGACTTTGCATCTTAAGTGCTTGTCAATGTGATCCTCAATGACACCGAAGGAATTCACATCGCCACCTTCCTGCATTCCTGGATCTGATGCATCACTTGAGCTGCACAACACATCTCTGAAGTGGATCTTTGCAATGGTCCGCAAACCAGATGTATTCTATTCAGCATGCCTCACTGGGTTCTTTCTTTAATATTTGTTTTTATTGAACACAAATGAGCAGGGATGATAAACATTATATACAGAACATAATACAAATAGCCTAAAATATCCTGGAACCCACATCATGCTTTAAAATACTTCATCAGTGCAGCATATCTTCACATGTTTCTGTGCCTGGCATGTTTGTGGATCATTGCATGGGTTGTTATACTAGATATCTATGAATTTCTGCTCTCTTTTTATCACACTTATCTACTCATCACTCTTATGTCATGTCTCTATCAAACTATCCTCCATTCTCACTCGGACTCATCCCAAATCCCTTCGACCACTTTCATCTCCTAAATATCTCTGCCTAAGCTCTTCCCTCCACCTCCACATCTAACTCACCAAACCTCACTCTACCTCTGTGACCTCCCACACAACCCTACTAAATTCTCCTGCATTCATCTCACCCTGCTACTATGCTCTCCCTAACCCTTCCACATCCTCTTTCTCCTCCGCTCCCCTTTTATTCATCTCAAGCCTTTGGATTGAATAAATGAAGGATAAACTCCCAACTAACACTTCTGGATTTCTTTCCTCCTCCACCCCTCCATTACTCCAGTCAATCTAACTAACAAACTCTCATATCCGCAACTCAAATTAACTCATAATAATACTAAAACTGTACTCCTTATTTAAATTATACTAATCCATCACTAATTCTTGTTGGGTACCGGAGTAGCGTGCTACTCATCGAAAAGCGCTTCGACGCCTCGTCAGGGGTAGTAAGCGCTATATAAATACGATTACAATACAATACAATACAATACAGTGAAGAGATACAACATAAAACAGACTTTTAACCGAATTCCGGGAAGCTAATAACTTCAAACATTTAGATCCTGCTCTCAAGCTCTGGATCCTAATATCCCAGAAAAAGTGGACATGTGCAAAAATGCTTACAAGTACTAGATAAAGCAATACTAAAGTGCTGTTGTGCTGGTGTGTTGGGAAAAGCATAATACTACTAGAAAAGTTGGACTCCTGTAGAACAGCTGCAAACAAGAAAAAAACAAGGATAGCATCATGTTACACAGAGTAGTACCATTCCTCCACCCTTCTAGTAACCCAGAACATATATGTGACACCACCCGACATTTTACAAAAAAATAAAATAGTGCCATGATGACTAAAAACCTTGAAGCCCCCCACTCTTTTAGCATATGCCTTCTCAACCCTTTTTGTTCTAGAAAGTTTCTATAACCAATCTCCATATGATGGAGCACGTTCTGTACGCCAGCATTGGAGAGTAAGCGAACGGTTCACAGAGAGTGCAATTGACATAAATATCTGTGCAGATTTACCCACTTGAAGGCCCTGTATCGTTGAGCAAAACCAAATAGAACCAGCAATGGTTCCAACTCTACTGTATATCTGCTACCAAAGCCCGGTTCAGCGCAGAAGAAACAAAATGCCAGAAGGGCACCAGTTTTGGGCAGGAGTAAAAAGTATGAAGCCATGCACCAGCACCCTCCTGCTCACAACAAAAACAGTGATCCTCTAAAGAAGGCAATTTTCTGGGGAGGGATGCCGGGATATAGTACGCCATCCAGTGAGATAATAATTACAATCTCTTAAAATTGTCCACCTTTAAGGCTTTGTGGCCCAAAAAAGAGATCACTTGCCAGTCATCCTCGGAAAACCAGCATTGAGTTGCTCCATCATTCTTCTCCAAAACAGAAGTGAGGCATACCTGTGACCCTCCGTTACCTAACAGCTTCTACCAGTTCCCTGTACCAGAGGGATTAGACCTATAAAGCACCCGCAACACAGGGTGCATTTTAGGGTGAGGATCCAAATAGTGGGACCTCAAAAAATGAACATTCTGCTGGTAGCTGAACTAAATCACTTACATAAATCGCCACATCCTGCGCAGATCTCCTGCCAAGTCATACATCTACCCTGGAGTAAAAACTGTCATATTTTCTAAACCCCAAGTGGTGCCAAAACTTAATGTATGATGAGGAGAGTTGTAACCTCTTAGAGGTTCATGAGTGTTAAACCTGTTAAGATTTGATTTGAGGGATAAAATAATAACAGGCGGGCACTCCAGCCCCGTATTAGCTTATTTCTGTTCTTTTGGGGGGTAATTTTGGGGTCTTGATAAAAACTCGAAGTTTTGTACCGGCTTTGTGCATCACAGCATCTAGAAAACATTTATCAAGCATTGCTCCACCAGTCAATGTTCTGACCATAAGATCTAAAAGGGCTGCCTCATAATTTGTCTGTACATGACTGAGAGCCAACCGACCCTGTGCAGTCACAAGCTGGAGCACTGAATACTTCACCCTAAGGCCTGAATTAATACTTTTTGGTGCAAAACTGCAGGAACACAGTTTTGCACCTAGAGGTATAGTGCCGGCTTGCACCATTTTACAAAGCCAGCCGGGCACCATATTAGTAGTATGGTATAAGCCGGCACTAAACTTTGGCTAGCTTCTGAAGAAATTACGCTAGCTGGGTGGGGTTGGCGGTAGCAAAGGAGAGGGTTGTACATCAGAAAATGACGCTAGCCTGGTTAGAGGTAAAAAATAATTGCCTCTAACCAGACCAGCACCATTTCCTAGCACACAACCACCAAAAACATGACTCCTGTCTTAGGAAAGACAGGAGTCATGGCCACCACCCCAATGGCCAGCACAGGGGACAAGTGTGTTTAGCCATGGTGTTTAGCCATGGAAATGTTTCTGCAGGCTCCCTAACGCCTGGTCTGACGTAGGCATTAAATAATGGTGCTAAGCAAGCTTAGCACAATTAATTAGCCCCTCCTCCCTCCCGTGCGTCATTTTAGCACAGGGGATAAATATGGTGCTATGGGGATAGCACAGTTTTTTGGATGGGAACACCTACCTTGCATGTCATTGACTCAAGATAGGTTCACTCATCCAAAAAATTGTGCAACCTCCTATATTTTGACATTAGGAGTATAAATATAGGCCATAGTGTCAAGGCTACTAAAAAACTATCTTGCTTGATGGGAATATTTGGAAATAAAAATAGTAGCAATGGGAGAATAGACATATCAATAAAAGCCACGCTGTCTCTCAATGTCAATGGGAGAAGTGCCCATGTATCCAAAAGAGCTTTTATTTTATGAAACAGTTGGAGAAAATGTTGTTGAAACAACTGAGAATAGTTATTAGTCACATAGATCCCAAGACAGCTAATAGGGGCTTTGGATAATGCTTGTTGCTGTAAGGAGGGAGGAAGACTAATAGCAGGGGTATGAAAAAGAAGCAGTACAGTTTTGTTTTGATTACTTGTATTGCCTCTGATATCTTCAAACTGTGATAATTCCTGTAACACTCTCTGTACATTCTCTCTTTCAGGTTTCACGTAAAGAACAACATCATCAGCAAACATTTTCAATTTGGACATATGTAGTATAGGGACTTCAATACCTAGATTAGCCCTGATCCTAACTGCAAAGGGCTCGAAAAAAAGTAAATAAAATAGGGGAAAGAGGGCATGCCTTCAGAGTCCCCAGATTGATGTTGACTACTCCCGCCAGCTGAGAATTCACCATAACTTTGGCTTGGGCACCTTGACATAGCTTGCTGAGCATGTCAATAAATTGGAGAGGAAAACCAAAAATGTTCAAGAGAAAAACAGAGAGTGTGTCAATTGACTAGATCGAAAGCTGTCTCTGCATCAACCATTATTACTGTCACTCTGGTGTTAGTAGCTGAGAAATAATCTAATACTTGTACTTGAAAGTCGGTGTTGTTAGCCATCAGGCGACTGGCCAAAGAACCCATCTGCTCCCTATGAATTAGGGTTTGGGCAAGAGGAGTAGCACGGGTAGCCCATATCTTCATAAATAGCTTATAATCTGTGTTGAGCAAGCCTATGGGACAGTATAAATTCACATCACAAGGGTTTTTCCTTTCTTTAAGAGGCGGTACCACTATTTACAAAAAAGAAGTCCTGAATAAGCTGCCACAGGTTGGCAAGCCATGCCCCATCGGATAATAAAGACCTACCCAACTACCACATAGGCCTCTGTTTCCTTTATGCCTCTATCTTAATCGTGTTTAAATCCTCAGAGTAGTCAGAGAAAGATTGGCCTAGATGACAGAGTTAAGCCTCTTGACACAGCGGGAGACCAAGAAAAGTCAATGCGGGAAGCAGTGTGATATTGTTGTGAAAAACAAGTAAATTGCATAGTACTAGGATGATCGAGCCTCCAAGGATCCACTAGGGCAAAATCATGCTTTATTACTTCTCAGATCGTTTATGTATTTGGTTTAAGTTGTTTTTTTGACTCAAATTATCCAACACTAAATCCTGAATTAAGTTAAAGTCGTCCTCAAAACCAGAGTCCCGGCAGTACCCATAGCCACCTTGTAAATCTGTAACAAAGCATCAGAGTCATTAGCTACTGGAGCATAATAATTAACCAAGTTCAATGGAGCACCGTTAACTTGAACCTTCAACCATAGCCACCTGCCCTGGTGGTCTCAAATCACATCACAGACCTGCCCCTTCCCCGAAAGAATTGCTACCCTCCTTACTGCCAAACCTGCGGAAGCAAAGAACTTTAGCCCATTTATTTGTGGAATATGAATTTTAGGGCAGTTAGTCTTCATATGAGTTTCCTGCAAAAATACGACATCTGGATGGAAAGCCTCTAACCACCTTAACATTCCCACATATTCCTGTCTATTTGACATACCATTTATATTGCAAGAATCACATCTAATTTCACATCCCATTACTGATAACATCCTGCTTTTTAAGCGCGACCTTGCATTGATCTGTGTTCAAGAGCAATAACTCAACCTTGTCCTCATATCTGCTCTTTTTTATATTGCATACAATTAGGGAGACCCCCACACCATAAGTGAATTTTCAAAACCTACACTGCATTGATCTGTGCTCAATGATATGGACCTATACTCAGTTTGCTCTTTTTATATTGTCTGAACAACGTCTCCCCAAAAATCCACCCATCCTCCCAAAAAAGGGAGAGCCATACCAAACGTGAAAAAATGAAAAAACAAAACCCCTTGCAGGTGGAGAAATGCCAGCATTACCCCTCCTGCAATATAGCACCTTATGCTGAGTGCCATGACTTTGCACGCTATAGTGACCCTGATCCCCCTCCCCCACATGCCATAAGAAAACTAGAAATAATTTTTTAGCATTTTTAACAATCCAGTCAGTAAAATTTATCAACGAATCCTCAGTTCAACACTTGAAGTAAGAACCTTGGCTTATTAGAGAATCTGTGCAGAAACTCCTGAGCCTCCGCAACATTAGTGAAAAAATTGAATTGTACCTTGGACAAAACCTTCAATTTTGATTGCTGCACGATTGATGCTTGCAAGCCATGGGCCTTAAGTAGATGCATCAGTTTCATGAAGTATTTTCTCCTGCGAGCATCGCAAGCAGTCATATTGGAAATAATGCAGGTGTAGAGAACTGCTTGCGTCTGATAGCCTCTCCCAGAACCATTTTTTTTCCCTGATAATCCATAAAGTTGACCAGAATAGTGAGTGAAAACTTAACACTAGGAGGGCGATCAGCTGGCGCACAATGGGCCATAGTTATCAATAGATCCCCTGAGAAACCTTGAAGGACCTGGGATCTGATGAAAGAGTCGACCCATTGAGGGACTTGCTGACCTTCACTGCCCTCTGGGACCTCCCACAATCTGTAAATTAGAGCACCAGGAGTAATTTACAAGCTCCTTAACTTGGTCTCAAGAGATAAATTCCACTTCACAAGCTGGGTGATGTGCTTCTGAGTCGATAAGACTTGGGGGGTCATTCTGACCCCGGCGGTCTTAGACCGCAGGGCCAGGGTCGGCGGGAGCACCGCCGACAGGCCGGCGGTGCCCCGCAGGGCATTCTGACCGCGGCGGTAAAGCCGCGGTCAGACCGGCAACACTGGCGGTCTCCCGCCAGTGTCCCGCCGCCCTATTGAATCCTCCAAGGCGGCGCAGCTAGCTGAGCCGCCGAGGGGATTCCGACCCCCCTACCAACATCCAGTTCCCGGCGGTCCGCCCGCCGGGAACCGGATGGCGGTAGGGGGGGTCGCGGGGCCCCTGGGGGCCCCTGCAGTGCCCATGCCACTGGCATGGGCACTGCAGGGGCCCCCGTAAGAGGGCCCCTACAAGTATTTCACTGTCTGCTTGGCAGACAGTGAAATACGCGACGGGTGCAACAGCACCCGTCGCACCTTCCCACTCCGCCGGCTCGAGTACGAGCCGGCATCCTCGTGGGAAGGGAGTTTTTCCCTGGGCTGGCGGGCGGTCTTTTGGCGACCGCCCGCCAGCCCAGGGAAAAACTTAGAATACCCTCCGCGGTCTTTCGACCGCGGAGCGGTATTTCGGAGGGGGAAGTCTGGCGGGCGGCCTCCGCCGCCCGCCAGACTTAGAATGACCCCCTTGGTCTTCCAGTTACAACACTTTGGCCTCTGCCTCCTTGAGCCTCTCTGGGAGCTGAGCCATTGCCTGTACAATTTTGTAATGCCTCACATACAGAGCTGCTTCTTCTGTGGCCTGTCATGCCTTAAGAGCCCTGATCTTTCAAATATCATATTAAGCATGCTTTTAATGTCCATTTGCATTGCTACTGCCTCGTCCATGTAAACTTGATGCTGTTTTTCCTTCCGGCCCAATCATTTAACGGGGACGGACAAACAAGGGGTTGTAGCGGAGGGTCTTGAAGCTGCATTAGTTATACAGAAGTTCTAGGGGTAAAAATAAGTTCAGATGGGGCTGCCTGGAGAGTAGCAGGCTGTTTGGATTCTGAGGCAGCAGGACCTGATTTACCTTTTACGAACAGAGGATAGCCATTAACTTTGCCAGGCTTAGCCTTGAGAACCTGACCAGCCCCACCAGACGATGCTGGCTCAAAGGTTGAGACAGAAAAAAAGGCAGAAGGCTCCATGAAGACAGACGCTGTAGCAGACTCCGTAACAGCATTGAGAAAGTCAATCAACTCAAGCACAGTCTCCGCAACCATGGAGACCTGGAGTGGACCCACTTGAGAACCCACCCCCAGTTGCACAGCTCTAATCCCTAGCCACTCACACTGACAACCCAACAACAGAAGGGTGTCCACTGGACTTGAAGAATTAAATGACACCCTGCTCTCCTTATGCGAGTGTGGGCTATAATTTTCTCTTGCAACAAGCTACCCAGCTCATTCCCTTGGCCCTTTGTGTCAGAGCGGAGGAATCCAAGTTTGTTGCTTTGCCAGGCTTCAAGTATTTCTTCATTTTTTTCTTTTTTCTTTTCTCCCAGGCTTGCTTTCTTTTCTTTCTTTTCTTTGTTTGCCAGCAGAGAGGTTTGACTACATGGATGACTGGACTAAGTGGCATCTAATACGAAATTAATGGAAGAAGTTAATGTTGCAAGTTACTAGAGGCCCTATAAGATGACCAGACAAGATAAGTCAGAGTCAAAGAAAGAGGCAGCAAGCATCAGGCAGAACCTTCTAGAAAATTCGACGAAATTTATGTAGATGCAGTCACCAATGGTAACTAGCCAGGGGAGGTCTGTTACTGTTTGCCAAAATTGCAACCTAATAGCACCTGCTGCTAGCCAGACAAATAATCCAGCCATGTTTCCCCTGAAAACATGGCTGGCGGAAGCAATTTCTGTAAAGGCAGATACAAACTTGAGTTCAATGTCTGAGCATGCAGGAACTGGGTTCTTGTAGCTAGCCCATCACAGTCAACCTGAACATCTGACTTTGTCCCATTCCGGTGCACCCAGATACGCACAGTTGGCTCTTTAAGTCTTTTAGTGCTATTTTTACTAAAATCTTCAAAACTGAACATCTCAGTTCTACTGATTGGATTTTTGTCATTTTGATCTCTATTTTTCTAAACTGGTGTGAGATCATTTTGTGCTGTGTCTTCACTCTGATACTGTTTGATGTATTGCACAAATACTTTACAAATTGCCTCTGAGTGAAGCCTGGCTACTCTGTGCCAAGCTACACGAGAGTTGAGCACAGGAGAATTGAGGGCTGGCTTGTGACTGTGACCTGAGAAAAATTGTGGTTGCTGCTTGAGAAGGGTTTCGCCACCTCAATCAGTAGCAACATTTCTTACACTCAGGCCCATATTTATACTTTTTGGTGCAAAAAGTTGACTGCCGGCTTGTGTCATTTCAAAGCACCAGCTGGGTCCCAAATTTATGGAATGCTGCTAGCTGGCACTAAGCTTGGGCTAGCGTAAAAACAAAAGATGCTATCCGGGTGGGGTGGTTGTAGGAGTGAAGGGCCCCTAATGGTACTTAAAAAAAAATCTATATACTTACCCATACTCACCCTACTTACCTAAGATTGGTCCACCATCCTCTGGTGTTCCTCTGGCGTGGGTGGGGGTGTTCCTGGGGCTTGGGGTGGGCACCTGTGGGCCCATTCCATGATGTTTGGCCATGGAAGTGGGTCCACAGGTCCCCTAGCGCCTGGTCTGACCCAGGTGTTAAATTGTGGTGCTAAACAAGCCTAGCACCATTATTTGGGTCCACCACCCACCTGTGAGTCATTTTAGCATGGGGGGGAGGAATATGGTGCTAAGGGGATATTGCCATTTTTTGGATGGGAACATCTTCCTTGCTTCTCATTGACTCAAGGTGGGTTTGTGCATCCAAAAAATGGTGCTAACTCCAATACTTTGATGCTAAAATATAAATATGCGGTTAAGTTTATGCCGCATTTGTGTAAAATAATGACGCCAATGTGGTGCAAACAAAGTATAACTATGCCCCTCAATATCTTCAGAATATGGAAGCAGGATGCAGTGATGGCATTGACTTGTGTGGCCATGTTCAATTTGCTGTCAGTGAATATTCTGAGGATCCTGGCATGGGTGCTGGGTGTAGGTGTGGGTCTGAGTTCATCCAGCAACAAGTTGAAAACCCATGATGGATGTCTTCTTGTTGAATATCACTACTGCTATCTTATTGATATTGAACTTGAGACAGTTGGCTTTCATCCAGTTACCAACTTGGTCATTCAGGCAGTGAACCATTTACTTGTGTTGGGGGTCTTGACCAGAAGTGAGTGAATGAGTTGCGTGTTGTTGTCTTAGGAGAGGATGTCATTGTCATGCGCATATATGACAATGGCCAGAAGCACCATGTATGCATTGAAGAGGGTGGGGCTGAGAGATAAACCAGAGGCACTCTGCAAATGAGTTATCAGGGTTCTGAGGAATAAGATGCCACACTGACAGCTTGTGTTCTATCCATTAATGATTGAGGAGATCCAGTGGAAAGTGGGTACTTGGATGCGAATTTCATGCAGGAACCTGATGAGGATGGAGTGTGAGACCATGCGAAATGCTGCAGAGAAGGGCTCTATGAGTCCTCTGACAAGAATAATACGACTGTCATCTGTGGTGGTTCTGAGCCTTGTTTCTATACTGTGGCTGGGCTGAATTTGGACTCTGTGGTTTGAGGAGCTGTTTTTTGCTGAGGTGGTTTGTGAGGTGTTGGTTGATCTCGAAGACCTTTGCCTGGTTTGGTAGGAGGGAGATGGCTTTGTAGCTGGAAAGCATAGTTGGGTTAGCCGATGTATTTCTGATCAGTGTCATGATAGTGGCATGTTTCCAGGTGTCCAGGCATATGACTGAGTAGATGCAGCCACTGAGGATGGGTGGTTTGTGCTACCTTTTCAGTAGGGGTCCGCTGTTGACAGCGGAGTGAGGGCAGTGGTCTAATGGAGCCCCAGAGTGGATGGTCTTCATAGTAGCAGTGATTTCAATGGGGGTAACAGTGGACCATGAGGATGGGGTTCATTCTTTGGCAACGATAGGAAGCTGAGTTGCAGCAGTTGAAGCTGTTGTATGTGGAGGTGATTTTGTTACAGCAGAATTCTGAGAGCTTGTTGCAAATATTTGGGAGGAGGTGGTATTGCTGGAGGCGAAAGGAGGTTTGGTGACATCTTTGATGATGGAAAATATTTCCTTGCTGCTCTTAGTGCCAGCATCAAAGTGATCTATAAGAGCTATGATCTTAGTGTTCAGTATCTTATGGTTGTAGCATCTTAGAACTTATTTGAAGATGCTTTATTTGTGGTGATTTGACTTGTCCTCTGTTTGTGCTCCAGTTGCTTGCTGTGATGTTTCATCGCCCTGAGTTCCTTTGTGTAGCAGCTAGTCGATTGTCTGACTGTTCTCATTGGGATGAACTTGAGGGGATCCAGGGTGCTGGGAGCATGCTGTGATATAGCTATTGAGGTTCTTGATGACTTGGGACGAGTTGTTGGTGTCTTGGGTGAGTGTGTGGAGGGGGGGAAGGCCACTCCTGTTCTGTGATGATTTTTCAGCTGCTGCCTTTGGGGTTCAGTGGTGGTAGGTCTGTGGTGGTGTGGGATGGGTATGGTGAAACTGACGAAGACATGGCCTGTTCAGATCACAGTTGCTGGCTTGTTGGCTGTGATGTTGCTGATTGAGGAGACAAATGGGTCCTAGACATGCCTGGAAGTGTGGGTGGGTTCTGTAATGTGCTGGGTGAGGCTGAGTTTTCGAGGCTTTCTAGAAGGGCTGTAGAGTTTGAGACACTGCAGCTTTCTAGGCGATACTTAAGGTTTCCAAGGAGGAATCTGCTGGTATTGATGATGAGAGGTGAGACAAAGTCTGTGATATTGTTCACAAAATTGGCGCAGAGTCCTGATGGTCTGTATACAAAGGTTCCACCCTGGGAGAAGTTGACTGTGATGCACATCTTGAATGTGAGGTATGTAGCTGACAGCGTTGTCCATGTAAGTAGTGCAAGTGATGGTATCTTTGAATATAATAGCAACTCTACCTATGGGCTTGTGGTGGCAGTCTTGCCTGATGATCTTGTAGCATGTGAGATTGGCTACAGTAATATCTGGTGCACAGGTTGGATTTAGCCAGGTTTCCATGAGGTATTAGCCGGGCCAGAGCTGGTCTTGCATATCCATGTGGTGCGTTCTGTGACTGAGTGAGTGTTGAGGAGCATGCAAGTAAATGTGGTGTGATGTGTGTGTGTGGTGTTTGGTCTGTGTGAGTTGAACTTGAATTTCCTATATAATGCCATGTTTATAGTATAGGGTATGTTTTTCATTTATTTTCACATTGAAATTCCTCATCCTAAAGACTTCAAACAAAATATTTAAACATAAAATCTGAACATTTTTGCCAATGCATTTATGCTGAATGTGGCAAGCACAAAATAACACTGAAAGATTCAAGGAGAGTACATGTCTCTGTCACCTACATACCTGGGACAATCATATGGTCCCTACAACATTAGTACATGCATATCACGGACTTGAAAATTAATTGAATAGCTACCATTGGCCTAAGAGAGGAGAATAACAAAAACACAAGGTTTACACCCTGAAGCCGTCTATCAATTGCTGTGGAGGGGGAGGTATGAAGCAAAAGTGGTGTTAAACAGTTGACATAAAATGTAACACATGCAAAGGAACAGAAGGCCCTCATTAGATCCAAAGCACCAAGGGCCATATTTATACTTTTTGACGCAAAACTGCGCTATCGCAGTTTTGCGCCAAAAAGATTAGCGCCGGCGCTAGCAGACCGGCGCTGCCTGGTGTGCGTGGAAAAAAACCACGTACACCAGGCAGCGCCGGCGTTGGGGAAAATGGCGTTAGGGCGTCTTAAAATGGGGCAAGTCAGGTTGAGGCAAAAAAATCGCCTCCACCCGATTTGCTCCATTTTTAACGACGCCCAGACGCCATTTACATGACTCCTGTCTTAGTAAAGACAGGAGTCATGCCCCCTTGCCCAATGGCCATGCCCAGGGGACTTATGTCATGGTCATTGGGCATTGTGGCATGTAGGGGGGCACAAATCAGGCCCCCCTATGCCAAAAAAAAATATTTTAAAAAAAAATAATTATACTTACCTGAACTTACCTGAATGTCCCTGGGATGGGTCCCTCCATCCTTGGGTGTCCTCCTGGGGTGGGCAAGGGTGGCAGGGGGGTCCCTGGGGGCATGGGAGGGCAGCTGTGGGCTCATTTTGAGCCCACAGGTCCCTTAATGCCTGCCCTGACCCAGGCGTTAAAAAGAGGCGCAAATGCGGGGTTTTTTGCCCCGCCCACTCCCGGGCGTGATTTTTGCCCGGGCGTATAAATACGACGCATTTGCGTCACAGTCATTTTTTTAGACGGGAACGCCTACCTTGCATCTCATTAACGCAAGGAAGGCGATCACGCAAAAAAATGACGCTCATTCCTCATACTTTGGCGCTAGACGCGTCTAACGCCAAAGTATAAATATGGCGTTAGTTTTGCGCCGAATTTGCGTCGAAAAAAACGACGCAAATTCGGCGCAAACGGAGTATAAATATGCCCCCAAATAACCTATGATGTTATCAGCTTCTCTAAGGTGCAAGGCTTGTCAGTGGTTCAGCAAACTCTCAATGTCTCACGCAAGCATATTCACTTGTGTAATCCACTGAAATTCTCAGGCCAATTACAATCCCAGAACTCTGCTCATTACTAGAACCTAATGCAAAATAGTTTTGTTTCCATTCCTGTCATTCCCTATAGTTACAGATAAAGGATGGTGTGGCTGAAATAGTGGAGTAAAAATCAAGTGGCTATTGACAACTGTTTTTCTAGCCTTTTCTGTGTCACAGGTCAATAACTAAACTAGCAAAAAGGTGGCATGTGTCTAGGAGCAACTGGGTATTCTTCCTTGCCAGAATCCTGTCAATGCAGCTATACCAGGGTCTTGTACAGCCCAGCAATGACAGCTTAGCGAAATCTGGTGAACTGTAAAACAGACAGATTACTCTCTGCAGCCCTGAAAAACATACTCTCCCTATTCCTTGACCCCACAGCAGGTGTGGCTTATATTCTTTAGACACAGTAGGGAAATTAATTAGAAAATATTTAAACCTTCATTGTGATTATAACATAGTATAAGCTATTTGGATATGACTTTGGGTTCATGAGCAGTGCAAAGCATTTGCCTGTGGTGCATGTGCATTATTTGGGGTCCTACATTAAGGTAAATATACCTTGCAGCCAGAAAACGAAAATTAAATCCAGCTGCATTTTGGATGGTGTGTCTTGGCTGATATTCCAAACAGAAGAAAGAAAAAAATAGTGTCTGAGCCCTTGAAACATGATACATGTGCTTCAAAAGAAAAATATAGTGCGTGCAACATACCAACAAAAATAAAGTGCATGCACTGCCACTACCCATTCTACAAAATACGGGCATGGGGGTGGGTCCAACTGAGCTTCAAGATATCCATAATCTTGTAGTGGTCCATATTGAGCTCTTGTACAGTTGCTCCCATGCCTGCTCACAGGTCCTGGCAAACTAATACCCTCTAGGGGCACAAGGTAAAGGGTGACATGATGTGGAGATGAAGGTTTGAGCTCTGTGGCCTAGCCTACACACTGTGAGTACACTTGCACAATTCTAGATTTGCTGTAGATGGCACTCTGAGCCAGACTATTCCCTAAATTGGAGAAGGGTGGGCGTTTCGGGACCACCTTTGGATATTGTGCCCACATACTACATGTGTGCAAACTTGGATGTGATTTGTGTTTTAACCAGGATGGTGATTTTGTTTTGATGTATGTGGGTGACAAAAGAGTGTTGAATGAGCCGGAGCAGTGCAGCTCTTTCCTGCAGCTGGCAGTGTTGAATTTCTATGATATTGAGGCCCTTAATTGGTCCCCAGCAATGTGAAAGGGGAATATTCTCAGTATGTGGACTCCAAGTGGGATGTAAGGGAGTGCCCCTGGTTGTGCCCCCCTCATCTGAATAACTGAAGTGACTGAGCCTCCATAAGGAGAGACATTGTGTGCCTTTGAGTTTGGCAGCTGCTTTTTGGATGATAGAACAGTAGCAAATTGTTAGGGGCCAACGTTATAAAAGGTTGTGTGTCACCCTGTGCCACACAAGGGGATGCAGGGTGGAGCAAACCTAAAATGAGATTTACGAAGCCAAGCAAAGCCCCTTGCGTGGCCCTGCATGGCTTGATAAATCTAGAGTAACACAAGGCAATGCAAATCTCTGCCTTGGAGTATTCTGAGGCAGTGAGGCATGCCATGGGTGAACATTTGTCAACACTTGCAGACCTGGGAAGGTGTCAGATTTGTGCGTCTCTCTAACAGAGGAACAGCGAGTAGAAATATCTTCATATCTCCTTCTTGTTTCCTATTTCTGTGTGCGCTGCATTGTGCAGCAGATGTAGAAAAGAAACATGCTTTTGGGGCACCTTCCTGCCCAAATTAATCCTGCCTACAATGCAGACACTCCGGCACCATGGTGCAAGAATGGTGCAAGAATGCTAGTGTTGGCGCTAGGTAGCAATTTGTGAACCAGACCAGACAGAGGGCACAAAATGGGTGCATTTCTGCCTTCTCCCTTTCCTGCGACAATGTGGCTTGTTGTGTTACGGTGCATGAATATTTGTTGAATATGCCCCTTTGTATCAAGGGGACTTCTTTGGCTTATGTAGGACTCCATCAAAAAGTGGTCAGCAGAGCCAGTCATTGGAACTGCCAGAATGCACTCTTTTCTAATGCACTCTTCTCTGTCTGCTGAGTGTTCTGATTAGAGTCCAGCAGAGTACCCTCCAGGAGTACATCGAAGAGGTTCTGATTTACTACTACAACAGTAGAAATGAGGTCACAGAGTGATGGTTTGGGGAAGTAGACATTCCTCTAGATCAACAAAAGTCACAGAATGCTCTGGTACCACTGTGAAGGTGGATGCTGGTTGATCAGAGTTAAGATATTTCGACTGGCTATACAGAAGACTAATGTAAAGAAGAGGTAGCAGCACCTTCTATTTCCAGACTTGAATCCAAACACATTGGCACAGAGCTGAGCATTGTTGCACATCAGGAGAGAATTTATGGTGAGAGGTTTTCGGTGCATCTGTGAGATACTTGGTGCAAGTGAAGGTGGAGTACTAAAAAGGGCAAACCAATTTTCACAAATTGATCCAGCAAAGACATTTCCTGAGAACCTGGAACATGGTCCAGTATGTGTGACTATGTAATGAACTCCTCACGTAACCACGATCAGGAGGAACCCTTCCTACGAAAAAGGCTGGGGATAACTACAGAATTATTTATTGATCTTCCAATCTTGCATATTTTTGTCTTTCTGCTGTCCCTTTCTCCAACTAGGCTTATAACAGAAACTACTAGGTTTATGTTTAGAGTTTGGGGGCATGCATATCTAAATCATATATTTTATAACAGTTGCTTCTTTGGAGGTGAAAGTTGAACGTATAATTTGGAGGCTGAATAACCTTTGTTCTTCATATCTAGGGCTGATAACCAGCTCGTTTATGATACTTCATATATTGCAGCTAATAAACAGATTGAAACCTACACAAACATACATACATGATTTGTGCAATCATGTATTAGGAGGACTGACCAGCTACTGTACTGCATAGGACTCGGTAGGGATACTACTGTTTGTGGAACCCTTTTCTGAGCCTGACCTCATCCTACTGACTAAGAACCAAGGGCCAGATGTAGCAAATAAAAAATTTGCGAGGTGCAAAGTGCGAGTCCATGCGACTCGCAATTTGCACCTCGCAAATTGGTATGCAGTACGGTGTCTCAGACACCGACTGCAACTCGCTATGGGGTCGCAATGACCCACCTCATTAATATTCATGAGGTGGGTCGCAAATTGCGGCCCCATAGCGAGTATAGGCACTCGCAAACATGGAGGCCTGCTGTCGTCAGGGAGGGAGTAGTCCCTTGGACCACTCCCTGCCCTGAAAAAATATTTTTGGGTCCATTCACAAAGTGGAAGGGGTCCCATGGGGACCCCTTCCAATTTGCGAGTAGGTTACCATCCACTTCAAGTGGATGGTAACTGCGACTCCATTTGCGACCGCATACGCGGTCGCAAATGGAATTGCATCCCACTGCGAGTCGCAAATAGGAAGGGAACACCCCTTCCTATTTGCGAGTCGGAAATGCATTTTGCGAGTCGAATCCGGCTCGCAAAATGCATTTCTGCATAGGCAAACGGCGTTTTTCGCTGTTTGCGAGGCGCAAACCCTTTGCTACATCTGGCCCCATATTACATCAAAAACTGACACACTTCAGTTATCATACATAACTAATGAATTAGCACCTCTAAAACACTAAGGCCCATATTTATACTTTTTGACGCTAAACTGCGCTAACGCAGTTTAGCGTCAAAAAGTTTTGCGCCGGCTAACGCCATTCTGAAGCGCCATGCGGGCGCCGTATTTATTGAATGGCGTTAGCCGGCGCAAGCAGACCGGCGCTGCCTGGTGTGCGCGAGAAAAACCACGTACACCAGGCAGCGCCGGCGTAGGGGGAAAATGGCGCATGGGCGTCTTAAAATGGGGCAAGTCAGGTTACGTCGAAAAAATCGTCGTAACCCGACTTGCGCCATTTATTTTCGACGCCCATCCCCCATCAACATGACTCCTATCATTGTAAAGATAGGAGTCATGCCCCCTTGCCCAATGGCCATGCCCAGGGGACTTCTGTCCCCTGGGCATGGTCATTGGGCATAGTGGCATGTAGGGGGGCACAAATCAGGCCCCCCTATGCCAAAAAAAATTATAAAAAAAAAATAAAAAAATACTTACCTGAATGTCCCTGGGGTGGGTCCCTCCAGCCTTGGGTGTCCTCCTGGGGTGGGCAAGGGTGGCAGGGGGGGTCCCTGGGGGCAGGGGAGGGCACTCTGGGCTCATTTTGAGCCCACTTGTCCCTTAACGCCATGCCTGACCCAGGCGTTAAAAAGCGGCGCAAATACGCCGTTTTTAGCCACGCCCACTCCCGGGCGTCTCTTTTGCCCGGGAGTATAAATACCACGTAAAGGCCTGGGAGTCATTTTTTAGACGGGAACGCCTCCCTTGCATATCATTAACGCAAGGAAGGGGTTCACGCTAAAAAATGACGCACATTCCGGGAACTTTGGCGCTATTCGCCTCTAACGCCATAGTATAAATATGGCGTTAGTTGGCGTTAGTTTAGCGTCGAATTTGCGTCGAAAAAAACGACGCAAATTCGGCGCAAACGGAGTATAAATACGGCCCTAAGGGGTATATTTATACTCTGTTTGCACCGAATTAGTGTTTTTTTTTTTTACTCTAATTCAGTGCAAAACTAACTCCATATTTATACTTTGGTGCTAGACCCCTCTAGCATCAAATTTATGGAGTTAAAGTCATTTTTTGAAAGTGGAGACCTACCTTGCCTTAATGAGATGCAAGGTAGGCGTTCCCGTGCAAAAAATGACTCTATGGCCTTAACGCCATATTTAGGGGCATATTTATACTCTGCGGCATATTTATACTCTGTTTGCACTGAATTAGCATCATTTTTTTTAACTCTAATTCGGTGCAAATCTAACTCCATATTTATACTTTCGTGATAGACCTATCTAGCACCAAGGCCATGATTTATACTTTTTTTTGCACCACATTAACATCATTTTTTGATGCAAAAGTGGCGCAAACGTACAAAATATTGGCCCTTATTTATACTTTTTGCTGCAAAACTGCACTAACTCAGTTTTGCACCAAAAAGTTTAGCACCGGCTTGCACCATTTCTGTGCACCAGCCGGGCACCATATTTATGGAATGGTGCAAGCCGGTGCAAAGGGTAGGCTAGAGTTTTAAAAAATGACTTTAGTCGGGTGGGGCTGGCAGTATAGAAGAAGAGGGTTTAGCACCAAAAAATGGCTTTAGGCAGGTTAGAGTAAAAAAAAAAGACTCCAACCAGATTAGCGTCATTTTATGGTGCTAAACCTACCATGCCACATGACTCCTGCCTTAGAAAAGGCAGGAGTCATGCCCACCATCCCAATGGCCAGCACAGAGGACAGGTGTCCCCTGGGCATGGCCATTGAACCCTGTGTCATGTATGGGGGCCCATTTCAGGGCCCCCTATGGCACTTTCAAAAATAAAATGCACTTACCTGTACTTACCTGGGATGGGGTCCCCATCCTCGCAGTCCCTCTAGTGTGGATGGGGGTGCCCCTGGGGCCTAGGGAGGGCACCTCTGGGCTTATTCCATGGTGTTCCACCATGGAAATAGGCCCACAGGTCCCCTAACACCTGCCCTGACCCAGGTCTTAAGAAATGGGGCAAAGCAAGCTTTGCCCCATTTTTTGACCCCTCCTCCCTCACTTGCACCATTTTTGCATGGGAGTATAAATATGGCGTTAAGGCCATAGAGTCATTTTTTTCACGGGAACGCCTACCTTGCATCTCATTAAGGCAAGGTAGGTTTCCACTTCCAAAAAATGACTTTAACTCCATAAATTTGGCGCTAGATGGGTCTAGCCCCAAAGTATAAATATGGAGTTAGTTTTGCACTGAATTAGAGTAAAAAAATAATGACGCTAATTCAGTGCAAACAGAGTATAAATATGCCCCTTAGCATCAAAAAATGATGCTAATCTGGTCAGAATCATTTATTTTGACTCAAACCTGCCTAACGTGTTTTTTTTTTAAGCTAGCCTACCCTTTGCACCTTTCCATAAATATGGAGCCCAGCTGGTGCTAAAAAATGGTGCAAGCCGGTGCAAAACATTTTGGTGCAAAACTGCGTTAGTGCATTTTTGCACCAAAAAGTATAAATAAGGCCCTAAGCACGACACTTTAGAAAAAAATATGTAGAGGGCACAGTACCTGTATACATCTGCATCTTTGCGTCTCTAATTTATCTATGCAATTTGATTTTAACGGTGTAAATTTGCACTTATATTTTGAATATAAAGAAAACGTTTGCATTAAATTTAGATACCTTTGCTTGAGCAAACTCAAGGAAGCCGCCACATTCCTATGAATATGATAGGAAATGTCTGCCTAATATTGCGCCTAGTACATGGTTGCATACTTTCCCCTTGCAGATCTGCAGAAAGGTATTTCGAAACAAGGTTTTCTATTCCGAATATGAAAAAGGGTTCCAGTCCCTCAAATAGGGCACGCTTGTGAGGGACATCCTCTCTTTGTTTCATTTCGCTCCAGAAAGGGTATAAGATCCCTTAATTCCTCTACAACGATGTCTAGATTGGTATGCGAGAAGAGGATATGGAGTGTAATCCTGGGCTCTTCGAAGAGTGTCCCCAAGGCAATAATTATTCAAAACCATTTTGCGTCTGGTATAGTGGGATTTAACCATACAGTGTAATGTATTTATTTGGCATGGTACACCAGTAAGCATCATATAAAGTCAATAACCAAGCAGAACTATGTCTCAAATAAGCTGTTCCAGGACCTGCTGTGACAAAAACACTCCCAATTTTGGAAGATATGAAAATGTTTAGAGAGATCCAGGTGGTTAACATGCAATCGATACAGTGAAGTAATAGAACATTCTAGGATAAATGAATGCCTCATGCAGAAAAAAGCATCCCTTTGCACAGGGAATGCCACTTCTCCTAGGCCATGTTCTCTGCTATGGAGACGCTTGTATTGCAGGAATAGGACACCACTGGGAAGTCACATGATCTTCCCAGGAACATGAATGGAAATATGCGACTGGCGCAGCTTTTTCCAAATAATCCTGAAAATGATTCTGAATTTTGGAATGTAGAAAATGTGTTCTTGCACATAGGTGTAAAACTGAGGGTGTGGATTTAGTACTTGGCGCCTATTTATCATGGTTTTGCATAGCCCTTGGGCCATGCAAAGGGCTGCAAAGGGGATGCCACCCCTTGAGTGGCCCTGTGTGGCTTGTGCTGCCTTGCATTGCTTTTCCCCAGGGAGGCATTACATGGGTGGAGCGTGGGTGTTCTCTCACATCCACCTATTTATGTTGACGCATTCCCAGAATTATCATTAGTGGTAGACCTGGGAATCTGTCAGAAAGCTATGGCTCTGCAGGGGAAGAAATAATCAAACAAGGAGAAATATGTTTATGTCTCCTTGTTTTTTCCTCTTCTCTACAGCACACTTGGAAAGAGTAAAATGCCGCTGAGGATTGTTTTTGTGCAGGTAGATGTTCCTTCCTGCACAAAAACGATCCTGTCTGCGACGCAGGCATCCTTGCACTATGGTGCAATGGAGCTTGCATTGGTGTTAGGCAGCACATTGTGAGCCAGAGCAGACAGAGAGCAGTGTTGCAGCATATAATGTTAAATATGGCACAATCCTGCCCTCTCCCTTTCATGCAGTGCAGTGCACTAAGGTGGCTTCCTGAGTTGCATAAATGTTGATAAATATAGCCCTTTGTTTCTAAAGTGGATCACTGACTTCCAAAATGTTGGTTGGCCAACAGCATCTGAAGTTAGAGCCTAAATTACAGACAATCTAACCCTCACCCTGATGTCAGACAAAAGCTTTATACTTAATAAAGGAAGAGATGATTGCTACAATTAAGGGAACCAGAAACATAGTGCAGATAAGGTACTTCAGAGCATCCTGGTATAAGAAAAATACTCTATGGCTCTGCAGCTGTTGTGATGTGTGTGAGGCACGTTTTCCTGACTGCTGCATTGACTGGTCGAACCCTTGAAATTGGTGCTCCGGCTGCTTTGAGTCTACATGCGCCTGTCATGCCTGCATCAAAGCTAGCACTTGAGAGTCGGTGTGTATTCATGTTTATGTATTGAGAACAAAGACGGTGTGTTCATGCTTCTTCATAGGGTGTGAGCAGTACAACAGCTGCCGTAGGTCATTAATCTAAGCATTTAGGGAAATCAATTATTTCCCACAATCATTTTCATGTTATCCTCAGTAATGTAGAGTGTCATAACTAGGCATCTAGATATGTCTGGCTCCCAGGAGACCGACCCCCTCAATTTATTTTTTGAATACTACAATGAATAGCTATGGATGTAGAAAATAGTAATACATGTCCTTGCAATGTAATACGATCGATATAAACACCCATTGAACAGCTGTAGATCCCCCAGTTGTCATAAATGGAGGGAAATGCGGGGAACCCGTTCAGTATCAATTAAACCATCGGAGTAAAATAATTTCGGAATGTTCAAGTATGACCGACAACAAAAGCCAAAAGGAGAAAGGAAAGTAGGGTTTATACTCTGGCAAAAGAACAGCTATGTTTCCTTACATCCCAAATAATTTCGGCTAATTTAGGTAGTCCTATGGTTACAGTGGGAAACGCCATCCGGTAACTATGAGATGTCAGCTGTCATAAAGTTGACCTCATTAAGGCCATACTCAAATTAAGGCCGTTCAGAACTAGCACGCAGTTGGACAGAGGATGTAAAAGAAGTCGAAATTATTCTTTCAACCCCCTCCTTCATGATGGCTACTCTCTCATCTGTTGTTTGAAAGTGAACCATTCTGTAAATCAGTGGTTCTCAGCCTTTTGACTTCTGTGGACCCCCTCCTTATCATTACTGGAACACAGGGACCGCAATTGAATCTTTATTGGAATCCAGGTAACCCTACGATTCATTAGTAGAAGCGATAATGAGCTGAAAGGCAAAAGTATACACAGAAAGTACAGAAATAAACATTCATCAAGCAGTTCCACAAATGATAACATATGTTATTTAATTCACAATCAATTATATAAAAAATATTTTTGATGGGGAAGTTAGAGCTTTTCTAAATAAAGCTGATACCATTCATCAGTACTATATTCCGATTTATGCACTTACAGTGATCCCACCAACCACTAGGAGGATATTAACAAATTATAGACTCCCATTTCTAATTCCTTCACATTTGCTGAATATTTTACAAGTTTCTATTTTACATTTTGCTTCTTTATGTATATACATGTTATTAATCTGTTAATAGTATTTAATTTTCTAAGCAGTCCTGGTCCCCTGAGTTGCCTAAGATCGTGAGCTCAAATTAAAGCCGGCAGTATAATGCAGATGCCCTTGAACCTAGGGGCATATTTATACTTTTTGGTGCAAAACTGCACTATCACAGTTTTGCATCAAAAAGGTTTGTACCGGCTTGCACCATTGTTGAGCACCAGTCGGGCACCATATTTATGGAATAGTGCAAGCCGGCGCAAAGGGTAGGCTAGCTTAAAAAAATATATATATGTTAGCCGGGTGGGGGTGGCGGTATGGGAGAAGGGGGTTTTTCACCAAAAAATTACTCTAACCAGCCTAATGTCATTTTCTGACACAAAACCATCCATACCACATGACTCCTAGCTTAGAAAAGGCAGGAGTCATGCCCACCACCCCAATGGCAGGCACATGGAACCAGGGTCCCCTGGGCATAGCTACTGCACCCATTGCCATGTAGGGGGGCCCATTACAGGTCCCCAATAGGCACTTAAAAAAATACTTAACTGTACTTACCTATACTTACCTGAGATGGGGTACCACACCCTCCACTGTCCCTCTGTTGCGGGTGAGGGTGTCCCTGGGGCCTGGGGAGGGCACTTGTGGGCTTATTCCATGGTGTTCCACGATGGAACTAGGCCCACAGGTCCTCTAATGCCTGCCCTGACCCAGGCGTTAAATAATGGTGCAAAACAAGTTTTGCACCATTATTTGAGCCATCCTCCCCACGTGCGTGATTTTAGCAGAACAGAGTCATTTTTTTTTGCATGGGAATGCCTACCTTGCATCTCATTGACGCAAGGTAGGTTTCCACGTCCCAAAAATGACTTTAACTCCATAACTTTGGCACAAGACGGGTCTAGTGCCAAAGTATAAATATGGGGTTAGATTTGCACTGAATTTGGATTAAAAGCAATTACACAAATTTGGCGCAAAACAAGTATAAAATAAATATGCCCCCTGGTCCCTTGGGGTTAAATCCGTTCTTTTACGTTGAAATCACTGTGATTACAAAACCAATCCAAATTAAATCATTAATAACGGACAACAAATGTGCTAGGATGTTTTAGGAATTTTAAGGGATGCTCAATTGGACTTTGTCTGCAATTGCTGTATACTTTCTATAACGTACTCGCCTTTGTGGAGGAGTTTGATTTTCAATTTCCTCTTCCATTATAGTCGTAGACAGACTCAAGTGAAAACAACTACCCCAAAAACGCTGCGCAGATTTTGAAGACACCATTAGGAAGGTTACATGTCAAACATGTGTGGACACATCATGTAAAAGGAGGCACTGAATGTACTAATTTAAGGTTTGGCCCTCTACTACAATTTCAGACTGTTGTCTTAAATAGTTAAACAGTTGGAGCAGGTGTAGGTTACCATTAGGCAAGAGCAAATTATTATCACTGTAACTGTAAAGAAATGTGCTGCATTTCATAGGAAATGTATCTGTATTTGATGATGTCTGAAAAGTAACTTCAGAGCATAGCACAACACAAAAACAATATTGCATTATTATGTTGTTTTTAATATGTTGGGATATTGTGATATTTTGCTGTATTGCACTGGTGTATGCATAGATGAGATCTGCTTTTGGATTATCATTTTTTGACACTGTTTTGTCCTTAGTTTAACTTTGTTGATGTGTCGTATTTGTATTTGTTGTGTTGTATTTTTGGTGTGTTATTTTTACATTGTGTTTTTATGCTGCATTGTGCTGTGATATTGTAATGTGATATTTTGCATTTATTGTACTGCTGTACCTCAGCCACAGCCTGCCTTCTTCAATATGCACACATATTGTTGTCGCACATTACCATATCACATATTACAGTATTGTATCACAGTATTGAAAGTTGTTTATACAAGAAACTGTCTTACCACCAGGAACATGTAATACCACAAGTAAAAATGTTTTGTGATCTGTACCATGATATTTCATAGATTGTGTGACCCTGCTTGTTAGACTTTTCATCCTTGACGTGGTCTCCCTTAACTTTTTGCCTCTGTTCCCCAGGTTATTGATGTGTACTGGACTCTGATTTTGCTGTTTTTATTACTCTGGGCACTTTACCACTGCTAACCAGTGCTAAAGTGCAAGTGCTCCTGTTTAAAATGTGTATGTAATTGGTTCTCCATGATTGGCATATTTGTTTTACTGTTAAGTCCCTAGTAAAGTGCACTAGAGGTGCCCAGGGCCTGTAAATCAAATGCTACTAGTGGGCCTGCAGCACTGGTTGTGCCACCCACATAAGTAGCTCTGTAATCATGTCTCAGACCTGCCATTGCAGTGTCTGTGTGTGCAGCTTTAACTGTAAATTCGACTTTGCAAGTGTAACCACTTGCCAGGCCTAAACCTTCCCTTTTCTTACTTCTAAGGCACCCCTAAGGTAGGACCTAGGTAGCCCCAAGGGCAGGGTGCAGTGTAAGGATAAGGTAGGACATATAGTAATGTGGTTTATATGCCCTGACAGTGAAATACTGCCAATTTCGTTTTTCACTGTTGCAAGGCCTGTCTCTCTCATAGGATAATATGGGGGCTACCTTTAAATATGATTAAGGTGTAGATTCCCCTAGAGAGTAGATGGACAAGTGGAGTTTGGGGTCCCTGAACTCACAATTTAAAAATACATCTTTTAGTAAAGTTGGTTTTGAGATTGTGTGTTTTAAAATGACACTTTTAGAAAGTGAGCGTTTTCTTGCTTAAACCATTCTGTTACTCTGCCTTGTTTGTGGATTCCCTGTCTGGGTCAGTTTGACAGTTGGGTTGTTTTTCACCTCACACTAGACAGTGACACTAAGGGAGCTGGGGTGTAGCCTGCATTTCCTAATCAGCCATCTCTGCTAGAAGGGAGGGGTGGAGTGGTCATTCTCATCTGAAAGGACTGTGCCTGCCTCTGACAATGCAGACTCCAACCCCCTGGTGTGTGTCTGATGCCTTGCCTGGGAAAGGCAGGATTTCACAAGTAAGTGTGAGTCCCCTTTGAAGAAAGGTGACTTTAAAGACTAAAATGGGTATAAGAAGGGCACCCAAATCTACAGACTTTAGAAACACTTCTGGAACCAAGAGGAACCTCTGCCTGGAGAAGAGCTGATAGCTGAGGAAGAAGTGCTGCCCTGCCTGTGACTGTGCTTTGTGGAGCTTTCCTGCAGTGCTGCTTCTGCCAGAGTAAGAGGGCAAAGACTGGACTTTGTGAGCCTTTTGTGAAGAAATCTCCAAGGGCCTGAGTTAGAGCTTGCCTCCTGTTGTTTGAAGTCTCAGGGACAGCAAAGACTTCTCTCTGCCAGCACCTGGAGTCTCTGGAGAGACTCCTGCTATGACAAGTGGTGCCCTATCCAGTCCCTGGGCCCTTGAAAGGAAAGCTGGTAGAAATCCAAGGAAATCGACTTTGGACGACTCCGGACCGGCGCCACTGCTGAATCCGGTGAAGCCGCCTGCACCCGACACCGTAACCTTCGCTGGAACGCGTCGCTCTTCGCAGGCCCGATGCCGCCGTAGCCCCGCTGAAGTCCGCGACTCCGTGGAAGTCACCGCACCACGTCGTGACCGACACCGCTTGAAGTGCACGGATTCAACATTTCGCACAGACGCCGCGATCCCCGACTTCGCGCATCGGCTTGTTTTCACTCTTCACCAAAGGTACTGTACTTGGGGGTCTACACGACTCCGTGTCCGGCACCGCTGGTGTCGGCTTGTTGGGAACGACTCTGTCACGACGCTGTGTTAACATCTCATCGAAGCATTTTTGTTTCTAAACTCTATTTTTGAGTTTAATCTTTAAAAATTCATAACTTGACTTTTGTATGTCGGATTTTTGTCGTTTTGGTCTTGTTTTGTTTAGATAAAACTGGTATTGTGTCATTTTGTAGTGTTTTTCATTAAGTTACTGTGTGTGTTTGTACAAATACTTTACACCTAGCACTCTGAAGTTAAGCCTACTGCTCTGCCAAGCTACCAAAGGGGTAAGCAGGGGTTAGCTGAGGGTGATTCTCTTTTACCCTGACTAGAGTGAGGGTCCTTGCTTAAACAGGGGGTAACCTGACTGTCAACCAAAGATCCCATTTCTAACATTGGTGATCTGCGGTTGGGATTTGGACTTGTATTTGTACTTGGCATACAGTAATTAAGTGTACACTACTGTTTGAGTTCAGACCACTGCGTGACCACATACTACTAGTCTTGTGACTTTTTTTTTTCTTTTCTATTTGGACTGTTTTTGCTCTGCATTCAGTTTCTTTTTTCACTGATCCTGTGATTGACTTTTCTGGAACTTAATTTGAGAACTTGCTTTTCTGTTTTTGGAACTTTGCATTTTTTTTAACCTCTCATCATGTCTCAGTCTGGAGATGCCCTAGCTGGAGCTGCTTTTGATTTGGAGAAATTGGAGAGCTACACAGTGGCTCAGTTGAAGCAGTTTTGTAGTAATGTTGGCTGTCCCATTAAGAGCTCATACAGGAAGGATGAGCTGCAAAAGGCGCTGAGGGCCCGGGTGAAAGCCAAAGCAGCTGAGGGGCACACAGATGAGGAGCCAGAGGGGGAGGAGGAGTTGCAAGTCACTCACACTGATGTAGTGGGTGGGCCTGTTATGTCTCAGGAGAGAGTCTCCGGGGCAGGTAGCAGTGTGTCCTCCAAGGGTCTGACACCTGAAGAGTTACAGGACAGACAGGCAGAAAGGGAGTACCAATTGGAGCTGAAAAAGCTCAGTCTAGAGATGGAACAGAGAAGGCTGGCCATTGAGGAAAGGAAGTTAGCATTGGCTCATGAGCTCAGTTTAAAAGAGATAGATCAGAGGAGTCAGTCCAGTAGGGATGGTGGCAGCAATCCTACAGTGCAGCCGGAGAGAAGCGTACACATCCCAAAAGACATTGTGAGGGATTATAAGAGGGAGGATGATATCTACTTGTGGTTCAAGGGTTATGAGTCAGCTCTCCACATGAACCTGGTCCCTGAAGCTCATTGGGGGCAGCCCTGTGGAAGCATTTTGAGGCAGAGGGGAGGGACACACTGACAGCCTTAGGGGATGCTCAGGATCTCACCCCTGTCATGAAGGAGGCCTTACTCTCCAGGTATGGTCTCACTCCTGAGCAGTACAAGGAGAAGTTTAGATCCTACAAGAGAAAAGAATCCCAAACATGGTTGAAATGTGTTGATTCTTTTTGTAGGTCACTGGATGGTTGGGTGAAGGGCAGTAAGGTAAACACGTATGAGGGGCTTTACAATTTAATTGCTTGGGAGCACTTGTACAGTTTATGTTTTCCAGAGCTGCGCCAGCACCTCATTGACAGCAAGCTGACTGACCCCAGGAAGCGGACCGCTGGGAGAGCACCAGGGTCCAAAAGAGGTATGGGGGAGACCACGCCAAGGGTGGGCAGGGTCCCTCTCAGAAGAAAGCGGGGGGTAAGGGCAAACTGGGGGAGTTCTCTAAAGGGCCCCAAACTGATTCCCAGGGTAAGGATTCCCAAACCCCCAGTGAAAAGAAGCCATGGTTGTCCAAAGGGAAGCCAGTGGCAGGTGGTCCCTCACGTAAGTGTTATGCATGTTACCAGGTGGGTCATGTGAGGGGGCCCCCTAATGCCTCAAAAGTACACCGGCACCCACTGGTGCACCGTCCCAGGGTTTGGCCAGTGTAGCGCTTGGGGAGGCGTTGGTTTCAGGTGGGTGAGAACCAGCAGAAATGACCCTTGTCTCACTAGGGGACAGTGAGATGGTCCAGAGAAACCTAGTGCCTCATAATACTAAGAAGTACAGGCAATGGGTGACCATCAATGGACAGAGGGTGGAGGCTCTGAGAGACACAGGAGCCAGGGTGACTAAAGTGAAGAGTCACCTGGTGTCTGAAGAGCAGATTGATCCCCGGATACTTCACCAAGTAGTTGTGGTAGACAAGTCTGAGTGCCTCTGCAGAGTGGCGCAGGTTCCCTTTGAATGGGGGAGGGGGGGTCTCAGGTTCCTGGAAAGTAGCTGTGAGTCCAACCATGCCTGTTGATTGTTTGCTAGGCAACGACCTGGAGGATTCCCCTTGGAAGGAGGTGGAACACAGGTCTCACTTGGAGATGTTGGTTCTGCCTGGGTGGGTATGCGTATCCATCAGATCTATGGCAGTCAATCAGGGTAGTCAAGAGCCCCTGGAGCCTGAAACAGTGGCCCAGGAGACCGCCAAGAAGAGGAAGGGCAGGGGGCGCGGGAAACTGGCCCCAGAGGTTCCCACGGTCCAGGAGGAGGCGGAGCCTGAGGGTGACGCCCCAGAACCTACAGGGGAGCAGGTGGCTGAACTGGGGGAGGTCCCTGAGCTGTCACAGTGGCAGCAAGAAGGGGGACCCACCAGGGAAGCATTCTGCACAGCGCAGCAGGAGTGCCCTACTCTTGAGGGGCTGCGGCAGCAGGCTGCAGCCCAGGCGGCTGGTGAGGCGCCAGGTACTCACCTGATATATTGGGAGGATAGCCTCCTGTATAGTGAGCCTAAGGTTCCTGAGCCTGGGTCAGCTCGTATGCTGGTGGTACCCCAGTGCTTCAGGGCCTTCCTACTGGGTTTGGCTCATGATGTGCCTTTGGCAGGACATCTGAGGCAGGACAAGACCTATAAGAGGCTTGTCTCTCACTTTTACTGGCCCTTGATGCACAAGCAGTCAGCTGCTTATTGTAGGTCTTGTCAGACTTGTCAGGCAAGTGGCAAGAGTGGGGGGAAATGCAAAGCTCCCCTCCAACCTTTACCTATAGTCAGTACCCCCTTTGAACTGGTAGGAATTGACATTGTGGGGCCTCTGGACCCCAAGACAGCCATGGGCAACAGGTTAATCCTGGTCTTGGTGGACCATGCCACACTGTACCCAGAAGCCATTCCTCTAAGGACGGTCACTGCCCCCGTGGTGGGAGGTGCCTTGTTGGGAGTTTTTACCAGCATGGGGTTCCCCAAGGAAGTGGTATCTGATAGAGGTACAAACTTCATATCCACTTATATGAAGTCTCTGTGGAAGGTGTGTGGGGTAACCTACAAGTTCACCACACCTTACCACCACCAAAGTAATGGTCTGGCTGAGAGATTCAACCGCACCTTGAAAGGCATGATTCAGGGCCTGTCAGAGCCCTTGAGGCGTAAGTGGGACGTCCTCTTGCCATGCCTTCTGTTCGCTTACAGGGAGGTGCCTCAAAAGGGACTTGGCTTTAGCCCGTTTGAGCTCATCTATGGCCACCCTGTGAGGGAACCGCTCAGTCTGGTGAAGGAGGCTTTGGAGAAAGCTCCTGGCACTAAGAAACCAGACTGCCCGCTTCAGGAGTCTCGCTCAGGAGAACCTTTAAGCAAGCCAGGAGGATATGAAACGGTGGTACGACCAGAATGCCACTCTGGTTGAGTTTCAGCCTGGACAAAAAGTGTGGGTCATGGCACCAGTGGAGCCTAGGGCTCTCCAAGATAAGTAGACTGGGCCTTTTGAGGTGGTGGAAAGAAAGAGCTAGGTCACCTATCTGGTAGACTTGCAATCCCCCAGGAACCCTTTGAGGGTCCTACATGTCAACTGCCTCAAACCACACTTTGAGCGAACTGAGCTATCCATGCTCCTAGCGACAGATGACGGGGTGGAGGAAGAGAGTGAGCCTCTTCCTGACCTCCCGTCTGCAGGAGAGAAAGATGGGTCAGTGGAGGGAGTGATCCTCTCCCCCTCCCTGACTGAGGAACAGCAGAGGGACTTTCGCCACGTGTTGGGACAGTTCGCCTCGCTGTTTTCCCTGATCCCAGAAGTCACACACCAGTGCACACATGATGTGGACACTGGGGACAGTACACCTGTTAAACATAAGGTTTACAGGGTGACTGACAGGGTCAGGGCTTGCATTAATGAGGAAGTCTCCATAATGTTAACCCTAGGGGTTATTGAGCACTCCAGCAGTCCTTGGGCCAGCCCAGTGGTATTGGTCCCAAAGGCTGCTGCTCCTGGTGCCACTCCGGAACGTAGGTTCTGTGTGGACTACCGGGGTCTCAATGCGGTCAGCAAGACTGACACACACCCCATCCCCTGAGCTGATGAGCTCATTGATCGGTTAGGAGCTGCCAAGTACCTCAGTACGTTTGATTTAACATCTGGGTACTGGCAGATTGCCTTAACTGAGGGGGCAAAGGAGAGGTCAGCATTCTCTACCCCAGATGGGCACTTCCACTTCAAAGTGATGCCCTTTGGGATGAAGAATGCCCCTGCCACCTTTCAAAGGTTGGTCAACCAGGTGTTGGCAGGACTGGATGAGTTCAGTGCCACCTACCTGGATGACATTGCTGTGTTTAGTTCCACATGGGAGGAACAACTGCAACAACTCTGGAGAGTGTTAGAGGCCCTGCAGAAGGCAGGCCTCACTATTAAGGTGAGCAAGTGCCAAATAGGGCAGGGTTCTGTGGTGTACTTAGGACACCAGGTGGGGAGTGGCCAGGTGGCACCCCTACAGCCTAAGATTGACACGATTCTGGCTTGGGAGCCTCCCAAGACCCAGACTGAAGTGAGAGCCTTTTTAGGTCTCACAGGATATTACCGGAGGTTTGTTAAGGGATATGGTAGCATTGTTACCCCCTTAACTGAGTTGACTTCTAAGAAGCAACTCAAGAAAGTGATCTGGACAGAGGCTTGCCAGAACGCTTTTGTTGCCCTGAAGGCTGCCATGTGCACAGCACCTGTGCTGAAGGCACCTGACTACTCCAAGGAGTTTGTTGTGCAAACAGACACCTCAGAGCATTGTATTGGAGCAGTACTCTCACAGCTTAATGAAGAGGGCCTAGATCAACCAATAGCCTTCATTAGCAGGAGGTTACTACCCAGGGAACGTAGGTGGAGTGCCATAGAACGCAAAGCATTTGCTGTGGTCTGGGCACTGAAGAAGCTAAGACCCTACTTGTTTGGGACTCACTTCCGAGTTCAGACCGACCACAGGCCCCTCAGATGGTTAATGCAGATGAGGGGTGAGAATCCAAAACTGTTGAGGTGGTCCATTTCCCTACAGGGGATGGACTTTACGGTGGAACACCGTCCTGGTACAGAGCACGCCAATGCTGATGGTCTGTCCAGGTTCTTCCGTCTTAGTTATGAGAACTCCCATGAGGTTGGGTAGTTGCTCCCCACTTTTAGCTGGGGGGGAAACGTGTTAGACTTTTCATCCTTGGCGTGGTCTCCCTTAACTTTTTGCCTCTGTTCCCCAGGTTATTGATGTGTGCTGGACTCTGATTATGCTGTTTTTATTACTCTGGGCACTTTACCACTGCTAACCAGTGCTAAAGTGCAAGTGCTCCTGTTTAAAATGTGTATGTAATTGGTTCTCCATGATTGGCATATTTGTTTTACTGTTAAGTCCCTAGTAAAGTGCACTAGAGGTGCCCAGGGCCTGTAAATCAAATGTTACTAGTGGGCCTGCAGCACTGGTTGTGCCAGCCACATAAGTAGCTCTGTAATCATGTCTCAGACCTGCCATTGCAGTGTCTGTGTGTGCAGTTTTAAATGTAAATTCGACTTGGCAAGTGTACCCACTTGCCAGGCCTAAACCTTCCCTTTTCTTACATGTAAGGCACCCCTAAGGTAGGCCCTAGGTAGCCCCAAGGGCAGGGTGCAGTGTATGGATAAGGTAGAACATATAGTAATGTGGTTTATATGTCCTGACAGTGAAATACTGCCAATTTCGTTTTTCACTGTTGCAAGGCCTGTCTCTCTCATAGGATAATATGGGGGCTACCTTTAAATATGATTAAAGTGTAGATTCCCCTAGAGAGTAGATGGACATGTGGAGTTTGGGGTCCCTGAGCTCACAATTTAAAAATACATATTTTAGTAAAGTTGGTTTTGAGATTGTGTGTTTGAAAATGACACTTTTAGAAAGTGAGCATTTTATTGCTTAAACCATTCTGTGACTCTGCCTTGTTTGTGGATTCCCTGTCTGGGTCAGTTTGACAGTTGGGTTGTTTTTCACCTCACACTAGACATCGACACAAAGGGAGCTGGGGTGTAGCCTGCATTTCCTAATTAGCCATCTCTGCTAGGAGGGAGGGGTGGAGTGGTCACTCTCATCTGAAAGGACTGTGCCTGCCTCTGACAATGCAGACTCCAACCCCCTGGTGTGTGTCTGAGGCCTTGCCTGGGCAAGGCAGGATTTCACAAGTAGGTGTGAGTCCCCTTTGAGGAAAGGTGACTTCAAAGACTAAAATGGGTATAAGAAGGGCACCCAAATCTACAGACTTTTAAAACACTTCTGGAACTAGGAGGAACCTCTGCCTGGAGAAGAGCTGATAGCTGAGGAAGAAGTGCTGCCCTGCCTGTGACTGTGCTTTGTGGAGCTTTCCTGCAGTGCTGCTTCTGCCAGAGTAAGAGGGCAAAGACTGGACTTTGTGTGCCTTCCATCTTGTGAAGAAATCTCCAAGGGCTTGAGTTAGAGCTTGCCTCCTGTTGTTTGAAGTCTCAGGGACAGCAAAGACTTCTCTCTGCCAGCACCTGGAGTCTCTGGAGAGACTCCTGCTATGACAAGTGGTGCCCTATCCAGTCCCTGGGCCCTTGAAAGGAAAGTTGGTAGGAATCCAAGGAAATCGACTTCGGACGACTCCGGACCGACGCCACTGCTGAATCCGGTGACGCCGCCTGCACCCGATGCCGTAACCTTCGCTGGAACGCGAGGCTCTTCGCAGGCCCGACGCCGCCGCAACCCCGCTGAAGTCCGCGACTCTGTGGAAGTCACCGCACCACATTGTGACCGACGCCGCTCGAAGTGCATGGATTCAATGTTTCGCACAGACGCCGCGATCCCCGACTTCGCGCATCCGCTTGTTTTCACTCTTCACCAAAGGTACTGTACTTGGGGGTCTACACGACTCCGTGTCCGGCGCCGCTGGTGACGGCTTGTTGGGAACGACTCCGTCACGACGCCGTGTTAACATCTCAACGAAGCATTTTTGTTTCTAAACGCTATTTTTGAGTTTAATCTTTAAAAATTCATAACTTGACTTTTGTATGTCGGATTTATGTCGTTTTGGTCTTGTTTTGTTTAGATAAATATTTTCTATTTTTCTAAACTGGTGTTGTGTCATTTTGTAGTGTTTTTGATTAAGTTACTGTGTGTGTTGGTACAAATACTTTACACCTAGCACTCTGAAGTCAAGCCTACTGCTCTGCCAAGCTACCAAGGGGGTAAGCAGGGGTTAGCTGAGGGTGATTCTCTTTTACCCTGACTAGAGTGAGGGTCCTTGCTTGAACAGGGGGTAACCTGACTGTCAACCAAAGACCCCATTTCTAACACTGCTGGACAGAGCTACAGACTACTGATAGAAGGTGCGCAGATAAGTAAGAGAGCACATAAGTCAAAAGGAGTATGCAGCTATATCAAATATACTCACTGAAGATTTTCTGTCTTGCAGAGGTAATGATAACACATAAGAAGACAGAAGGGCTTATTTACAAGGAGCCTGCACCACCAATGCATCAAACTTTTGATTGATTTGCGTCACAGTCACTACTCGTCATTTACAAGGTGATGCTTCTAGGCCGATGCATTACTTTTAGTAGCCCTGCATCAAAATGTACCTTTGTCTGTACTGGCTGTTTCACATAAGTATTCATATATTCAAGGTAGGCATTGCAGCGTAATTTCAACAGTAAAACCAACGCATAGATACTTACAGGTTTAGTAAAAAGTGATGAGTTGCTGGCAATTGTTGCGCTGAGATCCAATTGCATCAAAAATCCTGCACCTCAGTAACCCACACGTATAAATGACACACTTGCATATAAAGAGAAGCTAGACAGAACAGTCTGGCAAACTCAACTACACCATGGAGCTCCTGATTTGCAGCTGGGAGTTGCAAGGAGTAGACTACAACTACCACCACTCCAACCACCCACATCTCTCCCCCCTCAGCACAGGTGAAGGGTGCATGTTAATCGGCAGCAGACTTCCCTCAATGGTCTCAGGGAGGATGAGGTCTTCACCTTCTGCCGGCTCAGGGGGGATCTGTTGTCCAGATGCAACACCAGATAGCGTCAAGGCTCCAGCGACCAACTGTGAGGTCTACTAACACCCCTCTAAGCGTCAAGCTCATGGCTGTCCTCCACATGTCGACATCTGGCTCATGCTCATTCTAGAACACAACAGTCAAAGTGCCAGGCATCTCCCAGCCATCTTTCTTGGCTTTCCTACCATCTGTCCTGGATGCCTTCATCCACCTAACACCGCAGTACTGCCTCTTTCCCAACCCACAAACACTGCAGCTGGAGATCAAGCAAGCCTTCTATGCCATTGCCGGTTTTCCAGATGTGCTGGGTCGCATGGACTGCACACATGTGCAACTGGTTCCCCCTGCAGCTACATCCCATTTCTATTGGAACCGGAAGCACACATAATTCATCAATGTCAAAGCCATCGTGGAACATCGAGGCATGTTCATCAACCTGCTGGCCAAATACCCTGGGAGTGTGCATGACGCATACATATTCTGGCACTGCATCATCAATTAGTGCTTCCAGAATGGCCAGTATGGGAATGGCCTATTGTTTGGTAAGAACATCAGAAGTACATGACAGACCTTATAAAAGCAAATGATGATTGACCCAATTGACATAGCCATGTGTGCTACCTGATACAGTGCGAATGTAGGAAGGGCATAGCTCAAACTTGCACCACTCATCTGGGCACATCTGCAATGCAAACATGTCTCACATGTGTTGAGACATGCTAAGAAACTGTGTCTGTCTATCAATAGTGAAAAGAAGCTGAGCAATGCAATGCTTGGAAAAATGATGTATTGCACCTCTGTGTTCAACCAAGGGCTGCTATGGCTGTTGTCTATGTGTCCAAATGTAACTTCCATGGTACTTGAGGTCTGTTATGTATTCCAGACAAGGTAACTTGTGTAGAATGCACCACATTTACTCAACAGAATACACTTTCTAAAGGAAGTAAACAAATTGAAGGCTCGGCCATTGGTAAGTCGTGCCACCTCAACATCAGCGGTTCCAGACGGACACATGGATATGTGCATGTGAAACAGGTTCATACGGGTGCAGATTACCTATGGATGGCAACAAACCCCAAATTTGTAATCAACATACTGTCACTTACAATGCCAATGGGCCTAAAAAACACCAGTCAGATTAAGCAACAGCCAAAATGTTTTTGTCCCATTTCTGTAAAAGGTAGTAGGCCATGCACATATTATTATCTGACACAGAGAACAGAGCTAGAGCTGTGGAATTAAATGTGAGAAATGTAGTGTTACTAATAGTGTAAAATATTGGTAAGAATGTGAAAGGGGCATTCAGTACACATAACAGACATGTACTTGAATGTGGTTTGATCAATCGCCATAAGGATTGAATGACTTTTCCCTTCTCTTTTCTGCTAACCAAGAATATGATCTTCACTCATGGGTCATTACCCCATTTGCACATCTCCAGACAGAAGCAAAGAGCACCTACAACAAAGCTCTGTGCAAGACCAGGGGTATCCTGAAGTGGACTTTTAGTCTACTGAAGTCTCAGTTCTGCTGTTTGGATAGGTCCAGTGGGCGATAGCTCTACTCCCCCCATGGGTTACAAAGTCATCCTGGTTTGCTGTGTATTGCATAACATCTGTGTGTGGACAAATGTCCCATTGGACCAGTGCCATGAGGAGCAGGAAACGGCGGATGAGGATGATGATGAGGACAGAGGGGAAATTGCTGGGACTCAGTGAAGGAACACCATTGTGCAAACATTTTTCAGTTACACCTGAATCTGTTGGATGGCCACAAACCCAAGTTCTTTTTTGTCATAGAGTGTTTACAAATGTAAATAAACGAATGAACACTTCCTTTGTGTAAGGACTTTCATTTTACAGTCACTGTAACCATCTAAACACTAACATCTCATCTAATTTAATTTGGCCTATCAAAAAGATCCGCAGCTAGGTGTTATTCCCACCCCAGGGCACCATCATGTGGTCCAAAACATATGTGCACATCACATCATGTGCCAAATGCATGTGTGTGTGTAAGACTTATACCAAACAAAGGTAGCAATGTGGAACAGTGAGCATATGTGATGATTATGTGTGGTGCAACAGTGTACTGACTGCCAGAGATTCGACCCACAATCCACAGTGCAACACAGTTAGTCTACATATGTTACACAAATGTTTGCAAGCACATAACTACATCAATGTCTCATTTCACATTACACATATAAATGTGGAGTCTTAGCTTGTGATGGTGCTGGACTGGCTACTTAGGCACAATGTGGCCACACTTGCCCCAATCAGCAAGGATGCAACTGTGACATGCAGGAATTGATGTTACCGTGTTGCTCTGTTTTACTTTGAAGCAAGCAATGCTGTGACTCCTACAGCTCCAAACAGGTATGGTAATTTGTTCCAGACACAAAGCAAATCTAATAGACAAATAGATTTCAAGGCATAACTACATTTGTTGTTTCTCCTGGCAAGGTAGCATGCACTGACGCATTCCAGGTCAGACTGGCGTAACATGCTAAGTTCACGTAAGCCCTCTGTGTTGCTGAATTCTGTGATGCATGAAAATGCTAAATATATTCCTACTTGGAAGACATCACACTTGCCTACTCAAGGAGGTCTTGTGAAAAACAAGATACTGGGTAAAGTCTTTGGCTGACGATTTTCTGCAGGTGTAAGGTGCATGTGTCACCTATATAGTGCAAGCCACCAATCCCAAACAGCAGATGTCTGTGTACCAATACATCATCTGGTGGTCGTTGGCCATTATAGTCTGCTATATTATGTCATGCACATATGAGAAGGTGACCTATTCACCTAGCAAAATATTATACACATGTAGACAGTCAATCTGTGAGCTGGTTGCCACAGACACTGTTGAAAGGCTCAAGTAGCCAGAGTATGTCATTCTCTGAGAGTGGTTTGCTTCCGTTGCACATCCTTTATCAGTATTGCAAACAAACAGTACGATCTTCAAGTATGGCGTCAATCATGTATGACAATGTGGACATCATTTGCATAGGAGTGCAACATTTGCATGGGAGTGCAACATTTGTGAACACAAAATGCCTATTACGCAGATGCTTACATGTAGGCAAGCACAATTCAAACTTGAAATCATTTTGATAATGCCAAGACATGCACAATTGACAATAACTCTGTGTATGTCACAGTCATATATTGCCTGTTCTAGTGTTTGACCATGAACAAAAGGAGGCACACATATGCTCACTGTTAACATACACAAGCAACACATCCCATGTATACAAGCATGTCAGCAAGGAGAATTTGAGAAAGAAAAGTGATTCATGGGATTTTTTTCATGCATGGCATCAATCAATACATTGTACCACACACAAAGGGCTAGTTGAGTCAAGGAAAACATGGGTATTGGTCCACAGATCAACAGTTTGCACATGGAACATTGGTCAGAAGCTATGCACCTACGTCAAAGCGTAAAAAATAATGCATTGTACATTGTCATGTGTTGTATGTAACTCATGCGTTACCTATTTCACTAGAGATGCATCTAAAAAAAAACAGTACTTTAGTATGAAATGTGACACTTTAGTAGAAAACGTGATGCTTCAGTAGGAAATGTGACACTTTAGTGGAAAACGTAATGCTTCAGTAGGAAATGTGAAGCTTTAGTAGAAAACATGATGCTTAGGTAGAAAGAGTGTCAGTTAGAAGCCACGTATCAATGTCAAAGTGTTAAAAGTAATGCATTGTCCATTGTCGTGTTATGTGTAGATCATAGCTTGACAATGTTACTAGCGATTCATCCGAAACAAAAAAATTATGTTTTAGGAGGAAATGTGATGCTTATGTAGGAAACATGACACAATCACCCAGGAAATGATTTAATGGCTCAGATGTTCGTCAAATCAGGAAGTGTGAAGCTCCTTTTACAGTCACTTATATTTTCTTGTCTGTGCTGGCTCTTGGAGGTGCTTGGTGTGTGTTCTTGATATATGGTCTGTTTGTTGGTCTTGTTGGTGTCTCTGCTGTCCCTGGTGTGTAAGTAAACTGTCATTTTCGTATTGTAATTTTGTTTTGTATAGTTGTGTCCACTGTACTGTCAAGTTTTTGTCCACTCAGGGGATTGTAGACTGGGGTAGTTTGTGGCTTTTGGGTTTAAGGTGGCTAGGTTGGGTTGGGAGATATTGCACAGGGGCAGGGCCAGGAACCTGCCAAAGGAGGGGTTTGGTAGCCTGCTGTGGATGTTGATGCAAAAACATGATCAGCAGTGGAGGTAGAGTGAGCCAAGGCTACCCTACATGAGAGAGGTGGGAGTATTGGGAGAAGGCGTGCTTCCACATATGTCAAATCTTCAATGTCCACCATAACGTTCACCATCTTAAACACTGATGAGCAGATATTGTCACCCGGGAGTGAAGATCTCCTCAATCACCTTGGGATTTAAGCTGGGGGTCCTACCAGTAAGTCCCTATATTCCAAGAGCTCGTATCTGTATGTCTTTGAGACACATGTTTTAATATTGTTTTCTCCAGGAAGGCCCAGATATGTATTTGGGTTTGTATGGCCTGATACAGGTTAACTCAGTTAAATAAACAAAACATGCCCCAGGGGCCTGTTCTTAGTGGCATTACAATTGCCAAAACAGATTATGCTGTGCAGGGAAGGTCCATAGGTGCTCTGTGCCCTATTCAGGACGGTACAGGAAGTATTGTCGCCCGGCTTACTAGGTCATTACTGATCAAAAACTGTGGGGGCCATATTTACACATTTACATGTATTCAGGCCACAGGTTGGACAAAGTATTTGGTATTTGGTATTTGGTATTTGGTATTTGGTTTACCCCTAAAATTATCACACATACTGTAGATTGTGCAAAATGGTCATAATTCCCTTATGAGCCAGTACAGGGCCTGATTGATGATTGTTATTTTGCAGTGCACTGTTTAAATGTAAGGAGCTAAGTGAAGAGGACAAACAAGCATGGGTACTGTCTGATGTGTGTATCGTTGTTAAGAGCACATGTTGACTTGGGAATGCCCCTGCATTATCATGCTATGCAGAGTGTGGTCAGTCAATTTGAACTGTTCAAACAGCCACCAAAGTGAGGCTCCCTTGCTCCATGTAGCAAGCTAGGCTGTACCTTGTCTGCACTCTGTGCGCCTGATGCGTGATGTTCCTTGTATTATCTGACTACACTGCAACATGGCATTCATATGTCCATCATTAGGGCATTCCAACTTTGCCTTATGCTACATATCCAACATACAGATAATACCAGACATTTGGTTAGTCAATATACTGTGCTTCATATGTACACAGTGTACATGTTCAGCATTCACAGAGCAATGTACCATGATGGTGTTTTGTAGATGGACAAGACCCATACACCTTTGGTGAGGTGGACAGCTTCAGAGATTCAGAAAAACAAACGCTACCTGTGAGTGTCACTTGATTGTGTCTGTGCTCTGTACAGATTGTGTGTGTTCTTGTATATTGTTTGTAGTAAGATGTGTAAGGAATATCATCAGTCAACAGAAACATGCTGTACATGGCATGGAGATACGCACCTATAGGATTACCCTGCACAGCCATTTCATGTATCCACAAGGCCAGAACATGCTTCTATTGACGATTGGCCATGATTAATTTTGTAGATGTCTATTTTTGGCAGGACATGCCACTTGTGCTGCTAATACTAATACATGCATGTAATTGATGACAACTTGGACAACTTCAGCTTGGTGTGATACATATGTCCTTCGTCTCCAAAAGACAACATGACCCCAGAACAGGAGAAGGCCTACTGAATCCTCATAGAATGATACCACCACATCCAGCACATTGACAAGGGCTTCAGGCACATGGGGAGGAGGCATGAGAAATGTAAGACAGCAGGGACCTGGAAGTCACCACTGTCTAGCACTGCCGCTCACCACATTTAATAATTGCCAGAGTTAGTTTTCTGCATAGTATCACACATCGTTTGACTCAGGCCCACTCACTATTACATGCACATGTATCTTCTGTCACTCCTCAGTTTGGGCCAGGGACTGAACTTACTGTCACATGGTGATGGATCATACATTGACTTGCATGTGCCTACAAACACCAGCAATATGTGTAATTAAACACAATGGCTGGCTGTTATTGAGGGCTATGAGCCAAATTGTACCCTACATCGTAGTAGTGCTGGGATTGGTCACATGTACCTACCCAGGTGTTCCACATAACTGGGCCCATCCATCTCAGCCTTCAACTATCCCTGACTCCTGCCCTTTGTGGTGACAAACTAGTTCTTCCTGTATCTTGACAGATCCCTGTTTCTCAACCTCCTACTTAGACATATGGAGCATGGTGAAACAATTTTCCTTCAGACTCCCTCCAGGATCCCTCCAGACTCCCTCCAGTCATGTGCTACATCTTCGACCAGGCCCACATCATATGTATGACATTGTATCCCAAAGTGCTCTTCTCTGTCATCCCTTTCCAGCTGCAACACAAGTGTGACATTGTCAGACACAGCAGTGCATGTGTATTAATCAGGCTACCTTGCAGGACACATATCCTATCTGAACTCCTTCCCATACAATGTCTCCCCATTCAGACACAGTGGCAGTTCAACATACTCAGCCAATGCATACAATTCACTGCACTACCAGGATCCCACAGGGCCAACTTTAGTTTCAACACGCATGGCCCTCTGGTGTGCATCACTTGCATTCATCCCCATGTGCAGCCTGATTTAGTACAAGGTAGGAGTTTGTGGGGTCCCTACTATGGCAGTTGACACCTATGTGCTCTCACCCTACACATTAGGACAGTTGTGTGCTATGTAGTTTCATGCAGGTCAATATACACGTGGCTCTATGGCATGTCCCCATGTGTTGATACTTCGCATGCCCCACACCTGAGCCCCCTCTAAGTTGGCTGTTTCTCCACTGACATTCCCATTCCATTCCATTGCTTTACAGTCCAGACTTGTGTGTAATGGCCCAAGTAACACACAGAGGCGTCAGGTTGTGCAGTGTTAAAGGGTTCATGCATGATGTGTTGTTCCAGTCCATGTTTTTTACTGTGTATTGTGGGGCTTGTAGTTCTGGGACTCATGTTGTGCATTCCACTATACATGCCAGTATGCAAAGGTGGACCTGCACTGGTGCTGTACTACACACGTAAAAGTGAGAAATGTGACGTGGCTAGACTGAGCTACGGAACATGTAACTGGGGAATGTACTTATATTTATGTGATGTTTAAAGGGACATGAGCCAGGTTCTTGCCCTTTGCCCTGCACACAGCACAGTGAAGCACTGGGACATAGAAAGCTTGGCTGCACAACATGAACGTTTTGCCAACGTTGCCCCTTGTTGGTATTAACCAGTAGGTCTAGTTGTTCCTTGTGGCCAGCACTGTCCCAGAACTCCAGCCACCGACTCCTCTGGGATGACATGTGCCACCCCCTTCTCCAAGGCATCCAGCTCCTATTGGGGCACCGGGCCTCCTCCTCTTCTCTGCATGGCTGCTTTCAGGTTGTTGGTTGGTTTCTTCTTCATCTGGCGCTTATAGTCATGCCAGCGTTTTTTACAGTCAGTGACTGTCCTCTTTGCTTGTCCCATGCTATTGATCTTGCGGCTATGGACTGCCAAAAAGCCTTTTTCTTCCCTAATGGCAATTTAGAGGAGACAAAGAGCTGATGTTGGTGCTATGTCACTTCACTGATGTCATTGTTCTCCTCACTGAAATTGCACTTCCTCTTTCTCTTTCCCTGGGAGTCTGTCCAGACATCCTGGCTGCTGCTCGGGTTGTTAGGGCTGTTGTTCTGGCTTCTGCTCTCTGCTCCCTTCTTCATGGCTGCCTTCCGTGAAGTGTTTTATTTTGTTTTATCCAGAGGCATCATTTTTTAAGCTATTTTGATGAATCACGCATTGAAAAGTGATGCTAAGTTGCTTTGTGTCGCCTTACATGCGTCAAACCTGACATGTCACTTTTGCCCCTGATGCATCAGTTTCCACTGTAGCATCACACGTATGGATGCCTCAACTGTTTCTGACGCAGCTCGGACCTTATGCCATGGTGCACCATACAGTACATATGGTGCATCCATGGGGTTTAATAATGACATAGCAATGCACAAGTTATTTTGATGAATTGCTTTGCAACGCAGCAATGCACCAGTTCTTGTAAATGGGGCCCGGAATTTATGAAATTGGAAAAAGTGCACCCTCACGAGGCCAAGAATACAGAGGTCTCATACATATTTAATGCCACACATGGTAAATTGCAGCACCTAAGATATTGGTACAGCTGCTGATGGTGAGGGACAATTCAAGATGAACAAATAAATCGTACTGACTGAAAACTACCAGAGTATGGATAGTATGCTATTTTAAAATTAAGGTACAATTAAACACAACAATTGTATTAATTTTAAGTAATATATCATTAAAGTTGAATTCTGAGCCAATCCGGAAATCTAACAATGCCTTCCTTTATGGTGACTGATTTGTGGTGGTATTTCCTGAGGACTAATGCTTAGAATTATTATATAGAAAATATAAGGAACACATAAATACTTATTTAGAGAGTGTAGGAGTTCTCGCAGTGCAAGAGGTGTACTTTGGTGACATGATTTGCACATGTTGTCGATTTTTTTAATTCCTCTGAATACTATCCCTAGAAAGTTCACAGTAACAGACAAATGCTATGAGGAATCCTTAAAATATGTATTCGAAAGCGTCGAGGTTGAAAAGAATATGATATAATGACCTTTATGTATTTTGAAGTTAATTTATAGTTCTAAGAGCACTACTTAGCCTACAGAATATATACTTTCTGAAATAATAGTATCACATTTCAATTGTAACAGTATTTATTAACTCTTTAAGGTTCGAAGGACCGATAGACGCGAACTGATCTAGCTGTCAATGAAATAGCAGATATTATATCTAGCCTGGAAAGGAAAGAATGGGAAACGTGTTTCAAACAGGAGAGATAACAGACTTAAGCAGTGCTGGATTTCACAGAGAAACTCTAATATGAAATAAAACATTCCATAGCTAGCTAGTGGAGGAAATTTGTGGAACATGTGCTATTTGTCTGTTGAAAATCCCCCCATGTGATATTTAACGGACTAGTGCAAACCTTTGAAAAATGTATAGGAGGGTGAAGCCATTTTGAAGCCAAAATGTAACCATTAGATCAAAATCCTTGAGCTCCTGTAAGTGTAGATGTCGATAAGCAGCTACTAGCCTCCTGAGGAAATTGCTCAAGCACCCACGAAATCAAAGGCCATCCTTGAAAACAGTTTTGCATGGAAATCCATTTTTTGGTATTAACTCAAACCAATCTTCTCCTTCCTAAGCATTGACCTTCAATAAGGGGTCGCCCAACTGTGACCCCTGGCTTCCACCTTGTGATCCATGGCACTTGCTTTTGCAACCCCTGGATTCAAAGAAGCAACACCAGTGCCAAGAGGACAGAGGCAGCTCAACCTTATGCAGTGATTAATTTGTAAATAAAAACTTGCTGGTGCCCAAACCTCTCCTCTGAAACACGCGTCTGCAGCAATTAAATGTGCAAGTACGGAATACTCATGCAGCGTAATCCTGAAGCCATCTAGGGTCTCTTGAATCCATTTACAGCCACTCCCTGCCCCTTCAGCTCACTCTTGCAACTTTCTGTTTTCTCCATTGTGACTCTTTTTCGTTTTTCTCTTCCTCCGTCTTTCACATGTGTCTTTTGCTCGCAGGAAATGCTTGAGGCAGAATAGGTTTGAGCCCTCAAAAATAAGTGCTGGTACCCCTCACTGGAAACCACCGGCTCAAATCAAGCACTGGCTTATAGGCATCATTCTTCAGCTCCGTTTCTGGCCATTTTTTATCACACTAAAAGTGAATATTAGATCATTATTCACTGTTAATGTAATAAAAAATAAAGCAAAGCATCATGAGCTAGAACAAGACCTTCTGTGACAGATATTGAAAGTAAAAAAAGAAAAAATAAATATATGAAGTGTGCAGGCTTGTGAGTGAATGTGTTTGTGTGCATGCAAGCATATTTGTGAGAATGTGCCTGTATGTGTGTGTGTGAGCAATATTGAGTGAGAGTCGGTCACAGATAGTGATTCACAGTCAGTGACACGTAATGAGTAAGAATAAGTGAGAACGAGTGCCAGTGAGCTTGAGTGAGTTATAATGAGTAACAATAAATGGAAGCGCACATGAGTAAGCATGAGTGAGCGAGATTTAGAGAGAATGTGAGTGAGTGTAAATGAAGGAGAGAGAATAAGTGAGAGTGTGTAGGAATTAAGAGTGGGCCGAGCTAAGGGTGGGCCGAGCCCAGAATTCAGCTGAGTTGGATAAAAACTCTGTGGAATTCCACAGAGTTCTGCGTGCAATTGAATGCTGCCTGCCCTACTGGTACACTGGCCTGAATGTTCCAGATTTCAGAAGTGCTAAGCAGGGTCGGGCCTGATTAGTAGTAATAACCAGGCCCAACCCTGCTTAGCACTTCTGAGATTGGGCACATTCAGCCAAGGGTGGTACTGGTATTGTGCCGCAGGCAGGGAAAGATGCCATTTCAGGAATCGTGTGCTGACACAGCCCACTGGCCTGGAGCCTGCTGTTCTCCACCACACCTGCACACTCACCTTCACCAACTGCCCTCCTTCACAACCTTGCTATGGAAGGCCAAGCACACCCCTGTCCTGCACCAGCTTTGCAATCGCTTCCTCTGCACTTACACACAGCCTCAGACCACTTTTTCTTGAGGGCCCAGCACTAGCAGCAGCAAACAAGCTCACCACCAGAAGTATGGTAGTTTCACAAAGTGCCTAGTCTTGCTTGCCACTGGGCTCCAAGGCACTCTCTCAGGCCACACACATCTCTATCTGGCTGGGGCTGCCAGACTACCAATCAGCAGCTGATGCTTCCCTGGTCTCCAGCTCTCCCTGCTGGCCTCAGCACCGTACCCCATAACACCACTTCCGTTCCCAGGGACTCTGGGGAGACAGGTTCTTTTCAAGTGGAGCTCTGACTACAAGTTTCTTTTCTTCAGAGCACATACCCCTCTCATATGCAAATACAGTCCATGCTCAGTGCCTGACACCGTATGCACATAGAAGAGAAAGAGAAATGAGTGTCAGATTGACCTGAATGCTTTCTGGGTCCAGGGTCCCCATTGGCACTGGCATGGCTTTCTGCGTCCTCTGCACCTGTTCCTGGGCTGCTAAGGAGAGTGAAAGTAGGGAGGCCTGGATCCGGAGCTGGCACCTGTGCAGCCGCTCAGCTCAGCAGCAGCTTGCAGCAGCTCCACACCGCTGACTGGCAGAAATCCAAGCCTTAGCTCGGGCTCTCCTTGTCTACCATAGGGAAAATGTTTTCTTCATTTTGGGCTGAGAATAAAGAGCAGCCCCTGCTCTGTGTGGCCCATAAGTAGGCTACAGTGCTCACACCGGTGAGCTCTGCTCTGCTGCCCAGCTAGCGGAATTTTTGGACGAACTCCGTGCTCCAAGTGAAGCACAGAGTGCCAACAACTCAGTTAACTCTACCAACTGAGCAGAACTCACCACCCACCCCTAGTAGGAACAAGTGAGTGTGAGTAAGAATGACAAAGTAAGTGCAAATAAGTATAAGTAAGTATGATCGAGTCAGGGTAAAAATGAGTGAGAGTAAACCTGACTGAGTGCAAGACAGTGAGTGAGAATAAATGAGTGCAAGTGAGAATGAATGACGGAGTGTGTTTGAGAATGAGTGTCAATGAATGAATGTAAGTGAGCGTGAATGAGAATGTAGTGTTATAATTGTTATGCTTGCTAGTCTGCCATTGACCATGAAATATAGAAGGTAATGCTTGGTTTATAGAGGCACTCATAGAGATTACTGCTACTGGCATACTGGAAGCAATTGTTAGCATGTCAGGCACCTGTGAAATATATTGATACTGGCATTCTGCAGGTAATTCATGGCTTAATGTGCACCCAAGACAACTGCTGGCACTGGCACTCTGAAGTAAATTGTTGGCATTGGGGGCACTCATGGCAAAATGCTGGTGCTAGATCATAGTAGATACTTCTTGGCATGAAGGAGGAAACACATTACATGTATGAGGGGGCACCATGAAATAATTCTGGCCCTGGCGTACTACAGGTAATTTGACATAATTGTCAATCAAGGTATATGATGACCTTAATTGCAAAATTCTGTCAATGGGAATTTGCCAGTCGTTTTTAGCATATATGGGGCACCTCTGACAAAGTGCTGGCCATGACACAATGGAGGTGATTTTTTACACAATGAGGCATACAAAGAAAATTCTGAAAGCCATGAGGTGAACTCCTTGAGAGCATCAGGTCTCACACCTTGAAAGGACTTGAATATTAGCAAGTGCCCTTTCAGTGTCTTTGGTTTTTTAGCAAATCTATTTTATAATTGTGCTTCTTAATAAACTATTTGCTCCCATTACAAAATGTTCCTGTTCTTGTTCCCCTCCAAAGCCCACCGACAATTGGTCTGGCTCATTACAGGTCAGGGTAAGTACACACAACCATTTTCAAAAATCATGTCAGCAACCTAATATAGTTGGTTTATAAAATGCTCCCTTTTTACTATGCTGTGGAATTCTGATGATGCAGTTATTACAGAACTTCAGCTTGTCAGTTATTGTGATGTCCTCAGGGTTAAGGTGATTCCAATTCCTGGGGCCGTTTAGAGTTAAAGATCATATGATGTCACTACCTATTTTGTCATTAAGGGTCATATTTATGGCCAAGTCAAGCAGTGCAGCGCAAGTCATCTTGCTGCGCTGCACTGTGTTGCACAGAAAGGGCAGGAATGTGCCATTTTTAAGGTAATACAGCACATCCCTGCCCTTTCCCCTGTGCTGACACACATGGTCTGCCTGACCCCAGTGCAGGCACCTTTGAACCATGGTGCAAGGGTGCCTGGGTCACAAGCTAAGGTTATTTGTGTTCAGAAAGGGGCACCTTCCTCCACAAAAACAATCCCCTGAGGAGTTGTCCTCTTTCTATGTGTGCAGCCCACATAGAAAGCTTTACCTTAACACTGGCTCCTGTCATGGCAGCTCCTTCCTCTACATATTCTCCCAGGCTGCCGTATGTGCAGTGCTGCAATCTCCTCTACAGTCTCCTCTACAGTCTCCTCTACAGACAGTGGTTGCATGAATGGAGAGCGCAGGCCCTAGAAGTTTGGTGCTCCCAAAGCGAGGGCAGGCTGAGGAGATAGAGGGGTAATGCTGCAGAGAGCCAGGTCTCATTCATCCCCATCTCCCTTCCTGTACTGCAGCGAGGTGATGGCTGGGTAGTGGAAGACTGTAAATTGGGGGCTGGGTTTGAGCAATAGGGAGGAAAGGTGGAAAGAGTGGGAGAGAGGGAAGGAAGATAGGGAAGTTAATTTGTTCAACACTTCCTTGACTTCTTGCAGGAGAATTGCCAATGCAGCGCAAGCTCTTCAAGCACTAACAGTGCATGGCTGCAGACCAGCTGAAATGCTGCTCTCAACCCTAACAGGGTCCACCAGCAGTGCTTTGAAAACAATGCACTGCTTCTTGAAGGAATTGCAGGTGGGACACTCCCGGCAACTGCTTCAGCAACTGTCTCTTAGAGGATCAGTGGATGAAGCCTTAGTCCTTTCTCTGATGAATGTCCAGCTCAGACTCCTGTGACACTAAAATGCCTGCCCAACTTGACCCAGTCCTTCCAGGTCATTTGGTAGCCAGTACCTAGGCTGGACAGGGGGATTTGCATTTGAGACTGGGAGAGGCTCATTATCTACTATTGGAGTATTGTTGGTATCCAGCCAATAGTGCGGCTCACAGTATTCTTCCAAAGTGTAAATTGGCTGTGACGCCCGCACATCGCTCTACGATGAGTAAGCACTGCCCAACAGCATAAGCTGGGGCTGTGGCTGACTTGGTGCAGACATCCTCTCACTATCAGAAGATCCCTCCACCACGATGGACAATTTCTACAGGTGCATGACTAGTATAGCCGACTAGATAAAAGACAACTGCCTAAAATTCAACACAGACAAAACAGAAGTGCTGATCTTCGAGAACAACATCTCCCCATGTGATGACTCTTGGTGGCCTTCTGAACTAAGACCCTCACCCACTCTGACAGACAATGCCTTCAACCTTGGCATCATCCTGGACAGCAAACTCACTATGAAAAGCCACATAAACGCAGTCTCCTCTGCCTGCTTCCTCACTCTTCCCATGCTCTGAAAGATCTTCATTTGGCTCGCTGTCAACACCAGACGAACCGTCTCTCAAGCCCTAGTCATCAGCAGGTTGGACTATGGCAAAGCAACCTACTTAGGAATCACCTCACACCTTCTGAACAGACTGCAAGCCATAGAGAATTCAGCAACTAGACTCATCCTCGACCTCCCAAAGCAGACCTGTAGGAGGCTGGCCTGGTTTGTAATGGGTACCTAAGATACTTACACCTTATACCAGGTCCAGTTATCCATTATTAGTGAAATGTAGGCAGTGTTCTAGCAGCTTAGGCTGTCTAGAGGCAGCTGTAGCAGAGCAGCTTAGGCTGAACTAGAAGACATGCAAAGCTCCTGCAATACCACTATAGTTACACAGTGCTTATACACCATAAAAGACAATACTCAGTGTTACCAAAAAGAAAGGTACTTTATTTTAGTGACACAAGGCCAAAAATATCTTAGAGACAATACTCCTTCTGGAGGTAAGTATTATACACAATATATACACTAGTAAACAAAATCATGTAAGTAAACAGTCATAGATTAGTGAAATAGTAGAAAATACAATAGAATGCAATAGGCCTAGGGGCAACACAAACCATATACTAAGAAAGTGGAATGTGAATCACAAATTCCCCCCTAGGCAAGTGTACTGTGTAGAGGGGCACTGGGAGTGCAAGAGAACACCAAAGGTCAGTAATGTACCCCACCCTAGAGCCCAGGAAAGTAGGAGTAAAGCACTGCAAGTTTCCTCAGGACACACTACAAGTCGTGATAAGTGATTTTGCAAGAACCAAGCAAGACTGCAATCAACAGCCGGTGGATTCCTGGACCTGAAGACCTGTGAAGAGAGGAGACCAAGGGGGTCATTCCGACCCTGGCGGTCCATGACCGCCAGGGCCAGGGACCGCGGAAGCACCGCCAACAGGCTGGCGGTGCTTCCAGGGCCATTCTGACTGCGGCAGTAACGCCGCGGTCAGAAAAGGGCAACCGACGGTTTCCCGCCGGTTTACCCCTGGCCCAAGGAATCCGCCATGGCGGCGCTGCTTGCAGCACCGCCATGGGGATTCCGACCCCCTTCCCGCCATCCTGGTCCTGGCGGTAAATACCGCCAGGAATAGGATGGCGGGAACGGGTGTCGTGGGGCCCCTGGGGGCCCCTGCACTGCCCATGCCACTGGCATGGGCAGTGCAGGGGCCCCCTCACAGGGCCCCATAATGATTTTCAGTGTCTGCAAAGCAGACACTGAAAATCGCGACGGGTGCCACTGCACCCGTCGCACACCAGCAACTCCGCCGGCTCCATTCGGAGCCAGCTTCATCGTTGCTGGGGCTTTCCCGCTGGGCCGGCGGGCGGCCTTTTGGCGGTCGCCCGCCGGCCCAGCGGGAAAGCCAGAATGGCCGCCGTGGTCTTTTGACCGCGGTGCGGTCATTCGGCGGTAACCGCATGGCCCGCCCAAGTCCGAAAGTCTCAGAAGATTCCAGGAAGGACAGGAGCCCCTGACAACCGAGAAGATGGTGCAAAAGTGGATTCTCCGGTAAGAAGAAGAGTACAGAAGAGCACCGAAGAAGATGGCTGCGTGTTCCTGAGTAGTGCAGGAGATGTCCCATGTTGAGTTGTTGGATATACACTGTTTGCGTCGCTGGATTCCGTTAAAAAGCCTTGGTACACGCAAGTACGCAGTTTGCGTCAAAATAGCACTTCCTGGACCCAGGAGGGACCTGGGGGTCTCAACTCAGACTGAGGAGAGAGAGAGGGGGCTCTCAGCACTGTAGAGAGCCCAGAGAAGACAAGGCAGCACCCATGGGAGTCCCACGACACGGGGACAAAGAGGATGCAAAGTGTGGTTGTCGCAGCACAACAAAGGAAGGTCCCATGCCATCAGAGAACACCTCAGCGACTTCTGCGCCACAGGATGGAGTACTGGGGACATGGCCTATATGGTGCACGAAGGATTCTAGGAAGAAGTGCACAAAAGTCCTAGGAGATGACGCAGTGCACAGTGGTACTGTCTCAGCACGGGGAGGCAAGCTCTTACCTCCACCAAATTTGGACAGCTGGACCTTAGGACAGTCTGGGACACATCGGTCTACCACCTGTGTTTCAGGGAGCACGCTCGTCGACAGGAGAGGTGTCCCGGAGTGCTAGTCGTCATCGCAGAGGGGTAGCTGTAGAAGCAGGGAAGTGACTCCGCCACTCTACAGGAGATTTCTTCGGTTCTTCCGGTGCAGGACAAAGACAGGCAGTCCTCAGAGCGTGTACACCTTGGAAACTGATGCAAATGCTGGCTGGAGCTGAAGTTGCAGGTCACAGGAGACGTCCTGGATACTTTGTTGCAGTTACACTGGTTCCTGGAGCAGTCTGAGATTGATCCAATGGTCAGAAGCTGAAGCAGAGGATGCAGATGATTCCTGGAGGAGTCTGCAAGCTGAACCTGAGGAAAAACCCAGAGGAGAGACCCTAAATAGCCCTGAGAGGGGGGATTGGCTATCTACCCAGGTATGCACCTATCAGGAGGAGTCTCTGACATCACCTGCTGGCACTGACCACTCAGAGGCCTTCATAGTGTCCCCACTCTTTGGAATCCAAGATGGCTAACACCAGGAACACACTGGAGGAGCTCTGGGCACCACCCCTGGGGTGGTGATGGACAGGGGAGTGGTCACTCCCCTTTCCTTTGACCAGTTGTGTGCCAGAGCAGGGACTGGAGGTCCCTGAACTGGTGTATACTGGCTTATGCAAGTAGGGCACCATCTGTGCCCTTCAAAGCATTTTCAGAGGCTCTGGGAGGCTACCCCTCCCAAGCCGGTAACACCTATTTCCAAAGGGAGAGTGTGTAACACCCTCATCCCAAAGGAAATACATTATTCTACCTTCCTGGAATTGAGATGCTCAGTCCCCAGGAGGGCAGAAGCCTGTATGAGAGTTGACAACAGTTGGGGCTGCAGTGGAAACCTCAGAGAGCTGGTTTGCCAACACTGGGGGTCCATGGTGAAGCCCCCAGGATGCATGGGATTGGCCCCCCAATACCAGATTTGGAATGACGGGACAATTCCATGATCTTAGACACCTCACAAGGCCATATTCGGCTTTACCATTGTGAAGCTACATCTATGCATTGACATATATGTAGTGCACGCGTGTAATGGTATCCCCGCACTCACAAAGTCCTGGGAATTAGCCCTGAGCAACGTGGGGGTACCTTTGCTAGTGCAGGGGTGCCCTCACACTTAGTAACTTTGCACCTAGCATTCAGTAAATGAAGGTTAGACATATAGGTGACGTATCAGTTACTTAAGTGCAGTGAAAATGGTTGTGAAATAGTATGGGCACTATTTCACTCAGGCTGCAGTGGCAGTTCTGAAGAAAGGTTTGTATGAGCTCCTTATGCGTGGCAAAAGAAATGCTGCAGCCCATAAGGATCTCCTGGAATCCAAATGCCCTGGTTACCTTGGTACCATATACTTGAGACTTATAAGGGGGGTCCAGTGTGCCAATTGGAATTGTAATATGAAGTCACTACACTATAGTGACTAATTTGGTAAATAGAGAGAGCATAAGCACTGGAGCTCTGGTTAGCAGAACTTCAGTGACGCAGTTAAGCATTCTGACAACATACACATTAGGCCACAAACTAGGAGCACTGGAGTCCTGACTAGCAGCATCCCAGTGAGACAGGCAAAACACACTGACAAACAGGCAGAAATTGGGGGTAACATGCCAAGAAAGATGGTACTTTCCTACAGGACCCACAACAGTAGCTACCTCAAAAAGGTCCACTAGCTCCCCATTCAGAAGAGATGTCAATTCAAGATGCTGATCCACACTTCCAAAGTCCTATATAACTTAAGGGAATGAACACCTCTCCCCATCGCTCCAAGAGCACACCCCATAGCAGTTTGAGAGTTAAAAAGAAGCTAATAAGGCAACAAGAAAGAAAAGGAAGTGTGGGGGAAGGTCCAAGAGTCATGGTCGAAGATGTTGATTTTTTTCAGGCATTCATTAATAAAAGCAGGCTTTTATAGAGTGTTTTGCGAGACGTAGGTGGAGCCTGGACTTAGAGTAGGAAAGAATCGGACGAGAAAGGACAAGCAGGAAATGCAGATTTGTGTGCCGGTCCCAAGCAAAAGGGTTTCGTATTCAAAAAATGAACGTGGATAAACAGCGTTTCACCAGATTATCGCAGAATCTCGTGGGCACAAAATATAACGGCAACAGCACCAAGGACCAACATATCGTGAATGTACAATTAAAAAGCTTTCGTGGCCATCTTCCATTTTTTTAATTTTGACAGCGAACTCTGTTGTAGTTCTACTCGTGACTTTTCCGTGTCTAAGGAAAGCGCAACGAAACAATTACGGGACATAAAGCCGTTAAATTAATAAATGGTAGGTACAGGAGGCACCTCGATGTTCATCCTGTGCTGTTTACATTTTTTGACAGTTTAATTTACCCTCTGTGTCTTTCCATCTCAATTCATATGAGAAATGCAGGTCAAAGTAGGTTTCTGAAAATTAGTCAAACACACGGCGAGATGGGACCTATCCAGCCTTGACTACGAAATAATAATCTACCTTCAAGGTCAAAAATGGCAAAACGCGGAGGCGAGGCGTGATTATCTTTCCTATTGATCTGGTAATTCAGAATCATCGCTGACCTCAGAAGATTTTACTCAGCATACCAAGTCAGTAATACCCTTTTTTCAACAATGGATTGAAGTTCAAACATCTCACTCTGGCATTAAATTAAAGAAACTCCAAGGGTTGGTTGGTTTTACTGACAGCATCATCGTCAAAAAAGAGACCTGGCTTTCCTGCAATACCAAATGGCAGTCATTGCATGATAAATTAGTAATCAGACGGACCGCACAAAAAAGAATTGCTCCGAGATCAGCCCTCCCCAGCTCTAAGCATCACGAACCGCAGTGAGCATTGATTACTGGAGTTAATGCATTCATTATCATCCATTTAGCCTCAGATGATACCGGATCATTACCACCAAAGCATAACTCAAATGCCTTTGACAGTCAGTAGAGGGAACTATTAATTGAATTAACCTCTGACACTGACGTCAAAGACGTGTTGAGGTAAAACTGGATGAAAAGAAAATGTGAAGGAAAATGCAATTGAGACGTAAATCTGTTGCACAGAAAAATAGTCCACTCAAAACCAACCTCAACTAGAAGTACAGCAAATGGGGAATCAGGGTAGCGAAATATATTGGACCATTTGTTTTCATGAGGAAAGTTATTTTTGTAAATCAGTCAGAAAGCTGTCTTGTTTAGCTTACTGGGGTTTTGATGATGTAAATCAGCAAATATATGTGTTACCTGTTATCGAATGTACCACAGGCCAAATAAACTACCACCAAGCTTATACAAACCAATAATATTAATAACAATCTCACGGCCAGTTCTAGACGGTAAAAAAATAAACATCTCTACATTCACCGACTCCCGAAAATAATTCACACATTTCAGAAATACATTTCAGAACTGCTGCCTCCCACTTTCAGTGCAGCATTTCTGAAATGCTGCACTCGGAATGCTGCCCTACGAGGCAATTAAAAGTAGAAACCTACAACTCTTTCACGTATGACCAAACCTTTTCCCGTGTTGCTTTTTTAATACGCACGTCACCAATTGAATACATTTGGCTGTATTCCCTTGTGCATCTCCATTTTAAGTGGTCGGCCAGAAACTTACAGAAAGTTTAGTGTCAAATATTTTTATTACGGTTTCGTAACAGATACCTTTGCCTACAACCATGGATCGGTGAGGTAACATGAGGTACTATGAATGCATGGGTTTTGTGTGATGCTGAGTAAAATATATTATCAATATTATTTGTATGAAAATGGCACCAGACATCTACAGGCCCCCAACCTCCGCCAGCCGTTTAGCAATTTCTGTGGATATCACCCGCTTCCCCTCATGTCTTTGTTGAGTCTGATCTTCAATCGAAAATAGTAAAAAGGGGCATATTTATACTTATTTTGAGCTGAATTTGAGTCTTTTTTTTAACACAAATTTGGTGCAAAACTAACTCCATATTCATACTTTGGAGCTAGAACCGTCTAACGCCAAAGGTATGGAGTTAAAGTCATTTTGTGGATATGGAAATCTACCTTGCAAGGTAGGCGTTCCCATGCAAAAAATAACTCTATGGCCTTAGCTCCACATTTATCCCCTGTGCTAAAATCACACACATGAGGAGGAGGGGTCAAATAATGGTGCAAAGCCTGCTTTGCACCATTATTTAATGCCTGGGTCAGGGCAGGCGTTAGGGGACTTGTGGGCCTATTTCCATGGTGGAACACCATGGAATAAGCCCACAGGTGGCCTCCCCAGGCCAGAGGGACACCCCCATCCACACCAGAGGGACAGCGGAGGATGGGGGACTCCATCGCAGGTAAGTATAAGTAAGTACAGGCACGTTTTTTTTAAGTGCCATTGGGGGCCCTGAAATGGGCCCCCCTACAAGGCACTAGGTGCAACGGCCAATCCAAGGGGCCCCTGGGCCCCTGTGCTGGCTATCCCAATGGATATACCATCCATACTTATGTGGTATGGATGGTTTTGCATCAGAAAATGCCGCTGGGCTGGTTATATTTTTTTACTCTAACCTGCGTAACGTCATTTTTTGGTGCAAAACCCCTTTCTCTCATACCGCCACCGTCACCCGACTAATGTCATTTTTTTTACGCTAGCCTACCCTTTGTGCCGGCTTGCAACATTCCATAAATATGGTGCCTGGCTGGCACTCAAGAATGGTGCAAGCGGTCATTCGGCGGTAACCGCATGGCCCGCCCAAGTCCGAAAGTCTCAGAAGATTCCAGGAAGGACAGGAGCCCCTGACAACCGAGAAGATGGTGCAAAAGTGGATTCTCCGGTAAGAAGAAGAGTACAGAAGAGCACCGAAGAAGATGGCTGCGTGTTCCTGAGTAGTGCAGGAGATGTCCCATGTTGAGTTGTTGGATATACACTGTTTGCGTCGCTGGATTCCGTTAAAAAGCCTTGGTACACGCAAGTACGCAGTTTGCGTCAAAATAGCACTTCCTGGACCCAGGAGGGACCTGGGGGTCTCAACTCAGACTGAGGAGAGAGAGAGGGGGCTCTCAGCACTGTAGAGAGCCCAGAGAAGACAAGGCAGCACCCATGGGAGTCCCACGACACGGGGACAAAGAGGATGCAAAGTGTGGTTGTCGCAGCACAACAAAGGAAGGTCCCATGCCATCAGAGAACACCTCAGCGACTTCTGCGCCACAGGATGGAGTACTGGGGACATGGCCTATATGGTGCACGAAGGATTCTAGGAAGAAGTGCACAAAAGTCCTAGGAGATGACGCAGTGCACAGTGGTACTGTCTCAGCACGGGGAGGCAAGCTCTTACCTCCACCAAATTTGGACAGCTGGACCTTAGGACAGTCTGGGACACATCGGTCTACCACCTGTGTTTCAGGGAGCACGCTCGTCGACAGGAGAGGTGTCCCGGAGTGCTAGTCGTCATCGCAGAGGGGTAGCTGTAGAAGCAGGGAAGTGACTCCGCCACTCTACAGGAGATTTCTTCGGTTCTTCCGGTGCAGGACAAAGACAGGCAGTCCTCAGAGCGTGTACACCTTGGAAACTGATGCAAATGCTGGCTGGAGCTGAAGTTGCAGGTCACAGGAGACGTCCTGGATACTTTGTTGCAGTTACACTGGTTCCTGGAGCAGTCTGAGATTGATCCAATGGTCAGAAGCTGAAGCAGAGGATGCAGATGATTCCTGGAGGAGTCTGCAAGCTGAACCTGAGGAAAAACCCAGAGGAGAGACCCTAAATAGCCCTGAGAGGGGGGATTGGCTATCTACCCAGGTATGCACCTATCAGGAGGAGTCTCTGACATCACCTGCTGGCACTGACCACTCAGAGGCCTTCATAGTGTCCCCACTCTTTGGAATCCAAGATGGCTAACACCAGGAACACACTGGAGGAGCTCTGGGCACCACCCCTGGGGTGGTGATGGACAGGGGAGTGGTCACTCCCCTTTCCTTTGACCAGTTGTGTGCCAGAGCAGGGACTGGAGGTCCCTGAACTGGTGTATACTGGCTTATGCAAGTAGGGCACCATCTGTGCCCTTCAAAGCATTTTCAGAGGCTCTGGGAGGCTACCCCTCCCAAGCCGGTAACACCTATTTCCAAAGGGAGAGTGTGTAACACCCTCATCCCAAAGGAAATACATTATTCTACCTTCCTGGAATTGAGATGCTCAGTCCCCAGGAGGGCAGAAGCCTGTATGAGAGTTGACAACAGTTGGGGCTGCAGTGGAAACCTCAGAGAGCTGGTTTGCCAACACTGGGGGTCCATGGTGAAGCCCCCAGGATGCATGGGATTGGCCCCCCAATACCAGATTTGGAATGACGGGACAATTCCATGATCTTAGACACCTCACAAGGCCATATTCGGCTTTACCATTGTGAAGCTACATCTATGCATTGACATATATGTAGTGCACGCGTGTAATGGTATCCCCGCACTCACAAAGTCCTGGGAATTAGCCCTGAGCAACGTGGGGGTACCTTTGCTAGTGCAGGGGTGCCCTCACACTTAGTAACTTTGCACCTAGCATTCAGTAAATGAAGGTTAGACATATAGGTGACGTATCAGTTACTTAAGTGCAGTGAAAATGGTTGTGAAATAGTATGGGCACTATTTCACTCAGGCTGCAGTGGCAGTTCTGAAGAAAGGTTTGTATGAGCTCCTTATGCGTGGCAAAAGAAATGCTGCAGCCCATAAGGATCTCCTGGAATCCAAATGCCCTGGTTACCTTGGTACCATATACTTGAGACTTATAAGGGGGGTCCAGTGTGCCAATTGGAATTGTAATATGAAGTCACTACACTATAGTGACTAATTTGGTAAATAGAGAGAGCATAAGCACTGGAGCTCTGGTTAGCAGAACTTCAGTGACGCAGTTAAGCATTCTGACAACATACACATTAGGCCACAAACTAGGAGCACTGGAGTCCTGACTAGCAGCATCCCAGTGAGACAGGCAAAACACACTGACAAACAGGCAGAAATTGGGGGTAACATGCCAAGAAAGATGGTACTTTCCTACAGGACCCACAACAGTAGCTACCTCAAAAAGGTCCACTAGCTCCCCATTCAGAAGAGATGTCAATTCAAGATGCTGATCCACACTTCCAAAGTCCTATATAACTTAAGGGAATGAACACCTCTCCCCATCGCTCCAAGAGCACACCCCATAGCAGTTTGAGAGTTAAAAAGAAGCTAATAAGGCAACAAGAAAGAAAAGGAAGTGTGGGGGAAGGTCCAAGAGTCATGGTCGAAGATGTTGATTTTTTTCAGGCATTCATTAATAAAAGCAGGCTTTTATAGAGTGTTTTGCGAGACGTAGGTGGAGCCTGGACTTAGAGTAGGAAAGAATCGGACGAGAAAGGACAAGCAGGAAATGCAGATTTGTGTGCCGGTCCCAAGCAAAAGGGTTTCGTATTCAAAAAATGAACGTGGATAAACAGCGTTTCACCAGATTATCGCAGAATCTCGTGGGCACAAAATATAACGGCAACAGCACCAAGGACCAACATATCGTGAATGTACAATTAAAAAGCTTTCGTGGCCATCTTCCATTTTTTTAATTTTGACAGCGAACTCTGTTGTAGTTCTACTCGTGACTTTTCCGTGTCTAAGGAAAGCGCAACGAAACAATTACGGGACATAAAGCCGTTAAATTAATAAATGGTAGGTACAGGAGGCACCTCGATGTTCATCCTGTGCTGTTTACATTTTTTGACAGTTTAATTTACCCTCTGTGTCTTTCCATCTCAATTCATATGAGAAATGCAGGTCAAAGTAGGTTTCTGAAAATTAGTCAAACACACGGCGAGATGGGACCTATCCAGCCTTGACTACGAAATAATAATCTACCTTCAAGGTCAAAAATGGCAAAACGCGGAGGCGAGGCGTGATTATCTTTCCTATTGATCTGGTAATTCAGAATCATCGCTGACCTCAGAAGATTTTACTCAGCATACCAAGTCAGTAATACCCTTTTTTCAACAATGGATTGAAGTTCAAACATCTCACTCTGGCATTAAATTAAAGAAACTCCAAGGGTTGGTTGGTTTTACTGACAGCATCATCGTCAAAAAAGAGACCTGGCTTTCCTGCAATACCAAATGGCAGTCATTGCATGATAAATTAGTAATCAGACGGACCGCACAAAAAAGAATTGCTCCGAGATCAGCCCTCCCCAGCTCTAAGCATCACGAACCGCAGTGAGCATTGATTACTGGAGTTAATGCATTCATTATCATCCATTTAGCCTCAGATGATACCGGATCATTACCACCAAAGCATAACTCAAATGCCTTTGACAGTCAGTAGAGGGAACTATTAATTGAATTAACCTCTGACACTGACGTCAAAGACGTGTTGAGGTAAAACTGGATGAAAAGAAAATGTGAAGGAAAATGCAATTGAGACGTAAATCTGTTGCACAGAAAAATAGTCCACTCAAAACCAACCTCAACTAGAAGTACAGCAAATGGGGAATCAGGGTAGCGAAATATATTGGACCATTTGTTTTCATGAGGAAAGTTATTTTTGTAAATCAGTCAGAAAGCTGTCTTGTTTAGCTTACTGGGGTTTTGATGATGTAAATCAGCAAATATATGTGTTACCTGTTATCGAATGTACCACAGGCCAAATAAACTACCACCAAGCTTATACAAACCAATAATATTAATAACAATCTCACGGCCAGTTCTAGACGGTAAAAAAATAAACATCTCTACATTCACCGACTCCCGAAAATAATTCACACATTTCAGAAATACATTTCAGAACTGCTGCCTCCCACTTTCAGTGCAGCATTTCTGAAATGCTGCACTCGGAATGCTGCCCTACGAGGCAATTAAAAGTAGAAACCTACAACTCTTTCACGTATGACCAAACCTTTTCCCGTGTTGCTTTTTTAATACGCACGTCACCAATTGAATACATTTGGCTGTATTCCCTTGTGCATCTCCATTTTAAGTGGTCGGCCAGAAACTTACAGAAAGTTTAGTGTCAAATATTTTTATTACGGTTTCGTAACAGATACCTTTGCCTACAACCATGGATCGGTGAGGTAACATGAGGTACTATGAATGCATGGGTTTTGTGTGATGCTGAGTAAAATATATTATCAATATTATTTGTATGAAAATGGCACCAGACATCTACAGGCCCCCAACCTCCGCCAGCCGTTTAGCAATTTCTGTGGATATCACCCGCTTCCCCTCATGTCTTTGTTGAGTCTGATCTTCAATCGAAAATAGTAAAAAGGGGCATATTTATACTTATTTTGAGCTGAATTTGAGTCTTTTTTTTAACACAAATTTGGTGCAAAACTAACTCCATATTCATACTTTGGAGCTAGAACCGTCTAACGCCAAAGGTATGGAGTTAAAGTCATTTTGTGGATATGGAAATCTACCTTGCAAGGTAGGCGTTCCCATGCAAAAAATAACTCTATGGCCTTAGCTCCACATTTATCCCCTGTGCTAAAATCACACACATGAGGAGGAGGGGTCAAATAATGGTGCAAAGCCTGCTTTGCACCATTATTTAATGCCTGGGTCAGGGCAGGCGTTAGGGGACTTGTGGGCCTATTTCCATGGTGGAACACCATGGAATAAGCCCACAGGTGGCCTCCCCAGGCCAGAGGGACACCCCCATCCACACCAGAGGGACAGCGGAGGATGGGGGACTCCATCGCAGGTAAGTATAAGTAAGTACAGGCACGTTTTTTTTAAGTGCCATTGGGGGCCCTGAAATGGGCCCCCCTACAAGGCACTAGGTGCAACGGCCAATCCAAGGGGCCCCTGGGCCCCTGTGCTGGCTATCCCAATGGATATACCATCCATACTTATGTGGTATGGATGGTTTTGCATCAGAAAATGCCGCTGGGCTGGTTATATTTTTTTACTCTAACCTGCGTAACGTCATTTTTTGGTGCAAAACCCCTTTCTCTCATACCGCCACCGTCACCCGACTAATGTCATTTTTTTTACGCTAGCCTACCCTTTGTGCCGGCTTGCAACATTCCATAAATATGGTGCCTGGCTGGCACTCAAGAATGGTGCAAGCGGTGTAAAACCTTTTGATGCAAAACTGCATTAGTGCAGTTTTGTACCAAAAAGTCTAAATATGCTCCTAAGTGTAAGCCCCACCATTATATGTTCCCTTTCAAACAACATAAAAAGTTCTGTTATGTAGTTTTTAAGAATGGTTCTTGTTTATTGTTTGGTAGATACACAGAACTTATGGTGTATTTCATCCTCCGATATTGGACCACTATTACCACTTCTATCTGACCTGTCTGTGTGTTTTGATAACTCACCCTTGAAATGTGCTACTACATTGTCTTTGTTCTCAACATGGAAAAAACAGCTATAGAAAGTACTTGGATTTCATTCTGATGGTCCTGTTTTTGGGAGGTGGGTTTCCTGCAGCACTCCAACATCAGTGTCTGCTTTTCTCAAAAAGTTCAACACTGCCATCTTCTTTTGGGGGTAGTTCAGGCCCCTTGTATCGAGAATAAGAATTTTAAGTGAGTCCTTAGTTCTCATTTAAAACAACTGAAGGGGAACTCCACGCACAACCAATTGTGAGACCATTCAAATGAAGGCCCAGATTTAAGAAAAGTTAGCACCGCATTTGCAGCATTTTTATTACGCAAAAGCGGTGCTAATTTAACAGCATATGTAAATTTTGGTGCCATAACAGTCTAGCATAAAAAATGTTGACGTCATTTTTTGGGAGCACCACCTTACCTTGTGTCGTTTAAAGACAATGATATGCAAGGCAGGCGTTCCCTCCTAAAAAATTACGCTATGCCTCTAGCACCAAATTTAGAACCCGATGGAAAAATGATGCACGCAAAGGACCGAGTCCAAAAAATGATGCTAAGCCCAATTAGAGTCACAATTTTAACACCTGTTCAGGCCAGGGGTTAAAATGAGACCCACACACTACTACATAAGGGAAACACACAGAAGGAGCATTGGAAACAAACTGAACACCATGTAAGTGTTAACCCTACAGCTTGGCACCCATAGAAGATGACAGCAATGACGCCAAGTGCTACCAGCACCACTGCAGCAACCGCAAACGCAACCACAGCAGCCAAAACCTCAGCTTGTAATACAGGATATGATCTTTCGCCAGCATGCAAGCATCCTCGCTCTCAGGGAAGTTGAGGTGATCAGACTCTACCGTCTGAGGTGGGAGTCCATTGTATTTCTTCTCCACCTCATAGTGCCAGACATCACAGCAAAAGTGTGGAGTCACAAAGCAATTCCATGCATGACCAAACTCTTGGCTGTCCTACACTTCTTGGCATCAGGTTCATTTCAGAAATCTGCTGCACAAGTGGGTGGGATCTCACAAGCATCCCTCTCTGCCTTCCTTACAAAGGTTCTGGACGCCATCATCAGACACATCCCACCACATCTGCTTCCTCAACACCCAGGAACTGCAGCAGGAGACCAAGCAAGGTTTCCATCAGATTGCTGGCTTCCCGCATGTGCTGGGTGCTATGGACTGCACCCAAGTCCAACTTGTCCCTCCTGCATACTCACTCCATCTATATGCAGGCCATCGTGGACCACCGTGGAATTATCACAAATATACTTGCCAAATATCCCTGAAGCGCCCATGATGCTTACATCTTCAGGCACTCCACTATAAACCAACAGTTCCAGGATGGACAATATGCCCATGGCCTACTTGTCGGTAAGATAACATACAAATCACAACACACACAACACAACAAACTTGTAGTACAAACAATACAAACATAACATCAAACATACATGGACAGGGAAACCCAGATGTATATACCACAACACATAAGCCACATGCCACACTACACTACACTGTATGTAATAAACATCACCCTCACATACACCCATATCTACAAGTCCCTGGAACCACCTGACTGATACATCACTGGATGGACAGGTGGAGCAATGTCCCCTATGAACACAAAAGCTGGGCTCAAAAAATACATGTCTCCACAGGTTCAGAACAAAACACAGATTCTTCACATATAAAACACATACCAAGGAATCACTCTGCTATTTGATTTGCATTGGGCATTCAAATGTTAAACAACACACATATTGTCACTGCTCCACATTAACTATGCTGTTGAAGTCTCAAGCAGTGAGTCGTTCCATCACCATCTTCATATAACTTAAGTATGATGGGTATACTTGTTGTGGACAACTTTCCCTTGTGTGGTGCATAGTGCAACATACATTGAAAAACATCACCATCAACGAATGATCATGTGCAGGAATGGACACCTCACAGCACACCAACAAACAGATTGGTAAATCCCACATCTCCATACCATGATACAAGGGTACCAACAATGGACTGTGCCAGATCTTCTGATGACAATGTACAGGGAGAGGCCAGAAATGAAGATGAATGAGGATACATGGAACTCAGCAGGGCTGGACTCATGATGCACGGCACTACCGAACACCATATGCCCTGTCCTATCCCACAGCTGTATGATAAATCATGCATTTATCATAATATATCCCATATAACTGTTCCGCACTGGACATATGAACTTCATGCACATAGATATGCCAGACAGAAATTGCCAACAACAACACTTTGGGCAAGGGAGTTAATTCCTAGGGCAAAGGGGTGGGATTCACATGCAATACACAGGGCCCTACACCTGTTACATGGCACACAACACACAATATAGGAACACATGTCTACTACATCATTCTTCATGTCTAAAGTGAAAGCACTAAGGGCCACGTCAGAAAAGTTGGACAGCATCTAAAGCAGTGCTACCTCACTTGGGTACCTTAGCACCACCCTACACCCAACATGTGTGTGCTGTAGTCAATATATGGCGTACCATGGCTCATAGTAGGTGCAATAGTGTCAACATGATGGATGCCATTGATGGACTGTGTAGGATAAATGCAAAATGTATGGTGCAAATCCAGTACAGTACATAGGCCCACATGTAAAGCAATGGTTTGCCCCATTTTTATTCTTGCTCTGTGCAGGCGTCAAAAGTACCAGATAAAATGTATTAATTGGAACCTCTTCTTTACCTCTGGACCATTTTAGCTTTAGCCCAGTGGGGGAACAAACCCTGTGCATACATGATGCTTTGCATAGGCATAATGTGTTGCTAAGGTACACTGCACAGCATGGGTAGTGGCACTTTCTAAACATGGCACCATGATTATTTTCCTAGTTGGTCCACAATAATGTCTACAAAAATTAGGCTAATGTGGTGCAACGAGGTTCCAAGGCCTTGTAACGTTGGTGCCCTGGCTTAAATATAGAGAACACCGCACACATTTGGCATGGGTGAACTGCCAAACAAAAATTCCATTTACAATCACCATGTACCTAAGCCACAGCCCATGATCTGAAAGTGCACCACCACAGACCAGTGCAACCATACATCCAAACAGGAACACACAATACCAGATGTTAGTCTGATGCACCACTCCACTCAAAACAAATATGGGCCATTGCATATAGCAATTGACTAAGGTGCATGATTGATACATGGTCTCACATTCCTTTGCAGCTGACCAAGGTTATGGCATCCAGCCATGGGTTATGACACCTATTGGAAATCCTACAATGGATGCACAGCGGGCCTACAATGAAGCCCACATAAGGACCAGAAATGTTGTGGAGTGGACATTTGGCCTCCCCAAATCAAGTTTCAGGTGCCTACATCTTACAGGAGAGGGACAACACCACTCCTTGTCTGCAAAGTCATCCTTGTGTGTGCCATTTTGTACAGCATTTGTGTTCGCACACATGTCCCCTGGGATGACTAAGTAGATGTCCCCAATGAGGAGGATGACAACAATGGTGTTCAACTGGAGGAAGGGGAACAACAAAAAGTTGCTTCTGGAGTACGCAGAAGAGAACAAATAGTGCTGTCCTCCAAGAATCACCATGTAAATAATCAAATAATATCTTGGAAACTCAGAATATACATGGCGTACTCTTTTACACCATCACATACCTATTGTAACTTGCAAATATGTCAGAGAGCATAACTTTACCAAAACAGTTGTAAACAACTTTGGGACATAGGCCCTGATTTAAGAAGGCCTAGTGCATCCTTGTGCAACATGAGTGTCAAACATCTTATGTTAATTTGGCCCAATAATGCTAATATCTAAGCAGCTGAAACTCATAGTGGCACAAGTCAGGCCTTGAGCCACTTTGTAACACCTTGTCCACAACATGCCTGCAACAGGCATTAAATACGGAAGGGGGGTGTACAGCTGATAGAGGAGGAACCAAAATGGTACAGTGGAATCTAACAAAAACAACTGTACCACATATTGCTGCTACTTTTGACATTTGTTCACATCAGCTGTTTAAAGGGGGCACAGCATTGGTACCAATAGGACCCTGAGGTCTGTTCATAGTAGGGACCAAAATCTTAGCTCAGAGCATGAACAGTACATCAATTATGTCAAATACCTCATATGCTATTGCCCGCTACCCTGTCCCATGGTGTGGGATCTGTAAAATACGGTGCCCATATTGTTGTGGTAGGAGGATGCTTAGGGTGGAAAGAAAAGTGACCCTGCACTGGCTTCTACACCACTTTACTTTAATCTGTCCCATAGTCAGGAACAATGAACATATCCTAAATAATTCACTACACATGAATGTGTTGGTGGAATGTAGATATTGTCTCTAGCTGATTCATATTGTCACACACATATCACACGAGTGTGCTGGCTTGACATATGCCTGTAGCAATCCAGGAAATATATGAGAAGACTTCTGAACAGATGTATGGGCTATGTAGGAAAAGGATAGCAAGTACCTGCAATGGCAGGTTTATGTCTTCTAGGCAACCTAGCTAAGTATGAATGACAAACACACACAAGAGTACTGAGAACAAACTTCTCAGTGCCACTCACATATATTAGCAAGAGAGTGACATACAGGGATCAATACACACAAATGTTTAGGTCTATTACACCCAATCAATTTGGAATGTGCATGTAAGTCAAGCACTGTACTACCATATAACAGACCCTTGCAAATTGTATGTGTAAAGAATGACATAGAAAGCTTGATTGTGTCATTTCCTCTACTCATAGCTGACATGAGTAATCAGAGTACCAAAATACTCATTGGGAATGTTACATAGGATGTGGAAAGAAAATTTGAGCATGTGGCCATGTATGAAAAATGGTGTGAAGCCACAGCTGAACAGTTGTGAGAGAAGTTGGAAGACTTGTAGGGCTGGTCCTGCTGAAATGACCTATGAATACTTGTAGTACCTCAAAATACCAAGGGTCTAGCCATGGACGTGTTTGTGGATGATCTCATCCTGAAACAGATGCAAACACATGGACTCCCAAAAATCTTTTAGCTGGAGGGAGCCCACCACATTCCAGGTGCACCATGAAAGTCTGGAGCACATTCGTGGCTCGTCATAGCAAGACTTATAAGCCTCCGATACCAGGACCTGAGTCACCAAGCAGCTTGCTGTGCCCCTCCATTGTATATAGGTGAAGCTTGGGTTACCTTTGTCCACAATTCTGTCTTTGGGTCCCAGGCTGCATCACAGTGTCCTCTGGGTGAAGAAGGCTCTGAGGAAATGGGATCACAAGTATACAATTAGTTTTCCGGGACGCTTTCATTAGACTCAGCATGCAAAACTCACTTTTTAGCAAGCCCAGAAGCTGGTTGTGATTGACTGGATTGAATGTCAGCTTGCAGGAGGGTCAAGACACTACAACCTCCCTAGGAGGTGCAGCAGTGGCGGCATTTCAAATGAGTATAGTGAAACACTTGAAGTGAAGGTGCAGGTCAAAACATATAGGCCCTCATTATAACCCTGTCGGTCGGTGTTAAAGCAGCGGTAATACCGTCAACAGGCCAGCAGTTAGAAAAATGGAATCACGACCATGGCAGAGACCGCCAACACAGAGAGCCACTTTAACACTCCGACCACCACGGCTGTAGAAACAAACACCGCAGCGGTAACCGCCAACAGCTAGGCGGAACACAATGTACCACCCACTGTATTACAACAGGCCTATCCACCACCTTTTCCGGGGTGGTACCAACGCCATCAAAACCACGGCGGAAACAGTACTTGGAACGGAAACCACTCACCTCTTGACACCCAACGAGGAACCATGATGCAATGGAGCCCGAGTTACAGTTCCTGCCCATGTTGGTTTACCTCCTCTTCTACCTGGAGCAGTAAAGATGCCGGCGACGGCCACAGTGAGTACTGCACCTAGCACACAGGGGAGGGGGGAGGAAAGAGAGAGTGACACACACACACGCAACATGCAACACCCCCAACCTCACCCACAACAACATACACGCAAATAGATGCATCAACATTACATTTACACCCCGTCACCCCCTGGAAGAACACAAAGACAAAATGAAATGATTGTAACGAGTGTAATCATCGAAAATTCAGATAGGCCAAGATAACTTTAAATCATCAGAATATACAAATATGTACAGCAACTACACAAGTCTGGATAGTGTTCCAATCTTTGTCCTTGGACCAGTGGTCCCACAATGCATGGGTGAAGCCCACACATGATACCTGACTCAAAACGGAGAGAACACTGTTGGGTCATCAGGTTGAAAAAAAACAGTCCCTCAGGGGGAGGGGGGGCACCTCAGCCGGATGAAGGGACGACACCACTGATCCATGAGGGGGCTCCATGCCCACTGATTGGTCCTGGGGAGTGCAAAGCCACAGTCTCTCAAATCTCTCAAGTGGGTGGTTTGCCAACTGATTGGTCCTGGGGAGTGCAAAGCCACAGTCTCTCAAGTCTCTCAAGTGGGTGGTTTGCCCACTGATTGGTCCTGGGGAGTGCAAAGCCACAGTCTCACAAGTTGGGGACATGTTCCACAGGTTCTGGAGGGGGCTTTGTGCCCAGAGTGTTTCATCCTGCCAAGGACTGGGGTAGTGGATGATTTTCTCCACTGGTTCTAGAGGGGGCTTTGTGCCCAGAGTGCTTTATCCTGCCAAGGACTGGGGTAGTGGATGATTTTCTCCACTGGTTCTGGAGGGGGCTTTGTGCCCAGAGTGCTTCATCCTGCCAAGGACTGGGGTAGTGGATGATTTTCTCCACTGGTTCTGAGGGGGCTTTGTGCCCTGAGTGCTTCATCCTGCCAAGGACTGGGGTAGTGGATGATTGTCTCCACTGGTTCTGGAGGAGGCTTTGTGCCCAGAGTGCTGCACATGCAGTGTGGCATGTCCCATTCCCTCACCTGGGTGTGTGTGCCACGGGATTGCCTGGGAACAGGTAGCATGATACTCCATGGAGTCAGTGACACACTCCACACTGCTGCGACTTTGCCTGCCACCTTCTGGTACTAACAGTGCTGGGTGTCGTGCTTCATGTACGCTGTGCAGGGTCCAGGATGTCTCCTGCAGCCTGGGACGGCTGTCCACTGGGAATGTTTGCCATGTCGGCTGTGGTGGCACTGTCTGAGCACGTCGCGGGGCTGGTGGCGGTGGTTGCGGTGGTGTCTGTGGTGGAGATGCTGCCGGTGGTGCATGTGTCAGCACCTGTGGAGAGAGGCAGCAGGACGTCTCCTGCAGCCTCGGACGGCTGCCCACTGGGGATGATGCTGGGGACTGTTGCTGAGGCAGCAGACGTGCAGGTGGTGGTGCAGGTGGCGGTGTCCACCGCCGTACAGGTTGCTGTTCTGTTTGCCAGAAGGGGTGACTCTAGTCCCTCAGTCGGAGGCTCCGTGCCCTGTGCTGAGTTGCCCTTAGCCTTGTTTCTTTTCCCCACCTTGGATGTTGCTGCTGGTCCCTTTTTGGCTTGGAGGAGGCATTGCTGTGTGGTTGAGGCAGCTTTTCCCTATGGCATGTGGGCACCTTCTTCACCTTGGCAGGTGGTGGAATGGGCTGATCCTTGGCCTCGCTAGGTGGCACACTGGCAGCCCTGATGGGTGCCGCCCGCGATGTGACAGGACTTGCTGAGACCACAGTGCTGGAGGATTTGGTGGCTGAGGTGCTGGGCTTGGACCTGGACAGCCTGGCCCTAGGGGAAGGATGGGGGGAGGTGTATGGAAGAGGTCAATGTTAGCCAGTAAAAGTTTTTTAGACACACTGGGACGGGAAGATGGAGGGGGTTTGGGAGTGGAGGAAGAGGCAGTGGTTGTAGGAGGTGTACGTCTGCTGAATTTGGGTGAAGGTGCATGGGCCGGAGGCTGTTGTGAGGTGGATGGCTGTTGGGTGGGTGTGTGCCTGCATTTGTGTACTTTGGGAGTAGGGTTCACAGATACACTGGGAGAGGACACAGGGGACATGTGCATGGTAGTGGGGGTGGTGAGTGCACGTGAGCAGGTTGTGGTGATGGGCATGCTGGTGATGGAGGTAGTAGCTGAGGATGTAGTGCATGCAGGTGTGAGTGGAGATGAGACAGGGAGGGAGGAGGAGGAGGACGTGGAGGAGGGGGACACAGTGGAGGCAGTGGATGTTGGTGTGTCTGCATGGGGATGGTGCTTGTGTGAGTGCCTGTGGGATGTGTGGTACTTAGGTTTGCCATGCCCACTCTTGTGTGTTGATGAGTGTGCATGCTGGTCTGATGGTGTGCTTGGGATAGGCTGAGGTACAGGGGATTGGGTCTGGGTAGTGGACGTTGGAGGGGGGAGGCTGGACACATTGACAATAGCTGCCATCAGTGCTGAGGCCGCCACGCCAGAATGAATGCCCGCCAGGTATGCACTTGTTTGCTGCAAATGCCTCTCGACACCCTGGATGGCATTCAAAATGGTTGATTGCCCAACAGTGAGGGATCTCAGGAGGTCAATAGCCTCCTCACTGAGGGCAGCAGGACTGACTGGGGCAGGGCCTGAGGTGCCTGGGGTGAAGGAGATGCCCACCCTCCTGGGTGAGCGGGCTCGGGGACCTCGATGAGGGGCTGCTGGGAGGGTGGTGCTGGTAGGGGGGGTGGCGGCTGTACCTGTTGTTGCGGTGGGCACAGAGGTGCCCACCACCGCAAGGGAGCTCCCATCAGAGGAGGAGTCGCTGTTGCTGGTGTCTGCTCCTGTCCCCGTCGTGGAGCACCCCTTGCCCTCCGTCCCACTGGTGCCTTCAGACTCCGTAAATTCACCCTCCTGATCCATGTGGGTTGCATCTCCCTCCTGCTCCAGTGCCAATGCTCCCCTGCCAGATGATGCTAATGCACACAAGAACAGGGTGACAAAACAAAAAGGGGGGGAAAGACAGAAGAGACACATGGTCAATGCCTGCAACACCACTACCGTTGGCGGACACAACACACAGGGAGCAGCCCTATGCACTAGCCCATGCACTAGCAGTGCAGGGGAAAAGCACATGCCCATGGGGGTCTCTGCCTAGACCCATTTCATGCACAGCTGGAACACACAGGAGCCTGACTAGGTGTAGAGGGCAACTACACCTTTGGGGTTGGAGTGGCACTGAGGATGCAAAACAATGGATCTACCTTGGTGCGTCTGCCCTGGCCTAGGGGAACCCACAGCCCACGTCCCCCACGTCCCCCACCCAGACACCTCGTAAAGTGAGCAGAGTCAACTGAATGAGACTGTACTCACCCCCTTGTGGCTGCTGTGATGCCCTCAATCGCCCATCCAACTCAGGAGATGCCACCGCCAGGATCCGGTACATCAGAGGGGTCATGGTGCGACCGGCACCCCTTCCACGTTGGGAGGCCATCCCCAGCTGGGCCTCCGCCGTCTTCTTGGTCCAGCGGCGCAGGACCTCCCATCTTTTGCGCCAGTGAGTGCTCTGTCTATGGTAGACCACTAGGGTCCGCACTTCCTTGGCGATGGCACGCCAAATACCCTTCTTCTGGTGGGTGCTGACCTAAAGGAATAGTGAAGTAAGAATGGATGTCACTCCCCCGTCCGGTTCTTCTTACTCCTTGCCCACAAACCTCCCACCCTGGCCCAGAAAAACATGCACTCACCATCCTCACTTGCTGGCCTGTGCCCACCCCTGTCTCTTCCATCCACGACACTCCATACATTCATGTGACATCCACCATGCACACAGTTTACTCACCTGTTTGTCTGGAGAAGCATAGAGTAGCGTGTACTGGGGGAGGATCCCCATCCACCAGTTTGTCCTTGCTCCTCCCATGTTGTTAGTTGTGGGGGAGGAGGTGGGGGTCCACCGCCAGTCTTCTGTACAGCAATCTGGTGTCTTGAAACCACGGAACGCACCTTCCCCCGTAGGTCGTTCCACCTCTTCCAGAGGTCATCCCATGCTCTTGGATGCTGTCCCACTGCGTTGACCCTGTCGACGATTCTCCGCCATAACTCCATCTTCCTAGCAATGGAGATGTGCTGTACCTGTGATTCGAAAATCTGTGGCTCTACCCGGATGATTTCCTCCACCATGACCCTGAGCTCCTCCTCAGAAAACCTGGGGTGTCTTTGAGGTGCCATGATGTGGTATGGGTAATGTGTGAGGTGATGTTTGTTGTACTGTGTGATGTGTTGTGTTGGTGTGTGTTGTTTGAGGTGTGTGGATGTTGTATGAGTGATGGTGTTGTGTACTTGTGGATTCTGGTGTAGTGTTTGCTATTCTCCCTCTGTGCTTCATCACAAGAATGTCATTGTAAGGGGTTGTGGGTAATGTGGGTGTGTGTTTTTTAGTGTTGTGAGTGTGTGGGCGATGTGTGTGTATGTGTATCAGGTGTGTGTATTTTGAATTGTCCAATGTGGTTGTGTTTTGTAAGTGTGTGTGTATTTTAAGCGTGGCGGTGTGTACCACCAATGAATTACCGCGGTTGAAAGACCGCTGCGTTGATTCGTGGGTCGTGATAGTGTGGGCGTATTCTTGTTGGCATAACGTTGTGGGTTTTGGTATCGCCAGTTTATCACTGACCTTTGGTGTGGCGGACTTGTGTGGGTGTCTGTATTGTGGCGGATTACGAGATGTGGGTCGTAATACCTTTAGCGGATTTCCGCTGCGGCCACGGTATGTTGGTGGCCTTCAGCACGGCGGTAATCAGGATTTACCACCAGGGTTGTAATGAGGGCCATAATGACCAGCCTGGGGCATTGTCCAGATCACCCAAACGGATCTTGGGACCATGGGGGGATAACAGGGGCTTGTTGGATTGTCTTGTGGGTGGGCTGGGAGCAGGCTACGATGGTCCCAAATTGGAACTTGGCAGCAAGATTGAATCAGAGGATATAAGACAGCAACTTGGTAAAGACATTCCAGTAGGGGGTTGGTTAGGGCCAAAAGGCGGTAGTGGCACATGCTAGTTAGCAGTATGTTCGTTTGGGCCAACAGGTGATATGTACAGTTGAGGAGGCGGGCAGTTAGGAATCTGCAGCCCAGTGTAGCAGGGAGAGGAGAGTGATGATTGCAGAGGGTTAATTGGATAGTTGTTGTAGTTGAGGTTCAAGCAAGATACATATAGCCAGTCAACCTAGCTGAGACACACAGGATAATCACTCTCACAGTCTGAACCCCAAACAGCTTAGGGCGGGCACCCCTCATGTGTGGTCCTTTAATCATACAGTGGGATGCCCAAAGTTAGTACGTTAACCCTAAGGATAGTATCCTGGAATGTCAATGGCCTACTCAACAAAGTCAAATGGGGAGTGGTGCCCCAGTACATCATATCAGATTCCCTTGAGATGGTTCTACGACAAGAGGCTCTCCTCCTAGGCCATAGGTGTAATGCCCTTCACTATTGGGGAAATAAGGCTGCTAATGTAGACCATACCACCTCCTCTAGACGAGTAGTAATGTTTGAGAGGAGAACGCTGCCGCTGATCATTTGGCAAATATGGCCCGCTCTGCTGGGTCCCTATGTGGTGCTCTCTGGGACCTGGGAGGGGGAGCATCTTAAACATACCTTCAGTAGATATCACAACATGACTTCTGACTCCATCCTACCATCCCTTACCACTCTGCTACACAGTCTTCCAGATGGGGAAGTGATCTTGTGAGGGGACCTCAACATAATGGCGAGGGATAGCCCTACATCCCTCCAGGCCTCTGGACTCAGTCAGACAACCATTAGCTGACTTCCTCACTGCCCAGGGACTGACATATGTATGGTGTACCATTAGCCTAGCAAGCCAGGACTTCATCAATTTACTTGGGAAGCATGATAGTCTTGCCTGAATTGATCACTTTTTCATGCCGACTCACCAGCTATTAAAAGTCAATTAGGCCACTAACTTAACCAGGGTTATTTCTGAATATTCTCACCTGTGGCTGGTGCAGGGTGGGCCCGAGAGACTACCCCGCATCATTTTGAGGCCTTGGTACCTTAAACCCAAAAAGTTGAGCCTGGATGTTAGATGCAAAACGCTACAAATATGCACCATAGGGGAACTCAGCACAGCATCAATATAAAGGAGGACACAACAGGAAAAATGTTGGCCTGGCTGGACAGGTATGAGGCAGTGGATAGATGGGCACGTGGGATCCAGAAGGAGTCAGGGAACTTGCTAGTAGTGGACAAACCATAGCCCAAATGTCTGGCCACTACTGTGGGAAAATCGATTATGCAAGGTATTTTGCTACAAAAAACAAAGCAGGCGAGCTCTTGTGTGACATGCCCCACCGAAGCCTCACTATCGATAATAGGGAAGCTTAGAAGATACACTTTCCATGGAGGAAATTGTAAGAGGCATCCGGGATGTGAAGCCCGTAAAAGCATCAGGGCCCAATAGGGTAACAATGGAACCATATAAGATGACAGGCACTTAGCTTGCCTCACATCTGAAGCAGATATATGAAAAGAGCCAGAAGCGGTGAGTACTCCCGTTAGGCCAGTGCCAGGCTTCCATAGTGGTCATCCGAAAAGAAGGGAAGCCCAGGGAGGACATATCTGTACCCAGGGTCTACAGATAAAATACAGTTAAAAAAATATCAATGACCTAAACAAGCATCCAAGGAATGACCACACTGATTCTTGGTAAATCATGTGAAACAATGGGAACTGATGAGGCATGTCCTACACAACAAGGTGCCATTTCCCAGTATGTGATAGGGAAAGCCTGACATCAAGTCCCTCAAAGTCAACTACACATACTTGGCCAGGAGATCACAAATGTCCTGGGATATGTCTGCAAAGGACTGTGCATCACAGTGCTGATGATCCATCATGAGGATATGAGCTCACCAACCAACACCCCTCAAAATCCTGAGTAGGCTACATTGATCCTTGACAAAGTTAGGGGCCTGCCGATTGCGCACAGTGAACTGAGCTGAGGTGACCACAGTCAACCAGTGATCATACATGCAACAACAGCCCTGCATGGCAATTCAAATTACAAATTGATGGCTAGGGTGCTATCACTACATGCGAACACCCCTACCATACAAATTGTATTCAGTTTCATCAATCTGCCAATAACATGTATTTTTGAGTATTTGAAGTTAGAAAATGTATGTCATTAACACAATACTTCTTAATGTATCCACACATGTCCCAGCTAGGTGGACCATGCTTGTTGCTACCACTTTGAGGATGGACACATGTGTACAGCTAACATCATTAAATCTGTACGTGTCACATGATTACTTACAACTGATCATGACCAGTACAAACATCCCCCCATTTTGAAACATGTTTTACACAGATATGAGTACACAGCTTTGGAACAATGGCCTACATATAAGATAAGCTGTATTCAAGGTTTGACAAGTGTCCAATCCCTAAACACACCACTGTATCACGCAGCCCTCATCTGAGATGATACATAGATTATCACACAAAATGCATGTCATATATATAGCTGCAATCACACGTCAGCACACCATCTCCAACATTTTGCATGCATGGGGAACCATACGTTACATGTGTTGCTCTGCATCATTAACTCTGATCCTTAAGACACATCTGAGTGTGCACATATGTGCACTCACATTGAAATGGCTGACAGGATCTCATGCCAGCCTTAGTCAACAGCATCCTTTGCGAAAGATAAGGGTATGATACGCCAGTACATATATTACACAAGGGTCTTCTCATCTTATGTTGGGTATAGTAATGTACAGTCGGAATACTAACATGACAATCTGGTAGACCCACAACATGAGTGGCTAGGGAAGGGCCCAGTGCATGAGTCCAGATGAACTGGGGGGGGGGGGGGGTTCAGTTGGTCAGTGTGCCACTACCTCCCCAACATGTTGAGAATGGGTGGCCATGTGATCATGGGCTACCCTACCAAGGCCAGGAAGCTGAACTGGGGAAAGGTCCTGTTCCAGCTGCGCAGGATCATCAAGGGGGACCACACAGGCCACCAGATCAAGTACCGGTGGGCAGACCTCATTGCCAGGGAAGGCGATCTCCTGGATCACCTGGTGGTTCGGGCTGGCGGACCTATTGGTAAGTAAATCTGTAACATTGCTACATCCTCCTTTGCAGGTGCATGACAGCAGTGCATAAGAAAAATAAGAGCATTTTAGGAAAAAGGTGAGGACATCAAGAGGCAGATGTAAGGAAAGTGGTGCTGCACCCAGTGAAGCACCACTTTCCTTGCCCCCCTTATCACCCTCCTACCACCACCATGTGTGCACTGTATCTAAGATACAGCACACACATATTGGCAGTAGGGAGTGCTAAGGGGTGCAAGGAATGGGGCATTACAATGGGTGCAGCAAGACTTCCCTATTATCTGCCCCTAAACTTTGCCCAATTAACAGTGTCCTGTCCCCCAGTAAGTGTGACATATGAATCAGAGACCTGTATGTATGGGTGAGTCACATTGCTTTATATGTTTTTGGGTGCTACCTATGTCTGTGTGACTGACATGTTGTAGATGGCAGTGGGTCCTTCCGAACACTAATTTGACTAGGTAATTCAGCTAAACAAGTGCACTGTGTCACAGTTGTCCATGCTCATCTTTGTTCACAAATCATAAAGCTATGTTTCCATGTCGTGTCTTGCAGGCAGACCTCCAAACCTCACCATAGGAGAGGTTTCCACTTTTGAAGACGGCAATGCAACCAGTTAGTGTCAACTTGTATGTCACATATGTACATACAGTGTTGTGTCTGAGAGGGTTTGATGTGTATTAAGCCATGTACAAATGTCATGTTTGTCCATTTCAACACCATCATCTATTCTTGCGTATCAACATCATGTCTGATGGTATGCTGAGGATGTGGTATTTATAGAATGTTGCACAGGTGCCAACATATGCTGCCATGGATTAGTGGGTCTCAGGACATATTTTGTGTGGCCACAAACACACTGATGTCAGTCACAATATGTGTCAGAGGTGCTTGCTCTCTTCAATGCATGGATGTAGCAAACATATGTTTTCACAGCAACCGTTCCAGCACTGCGGGCCACATGTACCACAATTTTAGTCAGGACATGGTACAATACATGTACTTGGCTATAGAGCTCCAAGGGCCTTTCGCAAGGAGACACTTGCACACCCTATCCTTCACTGCTCTTCAAAAATAAAGTGAGGCTCCGCACATTCAAGGAGCTCTGTTGAGAAAGACAACAGTCAGTTGAGTACACATTGAGATTTGTGCTTTTCTCCAGATGGATGTGGGACAAGTACATGGATTGTAGCAAATAAGATGTGTGCAGATTAAACAACAGGTTTTAGCCATCATGATAGTTGTGAGCAAGCATGATCACATCATGTGCGTATGAAATGTTCATGATCATTGTGTACCTGGTGGCCAAGAGGTGTATCAAGGTTGTGCACAGATAGGGGCAGATACAGGCAAACAGGTGTTGCACCCAGTGCTACACCACTTCTCTTGCGGTCCTCACCTCCTCCGTATCCACCTTCCATATGTGTGCGGTATATGATATACGGCGCACAATGGCGCTGGGTATGTGCCAAATCGCATTAACATCTTGATGGATATGATGTACCATTCATGGTTAGTGCAAGAGAATCTAATTCTAACCCTGGACTGTACATAGGGGCCCATTGTGGCCAATGGTGTGCCCCCTTTTAGTTCCAGCTCTGAGCTCTCATTAAAACTAGGAATAAAAAAATGAGACAGCTGACTTTCTTAGAATGTAGAGAGCCATTTTGGAAGTCACCCTACCGGGGTAACGCAAACCTTGCATACATCATGTGTGGCACAGGCCTACTGTGGGGCAAGGGGTGACAAAGTGGCACAATGCAGGTATTCCACCACTTTGTTGAGATTCTGCTGACCATTTGACCTCGTTGCGCCTTATTTGTGACATATTGCTTATGATACTGATGTGGTGGAAGGAGGCCCTAGACCCTCTCACATCTTGGCCCTAGTATGCAACATTGGAGAGCCATTATCCACATGACATCTACCAAATACTGTAGATGATTGCTAGACAGATTTGAATGGACTTGGGACTTGCCCTTGTTGTTGGCTGACTGCTTGACCACATGTCATCACAAAATGCTATTTACTTTGCATGCTTGTTCTTCCTCTACCCAATGCAGTTACAGATTACATGTTCTCCTCACGTTTTAGCTGCCACAATGACTCTAGTACAAAAACTGAAGTCCACTAAATGTGTGGAAAGGTTCTGTCACATTTGAAAGGTGCAGGCTGGTTACAGGAAGATGGCAAGAAGATACTGCACGGAAAAGTCATCTGGGGCATGGAAGGCCTTTCCTAATGGTGGACCAACCAAACATCCTAAATCCACATCAACTACAGGAGTGTCCTCAGCACCCAGAGTCCACGGTGCTCTTTCAGGTCAGGCACCCTCAACATCTGCAGCACATCAGACAGCATCACAACAGCCACCACTATCTACCACTGGGAACAGCTTTGAGGAGGAAATATGAAAAGACATGGCCGAGCTGAAGTCTAGGGTGGCCAGAGTGGAGGCAGACAATTCCTGAAATGATAAAATGCTGAAATTCATAAAGAAAAAGCCCAAGAAGCCGTAGGGGTGGCCACTCGCCACTTCCATTGACCTTCCCAACCCAATGTGCATCGTTTATAGTTTTAGTGGGCTTTATGGTTTCTGACAGTGGTTATGTAGGATAGTGCAGGTTAGTTGTAGGATATCGTTAGTGTAGTTTGGGGGTGATTTAGGCATTGGCTTTGTGTTGGGGTAGTTGGGTGAGGGTTATTTTTATATATGTACCAAAAAAATGTAAAAGTTTAGAAAAAAATATATATATATATTTGTTTAGAACATAGGGTTAGTTAGTACATGTGTAGTTTAGCTCATGTTGTCCTACACGTCTATTGTCTCATAAAGGGGGTGGGGGGACAATGTTTGTTGAGTGGCGTTCTGTGTAGAAGTTAAGTTTAGAACAGGATAGACTGTAGGAGTAAGTTAATATAAGTTAGTATAGGTTAGGATAATATAGGTTAGTGAGTAGGTTAGGTTTTTAATAGCTTGCGTTTTTTAGGTACCATTACATTCTGTTATACTTCAGACAATTAGGTGTCTCATGATGGCTGACTCTCTGGGTGTTCCCTTGTCTGCACTGGCCAAGTTTTGGGAAATGTCTTAGGGTCTGCATTCACTATTGATTTACATGTTTGACTATGTATATCACCAATGTCCAAGGACCTGTCTAATTGACAGCACTGTGACATCAACTACTAAGGACAGTTTTCAGCGCAGTTTCTGACACTTTGATTGTGTATGGATATAATAAATTTGACATGTAATATTGCTACATCAATTGCATTTCTGAGATCTGTCATTTTAGTTTTGCACATTATACTCCACCTTATTTAGGGTATGGATACTGACAAACTAACAGCTGCCTCTCATAGGTTTGAATATGCTCTTCAGTTCCTCACATATGTGTTGTATTGGTACACTCCCAAGGTAAATTTCCTAACACTTGAGATCCATTCATGCCATTTGTCAACTTGCATGGAAATATGTTCAATACATGCTTGTGAGGGTCAATAAGGTGTTTTAAGTCCACAATCATTTTGGTCACCTTTATCATGTTTAAGTCCTAGTGTGTGCCTTTGCGTCTGACGGTAAGCCACACGTCATTTGGTTCTGTTCTCCTTTCATTACTTCAGACAATGCAGACATTTATATGAGTTGATTAAACACTGAAAAAAATGCAAGATACATATGATTATGGTGATTTATTTACATGTGTAAGTTTATTTTCAATGCAGTACAATGCCCAGTTCACTGACCCCTTGTGAGATCCTGAGCCATTTGATGTACATTTAGGGGGTGATTCTAACCCCGGCGGTCTTAGACCGCCGGGGCCAGGGTCGGCGGGAGCACCGCCGACAGACCGGCGGTGCCCCGCAGGGCATTCTGACCGCGGCGCTTTGGCCGCGGTCAGTGCAGGAAAACCGGCGGTCTCCCGCCGGTTTTTCGCTGCCCCTTGGAATCCTCCAAGGCGGCGGAGCTTGCTGCGCCGCCGAGGGGATTCCGACCCCCCCTACCGCCATCCAGTTCCCGGCGGTCCGCCCGCCGGGAACCGGATGGCGGTAGGGGGGGTCGCGGGGCCCCTGGGGGCCCCTGCAGTGCCCATGCCACTGGCATGGGCACTGCAGGGGCCCCCGTAAGAGGGCCCCTAAATGTATTTCACTGTCTGCTGCGCAGACAGTGAAATACGCGACGGGTGCAACTGCACCCGTCGCACAGCTTCCACTCCGCCGGCTCGATTCCGAGCCGGCTTCATCGTGGAAGCCTCTTTCCCGCTGGGCTGGCGGGCGGCCTGAAGGCGGCCGCCCGCCAGCCCAGCGGGAATGTCAGAATTACCGCCGCGGTCTTTCGACCGCGGAACGGTAACCTGACGGCGGGACTTTGGCGGGCGGCCTCCGCCGCCTGCCAAGGTCAGGATGAGGGCCTTAGAGTCTAAGGGTGAGGGACATGTCATGAGGCATGGATAGGAGAAGTGTGCATTAGTGAGGAGGTGTCCAAATTGATGATGGAAAGGAATTGAGACAATGACATACCATAGCAGATAAGTGAACAGTGGTTGAGTGAAGAGGGCACATTGCCAACTGTCACAACACTGGCAAGATCTTAAGCACAGAACTAAGGAGATATTGTCCATGTGGCACAGACTGGTGCTACCTGGTGGATTTATGTGTGAATGTTGTTCCTTCCACAGCTTCATCCGCTGATGTGTGTGGTGCCTCCTGTGCCATGGGTAGTGCTGGTGTTGAAGTTGAGGCGGCAACACACACATCAGGGGGTAGAGATGTGGAATCAAAGGTCCCAGCAGCTGCCATTTGTGGGAACGCATAAGGCATCACTGCAGCAAGGAGGAACTACTTATTACTCAACACTGCAGCTACATCACGGTGGTAGGCAGTCATGTTTTCCCTGAGGGAGGCTATTTCCCACTGTATGAACTCCAGGACATATTGTATCACCCCCAGCCTGTTATTTATTATGCTGCTGCCACTTTTGGAGGGTAATTGTTCAAGCCTCTGCCTCATGCCTGCAGCTATGTCAGCCAGGGACCGCTGGAGTCCATGTAGCGGGGAGTGGGTGCCTATGATCGCAGCTGAGTTGTTCTTATTTGGACTGAGGCACCTCTGCACTCTCTCTAGTCTGCCTGCCATGGTCTCCATCCCCACATGCACCTGCTTGGCCAGCTCCTGCTAGCCTCCTACCACTGTCCCCTGAAAGGTGATGTCTGGGTCCTCACAGTCCATGGCTGTGGCAGGTCTGGTTGATGCTGTGTGTTGGTAGTTCGGTGGTTCTTGTGGAGAACCCACAATGCTGTGTGTCCTCCCTGCGACTGGAGGTGGTATCTGGAAGGAACCTAGGTCATCCCGGAGAGTCTCTTCATTGCTGGTTGGCAGCTGGTCATCATGTCATCTGTAAAATGGTGGACAGGAAGGTCGGTAGGAGGTAAGGCATCATCCTCTGCAATGGGATAGTGAAATGTCAATCTTTGACTGTAGTGGCTGTTGACATGGCTCATCATTTACTTGCTATTGGTGGGGTAGTGACATGTTAAGGACCCCAGGTTGTAGTTGTTTATTATGTGATGCATTGTGCATCACACATGAGGCAACCTTTCAAGGAATTTTGTGTGTTGATCCCACGCCACCATATTCCCTGCAGACACCTTGCCCCAGCCTCTGACACCATAATAGCTTGTCATTTACAAATCTATTCACCAAGGTAGGCATTCCCATAGTAGTGTAATGAGTGTTGTCACTATTTTAGTGTTATACTGCACTGGCACCAAGAATGATGGCACTAGTGCAGCAAAGCACAGGGGGGTCCATTGCTTACAGTGCGTGTGTACCTTTATCATCTGCCTTTAGTAGGCTTCATGCATGTGCTAATTTGATGGCACAGTGCAACCTTTATGTATTGTCAGTCCCATTAGTTTGTCCCTCCCTACACTGGGGACATTTCCCTGCATACACCCGGTCTGTCACAGGCACATGTTGGTATAAGGTTGTACAGTGTGGATCTATGCATGCGTAATGTGGTATGAGGGTAATAGGCAGCTTGGGTCCACATTGGCAACTATTTGTATGATGGTACTGTTGCATTACCGGCTAGTGACATTGTGCCTGTAGTGCAACATTAATGCCACTTGTGCCTGTTATTACACATGAAGGTGTCCCTTTATGCACAACACCAACCATTCCCACAACACAGGCAACCTTGTTACATGGTGAAATTGAAGCTGCTTGTACAGTACCACAAATGATGATCATAGACATGCCCCATATATTGTTTATGTCCACTTTTGTGCCCATTCCCAAAAGGAGAATGGAGGTGTGTGAGAGTTGTTGCAGGGCCACCCTGTGCGAGTAGCGTAGGACATGTTGCACACTGAGGCCCTGATTGTTTCTAAAGTGGAACAACTCGGTGCAGCGGCAAAGATAGCTGCACCACGCTGCACCACTTTTTAAATGCAGGGATCTGACATATTTATAGGAATACAGTGCACCTCTGCGTTTCCCCCGTGTCTGCACAGATTTAAGCTCCCTGCACCAACGCAGGCATCCTTGCACCATAGTGCAAGACTGCCTGCATTGAGGGGATAGATTGTTTATATGCAGGAAGATGTCCCCTCCTGCACATAAACAATCTATTTTGGCAATTTGGCATTTCTATGTGTGCTGCAGGACAGCAGGGCAGCAGTTCCCTCACAGCTGCAGTCCAGAACAGTGGCAGTCTTTTTCAGTAGCCCAGGAGTCCTTCTTCCTGGAAGAATATCCACAGGTCCTGATGTGTAATCAAGAGTTGGTGCCTCAGGTCCAATATTCATACCTGGTAACCTTCCCCTGGAAGGTGGGGGAAATCTCTACAGGTTTCCCTTTGCATCCTGCCTCTGCCATCCTGGCTCACAAATAACTACAGGGGAATACAACCCTTTGTGTGGAGGCAGGACACAACCTATTTAAGTGTAAGTATAGCTTGCTGAGCTCTGCCCTCCCATCCTGCTAGTCATGTGATCTAGCGATAGGCATTCTGCAGCACCCATAAAAAGAGGGACAAGCCTCCCACGACTGTTTTTATGTAGGAAGGTACACCTCCCTGCACCAAAACAATCTGGCATGCAGAGCTTGCATGCATTGGCTCTAGGCTACAGAAACAGCACCAGTGCAGGGGGAAAGAGCATGGATGCTCCATTTTGGAGAAATATGGTGCATTCCTGCCCTTTCCCTGTGGCATTGGGCAGTGCTGCAATGTAACTGGCTGTACTGCATGCGCTGCCATTCCCGTAAATATGCCTCTTAGTTTGCTGCACTGCATTGCATGAAATCTTAGTGAATCAGACCAAGGTGGTCATTACAACCCTGGCGGTCGGTGTTAAAGCGGCGGCAAGACCTTCAACAGGCCGGCGGTAAAAAAATTGGAATTACGACCGTGGCGGAAACCACCAACAAAGACAGCCACTTTAACACTCCGACCGCCACGGCGGTACAAACAAACAGCGCGGTGGTCACCGCCAACAGACAGGCGGGAGACAATGTACCACCCACACTATTATGACAGGCCAATCCGCCACCTTTTCCGGGGCGGATTCCTTGCGGATAAAAACACGGCAGAAACAGGAATTTCGAAGGGAAAACGCTCACCTCTACACACCACACGAGGAACGAGGACACCATGGAACCGGAACTCCAAATTCTACCTGCGATAGTCTTCCTGCTCCTCTACTAGGAGCATGAATGCCGGCGGCGAAGACCACGGTGAGTACCCCACCTACGACACAGGAGAGGGGGGAGGGAAAAAACAGGGACACAGACACGCAACACCCCCACCCCCACCCTCACCCACTACAACACACACACTAATACATGTTGATACATTACAGTTACGCCCCCCAAACCCCCTGGAAGAATGCAAAGACAAAAGGAAATGATTGTAATGATTGTAATCCATTAAAATCCAGTACTCCAAAATATATATACACTATAAACAAATATATACACCAATAATACAAGTCCAGGTATTGCACCATTTATAGTCCGTGGACCACTGGGCCCAAAATGCCCGATCAAAACAGAGAGAACACTGCAGGGGCATCAGATAGAAATACAACAGGCACCTCAGGGGGAAGGGAAGGGGGGGCACCTCAGCCGGATGAGTGCACGACACCAGATCCACGAGGTGGCTCAGTGCCCACTGTTCAATCCTGGGGAGTGCAAAGCCACAATCTCTCAAATCTCTACAGTGGGTGGGTTGCCCACTGTTCAATCCTGGGGAGTGCAAAGCCACAGTGTCAACACCAGAGCAGTACGCGCTCTATTGGCGACAAAAATGCAAAAACCCAGCACTCTCAAAACGAAGTAATTTATGCATTGTGCTGATATGTTGTGGTTTAACCTTTTGCATTGCAGAGTTAATTCCTGAAAACTTATTTTTAATATGCTTACAAATACTGTTCCTTTGCAATGCATTTCTGCAGGTTTGGGTTAGGGTGTGGCCCCTTTCCAGGGCCTTCCAGAGACTTTTCCTGCAACATGCCTGGGCGTGGTTCTGGGCTGGGCCAAGACTCTATAAAAGAGAGCCAGCCCAACTCCCAGTGCTCACTATTCAGAGGTCCCAGTGCAGAGCAGCAGCTTCTTCCTGAGCTCCTGTTCCGGCGGCCTATTTGGATCTTCCAGTCTTCTGCCTTCATCCTTCATTGGTGATCATTGTTCCAGGCGGTAAGACGGTGGTTTGACTTTCCCGACACCGTTATTGAGAATTTTCACATTCTTGGTTTAATTCTTAAATGAGTAACAGATTACTTGCGCGCTACCATTTCTTGACATTTATATGGAAGTTTACAAATAGGCAAGACACACGATTTATTTCATAAAGGTTTGACTTTGTTATTCATTACGCGCTACCATTTCTTGATATTTATATGGCAACTTACAAATAGGCAAGACACACGATTTATTTTATGGTGTTTAAACATTGTTGTCCATTGCGCGCTACCATTTCTTGACATTTACATGGTGGCCTAAGAATTGGCAAAAGAAGCGCAATTCGTTTCATTTTACTTTGATCTTGTTATTTATTGTGAGCTGTTATTCCTTGACATTTATATCTTGTTTTACTAATTGGCAAGACGCGCGTTTCGATTAATGATGATTTGACTTTGATATTCATTGCGTGCTACCATTTCTTGGTATTTTACATGGTAACACTCGGATTGGCAAGACGCACCATTCTCTCCTCGAGTTTAATTCATGTTGTTTATTGTATGTCACTATTCTAAGATATTTTTTATGTAATATTCAAGTTGACAAGTTATGTGATTTGTTTCCTGAATCCATATTGTGTTATTCATGGTGCACAATCCTTTTGTGGTGTTTACTATATGTATATATATATATATATATATATATATATATATATATATATATATATATATATATATATATATATATATATCTGCAATATGCACAATTTGTGTTGAAACATTTTAAGAGTACACAGAAGGCCAGAGTTTCTAGATGCTATATTGTATGGTCCTAGTATACATTCTCAAAACAGGATTTATATGACTGGTTTAAAATTTATTCAGAATGTTTTTTCTGATTCTCATGTAAAGGAAAGTACTTGAATAAGAAAGTTTTCATTTAATTCATCTTGATTCCCCTACAGGTATCCGGTCATCTTGAAACTTAGTCATTTTAAACTTAACTCTTAGATTGTTCATGTTTTCAGAGTGACTAGGCTTAGAATCATAGTCTAGTATTGATTTCAGGAGATATAATTTTCATATTGTGTGTTCTAACCTTTTTCTTACTACAGGTCTCCTTCCCAGCTGTTCCCTTCCTAATCCCCTCTTCCCCTCTTGAACTCTCTCAGTCTCTGTGATTTATCTATCAGAGTCTTGGAGCTGTTCAGTGGTGGACGTGTTGGGAACATGCACAGACCCCGAGGATCTGGTGACTCTGACACACAGTCTCTCAAGTCTCTACAGTGGGTGGCTTGCCCACTGTAACATCCTGGGGAGTGCAAAGCCACAGTCTCTCAAGTCTCTACAGTGGGTGGGTTGCCCACTGTTCAATCCTGGGGAGTGCAAAGCCACAGTCTCTCAAGTCTCTACAGTGGGTGGCTTGCCCACTGTAACATCCTGGGGAGTGCAAAGCCACAGTCTCTCAAGTGGATAACAGTCTCCACTGGTTCTGGAGGGGGCTTTGTGCCCAGAGTGCTTCATCCTGCCAAGTACAGAGGAAGTGGATGGATCTCTCCAATGGTTCTGGAGGGGGGCTGGTGCCCAGAGTGCTTCATCCTGTGAAGGACAGAGGTAGTGGATGGATCTCTCCACTGGTTCTGGAGGGGGACTGGTGCCCTCCTGGGCAGCTGGGCTGGGGCTGGCAGGGCCCTCCTGGGCAGCTGGGCTGGGGCTGGTGGGGCCCTCCTGGACAGCGGGGCCCTCCGCCGTGCAGCTCTTCCCAGACTTGCCGGGTTTCTTGTGGCCCTTCCCCACCTTGGGAGGTGTCACAGCTGACTCCACACTCCCACCGGGACCCCTGGGAGCGGCTTTGGTGGCTGGAGTCTTCCCCGTCTCCCGCCGGGCACTGGCCAACTTCTGATGCTTCACAGGTGGGGGACTGGCTGTGCTGTGGCTCCGTGCCACACTGGCTGTCCTGGTGGCCGGTGCACTCCACATACCCATGACTACAGGCACCACTGGTCCCGGAGATGTTGTGGCTGAGGTGCTAGTTCGGGACCTATGAGATGGACAGGGTGGGGGAGGTGTTGGAAAAAGGTCAAGGCTGGACATAAAATATTTTTTGGACACACTGGGACGGGTAGCTGGAGGAGGTTTGGGAGTGGAGGAAGAGGTGGTGGTAGTAGGAGGTGTACGTTTGGTGACTTTGGGTGCAGGTGCATGCGCTGGAGGCTGTCGTGAGGTGGATGGCTGTTGGGTGGGTGTGTGGCTGCGTTTGTGTATCTTGGGAGGGGGTATCACAGACACACTGGGAGAGGACACAGGGGACGTGTGAATGGTAGTGGGGGTGGTGACTGCACGTGAGCGGGGTGTGCTGGTGGGTGTGCTGGTGAGGGACGTAGTAGTTGTAGAGGTAGTGCATGCAGGTGTGAGTGTAGACGAGACTGGGAGGGAGGAGGGAGTCAACGAGGAGGGGGACACAGTGAAGGTAGTGGATGTTGGTGTGTCTGCATGTGTGTGTTGCTTGAGTGAGTGCCTGTGGGATGTCTGGTGCTTATGTTTGCCTGAGCTTCCCTTGTGTGTTGACGTGTGTGCATGCTGGTCTGTAGGTGTGCTTGGGATAGGCAGAAGTACAGGGGATTGGGTCTGGGTGGAGGAAGTTGGAGGGGGGAGGCTAGAGACGGGGACAATGGCTGCCATCAGTGCTGAGGCCAGAGTTTGAAAAGCTTGGTGAAGGGCCGCCTGACCAGAATGAATGCCCTCCAGGAATGCATTAGTTTGTTGCAACTGCTTTTCTACACCCTGGATGGCATTCAAAATGGTAGACTGCCCAACAGTGAGGGACCTGAGGAGGTCAATGGCCTCCTCACTGAGTGCAGCAGGGGTGACTGGGGCAGGGCCTGAGGTGCCAGGGCCAAATGTGATGCCCACCCTCCTGGGTGAGCGGGCCCGGGGTGAAGGCAGAGGGGCTGCTGGGAGGGCGGTGCTGTTAGGGGGGGTGGCGGCTGTATCTGTAGATGCGGGGGGCACAGATGTTTCCGCCACCACAAGGGAGCTCCCATCAGAGGACGTGTCCGTGTCGCTGGTGTCAGCTCCTGTCCTCGCCGTGGAGCTCCCCTCGCCCTCTGTCCTACTGGTGAATTCCGAGTCTGTGGTCTCGCCCTCCAGGGCCATGTGGGATGCAGCTCCCTCGTGCTCCGTTGCCACTGCTCCTCCGCCTGATGATGCTAATGCACACAAGAACAGGGAGATCACAAAAAAGGGGGGACAACAACAGAAGAAAGACATGTTGAGTGCATGGATTACCGCTACCGTTGGCGGACAAGACAGACACAGAAGCCCCCTGCACTACGCCGCGCTCTTGGGCTCCACTGTTCAATTCCTGGGAAATGGCCTACAAGGCTATGGACGACATCTGCACACATAGATGACACAGGGGCATCAATAGTTGTACTTGGCACTCTACAGAGGTGGGCTGGGGTGCACATGGCCTGCCTTACGGAGGGGCCTTGCCTACAGAACTCACTCTGTCCTAGGGAAACCCACAGCCCTCCTCCCCCACCCAGACACCTCCACTGCACGCAAAGTCAGCAGAATGAGAGTGTACTCACGCCCTTGTGTCTGCTGTGATGCCCTCAAGCGCCGATCCAACTCCGGGTAGGCCACCGCCAGGATCCTGAACATCAGGGGGGTCATAGTGCGACGGGCACCCCTCCCACGTTGGGAGGCCATCCCAAGCTGAGCCTCTGCCGTGTTCTTGCTCCAGCGGCGAATGTCCTCCAATCTTTTCCGGTAGTGGGTGCTCCGTCTGTGGTAGACCCCTAGGGTCCGGACGTCCTTGGTGATGGCACGCCAAATATCTTTCTTCTGGTGGCCGCTGACCTACATGAAATGTACAGGGGAAGAAGAGAAGTCATTACCAACTGCACCGTCAAAGTGATTGGCCACCATCCCTACCCTTGCCATGTGGCACATGCATTCACCGTCTTTCATGCACGCAGCACTCTCCCCCTTCCTTCTTACATCCAGCCCTCTCCACACAGGCATAGCCCATACAACATGCTCCCTGTGTTCTTACCTGTTTGTCTGGAGGACCGTAGAGTAGCGTGTACTGGGGGAGGACCCCATCCACGAGCTTCTCCAACTCCTCCGATGTGAAGGCAGGGGCCCTTTCTCCAGACACTCAAGACATTGTCTCTTCCAGACTGAGGTCACAGCAGCACTTGCAGTGTAGGTCCTCTCCTGTCGAAGATCAGGTATCGAGTGATTGAACAGATAGAAAATGGCAGTCACGTCCGCGGCGGTCACGCCCACGGCGGTGCGTACCGTCACCGCCGGCGTACATCGTCATTGGCTCCTGGGACCCATAGGGTCCAATGTTAACCAATGCAGCATTGCGCCGCGGTCTTCGACCACCTACTGCGACAGTGTACAACGCCAGCGCAGTTACCTCACATCCCATTGTCCCACTTTACAGGTCAGGCATCCGCCATTTCAGGGGCCCACATGGCTTCATTTTCAACTGTGTCACACATACCTAGGCCTAGTCTCAACACACATACAGGCCACCTTTTGTGTATGATTGGTGTTCTGGGTAAACTCTGGATACGTACCTCTGAGTTGTTTGACTCTGTGCTTGCTGTTGTCCTTCATAGGCACCGTCCGCTGGGACATGTGAGGAGATGGCGGCATCCTCCGGTGTACCGACCGTTGGTGGACCTGTCGACAATGGAGGAGCGACATTTGATAATCACCTACAGGCTTGACCGTGCCGCAATCCAGGAACTGTGTACCCAGTTGGAGCCAGACCTGATGTCAGCAATCCGCCATCCCACAGGAATCCCCCCTCAAGTGCAGGTGCTGTCAGTGCTCCATTTCCTTGCAAGTGGCTCTTTTCAAACAACTGTGGCCATGGCATCAGGGATATCCCAGCCTATGTTTTCCAACGTATTGTCCAGAGTGTTGTCTGCCCTTCTGAAACACATGTGGAGCTACATCGTTTTCCTTCAGGTGGAGGATTTGCCTACAGTGAAAGGTGATTTCTATGCCCAGGGACATATCCCCAACATCATAGGTGCCATTGATGGGACCCATGTGGCTTTGGTCCCCCCCACAGGAGTGAACAGGTGTACAGGTGTACAGAAACCGGAAGAGTTATCATTCTATGAATGTACAGATGGTATGTTTGGCAGACCAGTACATCTCCCATGTGAATGCCATGTTCCCTGGCTCAGTGCATGACGCCTACATCTTGCGGAATAGCAGCATCCCTTATGTGATGGGTCAACTCCAGAGGCACCGTGTGTGGCTATTAGGTGAGCACCTGGAAGCAAGTCAGTGGGAATGGTTGTCTGGGGTTATCCCTCCAGGTTAGTGTGTGTCTAACAGTTGCCCCTCACCATTTGCAGGTGACTCTGGTTACCCCAACCTGTCATGGCTACTGAACCCAGTGAAGAATCCCAGGACCAGGGCAGAGGAACGCTACAATGAGGCCCATGGGCGAACTAGGAGGGTGAACGAGCGTACCTTCGGCCTCCTGAAGGCCAGGTTCAGGTGCCTCCATATGACAGGTGGATCGCTATTCTACTCACCAAAGAAGGTGTGCCAGATCATCGTGGCCTGCTGTATGCTTCACAACTTGGCTTTGCGACGCCAGGTGCCTTTTCTGCAGGACGATGGTCCAGATGGCAGTGTTGTGGCAGCTGTGGAGCCTGTGGACAGTGATGAGGAGGAAGCAGAGGAAGAAGACATGCAGAACAGAGACTCAGTGATCCAGCAATATTTCCAGTGAAACACAGGTAAGAATACAATCCTGCCTACTACATGTACTTTTACACTACTACCTCTCTCCTGTCTGTCGTTTTCACCCAGTGTATGGTCACTGAATTATCACTTTTCCTTACGGTTTCACAGATGTGGGTCCCACTGTGTGACATCTGCTTAGATTCCTCATGGACTAGAGCTGTGTGACATAGGTATGTTGACATTACTATTTAAAAAACATTTTGTCACTGTAATTGCTAATACACTATTTCGAAATCACAGACTCCAGATTATTTTGTGCTTTAGGTGTGTTTATTTAAATGCAAAATATTGGAGGTGGTAGTGAAATGGTGAGGGGTGATGGTGGAGGAGTGTCCATGGCAGAGTCCAGTCTATTAGTCTCACAGGTGCATTGCCCATATGGGCATGGGAAGTGGAGCTGGGGCAGTTTAATTGTGGACAGGGTGACAAAGTGGGACAGTAGGGTGCCATCAGGGTTGTCTCATTTCTTGGCGGGGTCTAGGCATCGTTCTCTGTCTTGTTCCTGGATCTCAGGGACCTTTTGCGGGGTGGTTCTCCGTCTGCAGGGGGTGGGGTGCTGGTGTGGTGGTCCTGTGACGGGACGTCCTGTCCACTAGCGCCGGCGGAGGTGGTGGGCAGTTCATCGTCCATGCTAGTGTCAGGGGCCCCTTGTAGTGCCACAGTGTCCCTCCTGGTGTTGAGTACTTCCTTCAGCACCACTACGATGGTGCCCAGGGTGGAGCTGATGGTTCTGAGTTCCTCCCTGAAGCCCATATACTGTTCCTCCTGCATGCGCTTGGTCTCCTGAAACTTGGCCAGTACCGTTGCCATCGTCTCCTGGGAGTGGTGGTATGCTCCCATGATGGAGGAGAGGGCCTCGTGGAGAGTGGGTTCCCTTGGCCTGTCTGCCCCCGGTCGCACGGCAGCCCTCCCAGTTCCCCTGTGTTCCAGTGCCTCCGTCCCCTGGACCGTGTGCCCACTGCCCCCAGGTCCCTGTTGCTGTTGGGCTGGTGGGTTATCCTGGGTTCCCTGTAGTGGTGGACACACAGCTGATTGACGTGTCCTGGGGACGGAGGTATGGGCCCGCTGGGTGGGTGCTGTGCTGGTGTTTCCAGAGGGGGGAAGGTCTGTGGTGGCCTGTGCCTGTGTGAGGGGAACCGACTGTCCAGAGGTCCCCGATGGTCTGGGCTGGTCACCTAGATCCAGTTGGACAGAGGTGCTGTCATCACTGTGGGCCTCTTCTGTTGGTGGTGTGGACATGTGTGGACCCTCCTGTCCGCTGACGTTGGGTAGGGGTCATGCAGGGGTATAAAAGGATGTTTGTTAAATCTGTGTGTGCAATGGGTGGGTGAGCGTGTACCCCAGTGCTAGCATTCCTGTGTGGGAGCTTGTGTGATGATGGTTTAGGGGGGTGTATGGGTATGTGCAGTGGGCATGCTTTAGTGATGGGTGTCCATGCTTTGTTGTTGCATGCAAGGCTTGGTGTTAGGATGTGTGGTTTGTGATGTTGGGACATTTGTCAGGAGTTAGAGAAATGGTGTGAGGGTGAGGGTGGGGATATGTCCTGGCATGCAGGTAGGGTGGGGGATGTAATAGTTAAGATTTGACTTACCAGAGTCCATTCCTCCACCTACTCCTGCGATGCACTCAGGATGCAGAATCGCCAAGACTAGCTCCTCCCATGTTGTTAGTTGTGGTGGAGGAGGTGGGGGTCCGCCGCCAGTCCGCTGAACCGCCAGGTGGTGTCTTGAGACCACGGAACGCACCTTCCCCTGTATGTTGTTCCACCTTTTCCTGATGTCCTCCCGATTTCTTGGGTGTTGTCCCACTGCGTTGACCCTGTCCACTATTCTTCGCCATAGCTCCATCTTCCTTGCAATTGAGGTGTGCTGCACCTGTGCTCCGAATAGCTGTGGCTTCACCATGACCCTGAGCTCCTCCTCCGAGAACCTGGGGTGTCTTTGCCGTGCCAGGGGGTGGTGTAGGTGATGTGTGGGGTGGAGTGTGTGGTGATAAGTTTGGTGATATGTAGTGGTGTGTTGTGTGAGGTGCGTGGAAGTTGTGTGTGTGCCTGTGGATGCTGTTGTTCTTGCTGGTGGTGTCTCTCTCTGGCCTTCTTTCTGAATTTTTGGTAGTAAGGGTTTTTGGGTGATGTGGGTGTGTGTTTTACATTGTAATGGGTGTGTGGGAGTGGTGTGTGTATGTGTCTCAGGTGTGTGTACTTTGGATTGTCCAATGTGGTAGTGTTTTGTAAGAGTGTGTGTATTTTGAGCGCGGCAGTGTGTACCGCCAATGGAATACCGCGGATGAAAGACCGCCGCGTGGATTCGTGTGTCGTGATAGTGTGGGCATATTTCTGTTGGCGTGACGGTGGAGGATTAGTTTTTTCGCCAGTTTATCACTGACCTTTGGTGTGGCGGACTTGTGTGGGTGTCTGAATTTTGGCGGATTCCGAGATGTGGGTCATAATAGCTGTGGCGGAATTCTGCGGCCGCGGCACTGTGTTAGCGGTCTTCTGCACGGCATTAAGCAGCTTATACCGCCAATGTTGTAATGACCGCCCAAGTGTCTTTTGAAGCAAATAGTAAGCTTTAAAATGCCCATAAGAATTAGGATAGAACAGAATTTTATGTGAATCACTGCACACTGAGGCCCATATTTATGGATTTTGCTGCAAAACTGTGCTAACACAGTTTTGTGGCAAAATCCATAGCGCCTGTAAGCGCCATTCCTTAGTGCCAGCCAGACGCCATATTAATGGAACAGCACACAGTGGCGCATAGGACAGGCTAGCGTCTAAAAAAAAAGCTACCCCGGGGAGGGATGGGGAGAGGAGAAAAGGCGTTAGTGGGTCAGAAATTACGCTAGCCTGGCTAGCAGCAATAAATATGCCGCTAACCATCCTAGCGTCATTTTGTAACACACTACCATCCAAAAATGACTCCTGTCTTACTAAAGACAGGAGTCATGCCCACCACCCCAATGGCCAGCCCAGGGGACCAGTGTACCCTGCGCAAGGCCATAACACCCAGTGCCAGACAGGAGGCCCTATGTAAGGGGCCCCCAGTGGCACAGGAAAAAAAAAAATCATACTTACCCAGGATGGGGTCCCCCCTCCTATGGCATCCCTCTGGTGTGGGTGTTCCTGGGGCTTGAGGTAGGCATCTGTGGACCCATTCCATGATGTTTGGCCATGGAGATGGGTCCACAGGTTGACTACTGCCTGGTCTGACCCATGCATTAAATAATGACGTTAAGCAGGCTTAGCGTCATTATTTGGATCCTCCTCCCACCTGTACATTATTTTTGCACAGGGGGATAAATATGGCGCTATGGGCTTAGTGTCATTTTTTGGACGGGAGCGCCTACCTTGCATCTCATTGACACAAGGTGGGTTCGCGCATACACAAAATGACGCAAACTCCAAAATGTTGACGCTAGACAGGCCTAGCGTCAAAACATAAATATGGCGTTAAGTTTGCACCATTTTTGCATCAAAATAACTGACACTAAAATGGCACAATCCAAGTATAAATATGACCCTGAGTCATCTTTAACTGGGTTTAGTCAGGGCTAGTCACTAGTGTCAACATTGCTGATATCTTTTGAGGCATTCATCAGCATGCAGCAGTTGCAAAATTCTTCATGAGAAAGCACACACAGCTGCCAATATTCTGGAAACATTCAATACAGAAGACTACAATTGATTTTAACTACAGGACTCAAGATTGAATTTGTTGCCAGTACCTGTTGCTGGTAATATTATCAAACACATGGCCGATGAAGGATATTTAGATGTCACTGCCTAGTCCTTTGCATTAACTTATTTGTTCAGGCCTTCCTTAACAAAGTTATAGACCACAAAATACTACTCTCCTGTCACATAATTTACCACAATGCAGCCATTCCTTCAAAGCCTGAAAACAGTTAAGGATAATTCAGTGTTTTAATAGAGCCCCTATCAAAGGTCTCTTACAGTAGGCCCTAACCCAGATCCATTAAAGATTATGCCACAAATATAAGGGCATACAACTGTCAAAGCCATGATGATTGATGTTAAAAGTAGGGATTAAGAGAGTAGCTAATCCAAATGTTACTGCCTTTTGAGATTTTGTCAGATGAATTCAGCATGCAGGATTATACCATGAGCCAAAAGGCATTCATTGTTGTTCTTGCTTAAGATGGAAGAATCATAGAGTAGTGTCAATGAAAAAGCAGTTGGTTTGTTCAATAGCTTAATCCTTCATCTGGTCACAAATCTCAGATTGCAGTAAACCATTGTTTCCTCTGAAAACGACGTATGTTGCACTATACTGGTTCAGTGGTACAAACAAGAACTACCTAAATTAATTCTTGCTTTTAGCAGTAAAAGTCTTCATTTCTAAGAATTGGATCATAAAGAAAGCCGCAGAAGTGAAAGATAAATATGCAACTTTGAGAACAAACTGAAGTATTATCTACACTAACTTCTGAAGTATATGTTGGTGGCATCAAGTCCAGGAGCATGTCACAGCTACATAAGCAGCACTCGCCAATGCTAAAACTATTGCTGTTCCAAGACACACCTTACTAAATAAACAACACCAACAGCATCAGTTTGTTTTTATTGTATTTGGCAGTTCCAGGAATTAAACACATATAGGCACAATGTTCTAAATGGGGTGTTTTGTTGGCAGTCAGGTTACCCCCCTGTCCAAGCAAGTACCCTCACTCTAGTCAAGGTAAGTCACACACAATCCGACGTATCCTGTGCCCACCCTCTGGTAGCTCGGCACTGAGCAGTCAGGCTTAACTTAGAGGGCAATGTGTAAAGTATTTGTGCAATAAATCACACAATAACACTATCTAGCACCACAAAAATACACTGCATAGTGTTTAGAAAAATATATAATATTTATCTGGTAAAATGCAGGGCAAAACAATTAAAATGCAATAAGTAAATGTTGAGATATCACTGTAAAAGTGATATAAAGTGTTTTAAGTCTTTGAAAAACAAATAAATGTCTCTTAAAAACAATAAGGGTCTCTTGCAAGCACAAAGTACTTGGTTTGCTTTCAAAATCTCCGCAAGGGACTGCAGAGGAGGTGATGTGTGGAAAACAGGGAGGTGTGCGCCGGTTTAGCTCCTTCACACAGCGACTTGCGTCATTATTTACCACGCAGGGGAAGGCTTTGCATTGATTTCCGGCGTGCGGACTTGTTTCTTCTTCAGGTTGTGGAGTTTTCTGGTGCCCCGGGGAAAGTGCTTGGAATCCTGGGCTTGAGGAGTGACGTCACAAGCGCTGCGTTGATCCAGTGGGCGTTGTGTGGAAATTTCTCCTGCACGGCAGACGCTGCATCGATTTTTCTCCGGAAGTTGGGCTGCGTCGTTCCGGGTCAGCAGTGCATCGATCCAGTGGGCCATGCGTCGAAGTTCAGGTCGCTGCGCTGGTGCTGCATTGATCTTCTCGTTGCGAAGCCGGGGTGCATCGTTTTGGTTAGGCGTGCGCTGAATTTATCACTGCAGGGCAGGCTGTGCATCGTTTTTAGCAAGCTGTGCAGCAAATTTTCGCCACACAAGGAGTCCAGTTGCAGGAGTGAAGTCTTTTTGGTCCTGAGACTTCAGGGAACAGGAGGCAAGCTCTAGCCAGGCCCTTGGAGAGCACTTCTCAGCACAGCCAGAGAGCAGCAAGGGCAACAGCAAAGCAGCAGTCCTTTTCAGAAAAGCAGCCCCAGTGAGTCCTTTGGGCAGCCAGGCAGTTCCTCTTGGCAGGTCTGGTTCAGGGATTCTTCACTAGCAAGTTTCTTGTCCAGAAGTGTGAGGTAGAGTGTCTACCGCAATAAGTGTCTGAAGTCTGTTGTTTTGGGTGCCCTTCTTATACCCATGTTGGCCTTTGAAGTAGGCTTACTTCAAAGAAAAGTCTCACTTGTTTGTAAAATCCAGCCTTGCCCAGGCAAGGCCTCAGACACACTCCAGGGGGTTGGAGTCTGCATTGTGTGAGGGCAGGCACAGCCCTTTCAGGTGCGAGTGACCACTCCTCCCCTTCATCCTAGCACAGACAGCTCATCAGAATATGCAGGCTACACCCCAGCCCCTTTTGTGTCACTGTCTAGTGTGAGGTGCAACAAGCCCAACTGTCAAACTAATCCAAACAGGTAATCTACAAACAGGCAGAGTCACAAAAATGGTTAAGGCAAGAAAATGCCCACTTTCTAAAAGTGGCATTTTCAAACACACAATCTTAAAACCAACTTTACTAAAAGATATTTTTTTAAATTGTGAGTTCAGGGATCCCAAACTCCACATGTCTATCTGCTCCCAAAGGAAACCTATGCTTTAATCATGTTTAAAGGAAGCCTCCAGGTGCACCTGGAAACAAGAGGAACCTCTGCCTGGAGGAGAGATGAAGAGCTGAGGAAGAAGAGCTGTCCTGCCTGTGACTGTGCTTTGTGGAGCTATCCTGCAGTTGCTGCTTCTGCCAGAGTAAGAGGGCAAAGACTGGACTTTGTGTGTCTTCCATCTTGTGAAGAAATCTCCAAGGGCTTGATTTAGAGCTTGCCTCCTGTTGTTTGAAGTCTCAGGGACAGCAAATACTTCTCTCTGCCAGCACCTGGAGTCTCTGGAGAGACTCCTGCTCTGACAAGTGGTGCCCTATCCAGTCCCTGGGCCCTTGGAAGGAAAGCTGGTGGAAATTCAAGGAAATCAACTTCGGACGACTTCGGTCCAATGCCGCTGCTGAATCCGGTGATGCCGCCTGCACCCAACTCCTTGATCTTCGCTGGAACGCGACAACCTTCGCAGGCCCGACATCGCTGCAGCTCTGCTGAAGTCCGCGACTCCGTGGAAGTCGCCGCACCACGGCGTGACCGACGCCGCTCAAAGTGCGCGGATTCAACGTTTCGCACAGATGCCGCGATTCCCGATTTCGCGCCTCGACTCGTTTTCATTTCTTCACCAAGGTACTGTACATGGGGGTCTACGCGACTCTGCGGCCGGCGCCGCTGGTATTAGATTGTTGGGGACGACTCCATCACGACGCCGTGTTAACACCTCATCGAAGCATTTTGTGTTTCTAAGTGCTATTTTTGAGTTTAATCTTTGAAAATTCATAACTTGACTTGTGTATGTCGGATTTTTGTCGTTTTGGTCTTTGTTTGTTTAGATAAATATTTCCTATGTTTCTAAGCTGGTGTTGTGTTATTTTGCAGTGTTTTCATTACGTTACTGTGTGTGTTGGTACAAATACTTTACACCTAGCACTCTCAACTTAAGCCTACTGCTCTGCCAAGCTACCAAGGGGGTAAGCAGGGGTTGGCTGAGGGTGATTCTCTTTTACCCTAACTACAGTGACGGTCCTTGCTTGAACAGGGGTATCCTGACTGTCAACCAAAGACCCCATTTCTAACAGTGATTTTCCTTGATTCGTCTTCCATTAGTAATGGTTATGGCCCTCCCCTCTAAAATCACCACCAAATAGTAAGAATCATAAATAGATGTCACAGAACCACACATAACCAAAACCTTGCTCTCCTCACCAGAGTATTCAAGATAGCCAACAAAACTCCCCTGTGATTTTTCATTGATTCAGTGGTTTTGCCACAGAGGGGACTAACTGCTGACAGACCTGACAGTTTGTTACTTAAGGCCTGATTTAGATATTGACAGATGGGTTACTCCGTCACAATGGTGGCAGATATCCCATCCGCTGAAACCTAAGTCCCATTGTACTTAAGGGGATTTATATTTCGGCCGAATTGTGACTGGGCAACCCGTCCGCTTATATCTAAATCAGGCCTTCAGGAAGGAATTTATACAAAAAATTAAAGTTATACTTAAAAAAAAGTTGCAGCATCATACTAGCATTGTTCGTCTTGGATATAGAGCTGAACTACAGAGCAAGAGCATCATGGAGGTTCCTTGCATAACAGAATGTCTGATGAATTAGAAAAGAAAAGGACAATATTTATTAGTCATTATAAACTGGTGCACAATGACGCAAAGTAAGGAGCGTAAGCTGGTGTCCAATTAGCTACGGCCAATCCAGCACCAATTCAAGACATCCAGACAACTAGCTGAATGATTGAGCACCTAAACAGTAAACATAAGTGAAGCTGTACCCTTCATGTCCACAACATTAGTCACATGGGATACGCCACTCGAGTCACTAGTGAGGTATATTTTAAATAAATCATCTCTTTCCAGTCCATATGGGTACACTTTGAGTCTTTACTCATAGAAGTAGAAAAAGATTGGCCCTTCTCTTGAATGTTGGTGCTTGGACAGTCAGACGTTTTTTTTCTTTCAAATATAGATCAACTTACCGGACAAGAAAAGGAAAAGAAATTGAAACTCAAGTTAAAATAAAAGGTCACTCAAGAATTAAGAGCTGGCATGCAATTCACAAAAGGCTAGTCAAGTAACACTCCCAAACACATGTAGAAACATAAACTCAGAATCTTCTCCTAAACATTGCAAAAATACCAATTTAACTAATCTCCTTCCATTTGCCACATTAATTCGTTTTGGCATTCATTAGTTAATGCAAGTCACTTGCAACAAACCAGAGTGATACCGGTCTATGTGTTTCTTTTTTTGAAGGAAGCAACACACATAAGTAGAGCAGTCCTTTGAATCTACTCTGACAGCTGAGCATGGAAATGGAAGGTTAAGCATAGAAGACATCTTGTTCTTTCAGGAAATGGAAACAATCATTGCAGCCTTAGAGACTTGTGTTCACTGCAATGTCTTTGGTTCACCCAAAGGTTAAATTCATTATTTTTCTTTGTCACCAAACCACAATGGCTGTGTCCTCCATGATCATCTACCTGCGCCTGGCACACTGGTCCATTTAGGTTTATTGATATTCCTTTTCCCACCAAATATAAAAACAAAATGTAATATTTTTTTCTTTTTTTCCTTACAACAGATATTTCTCCTGTGCTACCAGTGTATTAATTTTTATTTTTTTAGAGTCAATAATAGAGTTCATCTTCGTATTCGGGTACTTTATCTCCACACTTGAGATGTTTGAGAAATCCCAATCGTTCACTTTGTTGTCCTCCGGAGTCTGATAGATTTTGTAGATTAAATAATTATTAATTTGATCATTGTCAAGATTTCCTCATTTTGAATAGAGTCTAGCATCTGACTGTGACAACTGCACCAGATTCACTTAAGCTCCACAAAGAGCCTGACAAGTAGAGGTGCTATTTATTGCACTTGAAATATTACAATATCACAAGGTTCATTATTTATTGGGTGCTATAAGTAGCATCCATTATGAGTTTCTGCATGATATGTTAATTACCATATGGCTTTCATTGTTACATTTCAGTAGGTTTGTCATGCTGGAATTTAATGAGGGTTGAGGTATTTAACACATCCGATCATTATTGGCTGTGATAAATAACCAACTCATATTCCAACCTGTTAGTAAACAGGTCAGAAAAAAATGACTTACTTTTAATCAGGCCCCAAGAGGATATATTGGCTATAGGACATGCAAAATATATTATTGCCAGTCTGTTGAGTTCTGGACACTGTTTCTTTTTAACATGCCAATAGCTCAATCGGTCTGCATCCATGTACAGTTCTGTTTGGTCATTCGAGTAGTGTTATAACATCTTCTCTACTGTCATGGTTCTGGATATTTGTTATTTTTCATGTTTCCTGCATATTGGATCTGGCCCTTTTTACAGGGTAATCCCCAAACATTTTGCCTTTTTCCTTCTATTTTTCCTGACCTGTTTTTGTTGGCTTTAGAACTCTGAGCACAATATCGCTGCTAACCAGTGCTAAAGTGCATATGCTCTCTGTGTAAATTGTACTGTTGATTGGTTTATCCATGATTGGCATATTTTATTTACTGGTAAGTCCCTAGTAAAGTGGACTAGAGGTGCATTTTACTAGGGACTCACTAGTAAATCAAATATGCCAATCATGGATAAGCCAATCACGTACACATTTTGTAAAGGAGCACTGGTTAGCAGTGGTAAAGTGCCCAGAGTCACAAAAACAGCTAAATCAGAGTCCAGCACAGATCAACAACTTGGGGAACAGAGGCAAAAAGTTAAGGGAGACCACGCCAAGGATGAAAAGTCTAACAATTACTTTAAGGGGGTGAATGGTTAGGTTTTCAACAATAATTTCAGGATGGTGGGTGCCTGCATTTGGTATGCAATGGAAAGGGAGTCCATTGAGGAGAAGTACAGTGAGGAAGATGCAACATATTTGTCCTTTATGATGATCAAGGTTTGGGCCTGTGATCATTGGTTGGTGAACCTTCTCTGGCTAATCCTGCCTGGTACCAATAGCAAAGCGTTGCACTAATAAATAGGGAGACTGCTATACACATGAAAACAATATGAAAAATAGGCAGCCACTCCTCTATCAACAGAACCCCTCCTCCTAAACCTTAAACAATACACACTTGAATTACTACTTTTTACCCAATTCATTCCACCCACACCTCCCACAACAGACCCACCCATTTCTAAATCCTAAACAAGACACACTCCTATTCTTACTCCTTATCCAACTTACCCTGTCCACACACCTGCAATAGACTCAGCCACCCTAAACCCTAATCAAAATACATACTATTCCTACACTTTCCTCAATTTGCCCCAGCCCACCTCACACAACAGACCCACCACCTTCTTAATAAAAATGCCCTTCCAAATTGTCTACTTTTATTTCCTTCTGGCCCATTTCCAGGGCATCCAACCACTTCTTTTTTTTGGGAGAAGGACGTTTGCTCGTGTTGGGTGAGGGCAATTGGTTTCTATGAGTGTAGTAGGAAGTGTTGCTGCTGTCTGTGGGCCCAGTTATCGTTGCTAGTCACTGCTGGCTAGTGGCAATTCAATGACCCATGCCTCCAGCCGCCTCTTCCTCCAACTCTTCTAAATCCATTAGCTTGTGAAAGACCACCACAAATGCCTTAATTTTTTCAAAGTGAAAACAAGCGGCAATTACCTACTGGACCTTTCTAAAAATGGTCATACTCCTGCAATCCATCAGCAGGATGGTCTAAAGAGAGATGAAAAAGATATGAATTGTAATATCCACTGCAAGCACATGTTTGTATAGTCTCACTCAATGCTGAAAGTTATCCATGGCCACTGCAATTATGCAATTCTGGGTCCCTGGAATTTTGTAGTTTTAGGAGACTATTCACAAAGTAAAACTTGCACGTGGAAGTTTACTCTTACCCTTTTGACTAACTTTACTACTTTTAGGTATTCACAATATACACAATATATATTCCAAGGTTACTTGAAAGTGTAAACCTACATGTCCTTAACCCCTGAAACAGGGAGTGGAATCAGTAAAAAAATCACATACATCCCTAAAGTTAATAGTAGTAGTAACTTTACAACTATATTTTATGTTCCACACACTTGATGGAGACCTCTGCAATCTGGGCAAAGATCTCCCTAGAGGAAGTATAGAGAAAAGTATATCAAAGTAAAAAAAAAATCATTTTAACATATTTTTAAGTTAATAATTTTTTTCATCAAATTTTAATTATTGTTTCTTTTTCATTAAAAACAATAAAAAGACAATTAAATAATACCATCAATATGTAAGTATTTTTCTTAAATATGAGCAATTGTGTCACCGCAGTGTTTTTAAACACCCAGTGAGGAAAAATATCCTAATCACTTGGACTATTGCCAACATTGTGTCAGGGAACAATTATGCATGTGCGCAGGGCACCAGCTTCTTTTTCTCTTGTGGCCCTGAGACATACTGTTTAAGTGTGCAGTGGGGGTAGGGCATCTCTGTCTCTCCACCACTTCGATGAGCCAGCAATTGTGTTTTTGAACTTCAGGGTGCTGCTGTTTAGAAATGTTCCCAACATGGTCCCCTGATTCTGTCTCATTTTTGGGGACAGCCTCAAGTCTTGTATACTTATTATTCCATATGGGCACATGAGTCCATTCCCTGCTGCCATTCCCTAGTGAAAGAGGAACCTTCAGATTTCCATCTATATGTTGTGTCTTACTTTGCAATCAGGCAACCCACACCCAGTAAGGTACAGTAAGCTCAGTGTCCTCCCCATTCTTCCAGGGGACCTAAAAGAGCAGTTTTTGGTGTAAGGGATGTGGGTCTACCAAACACCCCTGCCAGGGTGCATTCAATCATATACAAGAATGATGCATGAGTAGGGCAGGTCCATGACATATGCAAGAAGGTGCCCACTTCTCTGGTACAGCGTGCATACAGTGGGCTGGCATAGCTGCTCCTTTTCCCTAGTCTTTTGGTAGTCAGGTACGTCCTGTGAAGGTAGTAAATTTTAATTAGGCGAAGGCAAGCTGATCTAAGTAGGTCACAAGGGGCCATCTTAGCTTCCCAACAGTCATTGTCATCCAGAGTTCCCAGTTCCTTCTGCCAACTAGATTCCAGCCTCACCATAGAGGAATTTCTAGTGTAGGTGGTTTGTCCCACCCATTGTGTTTCAAGGTCGTGGTCCAAGTACTTATGGTCATTTTTGTCATTTCTGGTTAAGTTGCCTGGTGTTTAGAGCTGTGGAGAAAGTGTGCAGTCTCTTCTTCCAGGAGCAAATCTAATTGTAGGCAAGCCTCCCACACTGGAAATCCCTCTATGAATAGGTGGCTGGGTGCATATCTGATGCCTAGTAGACATTACCCTAGTGTACGTGCTATTATGTGCTCCACAAAGGCCAAAATAATCCTTGTTACTTCCTCCAATGCCTGGTGTGTCATCGGGCAGTCCCAGACCATGTAATAGAGTCCTGAATTGGTTGTCTGCACCTGGGGAATTCCCATGATGATACGGGGAACATGCCTTTAATTCATGTGGGTGTAAGATATTCCTGATGGAGAAACTGAATTGTGTGTAACCGAACCAGGGGGTTCTGTGCGATTTTCTTTACCTGTTACATGGCATACCTTCTGTCTCCTATTTAGATATGCCAGTACAGTCCCATTTGTAGATATCTAGTGCTTTGGTCACCCAGGGGGAAAAAAACCTACACAAGTTTATTGTTCTAGCCCTTGCACTATATAAACAGCAAATGGCAATGGCAAAGAAATCCTGACAACCCCCAACATAAAGGGATGGCTACCTGCTCTACTGAAATGGATGAAGGCGGAACTAGAAGTCATCACCTTGACTAGTGCTCTTGCGGTAGGACCAGATTGGAATGTCATGGGATATGTACATCAGAAACTTGGAGGCTAAGAATGACATGCGACCTCTGTGAGCCCTATTAGGTGGTCCCGAGTGAAAGGAGACATACAACACATAATATGTCATACACCATTTCCACATAGACGTAGCTGCACTGGCGTTTTTCCCCGCAGTCAGACCTCACAATAATGCATGCTTATGCTAGGGATTCCATGGACTCTGGCTATACAGTATCATTGTGTGACCCATGAGGTATCCTTACTGATGGTTTGCTCATTCAGGGTCCCAGAGAAAGTTTCACACACTCCCTGTTTCTCACCCAATTCGTAATGTATGCTGTATAACTGTTTTGAGTACCTCAGCATTACCATATTATATGAAGGAGAAACCCAACAGCAGATTGTGTGAAAAGTGTCTCAGTAATTGAAAATTCTCTATAATATTATGACTCCTACTTGCTGATGCTGCTTATATCATGCTGTGACCCCCAACACAATGCTTGTTTTATCACAGGAAGTGTTCTGTGGATTCCATTCTCATTTGTTATAAACTCAATAAAGAAATGCAAAAAAAAAAAAAAAAAGTGAATTTTATATAAAGCTTTAAGTAACTTTTAGCACATTAATGTATGTGCCTGTCATTAAATGTAATTCCTAAGTCTGCTGCCCAGCATTCCCTTGTCTCTATTGTTATCTTCTAGCATTGAGTAAAGAGGGCAGCATATAACACTATTATGATTTTTTGTGTGTACCCTTGTGGGAAAATGTTGTCTATAGGGGTGCCGAAATTAGTGGGTCCCATATTATTATTTGTGTCCCCATTATGACATGACAGGATGATGTTGTGCGCTGTATATTACAAACTGCCCTGAAGGTATCCCATATATACGTCTCAATTCATGAAAGGAGAGCTAGGTTACCTGGCATACTGATCCCATGACAAATCTATTCCTGTTTCCCTCCACGTCGTCACATTATGCAGCTGTGCGATCATTTGTATGTTTGGTAGGGATCATAAGGGGACCAATGGGGAATAGAGAGCTGATGACCCAACTTTGTGAATGTATTAATGTTAGTATGTATGAGCTACAGGCACCAGGTGGGTCACATTCAGCCATATACCATGAGGCTTCAATAGCCAAGTATAAATATGTTCTTCTTTAAGTATGTGTTGGACATCAAGCCTCTCTGCACAAGGCACATTGCTCAGCCATCGCACTGGCCATTGCAGTTGTGCTCCCACATAGTACAATTTATATTTGAGGCCCCAACCCCCCTCCTGTCAATGGGCATTGTGTTTTGTATAGTGCCACCTGTTGGATTTGGCCCTCCATGCAGGTTCACCCAAAACAGTTTTGCATTTAACATCCACTTTTTGCTGAAATTGTTTGAGCTGGCCTTAAGACTCTGTGTAGTTTACCACACTAGCCAATGCTAAAATGCTTGTAGTCTCTTCTTAGCACACTGTAGAATTGGTTGATAGCCACCTGGCACATTTAGTTTACTTATAAGTCCCTAGTAAAGTGGTACTACCTGTACCTAGGCCCTCTTAAGTAAATACTACTAATAGGCCTACAGCACTGCTTGTGGATCCCCCTTAGGTAGCCCCTTTAAATGTGTCTCAGGAATGCCACTGAAACCTGTGTGAGATGTTTAAAACTGCCATCTCGACCTGGTAAAATGACCTCCTGCAAGGCTCAAGCCTTTGTTTTAAATATATGTGTCATCCATAAGGTAGGTGCTGGACAGCCCGAGGTGCAGGATACAATGCATTTAAACATTTGGAAATGCACTTTTAAGGTTTACCTACCCCGGTGAAAAATTCTTAAATGAGTTTTTCACTACAGCAAGGCCTACCTCTTTCAAAGGACAACAATGGAGTTACCTTAATACATTTATAAAGCTGTAGTTTCCAGATGGGAACAGGTGACCAGTTCATGTTTTGTATCTTTGGAATTTTAACGTGAAATCTTAACTTATGGTGAAGTCTTATTTTAAATTAATATATTGAAAATGGCACTTTTAGAAAGTGGCCATTTTCCTGCCTTTGCCATATGGTGCCTGTAGCCTGTCTCTGGGTCACACATGACTGGGTGTATCTGACAGTTGGGCTTTGTGTATTCCTCCTAGACAGTCACATACAATAGAGAGCTTAGGACAGCCCTACATACACTTGAATAGGCTTTGTTTTGCCTCCGCACAAAGGGCTGTAGTTAGTTCACCAAGCAGAACGAATGCAATGCTGCTACTATATGGATCAAAACCATTGCAAAGACCCGCATAGCAGCCCATTGCCTCATCACAACTGCTGCATGACACATCCTTGATGCAGGGCCTCACATTTCTCAGCGACTGCAGCCTTGACGATGATCCTGGATTCCGAATTGCAGACTTGTAGCTCTTCAGAACCAACACATCACCCCAACTGCATGACACATTCTCGAAGCTGGCCTTCGCACGGCAAACCCTTTTAATGGGACCTACAACAACGGCTTAGGACCTTGGACCTCAGCCTCACCCCATCTTGGAAGCGACACCGTTTCGGCTGCACAATGCATCTTTGACCCGAATCCATCCAACACTCTGCAAACCAGGATTTAAAGCAATCTGTTCCTTTTTTGTGGTTTTTGATGCTATTTTTACTAAACATTTAAAAACTGAATATCTCTGGATTTGCTGATCGTATTTTTGTCATTTTGGTTCTGTTTTATTTACTAAACATTAATTTATTTTTCTGAATCTGTAGTGGGATCATTTTGTGGTGTGTTTTCATTGTGATACTGTTTGCAATGTGGCACAAAAACTTTAGACATTGACTCTGGGTTTTGCCTGAATGCTTTTATGCAAAGCTTCCTGAGGGCTGAGAATAGGTTAATTTAGGATTTGTTTGTGACTTCTCCCTGAGAACAATTGTGGTTGCTGTTTTAGAAAGATTACATGTCCATTAACCAGTAGCCCAATTTCTTACACCATCCAATTTCTGCTTTTTCCCCATATCACATCTGATAAAAGCTGTGGAAGTTGCTAAAGAATTGAGAAGGTAACATTACTGGTAGGGCTACAAAAAAGTGCAGCAGATGTGGTGATTTCAGCATTTTGGCTATCGCCACTCGGAACGGAGGGGATAATGGTAAAGACGTCCAGAAGTCGAGGGATCCCCAGATTCTATATCAGTATTTTATCACTGTGGTACAGTCATACTTTCCAGATATTTAATTGTATAAAAGTGCCATTCAAGTCTAGACTATACAACAGTCTCTCTATTGTGTATGCTGTTCAGGTATTGGCATTGGACAAAATATAATGGATCTAGTTCAGTTAACACTGAGGGCCGATATGACCTTAAATCTATCCAAAGTCTCCATCAGTGCTGAGAGGGAGTCATCTGCATTATGTAAGTAAATTAAGGCATAAAGGGACGCTACATGCCGCCTGTCAAATGCCGACATTCCTCATTGTTGGGTTTTCATGCTTAACAGGCACGCCAGTGGTTCCATTGCAAGGGTGAATTTCAATGGTAAAAGTGAACACTCCTGTCTAGTGCCCTGATGTATTTCAAGGCAATCTGAGATTACTTTCCCTGTCTTAGGGCCTGATTTAGAGTTTAGTAGTTTAGTGGAGGAGGTTAATCCTTCACAAATGTGATGGACATCCCGTCCACCGTATTAAGATCTGATAATAGCCTGTAGAGATCGTAAAATGGCAGATGGGATATCTGTCATGTTTGTGATGGAGTAACTCATCCACCAAACTCTAAATGAGGCCCTTAATTCTTGCAGTAAGTTGGCTGTAAAGTGTTCTCACCCAACCAAGGAAGTTTGGACGTATCCCCATCCCTGACAATACCACTAGTAGTTAATCCCACTCAAAGGTGTTGAATGCCTTTTCAATGTGTAGTGATACCACCAGATGGCCTCATCATCCCCTAAACCAGACCTCATCAGTCCCAGCAAGAGCTGGATATTTAGAAAGGTACTATGTTTTGGTATGAAACTGTTTCTGTTCATGTGGACCAGTGTTAATTATAGCTATCAGTCTGTTGGCCATCAATTTCCCCAGTATTTTATATTCAAGGTTTTAAAGCAACAACAATCTATGTAACTTCACATCTGTTGGGTCATACCCTGGTTTGGGGAACACCACTATCAAGGACTCTCTGAGGGATTCCAGAAGCCTACCCACCTCATACACCTCATTATCAAGTTCTATTTGTTTTGGGATAGCGAGTGCTGCATAAGTGGCATGGCATTGGATGTGGGAGCCATTGGTGTGCATAGTTTTATTTCAAGCCATTTGAGCTATGGCCAATTAAAATTCCTCAATCTGGAGGGGATCCTTCCAGCTCCTTGTGCTGCAGCAGGTTTAATCAAGGAAGTGGGATTGCATTCAGGTAGTTTTGTATTTGGTCACTAGTTGAGCAAACATCCACCACATTTAAGGAGTGGTAATATCGTATGAAGTTGATGCTAATGGCCATTTGTGTATTATGTGTGGTGCCATCAATAGACTTAATAGATCCTATCAGTATGTTTGCAGAGTTACCTCTCAGAAACCCTATTTTACTTGCACACTATTCCTTGACATGTTGCCTGGCCAAGTGTTCTTTGTAATCTAATTTCTCTAGGTGAGCTTCTATGTCAACATGGGTACATCTAAGACCATGTAGTTCTCAGATCTTATCAGAATTTGTCAGTGTCTCAATGTCAAAGTTGCACAAGTAGTGGTAAGTCTTTGCACATGGTCTGTCTATCCCCCCATGCAGTGGGAATGCAGCATCCCTGCATCTCCAGTTTGAGGGCCTCCCATTCCAAGACCTAGATGCTGTAGAGCCCCCATTAGTGTTAAAAAAAGTAAGTAATGTGTATCATAAAAGCATCACAGAACGGTGCATACTGAAGCACAGCACTTCTCAGCCTCCACATTAGTATGGTAGACCCAGCTCTGCCACAGTTCATTTCCACTTTTGGACAGTAATCCAAAAGGTGCACTTTCCACCAGCTGTGTGCCAGGAATTCACTGCAAAAGAATAGGTCCAGTCATGTGTGTATTTCATGTATATCATGTACAGGGGAATAAAATGAGTATTCAGTGCAGTCTAGGTGCAACAATTGCCAAATGCCATGCACCCTTCTACTGTCTTTCCATTATTGGGAGTGTTGTGTCACTGTGCAGTAAAGTGCATCTAGTAATGGTAGGATGAATTTGTCTTAGTTCATGATACAGACACAATTAATATCACCCCCTAGAGGCAGGGCATAGGGGATGGAGTTAATCTAACTAAAAAGGAAGAATGTTGCATATTTAGTGCGTATATCACTATGAACTTCAATGAATCTCGATCCACGCAGGCTTCAACAAACACAAATCTGCCTTCTGAATAAAATGTCAGAGTTTCCTATACAAACGGCACTTCTGGGAGATCTAGATCAATATTCCTCTTGCATAATCTGAGAAGGTGGTACCATAAACCTGTCATATCTTTCTGTCACCTTCCATAGCTCAGTTTGTACCAGTTGAGTCTCCTGTAAATAAGCTTTGTGTATGTGATAGTGATGGAGGTAGGCATTCACCTAGTGTCTTGTTTTAGTGGTAGCCATGCCCTGTACATCTCACAACAGTAAAGTACAAATAGGTGGTGATGAGCTGGTCGTAGTTTCCATCTGGTGTACTTGTACAATCCCCAAGCACCCTTCCCAATGTCTGGGAGCACAATATGTGGGTTCCCCCATGCATCTCTAGTGCTTCCATTGGTGCATAACAGTAGAACAGAAAATTTGCATAACAATTGTCAGCTCCCCCAACAGTACAAAAACATGTGTATTAACATCAACATACTCAATTTCACACCTTGGCTGAGTGCCCAATGCATTTCCAGCCATATAAATCCAGCAAATAAATGCATTCTTCTTGAGCCATTACCTCACTACTAATGCCCAGTTTGGAAATCAAGGGAGCCTGACAGGGTCCAATATGCTTTCCGCTGAGTTGGCCCCTGATCCCAGGAGTGTTTCTCCACTCCTCCCCCAAACCCCATGTTCTCCCCAGCTGACCTCATGGGCCTTGAACAGCAACCTCTGATGCAGGCAGTTGACTGTGGAATACAAGGACTACTCATTGCACAAGTTCTTCCAGCAGTCAAGTAGTCAGTGCTGGCCCCTGTCATTCCATCTCACCAAAAGTGCCAGATCTGTTGTTGTTCACCTCTGAATCTGTGCCATAGACCGATGACTAAGCAGCAAATTAGTTTTTACCATGTTGGAGAACATTGGCCACTAATTGCGCCCTTTCTTTGACTGACTGCTCATTCGTGGGTTAGACATGTGTCCTCCAATGCTTCCAGCTTCTTGTTTTCAGAGTCTCCCATCCGGTCATAAGCAGGTCAGTGGATGATGGAACCTCCACACCTTTTGAGTGTAGCCAGGACCATGCCTCCTCAGACATCTGGAAAAAGATCAGCTTCTCATTTTTCACTACTCTCAATTTGTCTGGAAAGAAGAGAGCATATTTTAGGTCCATCAGGCGCAATTGTTGCTTGATTGCCATATAAGAATTATGTCATTATTGTACCTCTGCCGTCTAGTCTAGGTAAGCCAAGATTACATTGTCCTCATATTGCAATTGCCCTTTATTGATGAACAGTTGCTGAATTACGTCTCTATCTCTGTAATTATGTAGTTGAGTATTCACCCAGCGAGACGTGGCTCCTGGTGGTGGAGGCCACACCAGAATCCAGTGGGCCCTTTAATCAAAAGGAATATCGGAACCCTTTCTGCCAGGACAGCAGTCATCAACCATTGCTCAAGGAAATGTTCCATGTTTGGGCTTTCTGTGCATTGTGGGAAGCCTATGAAGCAAACATTATTGCATCTCAAGCATCCCTCCACCTCCTGTGCTTTCCTTGGCAAGGATAGTATATTGGCCTTCATAATCTGCAATTGAGCCTGGACCTTCTTCAATGTGGGGCTCATCGTGGTGATAGCAAACTCCATATCACCAACGCATTGTACCAATTTTCTATCATCTGCACGCAGTAGATTCACTTCTAAAGATACTGTGTCTATTTTAGTCTCAAGTGAGATTTTGGTGTCAAAAGCATCTTGTAGGATTCTGTCAAATTGCCTGAAAAATTCCCACCGTCTCTAACTATTTCTCGTTCCTTCCAACCGCGCTGCTCAGCAATCTAAGCTGGTCTAACCTCCGGTCTACTCCACATGGTCAGGGAGATAGCAGGAGCAGATATTGGTTTGATGTAGTCGGTATGTTTGACCTGGAAAGGAACCTCCTGGTTGCCACCACCAGGTTCTGACACACCTTGCCAATTTCCAGAATATCTCCAGGTGGGGTGTTCAGGGCCCACCTGGCTGTGGTGCCCAGCCCAGTTGGTTGCTCCCAGATGTTGGCACACAGCTGCACTGCCACAACAGCAGTTATCGCTGCAGCAGCCTTCTCAATCCCTGTACTGCTCAGAGAGTCCACAAGTGGAGGACCTTACAGGACTCTGGAGGATTAATTTGAGCTTGGATGGAGCCACTGCCATCTTGGCCGCACCGTGAATTAATCTTAATTTTTTAAATACCTTCACATATACTTTTACATTTAAAAAGTAATGAAATAGTTGTAATATTTGAAAAGTAAAATAACAAATATTTATAGTATATTTATTTTTCTAACATTAAAATAGATTTGCATATATATTAAACAAGTTTAAATAAAAAATAATTTATTTCAACTTTATTTCCTTGGGCGTATATTTTAAATCAGGAAAGTAGAATGAAATGTAAAAGTAAACCAAATGATTTGTTTGGGATCACCTAAACAGACTCTAAATTAAAAAATTAATGAGACACTATGGAAAGTTAGACAAAGTTAGAAACAAATACTAAATAAGTATAGTATAGAAGGCCATGCCAAATGAGCAAAATGATGAGATTAATGAAATCAGAGAAGAGTAAATAATCATTACTTACCAGGACTGGGTAAGCCTTAGGATGGTGATGGATGTGGCATTCCCCTCACTCCTGGACTTGGCCCTGGGCATCTTCGGCTGTCCTGAAAGGAGGAAAGAATGGACTGAACTGATTTCAAAGACCTCTTTACAGGACAAAGTTATACATAATAGGAGGGATTTGTCTGTCTGTCAAGACCTCTGTAGAGGGTGAAGACTGTGTATAGTAGGGTGTGGTGTTCGACTAGCCTGTCCAACAAGACCTCAGTAGAGGGAACCATCTGCGTAGAGTAGTGTTTAGTAAGGGCCCATCCTGCAATACAGAGCAAAGGGTTTGCATTGTAGGGTTCAGTGATGGATTGCCCTGTCCATAATAATCTCTCTACAGAGTGAAGTCTGTGCATAGTAAGGTTTTATGAGGGATAGGCCTGTTTGCAAAACCGTCTGTGATCTCATCAATGATGTCATTTCTATACTATAACTGGTGAATTTCAGTGTTTTTTTTTGTTTGAAGAATTTTGTTATCTCTGACATCGCTAGCTATAATATCCCTTTAACCTTATTTTTAAGTGAATTTTTAGGAGTTTTCAACATTACGTAAGAAATGTAGAGCACACTTTCTTTTTCCCTGTGAGTCTCTATGGTGTTTTTAATGTTAAACAAGACATCACTTGTAACACACCTAACTGCAGGCAGCAGGTGTTTGCTATGTAAGGAGGGTTGAGTATGTGGAGGGAGTGGGCTTTCTAGGAAATGCTGCACAGAGAGCTCCGGCTGTGTGTAGTAGGGACTTCCTACTAATGAACTTTGGTGTCTGGAAGGAGGGGTGTGGAACCGACTAGGCACAGAGCACAGACTGTGTACAATGAGTTTTGTGTACAATTGGTCTGTCTGCAAAGATCTCTGTGCAGGGTTAAGACTCTGTGTAGTAAGCTTTGATGTGGATCTGGCTGGTCTGCCAAGTCTCTATACTGGATGAAGTCTGTGCATAGTTATTTTGGTGAGGAACTGGCCTAGTTGCTACAAACTGTCCACAGGGTGAAGACTTGCATAGTAGGGTTTTCGGAGGGATAGGCCTGTCCACAAAGACTTCTGTGCAAGGCAAAATCTGTGTGTTGTAGGGTTTGGTGAAGGACCAGCCTGTCTACCATGAATTTTTACAGGGCAAAGGCTGTGCAACGTAGAGCTTAGTGAGGGACTGGTCTATCTACAAAGACCTCTGAGCAAGGCACAAGACTGTGGGCCTCATTACAACCGTCAGGGCTGCGGTGGCGGTCGGACCGCCGGCAATGTGGCAGGCCAACAGCCATGATATGACTGTGTCGGTTGCGCCATGGTTGGACCGTCAGTACCACCAGCACTGCCAGCACTGGCAGCCCCTCCGGTGGAGGAGAAGTGGCGGTGCTTGTGGTGCTGGCAGTCCTAACCCGCCAGTGTAAATCAACCCCTGGCACTGTCTGGACGATTTGTGGCCCATTTAGTCATGGCAGTGCATGCTAGAAATGTGTGACATGCTGTGGCATGTAGAAGGTGGAGCAAGGTTTGCAATGAAAGAAATCCCTTAATCTGTGGATTGAGAGATAGAGGAAGCTTGTATAGTGAAAATAAATGCATGGGGCCAGTACCGGGGTGAAAGAGAGTTAGGGTTACTTGTTTCTGAAGTGTGAAAAGCAACTGTGAATTTGTGGCATGTAACCTAAAAATCACCATGGAAATAAAAGAAGGACTTCATCACTGTCTCTTCGATTACAAGGCCTTTTGCCAAGTAAAGCCTTTGGGACAATGTGTGGTTTAGTGGTTAGCTTCTTAGATTAGCCTTTCTTTTGGCCAGGGTTCAAACCTCGCCTGGAAAAAAATCGTTTTTTAAGTTGTTTTTCAGTTTATTTTTTTAAATGTTAGCTAAATGAAAGAGGTCCCATTGTAAATTACCCCCTGGCAATGTCTGGACGATTTCTGGCCTATTTAGTCATGGCAGTACATGCTGTGGCTTGTGGAAGGGGAGCAAGGTTTGCATTGAAAGAACTCCCTTAATTTGTGGAATGAGAGAAAGAGGAAGCTTGTATTCTAAAAGTTAATGCATGGGGTCTGTGCCAGGGTGAAAGAGAGGAAGAGGTATTTGTTTATTAATTGTGAAAAGCAGGTGTGAATTTGTGGCATGTATCTGATAAATGACAATGGAAATAGAAGAGGGACGTCCTCAATATTTCCATGAAAAATGTTAGCAAACCATATGTTATACCCATAATTATTAGTCTAGAGGGTAATGCCATTGTGTTTATGTTTCCCTATATCAAGTGTTCAAACCCCACCTTCAAAGTTTTTGACTCGCAATGTTTTTCCATGTTTATTTTTTTTATTTTATCCAAACGAAAGAGGATCATTTGGAAATCACCCCCAAGCAATATTTGCATCACCCACAAGCACGATTTGCAGTTAGGCATAAAGCAGCATGTCAGAAATCTGTGACACGCTGTGGCACGTGTCAAATGAATTGTGGCATATGCCACAAGAAAGCGTGACACGTGTCACATGCCATGAATGGGTTTCAACCCTTACTGGGCTGATGCGCATCATCTGGTGGCATCCACCAGTCTTCACACCAGGTTTCCTGGGGGTCTTCAGTAGTGCTGTATTCACTGGTTCTCTCCTACAGGTCATCAGTGTCAGGAAGAGTGTCTTTCTTGTCCTCTGGCACCCCTCCTTGATTGCTGCTCTTCTAGTGTGCTCTTTTGGTGTCCTTCTTCCTGGAATGATTACCGGGAGCCTGCTGCTCTCTATCTGGCCACTCTGCCTCCTTTTTTGGACTGGCAGATGCCGCCCCTCCTCCTGTTGGGAGAAGTCTGTTTTTAGTTTTTTGAGCGTCTTGTTTGCCTGCAATCTTTCCTCTGTTTTCTCCCTTTTTTGTGTTTGTTTTAGGTGTACATGGCATCAGGGGTAAAGCAAAGGAATACAATTGGTGAGGAAAGGAGCAACAAGCGGAAAGGTTCTTTGCCATAGCTGCATACTTTGCATGTTCTTGATGCATAATTTAGTAAACCCGGCCACCAAATTTGGCCATCACTTGCTTCATAATTTCAGTAGCTCTGCCTATACCCGATGCAACTTCACAATACAGTATAATGGGATGCCATTTTCAATAATGCAGGCTTATAAGCTTTGTCACGGGGTCACTACATTAATTAATTAATAAGATAAGTCTATTAACTTTGTACAGGCATTACTAGCTTAATAAAACAGTAATCACATGTTAGAATTAAGGATTAAAAGCAATATAATACAAAACTGCATTTAAAGCTATTCATTATTAATAAAACAAATTACAATGCTTTTCAATAAACCTTTAAATAAAGCATTTTTTTTCTAAAAAACAATACACTTGTGTTAGAGTCTTTCTTTTACACTCCTCAGAACGTATAATGCAGCCATAACTCTAAGACCAAGAGATCCTTGCAAACCTCAGCTGAAGAATCAAAATTACAGCTGAGGGAAAGCTTAAAAACATCATAAATGTATCGTGTGGTCACGTTCTGTAGGACCAAGAAAACACTGGGGGGCATATTTATACTCTGTTTGCGACGGATTTGCGTGTGTTTTTTTTACGCAAATCCGACGCAAAGCTAACTCCATATTTATACTTTGGCGTTAGACCCGTCTAGCGCCAAAGATCTTGGAGTTTGCGTCATTTTTTAGCGTGGACACCTGCCTTGCGTTAATGATATGCAAGGTAGGCGTTCCCTTCTAAAAAATGACTCTAAGGCATGTGCGCCTTATTTAAACTCCTGTGCAAAAATTACGCACGGGAGTGGGCGGGCCTGAAAAAATGACATCCGGCCGCTTTTGCGTCATTTTTTAACGCCTGGTCAGGGCAGGCGTTAAGGGACCTGTGGGCTCGGAAGGAGCCCAGAGGTGCCCTCCCATGCCCCCAGGGACGCCCCCTGCCACCCTTGCCCACCCCAGGAGGACGCCCAAGGATGGAGGGACCCATCCCAGGGAACTTAAGGTAAGTTCAGGTACTTTTTTTTTGTTTTTTTTGGTGGCTTAGGGAGGCCTGATTTGTGCCCCCCTACATGCCACTATGCCCAATGACCATGCCCAGGGGACATAAGTCCCCTGGGCATGGCCATTGAGCAAGGGGGCATGACTCCTGTCTGTGCTAAGACAGGAGTAATTTCAATGGGGGTTGGGAGTCAAAAAAAATGGTGCAAATCGGGTTGAGGCCAATATTTTGCCTCAGACCTGACTTGCCCCATTTTTTGATGCCGAAGCTCCATTTTCCCCTACGCCGGCGCAGCCTGGTGTGGGTCTTTTTTTTTGACGCACACCAGTCAGCTGCGCGGCTAACGTCATTCAATAAATAAGGCGCCCGCATGGTGCTTTGGAATGGCGTTAGCCGGCGTTAAAATTTTTGACGCACAACTGCGTTGGTGCAGTTGTGCGTCAAAAAGTATAAATATGGCCCTGGGTACTTTAAAAAAAAAAAAAATTCAGTGAACTGCTGCATTCCCTGTGGTCTATCACACACTCTCAAAACATATTGGTGGTGCCCCTTCCCAGATTAGAGCACCACGAGATGGAAACAGTATGCAAATTAGCCCATGAATGGCCCTATAGGACACTCTTGGCCATGAGAGGTGAATGATAAGTAAGCCCATTATGTTTGGTTGTGCCAGTCCCATGGGTCTCCCGCAAACTTTGTTTTTTGGTTGGGGCTGCAGGGGGAGCCCCATGGCCCATGCAACCCCTTCAGGTCTTTGTACTGTGCGAGCGCCAACATATTCATTTTCTGGTGTGCCCTGGTCTCACACAGGGCACCAGCTAGACTTTCTTTTATGAAGTGTTCTACAGGGGAGCCCTAAGGCCCTAACCCCCCTGGCTCCCTGCACTTCTGCAGGAACCAAAATCCGTATTCTCGTGCCCACGCCTAGCAGGGGCAGTTTATTTTAGGTCCCAGAGTCCCCTGTCCATTTTAGGCACAAAATTCACACATGCAGGAAGACAGGCAATGCGCCTGCAATGTACTGTGTGCTAACCTGGGGTAATGACTTCTTCAGGGCACTTACTATTTGCGTCCGACCCAGGGACTGGGGTCCTAGTGGCCAGAAAGCAGCCCAGGATAGAGGGAGTATGTACTCTCCCTCCTAATAATTATGTAAAAAGAAATAATTGAAAGCGCTAACCCATAGACTGTGGCTAACCCCGGGAAAGTTTAGCAAAAAATGGCTTCTCACCATATATTGTTTCACTTTTTCTGGCAGACCCATGGTACTCCTGAAGGACTACAAAACAAATATATTTGTTATTTTATCCCCTGGGTAGGGCCATCTGGGACCCTCCAACACACACAGAAGCTGGAAAATAGTTATTTATATTCTGCCCACTTATTTTTTTTTAATACATTTTCCATACAGGGAGCTAGGTCCGGGAGTTTTGTGATGCAACATTGCTTTTCATGTTGCGATCACCCTGTAAGAGTGCTCGTTCTGAAATGGCTAAAAAGCTTTCCTGGTAAAGACCTAGCTTTCTGCCAAATTTGAAAATTTAATGTAATTCCTTTCAGCTGTCTTGGCATTCTTTGGTAATTGTATTGGAAAATTGGGCTTTGCAATCCCTTTGCGATCCCTTCTTTTTCTCAGCCCCCGCTTGACAGATCATCCCAAAACTTTCCATGAAGGAGGCCCTGTGATATATATATATATATATAGCAAGTCAAAAAACGCTTTTCCTATGTAAACGTGGTCCCAACTATAGCTACCTACTGGTGACCGTCAGTAGGTAATTAATATATACATATATACATATATATATATATATATATATATATATATATATATATATATATTTTTTTTTTTTTAAGTGACTCAATACAGATGGGCTCACGAAAAATAAAACATATATTTCATCTTCCGCTTTCCTAAGATAGTAGAAGACTGTTTGATACTCCGCACTGCTGGATGTTGTAAGAGCATCATGAGTGAAGATTCCATATAGTTTGTGGAATCTATGCAATTCTGAGATCTCTTGAGCGATCAAGCAGTCTTGTCAGTGATGTTCAGTCTATCCGGATGCAATGATTTTTAATGATACAGCAGATGTTTTGTCTGGAGTCCAGTAATTCTTTGTTTAAGACATGTTCCACAGGGAAAATCTTCAAATCTAATAGAAAATGATCCACAAGGTTAAAATAAATGGGTACTGGTTGATGAAGTTTGTTATACGTTATTGATGTTTGATTTACTGTTTGGTCTACATATTGTTGTTTACAGTTTTAATGTTGGCACTGAATCACATAAATAATGCATGTTGAGCGAGATGTAAGATGCTGTCTTATGCCATAGGTTTTTCTTGTAACGGGTCCTGTTACTCAAGATGTAGGTAACAAAGGTCATCACATGTGTTGCATGTTTTAGAATCAAAGAGATGAACCCCTGCATTTGTTACATTTTGCTAGAGCTCAGCTGTCAGAATGAGAGCTCATAAATTGGTAGTTTTGGAAAACCCTTTCATAATTTTTCACAAATGCATAATAACGGGAATCATTTTTGCATCATGGTTTTCTATTGTTTTGTTTCTGCTGTTGCTATTCCAAATAATTGTTTCCATGAGTAAGAGCAAACAGTTGTCAATTTGTTGGTGTATAATATGCAAAGGGTAGCCTCTCACTTGAAATAATCTAGCAAGCTCCTGTAGAAGTTCTTTCCAAGTGTCCTCATTGCTGTACATCAGTCTTATTCTGGGTGTCAGGAATTTTGTGGATTTCTACAAGTTTTGGAACTTTTCCTCACACACATCTGAGAAAAGTGTGATTGTAGCCAACGTTTGAGGATTGCAGGGCATTGTGTGTAAAAACGCAAATCACACCAACCTGCACTCCCCAATGGTTTCACTGGGTAGTGGCGAAGCATGGGCTCAATTTCCGCTGCTACCCTATCTATTTATATTTATATATATATATATATATATATATATATATATATATATATATATATATATATATATATCAGCTAACAAGTGCTAAAGACCTTGTGCCCTCTGCTTCAAACATGGTAAAATTAGCCTACACCCAATTGCCACATTTAATTAACTTAGAAGTCCCTGGTAAAGTTGTAACATATACTGGTAAATTAAATGTTACTAGTGGGCATGCAGCACTGACTGTGTCACCCACTTAAGTAGCCTTTTAAGCTTGTCTCAGGCCTGCCATTGCAGCCTGTGATTGCAATTTAGTCTGCCATTTTAACCTGTCAAAATAATGCTTTTGCTAGGCCTAAACCTTCATTTTTACTCCATATGTCACCCCAGTGTAGGCCAAAACAGCCCACAGGTCAGAGTGCAGTGTATTTAGAAAGCTGGACATGTTCTTTTAAGTTTTACATGTCCTGGTAGTAATAAGTCTTGCATCTGTTTTTCACTACTGCAAGACCTAAGTCTCCCATGGATAACACTGAGTTAACATCACATTTAATATGCAATATCTTGCAATTTGGAGCAGGTAGGACACCGCTAGGGATGGAAACCTCCAGAAGCTTCTCCTACTTCAAAGTGGGCACCAAGTTTAAATATTGAACTTTTAGACCTACCTCTTCAGTGTACCTGTGGACCTGTTGAAGACTCAGGACTGCTTTGCTGCTCTGCCAGAAAGGCAGCCACTTTCTTGCCCTACTTCCTGAGTGAAGCTCTGGGCCTACATCCTGAACCTATGACCACCAGAGTGACTCCAAGGGCCAGTTGGCTGATCTCCTGATCTTAAGCCTCAGGGAAAGAACAGGCTCCAACTACCTTTAACCTAGCACCTGGACTCAATATATTGTGAGTCTTTTTCCCTAAATGGTACCACCCCATCTTTAATGCAGGACGTCTCAAAGCAGGGCCCTGTGACGACACAGGATCTCACATCGCTGATACCCGGAACTGCTGCTGCATGACACATCCTTGACGCAGGATCGTGCAACAATGCAACCAGGATTTAAGGTAATCTTATTCCGCAGGCCTAACTTGGTCACTGTATCCAGCCCACGCTCCACCATATTCGGCCTGAACTTTGTACTGGGCCAACAAGAATGCACAATCACAGTAGATGCTTTGTGCTTCTAAGCACTACTTTCACTTCAATCTTTAAAATTGCACATCTATGGTATTAGTAATTGTATTTTTGTAATTTTGGTCGCAATTAATTTATTACATTTTACTGTATCTTTGCTAAATTTGTGCGTTTTTTCTTGCAATGTGTTTTCAGTTTTTCACAGTTTGAAGTGCTGCATAAATTCTTTACACAATGCCTCTAAATTGACCTTGCCAAGCTACCAGAGGGATGAGCTCAGGTTCATTTGGGGTTTGTTTGTGTCTCAACCCTCGACCTTACAAAGACTGTGGTTGTTGCTTGAATAGGCTTTCATTCCCCCAATCAGTAACTCATTTTCCAAAATTCATCATGATATGAATGTTGAGAGGGTACATTGTGGTGAAGTATACTACCACAACATCACTAGCTCCAAGAAATCCTGAGCTAATGTTCTTCAGCTGCTGTATTTCAGCTTACTTTGTGCTACTTGAGGCAGCTTGTAATTGCTTTAACTGAACATAATTAAGGAGACTAGAATTCAAATTAGATATCATCATCTCTTCACCTTTTGTTAGGAAGGCATATTAACCACAAAATAGGTAATTGCAAGTTAACAATATTAATTTCAGAATAGAACGCCCACAATGCAATTTTAAATTTTAATTTGATAAAAGTGTTAAATTAAAGACAATTTACATTATATGAATCTTTCTTCTATTTATGTAATCATGTTCTGCAGACACAAAGATGACAGTAGACAGTGTATTGTAAGAAACCTTATAACTGTAAAACGTTGCTTGCGCACACAACACTACAATTTACGATTGAATTTTTTTCTTTATATTAGTGATGGGTAAAACATTCCATTTAGCATTTGTGAAAAATATTACAACAAGTGTGCATTATTCTTTCTTATAAAGGGAAACATCCCTCTGCCATCGAAGAGTACAGGAGCATACCTTTAGAAATTTAACATTTTCAGCAATGGGGATTCATTATGTTTGTGTTTTGAAATAAAAGATAACAAGGAATAATCCATTTGTATATTGCAGTATGCATTTTTACAGTAGAAGACAAGAGCACTTTGATATTTTGAGCAGAGGTGTCATATATAAACGATAAATAGCATAAGCTATTTTGGTATCGAACATAAACCATAGTAGATAAGTGGTGCATCAGATATTTGGCTGCTACATTTGACACCACAATGCTGATCTATACATGACACATGTCATTATATTGTGTGGATTGACAACAAGCTAATTGTAAAGTGTGGCACTTAAAAGTCCATCTCAAGATGCATTCACTGTAGTGTAGAATTTAGATATGTGTGCTATAACCATATCAACTGATATGTAACCATTGATTTTGATTTGACATTGATCCTGACATTTATTGAGAGTAGTTACACCTGAAACTATATCAAATTTAATAAGCAATGTACATTGAATATCATAGGCTAATGTTGAAAACGTAGGTCCCCACCATATGTACTGACTTGTATTAATAAATTAATTCATTTTGCACTAACTGTAACCTGAAGTTAACTAAGAATTATTGCTAATAGTTTTATATTGTTTGATTAATTTGAATAAAGTGTGCCATTTCAACTCTGCCGATCTAGAGAATGGGAAGATTGGGTAAAGTCATACTTGTTGCAAAAGTTGTTAAGGGGAGCAAGGACAGTCCTGGGAACTTGCCTGGATGTTGCAGATGCCTGTCGTAGAATGTGAAATGATTGGATTATGAAATTTTCTTATTCATATTTCATTACCTATGAACAAATCATCCTTCACTTTGGACTTTAATTATTGTATCAGTTAGTTTCAGGATAAGATTACCTCAGACTTTTGAGAAGTATGGACCTCGTTGCCCTTATTCTGCTCTTTCCCAAATGCTTGCTGAGAGAACTTAAATGTTTCTTGACCCACGAGAAGACTCATGACCAAGCTTCTGACATGCTGGTACCTTCCCTTTTAACCTACCTTTTACCAACTTTAGTTAGCCTCATTTTTTCCCAGATGTTCTTTTTTCTAAATTCCCTTTGTCCTTTATTTTCTTTTTACTTTTTGTCCCTATGTTTAGTGGCCTTGCTCATGTTAATTAGTGACATGTTGATTTGGAAGATTCCCATTTCTTTAGCTAGCCTATATTGATGATTCCAGTTTGTACAAATGCTTAGACTGGTTGGACAATGCTTATTTTGGAGCACAAAGTGTTACTTTTAATGTTTTGCATAGCAGTCATGGAGTGTTTATTTTGTTTATTGGTAATTAGAATTAGATTATTCCAGAGGTTTAGGTACCTGGTGGTGGTGGTGTTACTGTTCTTCTACATCCTGTTTTTGAGAATTGCTTACTTTAATCTGAGTATTAATTTTGTAACAAAACCCTTTTAACTTTATTTCCCATTTGTGTTTTCATTGTGTGGCCAAATTGGTTACACTGTTAATTAAATATTGATTGATGTATTGTTGAAGCAGTCTTACCTCCCTGCTTAGGGTAAAAAGATTTGTCAACCTCATTTAAAGCATACTTGAAATGCTCCATCAAAAGTGAAGCTCTTATATACATAGATGTTGATATGTGCTAGATGAACAGTGAAACAAAACAGCAAAATATCACCAAGTAAAGAGTAGGGTCCAGCTAGACTTGTTTACATTTTATTTATGATGTATGTCTTTAGATGCTTTCCATCTCCAGTCTCATGCAATGGCCTATTCCTCTGGTTTTAACGCTGTTTAATGTGGGGCAGGCATGGAGATCATGAGAGCGGTGTTCCAGTGATGGGGTCCCAGAAGATGAATAGATCAGATACCGGAGTCTGCACATGACCAGTTTTGTTGTGACCAGTAAGTTCTGATGTGAGGATAACAGATCCATAAGGGTGCATACCAGGTCAATATGTTTGTGACTTGATGTATAGAAATAGCATTAATCACTTTGAACAAACAGCTGTCCTTGCATGGGGCGTGCAACGCCTCTGCTGCACACTTGGCTTGTTATCTGAAGGGAGTTCCAGTCCCCTTGATTAGACCCACGTTCCAGGTGTTTTCAAACAGCAGTTATGTCCTTCTCAATGGTGAAGACTGTTGTGGCATGCAGGCCGGAATAGTTTACGTTGTTTCGGTCTCTAAGGTTGTTACATGTTGCGGGAACGTACTCCCCCCCACCACTAAAATTAAAGAGGTAGCTGACATTTGGCCTCACATTGCTACTTCAAACGTGAATTTTGACAAGTTGAGCAGACTCAAGGCTTTACTGTTTCAAAAGCATGTGGCCCTTACATCTGTGCGCGAGACCTACGCACTTCAGGTAGCAAGGTCGTCGGCAGAGATACAGTCTCTATTAAACACAAACTTTCTGAGACACTTTGGTGAGCTTGTGGGATGAATATTTAATGCGTCCAGTACAACTGGGATCGTAAATAATTTCAAAGCTGTTGGTTCTGGTTTCAATCACACCATCTCCTCCGTATTCGGTTTGATACCATCAGCAATCCACTCAATTTTCTCTAGCATTTTCAGGGGATTTCCGATAACTTTGGCTTTATTAGCTGGCATCTTGCTGTTGCCATTTTTTATGCGCAATGGCTGTCCCGCCGCAACAATGGGGAATGAAGGCGCTCCCATCAGCGCAGCTGTGTCGTGAACGCATGATGCAGTTTTTTGGAGCAACACTTCTGGAACAATTGGAGTGTGGCTGGTCTTTGTCATTTAGACCAGCTTTGTATTGGGTGCAGCCCGTGTTTTGGTGCCTCTGGTGCTCTTTCGAACATGCACTGGAAGTATGTCTTTCAACGCAGCGCTTGCCTACATTGGACGCTGATCTGTTGATGTTCTCGCTGAGGATTCATTACCGGACACGTGCATTGAGGTTGCATCTGCTACGAGAAGCTACTTCACTACAGATGCTAAAGCAGACCGAAGGCCTTTGCTCAGGTATGGGGGTTGATGTCTTCCCAGGGGAACATGAAGGGCAGAATTAGAGCTTGACATGCTGCGCTCTATCCTATCCTAGGTAGGGATTAGTCTATCGAAAATAGTGACAATATGATAGCTTTGTTCTTATGCTTCATAATTTTAATACTGTCATGTTGTGTCGTCCTGGTTATTGCAGCTCACGCTTTGCTATCTAAGATGCAGTCATTTTATTAATACTGCTTCTGTTTGTCATTTATATATGAGACTGAATTGTAAGTGAGAGAACCGGATGAGACTTGAGTGACCACGACTTCCCTGAGAAGCCAAGTATGTCATGCGCTCGGCTGCCCAATCATCACCATCCTTTCATCCTTTGATGGGGATGAGGCACTGCTAGTTAGCTGGAGGAAAACCCGGACTGGAGCGACAGGTGTCACCCGCAGTGGGTTAGACTTAGACCATCAATAAGCAATAACTATCATTGGAATTCTACTGAATTCCTCAGAACCTCTAAGACCGAGGGATTTAATACTCTGAAGCCTTTTGTGATCTCACTTGTGAGATATTTTTTTTAATATATTCTCCCCTCCCCTCAGATGGATCTCAAACTGTTAAAAATAAAAAGTCCACAAAATGGATTTTTGAATAATTAAAATATTCCCTAACTCCAAATGAAGCTTTAGAGGCATCGGAGGGGCGACAATACACCTCAAACTAGATTTGGAGTTTAAAAAGTTTCAGATACCCCACACACTTGCTAAGGAGAAAAATTCAACTTACTACACTTGTTAATTTTTGGTGGCAGACTGAGCACTTTTTCAGCTGACTCACAACACTCGATTTATTGTTCTTATTTTCTAAAAAAATAAAAACAAAATTAAGCTCAGGGGCCCAAACTTCCCTCTAAAAGGCTGGCATGGGTGTTGCTGGTGGGCATAGTGGCTGAAAACCAAGGCATATGACAAACATAAGCAGTATATCTTTCAATAATACCAATAATATAGTTAGTAGTGATTATCCCTTTATGAATCAAATGTTTTTGACACAGTAATGGCAATGCCACTAAATGCAAATTTGACACAGTTGCAGGGACACATATGCTATCTAAATTATACTTGCCTGTTACACTGTGCACAAAACACTTTGTGAAATTGCTCATGCTCAGTTTCTGCTGAGAAAAAGGCTTTGTGAAGTGGGTCTCATAATTTCAGTTTAACTTCTCACTATACCATCAGCTATTGCCCCACTGAGAAAATAATAGCACATTACATATTATTAGATCCCTCTATCTGTTTTTTTCTCTCCAGCTAACAAGGTGCTTAATTTGGACACCAGGACCTTTTCTGACTTGTCCATCGAGAGGCCCAAAACTCCCTTTCACCATGAAGGTAAGTGACTCTCAACTTAAAACAGGGCCTTCTAAGAACTCTTGGCAGTCCTGTCTTGATCCTTTTTTATTCCCTTTTCATCCACCACGTTACATTTCCTGTCTCATTTTCTGCATTTCTCTCTGGCATGTTCTATGCTTTCTCCTTTTACTATTGTTGCTCTATAGTTATATATTTCTCTTTTGCATTTCTCACTTTCATACCTCTCTCTCTATTGTTTTGTGATAAAGGGCCTGATTTAGAACTTGGGGGATGGGTTACTATGTCACAACAGTGATGGATATCCTACTTGCCAAAAATAAATTCCACAGGATAGAATGGGATTTAGAACCAGTCCACCGACTTCTAATTGAGGTGCAACATTTGGTGATGAAAAAGAAGCCCTGGTACTCAAAAATCAGTGCTTGTGCCCATCACCAGCAACCACCTACACAAATTAGGCACTCTATTTAATCATCTCTGATAAGCTCCATAAATGTATTGTGGCATGCATTCCACTTCAGTAATGCCACTAAGAAAAGAAAACAGAATGACTCACTAATGAAAATAACTGCTGATGCGCACGCTTGTAAGAGAGGACGTCAGAGCACATAAAACTTCTCTCATGATTTTCACATTTGTGTTCTCCTGTCAAGGATGGATATTCACTACTGCCCTGAGATCAGGGCACCATCCTTTCCATTCTGTTTTATCCCTAATCCAGCTACACAGTCTCACTCTACTCCAATTGTTTTTCTCCACCCGCCCCCCCTTTTTAGAAATGATGCCTATATTTTCCATTCCTGGACAACTTACTTATCATTTGCTGTTTTTGTTTTTTAATTCCTTTAACTTTGGTGTTTTGTGAGGGACCTTGCAACCCTTTTCTTGTCAATTGCAGTTCCTATAAAGATTGCAGTTTTTTAGATCTCCCAAAAGTCTGCATGGATGGTATGCTGACACCTTTAGCTGCATCACCTTGTTTTATAGAGAAAAGGAAATTGAAATTAGAACCTAAGTCATGACGTTATGGTGTCAAAACTGATTCTTACAATGTATGAGGACGTCTGAAATACTGAAATGATTATTGTGCATTGAAATTGATTCGAATAAGGTAATCGTTTCATATCAATTTCATCTTTCACATATGCATGTTAAAAGATCTTCTTCAATTAATTTTGCATCCATCTCCAGCAGCTGGACAAGACTAGATAGCCAGCACTTTTGAAACCTCTTTAGGTGCTGAATTTAGAGCTTAAAATGAGGACGAGTATGAATTCCCAGGATCTCACGTCAACAGCAGTGTCGTAGAGGAAGTCTCATGACTTAAGGGGTGCTCAACAACACCAAGACTGTGTCAAGAAGCTCACACAGTGTCCATTGTATATCGCATCCACCCACCTCCATTTTATTCCACTATCCTCAGAGAAGTTAATTAGAATGTATTAGTTATTTGTACTTAAGGCACATGAATGTGGTATTCTGAAATTCTAAAGCAAAATTGTTAACCGCTTCAAAAAATTTACTTCGGAAAGTATGAATTCAGATTCAGAAAAAATGCATAGCACTTACAAAAATGATGCATGCATACAGGATTAAATTAAATATGTTTATCAAACATGTTAGCAGACCCAGAACTAAGGCAGGATGAACAAAAGTACAGAGGTTACCATTTTTTTTAAATACAGCGCACACATGCTGGCATTACGAGAGGGCAATGGGCTGCAAGAAAAGTGGCGCTTCATGACATGAAGCGCCACTTTTCTTAAATCTGGGACAAACTTTGTAAAACTTTGTGGGAAAAAATGATTTTCCCTGCATCAAACCTTAATGGAGTTAAAAAATAGATTCTGAGAGTTCAAGCAGGTAAGATTAGAACTCTGACCTCAATTATGAGTGCCTCAGTAATAGGTAACTGTGTTTTATTTATTGTAATCAATAAATAACTGAATGTTCTAGATAACTTTTTATCGCATGCAATAAATAACGATAACAATATTTACCAGCTTTGCCCTGATACTGTGTCAAGACATTCAAATTTAGGGCCAGATTTAAGAAAAGTGGTGCTACGTCACATATAGCGCCACTTTGCTTGCAAACCCTTGCGCCCCCCACTGCCACCATGTCTGCATAGGATAGGGGGTAATAGCATCAGAATATCAGATGCTATAGATGTACTGTTCGGGGTTAGCGCCAACATTTTGGCGCTAACCCTGAACAGTACATAGGGGCCCATTGAAAACAATGGCATGTACCATTTTAACGCCTGCTCTAAGCAGGCGTTAAAAATGCCAGAAAAAATGACGCAAAGAAATGTCTTAGATTTCTTTGCTCCATTTTGCTGCCCCCCCCCCTCCACAAAAGAATGCCCCAATTGCATACATTATGCCTGGCGCAGGCATAATGTGGCACATGGGGTTAGAAAGTGGTGCAATCCATGCATTACGCTACTTTGTAACTATGGCTCAGCATTTTTGGCCATCAAATGCCGCACTAGAGTAAAACAATTACACTAATGTGTCATTAGATGGTGCCAGGCCCTCTTAAATCTGGGCCTTAGTGCTTACTGTACCAAATCCAGGGATCAGTTTTACCTAATGAAATTCATCAGATAAAAATCCAACTTTTGATAAAATCCAACAAATTCACAACTGTGACTCCAGTGCAAACAGTTGCTTGAATGTTGTCTAGAATGTTATGAGGAAGTAGTAATCAAGACTGTAATCTTGAAATTCTTGTGGGCAAGCAAAAAAATATAATTTGGCCAAGATTTACATGGATGTCATGCAAAGCAGGGCAGCAACTAAAGTTGTTGCGCTGTGTTGAGTGAACGCGTGCGAGCAGAACAATTCCATATGCTTTAAGATGTGGTGATGTTTTGCTCTCTTCCTGTGCTTGCACTCTTTTGGCTGTCATGACCCATTGCAGACATCTTTGCACAATAGTGTAAAGGTGTCTGAGTTGCGTGAGGCATAGGTTATTTTTGCTGACAAGGGTGCCTTCCAGGACACAAAGTAGGCTTTAATGCATTTCCCTATTTTTACTTGAGCTGTACAGTGCAACACACATGCAAGGAGGGGAAACAAGAGGAGAAATTAAATCATTTTTCCTTGCTACACCTGCCTTGTGGTGCAAATCCCTGTCTAAAATACTTTGCAGTTTGGAATTTTCATCACAAACAATGGATGGTTGGAAGGGAATGGCCACGTACCACCCATGGAATGCCCCTTTGACACAAAGTAATTCCAGGCAGTGAATTTCACGGGTTTTCATTATTTTTAGTTATAATCCATCACAAAGGGCCTCATTTTGACCTTGGCGGTCTTCAGACTGCCAGGGTCACAGTGGCGGTCTGACCACCACATTATGACCATGGCGGTCGCGCCGCGGTCTGACTGTTTCCCGCCACTGGTGCTGGCGGTACTGATCCACCAGGGCCACGCTGCATGCAGCACGGCACTGGGGATTACAACCCCCCTCTCCACCATCTTTTACATGGCTGTTGCATAAGCTGGTGGAGATAAGGTGCAGGGGCCCCCATGGTCAGCCCCATCGTGGTTTTCACTGTCTGCATTCAGTGGAAAGCACAACCGGTCTGTTGCACCCTACGCACTGCAACATTGCCGCCGGCTCAATTATAAGCCGGCATCAATGTTGTGGGCTTCTCTCTGCTGAGCCAGCAGGGAACTCGTATTGGGGACTGCAGGAAGGCAGCCACACTGGTGGCAACCTGGCAACGTGAGTTTGGAGGGCAGACTTTTCCGCCCACCAAACTTGTAATGACCCTCAAGGTGTGGTTTGCTTTAGATTGTAAATCCCAGTCTCGCCACTACACATTTTGTTCTGCTTCTGTTAAAAAGTACAGCAAGCCCAACTCAAGGTGTTTGTAAATCCCGTTTTTTGTTTCTTAAAGTCTGCAATATTCAATTTACACCTACACATGAGGCTCAGAATCACTTACTTCTCCAAAATGGAGAGGAACAAGACTCACTGGCATTAGAACGAACAGAAAGGGGCTTTCATGAATACAACCCAGTTTTCAAATCGTGATGCAATATCACCTAAACTTCAATGATGAATGCGCTTGATCAGGCACTGCCTTTGATATTTTCAATCCAAAGTATCTAATCTAATTGCTTGTTAGGATTTATATAGAAAAACATCAGCTCATGATGAAGGTCACATTATTACTTTAGAATATTTTTTCCGATTACCAGTCAATTTAAAAATCCAATTACTTTTCAGACTATTGTTACATTCCTGTTTCTGTGTTCTATTTACTTCAGAAGAGAAATTAAACTGTACATAGTTTGCAATTTGCACTTAAAAGACGTAAAGGAGAAGATAGACAGGTATGCTTTATTTCAGTGCTATGCATACACGTTATGGTTTCGTGATTGGGCACATCACAACAGTGCACACCTGAGTACTTTGAATGTATGTGCACAGAAGCATCTTGGCCCAGATTTAATAACGCTTTGCATCAGGTTTGCATTACAGTCAGTGCAACTTTGAGCTATTTTGGGAAAATATCCATTTGTGTTGGGTATTTTCCCAAAGTAGTGAAAAGTTGTGCTAGGCACTCCTTTGTGTTTCTTTGTTTTAAGGGAGCATTCCATTGGTGGTACATGGGTGTTTCCATGCAGTCACACAAAGATTTTGATGCAAATCCCTATTGCAAAACACTTATAGATAGGGATTTGACCAAAATCCTATGCCTCTTCGAGGCAGGCATAATGAGGAGAAAAGTCTTTACTTCTGTTCCTCTTTTCTACTTTGCATGCATACTGCATTGTACAGCACAAATGCAAAACAGGAAAAGTGTTAAAGCATTGTTCTTGCAGTGAAGGGGCCCCTTCCCAGTATAAAAACAAATCCTTTCAGAATGCGCATAATCCTTCACCATAGTGCCGCATGACAGCCTAAAGTGAGAAAGGGAGAGAGGAAACAGTCATATCTCAGTAGATCTGGGCTCATATTTACAAATAAATTTTGCAGTTCAGTACGGTAAGTAACGTTGTGGCTCTGCATAGAGTGGATAGAAGAGAGCAGAACACAGCCTTATCTAACAAGATGTGGTGCTGTTCTGCTCTCTCCATATTCTGGTGCACTTTAATGTACCTTGCCGCAATGCAGAGACCTTTACATCATAGTGCAAGCTTGTCTGAGTTGTGGTAAGCATAGTTCATGTGCAGGGAGGAGCCTCTCCATGTACAAGAACTTTACTTTAGGGCATTTCCCTCTCATATGCAGCAGTCGAATGCAGCCCACATGCAAACAGGAAGAATCAAGAAGAAATGTAATCATTTCTCCTCACTACGCCTGCCTCAGAAAGACACAGGATTTTGGCACAAAGCCCAGTCTACAATTTTTTAGAGATAGAGATTTGGTCAAAACCCATGTGTGACTGTATGGAATGCCCAGCACCATCCATGGAAACCCCCTTGACATAAAATAATGCAAGGCTGTGCAATGCATAGATGTGCATTACTTTTGGTTACAATCCAACCCAAATATTTATTTGCATTGGGACGTAAAGACCAACACAACAGTTTGCATTGGGTTTGGGTTAAAAAAAATGAAGCAAACTCATTTCAAAGTGTTTGTAAATCTGGGCCTTGATGCTGTTCTGCACTCTATCTTTCACCCAAAGCAGCACAGCAACTTCAGTTTCTTCTCTGCATTGTATGATTTTTCGTATATATAGGCCTAAATGTATAGCGACATGAGTTACACAGAAGTGCTTATTCTGGACTTGCCTACTTTATATGACCGTAATTCTTAGTCCAAACATCTCTTCCTGTACCTAGGCTTCATTACCACCTTGCCCATCAGAAACATTGTTTCAAATGTGACAAGTGTGCGTACGCAGCTCACAAATTAGCACACATTCACCCTATAAATTATCATTAAATAAGTATATTAGCTTAAAAAGAAAAGGCATTGCACATCATCATGATTATTATGAGCAATTAAAGTTTGCCTTAAATTCAAGATAGGTCAACAGCAAGAAAGTACAATTTAAAAAACATTGCTCTTATAATGAGAATAAAACAATACAATTAAAATTAACATGTGGTTCCGGTACCTCAGCATTCCATCAGTGCATTACTTTGTATAACTAAGATATAGACATAGGCTATTGCAACGAGAAACTTGTGATCTACTGATAGTTTCACAGTTCTCCATAAGCAGCTCTCCTGCGTGCAGCCCAGCCTACTAAATTAGTAGCTTTCTTTCGGTTGCATTATGTATACTAACATTTAAAAGCTTATATTTGAAACGCATACGTTTGTATTTTCAAAACTCATTTTGAATTGAGTGAAAAATCATACAGCCTTGGGGAAACTCAAGTGCTATTTACCTGTCCACTAACATAGAGTACACAATCTTAGCTATTTACCCAGAGGCCAACAAAACATTCTGACGCATTAAAACCTCTCAGCACCCACACCACCCACCCTTGTCTCCTCAAAGCCCCTCATCACCCCTAAACAAAACCTATTGCAAATCCCTTCAAATCTCTCACCACCCCTAAACAGGTTTAATCCCAGACTCTTAAAATTACCAGTAAATTGCACTCATTCCTGAACCCTAAACACCACTCATCATAGCTAAATTCCATCCTTACCTGAGCTCTATAAAACCCTCAGCAGCCCAAAACTACCCATCCCTGAACTGTTAAAACCCTCACCACCCTAGGCATTCTGGCTATAAACTCTACCTATTTCTGACACCTAACACCCCCCCACTGTCTGTAAATTCCACTTATGCCTGAACTCTAAAGACTCTACACGAACCTTTAACTCTGCTCAGCACTGAACCTAAAAACCTCTCACATCCGTAACTCCATCCATCCCAGTGCCACAAAACCCTCACTAACTCTACACTACACCCATCATTGAAGCCTAAAAATCCCTAAGCTTGAGTTCCACCCATCATGACCCCTAAAAACTCGTTTTCCCCCCAGGTGGTACCCATCTCTGAACAAAATATAATCCCTACAACTATTAATCTGCGCACAATTTTAATGCAAATTTGAATGTTTCCTTAAAATAATGTTTCCTTAAAAACGCCTCCTTTTATTTTATATTTTTTTGTATTTCTTTGAAATAGTATTTCATTAAAATAAGTATATCAGAAAGTACGTGCCAATACACATGTACAATAGCACATACAGAGGTAAGTGCATGTATTAATCAAAGTTGTTTACAGATGAAAATCAGTCAAATCAATTTTAAATAAAAACACTTATGTTTATGTTTTATTTCAAATATGAAATGTAGGAATCAACCTTCTATTTTTGGAGATTCAAGACATGGCACACTGATATTTTGTGCTGCAGTCTAAGAATATTAGACGTTCTGCAAAGAATAATGAATATGGTTTTAAACCAGGCTACATAAATATTTTTAAAAAGCCAATAGAACAGATAATGGACATAATGCTGAACATTGCAAACATTCACTCCCAGTCACAAAGATCTGGGTTTAATCTATTATATTTTTTGTCCACCACACCACCCCAATTTGGACCCACCATTATTCAGCATTCTGTCCATCACTTGCTCTTTTCGCATTTGTTGCCCTATGTGGGACGGGTATGCCCAGATGTGGGTCTCATCCCCTCTATGACCCTGGAGTCAAGCTAGCTTGGCTTATGAGGGGTGACACCCCAAAACCGGTCCCAAGATGCTTGTTTCTAGTCCAAGGAGAACTTGGCCTGGCAGTTCGGGATGGACTGTCCCCATGGGGAGCAGGGTCAAGACTGATTTGCATATGACTGGGCTTAAACTGAAATGGCATGGGTAGCAAAAGAACAATGGATTCAGGCCCAGATCTCTGTACTGGGGTTGAATGTTTGATATAGCTCAGTATCCCATCCATCACTTGTTCTTTTTGAATAAATATTTTATTCACTTATGGAAGTACATTTTTATGTTTTTAGTCCTACCTTTGAACATTTTTTATGCCTGTGCTCTTCCTGGGCTACTTATGGAAAGCTTAGTGCTAGCTTCAGGTTTCTTTTTACAGAGGATTGTGCTTGCTTAATATTTCAGACCTGGCAACACAACAGCAGTCGATAAGCAGCAGAAAATCGGTAATACAGAGAGATGGCTAGTTACTGGGCCACAGGGGGAGGGATACTTATAGTAGGCAGTTGGCACTTGGGGGCAAATGACCTTGGGACACCTACAGGAGGTAAATTGGGGGAGACATAGTAATGGGACGTCGTTGGAATAGGGAAGTAAAAGCAGGACTAATGCAGCTGGTTAATTCACAGCAGGAGTTAACTCAGCTGCCTGCAAAATAAGCACACTTTTTCATACTATTTATTCAGCAGAGTTGGTTTCAGGTATAAATGCTGATTGGTCCTGTTAACGCGTCCCTTTATGATATTCTATTACACATCAGGACTCGTTTTAGGCCAATGAATCTTTTGACTCAGTTGAGAGACACCATAGGACGATATAGCTAATCAATATATCAATCAATACATCAATAATGTCATCAATATTTATCACAACAATGCATTTCACTTTAGTCAAAGTAATTAATCAGTTCAATGACGCTACCAAGACCTTTCAGCCATGAATAACCACACCTTGTTTAGTAGAATTTTATGAGTTTTATTCCCTATTAATTACAATCTAATAGCAAATGTGTTAATCTCAACATCAAGAAACATAATAGCATAGTTATGATATGGCAACTTTGGTAAGCTTTCATTAAAGCAAGAATCACAAACATCAGAATATAACACAGCGTGAACATAGATCAATTTAGCAGAGTGTCAATAACGCATCAGTTCAACAAAACATAGGGGGTTATTCTAACTTTGGAGGAGTGTTAATCCGTCCCAAAAGTGACGGTAAAGTGACGGATATACCACCAGCCGTATTACGAGTTCCATAGGATATAATGGACTCATAATACGGCTGGTGGTAAATCCGTCACTTTTCCGTCACTTTTGGGACGGATTAACACCTCCTCCAAAATTAGAATAACCCCCATAATCTTGGTTGTTTGTCTATTTGCGTCAGTTTTATGAACACCTGTCCTAACCACTGATTAGCATTCGCATGTTGGGCTTCATGCAAAACAATTTAGAACACTAATTTGCAAAATATCTAGCTAAGGTCTCTGTCAAAAGCAAAGCAGTTGGTACCTAGAAAGGAAAAGCAAACAGACAAATTACAAATGCATTGTCATAATTACCCTCCAAGGACTAGGTCAGCATACAGGTTCAGTCTTCGTCTTCAGGGCATCAGTCAAATCGCCATTCAGTCAGGACTCAGCTCTGGGGCAAAAGGGCACTTTCTCATAAGGAGGTAAAGTGTAAAATAGACAATCTAAGGGCGGGGATGGTTTTAAGTAAACCACCAAATCACCAAACAGAGTGACAGAGTTTCTGGATAAAATCAATAGCATTTCCTAACCCACCTAAATGACCTCCCTGTGACATGGGTTTTTATCCCTTTTTCGTAGTACATTCCCCCAAAATTCAATTGGACATTTGCTATACCCCACTATCTTTAACCTATCATATATCACATTAGGTAATCTAACTCTTCACCCCATATTATTTTACAAGTTTTTGATTGGTCTTCATAATTGACGTCTTCAGAGGTGGCACGTCCTGTGTGACTTCATCCCTTTGTAATTCTTTGCACATCTTTTGGTCAGCAGTTCCATTGTCTTCACCGGTTTGAATGACCTTGTACATTACTTTAATCTACACTGTTTCAATTTATTTTAACATTTATTCCATGGGCATAGAAAGTATGCCTGAGAACAGATCTAACATGGTTACATTCATCTTCCAAGTTTGAAGAAAAAGAACATGCAGGGTCATAGCTCCTTGTGAGTCAGCACACTGAAAAATAGAAAAATGTATTTAATATGACCGCCAGGCAGCTAAGCTCCGGCTCATGCTAACTTAAGGCCTATAAAATTTTCAGTACCGTTCTAACAACGCAAATGTTAGTATAAACTTATTTAAACGTAATAAAACATTTTGATTATTATTATTAGTTCGCGTATATATTGGTGGTCACTCATCGTGGTCATAATTCAAGCGCACGTTTAAGCAAAATTACTATTATTATAGTTTCTTATGCAGCATTATCACACCTTAATTCATACACATTTCATGTTAATATAGATTATATAAGCTACGCTCTCTCAGACCCATGTCATGAATGGCCCTTTCAGCCACACTAACATTTTAGTCACCCACACAATGTATCTTGGGAATGGTAGTTTTGATTTCTAACATGCCAAGCAATGGTTTAAACAAGCAAGATAATGCCTCTACTGAACCCTCATTTCTGTACTTGACAGTGCTGAATCAGCAACAGAAATCTATAAGGTAAACAAAACTAAATAAAAATCTGAGTGACAAGCATGGATACTGTATCAGACTAAAAACCTTGTGGAGGGGGCTGCAGAGAGAAGAAGTAGGACAAGTAGGAGGGGATGATTTCCAGCAGGAAAATACAGGTCAGGATGTGGATTACTTTGAGGGCTAGATTGACCAGCGCAACGAGATCCAAAGCAAGAAGAACCCAGACGAGGGAAACCTAACCATTGAGGCCCAGGGTTATTAATGATAGAAGGGACCAGAAACAAATAGATGAAGAGAAACAGGACAATACAAAACAAGTCCAGGGGTGCCAGGACCAAGGTGAGAAGGATCAGGAGCAGCATGGGGATGTGGAAGAGGGAGATCAGGGTCCATTCGACAAGAACCCAAAGGAAAAAAAGATCAGGTGTAGAAGGCGCTGGACCATAACACCAAGGAGAAATAGGATGGCCAGAGTTCCCACGCTAGGGCAAGAGGTAAGAGGACAGTCTGGGCCAGGAGTAGTAGACCTATGTACACGGACCAAAGAGGACAAGTACCAGAAGAACAATGGAAAGACAGGAGGAAGAAGACCACAGGGATCACATCAAGGGGGATGAAGGGGCTGGAAGCGAATGAACTGGGAAGACCATAACTGGAAAAGATCCAGTCTAACAGGACTAGGAGACCTTAAATCAAAATGAAAAGGAGGGATATAAAGACCAGGAAGTCCAGGCCCACTGTGGATAGGGTCAGACAGTCCATGCAGGTCAGACTCAGAGGGATTCTAGGCCATGATGGGAAGGATTACATGAACCAGGTTTACCCACAACATGGGGAATGGGAGGACCAGTACCACAGGCATGAGAAGGGCCAAAACAAGTAGGAAAATTACTGGGAGGACCACAACCAAGGGGACCAAAGTAATAATAATAAGAAGAAGGTGGAACAGGCAAACCAGGAGGACTAGTAGGACTAGTAAGGGGCAGGAAGACAAAGGGACCAGGAGGGCTAAGGAAACCAATCGATGTGGGACCAGCACCAGAAGACCTGATATATGCGAAGCAGACAAAGGAGTTCCAGAACTAAGATGAGGACTACCTTAACTTAGGGGACAAGAAGCAGAGGGACAAGGAAGTGTCAAACCAGGTAACTAGATAAACCAAGCGAGCAGGATCAGCAGGACTGATGGCTGAGAATTAGGGTGAGGAGGATCAAAAGGTGCAGGATTGGAAGCCTGTAAAACAGAAGACCAAGGATCAAAAGGACGAGGGGCAGCAGTACATGGGAATGATGACTTGAGAGGCTAGGACCAGAAAGTACACGGCCAGGAGTTTCTTGGACTAGCTTGAATCAGATGTTCCTTAGAACTACGAAAGGCTTGGATGAACTGCGGTAGACTAGGATAAGTTAATGTAGAACCATGAGAGCAAGGAGCAGGTCCTCTAAGACCAGGATGATCAGAACAATATTCAAGAGGAGTGTGGAAATCAGGACCTGAAGGGCAATGGCCAGTAGGGTGAGGGGACTGGGATAAGCAGGAAAGTAACTTGACTAGGAAGACAAGGGGGCAGTACCAAGGGCACCTAGAAGGTTAGAGCAAGTATGGTAAGGTGAACAAAAAGGATTATGATCAGAGGACTGTAAATAGAGCTAAGAGTGTCAAGAAGAACAAGACCTAGGGGTCCAGGGTTTGAATTACCAAGTGGGAAGAAAAATCATTATGAGTAGCAGAACCATGGTAAGGTGGATCGCATGTAAAACTGCCAATCAGAATTTGGAAAATCAAGGGGACTGGACACTAGTAGTCAACGGGACCAAGACACAAATAACCAGGTTAAGAGGACTTCAGCAAGGAGAACCTGGATCAAGAAGGCCAGGATCAATAGTTGTAGCACCTGCAGTACTAGAATGACAATGAGCAGTCCACTTTGACCAGGACACCCTAAATCAGGAAGACAAAGACTAATAGAGCCAACACACAAGAGGCCAGATGGGTTAGGACCTGTGCTACCAGGGCTAGAAGGGTCAAAGTGAGGTGAACCAATACAGGGTGACCAGGACCAGAAAGAATGGTACCACATGGGCCAAAACTGGGGGAATTAGGAGGGGCTAGATGGTCAAATGGCAGATTTATGATAACAATCAAAAAAATTTAATAAGGACCAGGATGACCAGAACTAAGGACACCAAGAGCAGGATAGCTGGTTGGACCAAGGTCGGGAGATCTAGGCCAAGGCTTGATTACTGTAATTCTCATTCTTAAGGCGCCCCTGATTTTTTTAATAAACCTACTTTGCAGAGTGTAAGTTGCAGCAGCCAAACTGGTCCTGAATTGGTCTAAAATATTGTCTGCCTCTGATGCCATTAAGGAGCTTCACGGTCTCCAAATCAAACAGAGAATAGTTTTTAAATCTCCATGTATTATTTTCAAGGCTCTTTATTGCCTTGAACCAATACCCCTGAAGAACTGTTTTCAAAAATACTCCTCTGGGAAGTGTTTGAATTCTTAATCAGACAGCATTCTCAAATTGAAGAAAACTAGACAAGGGGGGGGTGGGCTTTTGTGCAGCCCAACTCTTTAATCAACTCTCTGCCTCCCTTACTTTTCAGTAGACCCTTTAAATTTCAGGAAAGCTTCAAAAACCTGGCTCTTTCCTCTGAAAGTATCTCACTATTTTTATGTTGGCTCTGCAGCTGTTATTTTCTTAGTATTTTAGACTATTAGCACCATTATACCTTCTGGGTGATAAGTGTGCTCTATAAATATGAATATAATTATTAAATAAATAATCAAATCATATGGACTATGAAAATGAGAGCTAATCAGGGCAGAATCTGGTAAAGCACAAGGAATATGACAAACAAGACAAACAAGAATAGAAAGACCTTGACCCTGAGTGCAGGGTAGGTAAGACGAGGGACACAGGCATCCAGAGCCAGAAAGAAAAGTTCTAAGAGGATCAGAAAGCAAAGAACTAGGTTGATCAGGAAAACTAAGGCAAAGTACTGTGAGTACCAGGATGAGGACAAGGAAGACCAGGGTGAGGAGAAAAAGAAACTTGGCAAAGGTGCTATGGATAGCAATAAGGAATTGAGAAAATCATATAGCTGAACTCAGCAAAAATGGTTAATGGCTAACAAAGTGGGTTGAAGAGCTATGGTAATCAGCGAAGGGAAGCTCAGGATCATAAGAAGGTTCAGATGAGCAGAAGAGGGGTGAGAGATGATCCAGATAGTTTATTTCAGCTAGCCCAAAGAGGGACGTGAGTAACAAACAGCTCTGAGTACCATCTGTGGTAGTACTGGGAACAAAGGCCAGAAAAAAAAGCTTCAGCACCAGTGGGGTAGTCTGTGAAACTCTGAGGTCTAGACGAAAGGTGTTGAAGATATGTGTGGCAAAAGTGTTTGGAAGGCCAGCAAAGAGGCACTGAGGGGCATGTTTATATTCTGTTTGCATTGAATTTGTGTAATTTGTTTTACGCAAATTCAGCACAAACTTAACTTCATATATATATTTTGATGCTAGACCCGTCTAGCTTCATTATATAGGAGTTTAATTCATTTTTTGGATGCGTGAACCGACCTTGTGTCAATGAGATGCAAGGTAGGCGTTCCCATCCAAATAATGACTTTTAGCCCGAGGCACCATATTTATCCCCCATACTAAAATGATGCACGGGTGGGAGGCAGACCGAAAAAATTACATTAACCCCTTTTTGCATCAAACTTTAACGCTTGGGTCTGACCAGGCCAGGCATTAAAATGTTGCACATACACCACTACTGAAGGTAAAATCACAGAAGGAACATTTGCTACCTCCAGGACAACATGGAAGTCGTATTGTTCCAGCTAGGCACTCGCCGCAGACGTCCGCAACAACAGCTGCTTCCTCCACAACAGCAACCCCAAACACCACTACGACACCCACAAAGGCAATGCAAAAAGCAGGAGAGGATATCTCAGGCAGAGGACAACCCTCTTTGGCCTCAGGGAGCAAGACATCATCAGGACTTGCCATCTCAACCGGGAGTCCATTCTGCGCCTGCTACTAGTGACCACTAGTGGCTGGTGTCTCCCAGTCATCAATATCAGTTTTCCTGCCTAGGGTCCTAGATGCCATCATCCACCTCACACCACACCATATCTGCTTCCCAAACACTCAGCAACTGCAGCAGAGGACCAAGCAAGGATTCTTTGTAATTGCTATCTTTCTGCATGTGCTGGGTGCAATGGACTGTACCCATGTACAACTGGTGCCACTTGCAGCTACAGAACACCTATACAGGAACCGCAAGCATACCCATTCGATTAATGTGCAGCCCATTGTGGACCACCTTGGGCTCTTCATGAACAACTCAGCCAAGTACCCCAGCAGTGTCCATGATGCTTAAATATTCCGGCACTTCACCATCAACGAGGGATTCAAGGATGGTCAATATGGCAAAGGCCTACTTGTCAGTAAGTCAACCAACCAATCAATACACACACAGCACACCAACCCTGTAGGACAAACAACATATACACCACAACAAAGACGCATGGGCATGGGACCACAGATGTACTGGCAACAACACATATGCAACATGCCTCAGTACACAGCAATGATTGGGCATCACAAATGCAGACACCCACACATACCTAACACAGCTACAAACTAACAGGCACACCACGTGAAGGGCAGGTGGAGCAATGTCCCCTTTGCAAACAGAAGAAGACCACAAACCACAACAAGTGTCAACTGGTTGACTACTAAATATACTTCACACACATTAGACCAAACCAACAATAGCTCTGCCATGTCAATGGCCTATGGCATGGCCACATAAAGAACGTCACACCTAGGCACACCCCCACCTCATTCATGTTGTGCAAGACTCAGGCACAATCTACATGGTGGTGCCAACAACAACTACATCTCATCTACAAGTACCTGGCATATCTGTAGGCTGCACATATATCTGTTGAATGTATTGTATTGCACACACAGGAAGACTAATGTACCTGCCATTAAAGACAATGGGGCAGAATGATGAGAAATGGTGCCACAACTACTCAACTGACACATCACATGCCCCATTTAGCACCCCCTAACATCACCATGCCTGTACTGTAGATTAACAATAGCTCATTATGGTGCTGATTCACTGCTAAACTGTAATGTACATGGATGCCATAGTAGGCCCCTGTGGGAGTATAGAGGACGTGACTATACTGAACTGTACTAAGTGACACATAGGTGGGCCCTCTCCCAAAGTCTTCATTGTGCATGTGTTGTAAGTCTGGCTGAAAATCCAATTACTAAGAAGCTAGGACATACACCTGTACCAAATGTGATCATCATACTAATATTTGATACACACCCTTGGACACCTAGATGCTCATCATGAGTTTGTTGTCTTGTGGAGGCCGCTCAGCAAACTTCCACCGCTGTTAGACCGCCATTGTGGTCTAAACCCTGCCGGCCCTATTAGTTCACTGCTGGGCCTGTGGGCGGAAACAATGTTTCCATTCGCCAGCCAAGCTGGGAAGAGGGCCCAAACATTACAGCTGGTTTGTAATTGATCCACCTGCAATGTGGTGCTGGGCAGATGCAGCAGCACCGGTTGGGCTTTCTACTGCCTGTAATTCGTGCATTGGAAAGTGCTACAGGTCTGTCCATGGGGGCCTCGACACTGCCCATACCAAGTGCATGGCCAGTGCAGGGGCCTCCATGGGTCACTTGACACTCCCATTCTGCCATCCCCTACACGGGGGTCGAAATCCGGAGGGCAGCACTGTCATGGAATATTCCAGATCCCTCTCACCTTTTCACTAAATTCCTCCCTCTTATCTTTGCAGCTGACCACAGTTATGGCACACAGCCGTGGGTCATGACCCCATTTGCAAATCCAACAACCAATGAACAGCGTGCCTACAGTTAGGCACACTGGAAAACACGCAATGTGGTGGAGAGGACCTTTGGTCTTTTCAAATCCAGGTTCAGGTGCCTGGACATGACAGAAAGAAGCCTCTTGTATGCACCCCTGCTGGTATGCAAGAATACACTAGTATGTGCTATCCTGCACAACATGTGTGTCAGAAACAATGTCTCCTGGGATGGACAAGTAGATGTGCACAATGAGGAGGAGGAGGAGGATGATGGGGCTGAGGACCTTGAGGGGGAACAACCAAACACAGCGGCAGGAGTTTGCAAGAGGCAAACAATTGCTGAGAACCTTCATACCTACTCAACCAAAAAAGTACTTTGTAAATACCTCAAATAAATTTTGTTTAAGAGCATAATCCTTGGTCTACTCATTGTCCAATACATATGCCATTGGAATGTGAATCTAACCTCAGGGAGTGTGTCAGAAACACAAAAACAACATGTGTGGTACACACATCCTTGGTGATGTAGGGGTTCTACAGACTCCATCTCACATATCCGTGACACCCAAATCCCTGGCATGTGACTTCTGAAGGACTAGATCCATGCACCACTACATATATTGTGCCATCATGTGGGTAATGTGTAATTTCATAGCCCATTCACCACCACAACTCTATGCCTAACAGGTTGTATGCAAGAGGTCACAGATAAGGTAGGGGCTGCCAAGAAATGGAGGTTAAGTAATGTTAGAACTGAACACTGACACTACTTTGTGTGATTTTAGCTTTGCCTGCACTGTACATGTGTGCCAATGGGGGACATCACAGGTAACAATGCTTCTTCAGTAATTGCCCATGGAATTTAGTCAATGTTGGAAGCTGAGCCTGCACAGTGTGTCCATGGGAAAATGTTCTGGAACTGCAATTGGCCACATCCCTGACACATGGAGTACTATAAATCATGTATGGCACATTCACATTGGCTTGGGAAGGGCAAATGGCTTGGCAGTGACACAAAGCAGCTAGGGGTGTAGAATCCATATTCAAACACATAACAGATTGTATGGTCTATGATTTTTAATGGGAGAATGTATCAGCCAAATCATAGCCTAGCTGGTATTTAGACAGATTGTGCAACACACCCTATCTACATAGGATGCACAGCTGTAACACAAGCTGGCTTGATTCACACATGCCTATTGCTAATAATGAGAAATGTATGAAGACAAATGTATGGGTGTTCGTCCTAGGTAGCAACAGGTATGCCATTATCTACAATGTTTGACCTGTGTTTGCATGTCTACAAAGTATGCCCTGTATAACAACATTACACAGCACATAGCAATACAAACCACTCATTGTCACTTACATGACAGATCCATTGCATGTTACCAAAAGTAACTAAATAGCTCAAACATGTACTGGCCTCCAATATCACAATCAGGTGTGGCATGTGCGAACATGTGCAGCATTGTCCTATACTGTCAGAGACCCACATCACACTGAGTGGGAGAAGACACAGCCATATCGTTAGCATCTGGCAAAGGATAATAACAGCACTAAGAAGATAATACACCTCAATATCATTCAGTCATGGTAAGAGTCAACTAGGTTATGGCATGCTGGGAGAATTGCATTGCAGTGTTTAACGGTGGATGTGGATAGACAGCTCTGAGATACCCACAAATTCTTGCTGATACAACACGCCACGTCATGTGGAGACTACTCAAGTGCTGTGGCATGTGTCATATCATGTGTGTCTTACACTCATTACCTCTCCCTAATATCGCCAATGGGACATTGACTACTAAGTTGACAGTTGTAGGAAAAGGGTAGATCTCCACATTACACAAGTCACATGTTGTATTCTGTCCCTACATCACCTAACATTGTTGCTGTTGAAGATGTGTACAATGTACTAGCAGACAAAAGACTGGGAGCAATGGAGAACAGAAACATAACTCACCAATTATGGCAGAAAAAAGGGATAATGACCAGACATACATCAAACCAGACACTGTGAGGTACCAATGTCTACATGTCAAACTTTAACTGATGTACAGAGAGGGTGGGAACGTTAGTACATGACCAGACATGTTTGCCACTAGCATACCATGGTATTTACCCTTCGCATGGTACCAGAACAGGAGACAGTCACATAGAACTCCATCTGTACCATGTCATTTGTCCAACCTTTACGACACAGCAGTTATACAACCCCTAAGCAGGCTGAACATGGACACAACTTTGGACTCCAAAACATCCATACATGTCCTACATGTGTAAGCACACAACCTCTGTACCTGAGAGGGGAAAGCTGACATCAAGTACTGCATTGGAATTCATAACAACCGGGTCTGTATGACCACATGTGTGCATGTCTACATCTACTAGGGACTGTGCACAGGCTGAAAATTAGCTATCATAAATGGTAGGGATCCCAGCTCAATAAACCCACGGACCACTGCTCTGACAACATCTACGTATGATGATGTCAGATGCTTGATGCACGCGCACAGGGGTCAGAGAGAAGTGGAGCACCATTAACTTTCACCTTCACATGCAACCATAGGCTTGTTTTGCCCCTCAAACTCACACATTGATGAAGATGGTTAGGCCTGCCATCTATGCCACACTGCAACTCTGCAACACAGTGGTAGGTCATTGCATGTGACAGTCATGACTAACATCATGTTGACAGATCTGAAAATGCATTTGGAGGCAGGCACATCTCTGCAAGATCTCTGCAAGATCTCTCCACACATTTACCACCATAATGGGCCAGTCATGGTAATGTGAATGGACAGTACAAAAGCTAAACCTAGCAGCAAAATAATGGCATAGGTGTCACAAAACCTGTGAGAGTAAAAATTTTCTCATCAATTGTGTAGTGACAGTCAGAACATAGGTGCCAGTGATGTGACTACACAGGCAATACTAAAAATACAACTTCTTTCTATGCAGGAAGATGTCAGTGTGAGCTTGCACATTCCCCTTGACACAGCAATGTTGTGATGTATTACACAAATGACACAACACATGTCTGTACAGACACATGGCATATAGCATTGTTCACCAACACATGTGTTCATAACACCTGACCTATTTGACAGGGGATACATGATGTCAATAAAGTCCCAGTCCACTGCATACTCTGAGTACAAAATGTAATGGTTGACACATGCCTTGGCATGTGTTTGACACATGGCCTAAATACAAATATGTTTGTAGGTATGTAGACATATATTGCCCACAGACATAACTATGTACTCCACCTGCTACTCATTAGTCATTCACATATGTAAACACATAGCACACATGTGCCAACATACATGTGGACACAGTGTAGCACACATGCACATATGCACAAAGTATGAGTGAGTGCCTACAGCTGAGTCATGAATACACCCATTGGTTGCACATACCAATGACACTGTAATGACATTCATGCATAGACTTGCACATGTAGCCAAAAAACATATACCACATAGTAGAACAGCCAATGTAACATGTGAAATGAATCAGGGTGCAATCAAGGGCTACAATGGAAAAAAATTATGCTATTTCAATATGCATAAATGTGAGAAAACAGGGCTGATTGCAGAGGCCCCCTAACTTTTTGCCCCCATTTGTCACTTTTTGCTGGTGTTTTCCTGGCTCTGATGGTGCCCTGGGTACTGCTAACCAGTCTCAGGGCCTGTGCTCTGTGTAAAATCAATATGCAAATTAGGCTAATTATAATTGGCTAAGTCAACCTACCTATAAGTCCCTAGTATATGGTAGGGCATGTAGGTTTAGGGACCACAGCATAGGTAGTGCACCCATAGGTACACTGCTGAGGTGCCCAGTGTCATTTTAAAGGCAGGCCTGCCTTGCTGGCTGCTTTTAAATTAAAGTTATATGCAAATTTGACTTTGGAATTAAAAGTAGTTCCAAAGTCTTAAACTACCTTATTTGTACATATAAGTCACCCCTAAGGTGTGCCCTATGTGCCCCTAGGGCTGGGTGCCATGTAACTATAAGCAGGAACCTTATACAAATAGTTTTATAAGCCCTGGTGAGGTAAAAACAGCCAAATTCGTTTTCCCCTCATTGTAGTAAATGCCCTTCATAGGCTAGAATGGGGAGACTTTCTTTTAATTTTTAAAGTCCCCTTAAATGATGGATACCAAGAGTTTGGTATCAAATTAATTGTTATAATAAATCCCACAACTTCCAGTTGTTGGATTTAATATAACTTGTTCAGGTAAAGAGTTTTAAACTTTACCTGAAAAGTTGCTAATTTCAGCCCTGCATTGTTTTTGCTGCTGCGCTCTGATTGGCCAGCCTCTAGCAGCCTGGCCAGGCTGCCTTGATGAGGTGTGAAGTGGCCTGGCTTCACACAAAGGAATGTGCCTGTGGGAGAGAATCTCCCCTCTGCAGATGGTGAGGCAGGAAGGGGGAGGGCTGCCAAACTGGTCTTCAAAGGCAGAGAAGGACATTTGGAGCAACCAGCAACACCCCCACATCCTGCAACCCCAGACAACTAGGTGCCCCCTTGATTAGATTAGGAGAGGGCAGGAGAGGGGTGTGTTTATGATTTTTAGCCACACCAGTTGATGGGCTCAGCCAGATGTAACCTCCAAAAATCAGATTCAGCAATGATGGATTTTTGAAGAATGTTGCCTCCTGGGATTGATTTTTGCCACACTTCCCAGGAAGTGGTCATCACAGGGGGAAGGACCCCACACCTGATTGGAGAACCAGGACCCCCCCTGCTTTTCACCCAGGAGAAAGGATAAAACTGGCAGACCTGCACCCACACCTCAGTTCCCTACCACATCAAGCAAGGAAGAACTACAGAAGAAGAAGGACTGCCCTGCTGGACCCCTGGCCTGCACCTGGAACCTGCACTCAGAAGGACTGCACCAGCTCCACACCTGGGCTTCACCGCAAGAAGGACTTTGCCTGGCTTAAACTGGTTCAAGGAGGGACTCCCTGTTTGCTACAGGTGAAAAATTGCTAACCAGAGTCCCCTACACCAACTCCTGAAGAAAGCGACCAGCTGACCACTGTCCAGTGGGCAAAAAGGAGTTTGCGCCAGGTGCATTCTGGGAGTTGTAGTCCGCACCCCCAAGGACCATCTCAGAACGTCTGGACCCTTGGGGTGAGCTGTGGACCTCAAAGGAACCTTAAAAGGACACCTGTGAGAAGCCCCAGAAGTTTGGAGAAGTTTGGCCAACTTTTGAAAAAAAGCTCCATAGAGGGACCGACCCGCCGTGGCATCTCTAGCCGGCTTGCCTCAACCGCGACCGGGCTTGATTTGCTGGTTCGTCCCGGTAAAGAAAATCTCCGAAAAAGAGACTAGGTCCGAAGGTAAAAGGTTGACCGGGACCTCCCAGCCAGCGTATCCGAGGAGGGCTCCAGGGATGTCGGATCAAGATCCAGGTTTACCCCGGTCGAAGGATTTTCACCTCGAAAAAACGACTAAGTCCGAAGGTAAAAATCTCCACCGAGGATTCCTGCAATGCGTATCCGGAGAAGGGCTCCAGGAGGTCGGATTGGAATGGCAGGTTTGTCCCGCTGAAGAAAATCTTCGAAAAAGAAACTAAGGGGCATATTTATACTCTGTTTGTGCCGGAATTGCGTCGTTTTTTTTTACGCAATTCCGACGCAAAACTAACTCCATATTTATACTTTGGCGTTAGACGCGTCTAGCGCCAAAGCCCATGGAGTTTGCGTCCTTTTTTAGCGTGGACACCTACTTTGCGTTAATGATATGCAAGGTAGGCGTTCCCGTCTAAAAAATCGACTCCGAGGCATGTGCGCCGTATTTACACTCCCGGGCAAAATTCACGCCCGGGAGTGGGCGGGTCAAAAAAAATTACGTCCAGCCGCTTTTGCGCCGTTTTTTAGCACCTGGTCAGGGCAGGCGTTAAGGGACCTGTGGGCTCGGAAGGAGCCCAGAGGTGCCCTCCCATGCCCCCACGGACACCCCCTGCCACCCTTGCCCACCCCAGGAGGACACCCAAGGCTGGAGGGACCCATCCCAGGGACATTAAGGTAAGTTCAGGTAAGTATTTTTTTTAATTTTTTTTGTGGCATAGGGGGGCCTGATTTGTGCCCCCCTACATGCCACTATGCCCAATCACCATGCCCAGGGGACAGAAGTCCCCTGGGCATGGCCATTGGGCAAGGGGGCATGACTCCTGTCTTTGCTAAGACAGAAGTCATTTCAATGGGGGTTGGGAGTCGTAAAAAATGGCGCAAATCGGGTTGAGGCGAAAAATTTGCCTCAGCCTGACTTGCCCCATTTTTTGGCGCCCAAGCTCCATATTCCCCTAAGCCGGCGCTGCCTGGTGTACGTAATTTTTTTTCACGCACACCAGGCATCGCCGGCGGCTAACGCCGGCTAACGTCATTGAATAAATACGGCGCCCGCATGACGCTTCAGAATGGCGTTAGCTGGCACTAATTTTTTTGACGCAAAACTGCGTTAGCGCAGTTTTGCGTCAAAAAGTATAAATATGGCCCTAAGTGTGAAGGTAAACTTTTAACCAAGGCCTCCCGCGGCCTGTAGCTGAGCAGGGCTCCATCACGGTCGGCCTTAAACTTTGACTTTGCCCCGGTCGAGGTGCAACCAGATGACCCGATTGGCGCTTTTTGTTTCTAGGCGCTAAAAAAACAATAATTCTTTAAAAATTCATATCTCCGGTTCCCCTTATCCGATTTTATTCGTTTTTGTGTCATTTTAAAGATAATAATAAAGTCTATTTGTATTAATTGGTTTTGGATTTTTAAACTGTTTCCTGTCTTTTATTTAATTACTGTTTTGTGATCTTTGAATGCTTTACACTCTGTCTCCTAAGTTAAGCCTTGAAGCTCGTTGCCAAGCTACCAAGGGTTGAGCTGGGCTTAATTTACTGAGACCTAACTGGACCTAAGTGGAGGTTAGTGGCCTATTGCTATGTGTAGGTACCTACCTTCCCTTACCAATAACCCATTTTCCAACAATAACTAAATGACGCAGATGAATCAGCACCACTACGCAACGTGACACCTGGGCCCTGAGTGGTAATTCAATGTTACCACTACTCGCAGCGTATAATGGAGAATAATTGACACATGACACTGATGCATAAAAAAAAAACACGCATGATGCTAAATACATGATTCACATGCCCAGGAAGTGATGTACCAAGATATCCTACCTGCAAGCATGGTACAGAAAGTGTAGTTTCACTTTCACTTCACAGTCTGTTTCCCTGTGACTATGTGTGGTTGTGGTTTGGAGGTGCTGGTGGATTTGTGGTGTGTTTGGAGGTCTTGTTGTTTCCCTTGTGCTGTGTCCTGTGTTTTTGGTGTCTAAATTATCTATTTATTTGTAATTTGTGTTGGTAGTTTAGTGTTTTTGTCATTGATTTGTGGGGTGTATGTTTGGGGTAGTTTAGCTGTTGGGGTAGTTTGGGTAGTTTGGGGTACGTGTTGGGCTTAAGGTTCCTTTCTTATATTATTTGGGGTGACGTCCTTTACCTTTTGGAAATGTCTCGGAAGGGTAGGATGGGGAGAATGTCATCTGATGAACTGGGGGGGTCATATGGTTGGTGGCCCATTACTTGCCTCTGATGCTGCAACTGGGTGATCCTTGGCTACCCCAACGAGGCAAGGCAGTTGTGGTGGGGCAAGGTCGTATACCATCTGGCAAGAATTTTCAGCACCAGCTTAAGCATTGGTGGGCAGATGTGGTGGCAAGGGAGCAGGATCTGCTGGACAATTTGGGAACTGAAATTGGTGGAACTGTTGGTAAGTCTCCCATTGCCATACAATAGCTGCATTTAGAAATTGACTGACAGTTGCAGATAAGTCTAAGTGCTGCTTGTAATGGTTGTGAACATGTTGTATGCAACCTGTATGAAGAGTGTCTGTGCCACTTGAGGCCTGCAGTTCAAATGTAGAACAGTTCAGCCAATGCAGGACACACATATGATGAACCCTGCATAACCATCATGAAGGGGCATATCTAAGAGTCCCTAGTGCAACCTTTGCACTGTCATAGTGTCATATTATTGACGGTAAGGTGGTGCAAACCTGCCAGTTACCCTGCATAGTCTTTACAAAGTGGCGCAATGCATGCATTGCACCACTTTGGAAAGGCTTGGCACACTTTATAGCTGTGCCAATCACAATGTATGCAAGGGGGCTGTTCTGGCGCAAAGGGGGCCTCCAAATTAGCACAAAGAAGTTAATGAGATTGCTGCACCCAATTTGTGGTGGATTTCTTCACACCTGCTCTTTCCAGGCATTAAGAATATGCTCCCATACTGATCAATGGGCCCGGAGTGCTTAGCAGGGCTAATAAAAAAATGGACGCTAGTCCTGCAAAGCACAAGGCTACTGCCAAACAATTTTGACCCTACTCCCCTACTCCAGTCTATTGGAGATGGCGCACACATGGTATTATCAGGAATGCGCTAGGGCCTGCACTTCAACAGGCACAGCACTAGGTGCTGTGCCACTTCCATATATATGACATCAAGTGTAGTGATGCATGCACAGTTACATTTTTCAATAAACAGCTAGGAATGACGCCTGTGCCATGAAACAGGCACGAATGGGTAATACAAATTACATAGGGATGGCAAACTATAAACCTCAGACTCATGACAAATTGTCCTAATTATGAATTCCAAACACTCTGTAGGGCTGCTGAGTGATGGTGTGAAATTTGGGCATAGATGTGGTGGAGAAGGGCCCCTATGTACTCAGCAGTCGTTTCTGTGATCTGTAGTATCTCCTGCTGAGTACATCATTGGCCTTCACATGTATACATGATGTTGGACCACACTGCCATCATGCTGTGACTTAATTATGACTATGCACAAGCATGGATGTGAGTAAGGGGTGCACTAAGGCCCACAAGGACAGTATAGATGCAACAGGTGCTGCAATACTGTAGTCCTATAGGCCTCTTGGTACCATTTGCAAGGCCATGTTAGGGAGCCTGACCATGCACTGGGTACAGACTACTGACAGTTCCATTTGACCTGTGCATTGTGTATCAGAGTCAGCATATATACGGTCTCCATGACCACACACATGTGCTGGATCTGTTCTACTGGCCTGTTGCTCCTCACTGACAGTATGGGGCTGCACTGCTTCAGCGCCATCACTGGAACATCACTCACTATCCTGCAACACCGGATACATCCTCTGAGCAAGTGTGTCTGTGTTGAGCAATATTCCTATGCCCATGTACTCATCCCTCACTGGTTCAACAATGGTACACCATGGCAACAATGGCAAGGTACACACCATTGGCAATACAGCCATGTTTCAGATCAGTCAATGTGCAGGTAGTTAAAAACTGTCTTCACATGAGTCCACTGCCATTGCAGTTTTCATAGTGTGACTGCCTTGTGATGGCACACACATTTCACTTACTTCACTGACGGTTGTATAATGTCAATTCTCAAGACCTTGGAAAACCAACACAACCCCAGGGCAGCAGTTCATCAGTTTGCTACGATCATGATATAGACGTATACTACATCTAATGCAGGCTGAAATGCTATGTCTGTGATAAAGGGTCAGCCACTGCAACAACCATAGAATGGCCCTCAGGTGGGATATACATGTTGAAGGTGTCCCAAATGGTAATGGAGGTGTTGTGCTAACCTGCAGACAGCTGCATGACAATGCCATGTAGACATAGCACTGTGAAATGCACCACAAGAGTGTCGCGGACAGTGATGATTTGGAGATGTGTGGGTTTACCTCATCAGAGAGTACGTCTGATTGAGTGATCATAGATTTCTGTCAGATTCACTGATCTTCCATTAGGCTGACTTCCTCACACAGCCTAACAACATTGCACTGAACTATGTTGTCCATTTGCATTAACTTAGATTTACACTATGCTATGTTCAACATCATGTCTTACAGGTGGACCTGCCCCATACACCATCAGAGAAGTAGGGAGATTTGAAGATCCTGATGCATCCAGTAAGTGTCATAGCCACTCCAGGGTTTAGTGTGAGTCAGTCAGAAGTGTGGAATGCAATGAGTGATGTAGTTTTCTGGACCAATTTTCAGTTATCATAGGAGGATGGATGGTAACATCATGGGGCATGTGTAAGAGGCCCAAGCACCACTGGAGCTTCAATATTTGTGAGGCTCTGGGGATGCTATGCCCTCACCGTGTATACAAGGTGAGCTTAAGATGCATTTTGTGGATTCACATTATCTTGTCAATACGGCCTCTTCACATGCAGAACTTTGCATGGAACGAGAGTGCAATGGGTGTGCACTAGAGGCTGTACGAAATTATGAAAAGACACCATGGTGTGGCTTTAGCAGGCCACAACGAGCTAACATATATGTTGTTGTACCCTCCATTTTTGCTCTTTCAATGGGTGCTGCATTTGGCAGCACACATTAAAAGTGCAAAGACCCTTTGAAGATTTTGTTTGTGTAGGAAGGTGTCCATCTATTCACAATGACTATCTCCCCCTCAATGCACCATGGGACAAGGGTGGCTGGGTCAAGTACTGAAAGTAAGATTAGCACCGGCGTAGGTGACAATATAGTGATCCACCATCTTTTATTCAATACAGCGCATCCCTGCATTGTGGATATGGTAGAGTGCTGTGCTGCCAATTGTCTGTCAGCATGGTGTTCCGTCACATTGCCATCATGTATGTTTTGGGGTTGTGCAATGAGATTGGCTTGAATGTATTTATAGGGGGAACATGTGCTGACATGGAATTGTGTATAAAAGGAATAGTAAAAGGTAAAAGGAATAGTAATGGCTGACCACATATTCATGAATGTCTGCCATCATAGGTCACTGGCCAGCTGTATATTTACATACCATGCCTGTTGTAAACAACTTTGTCACAGCATCATAATCAGCAATGTGTGCCACACATAGCTCACACTTGTTGACAAGATGGCACAAATGTAGGGTTCCAACTTCAGTACTCTCTAGGGGGATTCTGTAGGAGACATACAAACACCACAGGTGCCTCTGTACCCTCCAGAGATGATGAGGTAGTGGTACAGCAATGAGCCATAATGTGCAGAACTCCGGTAATCCTTGTACACAATGTATGGACAACTCCACTCAAGGTGTATCGGGTTAAAGTAATCTCCTAACACCAAATGTAACCAATATGGTGCAGCCACCATGCGAATTGTGCGAGATGTAGGTCACCTCACAGATGCATAAGAAGGCAATGCTATGTGTGGAGCTGGTGCTGTGAGGATCTCTGATGCTTCTGGATAGAGTTGCAGCACCTAAAACTGTGACATAATTGCTGTGGCCTTAAGGGCATCCATACAGCCACCATGTGTGTGCTATTGAACACATGTAGGACTACATGGCACAGGGTGGGGTGCTCATTGTTGTTATGTTTTGATAACAGTGATGTGCAGCTCAGCGTTTGCCCAACTATTCTCATGGCAAGATAGCAACAGTTATACATGTGGCCACAGCATGAGAAATGCAGCTGGACCCTAGTAAAGTAGGCTCAGGCCAGGTTTCACACCAAAACACATGAACGTAGATGTATTACGACATAGAATACCAGCTTTGCAGTTAGCAGCCCCGCCAAGAAATGCCTTGCACCTGCACTCCATGATGAGTGCTCAGGCCTTGGTGTATCCTCAGGGTGTTGAATTGATGGATAGCATGCCCAACCCCCCTTCTGCTCAGGGAGACAGGAAATCCAAACTTGTTGAGACACGTGTTGATCGCAGTATAGATGTAAGTGATGTTGAGCAGGCCATTGTTAGTTCCTATCAGCTGCGGCCCCTCTTGATTCACAATGGATTGACGTCATCCCACTGTCGTGTTCAAGATACTGGTGATATGGGGTTGAATATGGACGCAGATGAGGGGCAATTCATTTTTTGAGGAATATGTGTAGGTCTGTATGTGTAATAAGCTGTAGCAGTGTAAGTTATAAATCTGTACATACTCCACCCAATGCTGATACTGATGGTTGCTTGTCCACATTTCACAGCTGCCAACATGACTGCTGATGAGAGGCAGCAGTTCACCCGGAGGTCTGAATGCTACTGCCACATCCTGGAGGTGCATAGAGGATACCACCCCATGGCTCGCCATTTCCATGCAGAAAAAGCTTCTGGGGAATGGCGAGCATTTCCACAGGGGGAACCCACACAGCCACCCAAGACAATACATGGAGCAAGCTCCTTAACCACGCAGGGGCTCTCAGCTGCACCTACCCCATCCACATCTGCAGTACCAATCACCACTCAGGCACCAGTTTTGCCACCACCAGCCACTGAACCATCACAGTTTGAATGGGACCTATGTCAGGAGATCAGCCTCATCCTCCAGCATTTGGACAAGTTCGAGGAGGCTTTGGCAGAGAACAACAAACTACTAAAGTTAATTAAGAAGAAGATGAAAAAAGCAAAGGAAATGAACTTGTACAGTGATGGACTACCTCCCAATTCCTTCCCCTCCCTTTTAAATCTGTACCATATTTTAGTTTGGGTTTTATGTAGTTGTAGTGGTAGGTTAGTGTAGTGTAGCCATTAGTTAGGATAAGTGTAGTTGGGGGTGGGTTACTATTCTTATGTTTTTATTGGTGGATTGTTGGGTGGGGGGTCATCTTGAGGTTTATATGTGTTTCTATAAAAAAAATATTAAAAAAAAATATATATATTTGTTTAGGCTATATGATTAGTTAGTACATGTGCAGTTGTATTAATTGTTGTCCTATTTGTTTTTTAAGGGGGTGGGGGCTAATGTTTAGAATGTGGTGTTTTATGTGTAAGTCACGTTTAGCATAGGTTAGATAGATTTAGTTGTATGATAAGTATAGTTAGTATAGGTTAGTTTAGGATAGGGTAGGTTTTAGTTGTTTTAAGTAGTTCATTGTAATAATAAATATACACTTATAATTGCATACAGTTTGTGTATTTAGTGTGAGTCTTAGGGTTTTCCCCATGAGTGCACTAGGCAAATGGGGCAAATGGCCTAGGGAATCAGTCCTGCCTTTAAAAGCCTCATTTACCATGTGCTACCCCTATTGACAACGGAGCTGTCACATTGACTGCAACATCACATCTACTAGTCCATGCATCTGCCATCCAGTGTAACCACCATTCATGATGACTATGTATACTTTATATTGGACAGGTAAGTCTGGTACTTCAGCTGTCAGTGCTGGGGTCCTATAGTAACAATGTTGGGAATTGTGACACATCTGACACCAGCCACAATTGGAACTCTATCTTGCAACACTGACCGGTGGCCATCACTAATGAGGTTAGCTATCTCTGTACCATACCAATGAGTTCTTCTGGTATTCCCAGCTGATGATATTTCCCTACACTTGCTTTTCAGCCATACCCGTTGTATATGATGAGGAAACGATGTGTATCCTTCATTTGTAACATACTCAGTGAGTTGCTTGTAGGAAAGGAGAACATCATACACAGTTGTCATGCTAGGATCCATGTATGTAGCTTTGTGCCCCCACAGTCCTGCACTCATGTACTAACATTCTGTGACAATGACATAGATTCACAGATTACAATCATTTAACTGAGTAGATGGCTCACAAAAGACGTAGACATGCTAAATGTGCACAAAGGGTTTATTTATAAGTGGAAGTGTGACAGTAAGATATTTACAATGTCCAGGTCAGAGACCCCATTTGTGAAATCCAGATATTTGTGAAACAATACAAGTCTAGAGTTGAGGGACAAGTCATGAGACATGCTTCGGACTAGTGTCCATAAGTGTGGAGGAACAAAAATTGCCAGTTGTTATGTGTGAGACAATGACAGTCCATACCAGACAAGTCAACAATGGGTGGGTGAAGAGTACACATATCCTACTGTGACAACACTGGCATGATCTTTAGCCCAGAACTAAGGAGAAAACGGCCCATGCGTCACAGACTGGTGCTACCAGGTACTTTTCTGAGTAAAAGTAATTTGGTCCACATTTTGATCCTTTGATGTGTGTGGTGCCTCCTGTGCCATTGGTGGTGGTGGTAGTGAGGTAGAGGGGGCAACACACCCTTCAGGGGTTAACAATGTGCAGTCACAACTCCCTGCAGCTGCCATTTGTGGTATGACATATGGCATCACTGCAGCAAGGAGGAACTGCTGATTTTTCAATATAGCTGCAACATCCCAGTGGTAGGCAGCTGTCTCTTCCCTGAGGGATGCCACTTCATGCTGAATGGAGTCCAGCTTGTTGTCTGTCATGCTGCTGCCAGTTTGGGAGGACAGTTGTTGTGGCCTCTCCCTCATGGCAGCAGCTATGTCTGCCTCATGGCTGCCTTTTGTGGATGCCTTGTAAATGTGTGGGGTGGTGTTCCTTACTGTGCATGTTCAAGTAATGATAGCTAAGGTGTCATTTTAATGTGTGCTGTAAGATGCTGCACACGTGTTTCAACAATGGGACATGCCAGTAGGAAAGTGTTTCTGCAAGAGACACCACCATGATGTAACCCCAGGAATGGTATTGACTTTCTTCATCTTCTCTGATGTCTAAGTTGTGTAGGTATAGTAGGTTTGACTATATGCAAGGGGTGTTGTGCTGACACAGCCACAGGCACAGTAATTAGATGTGCCTTCCATTCAATGTACTGCATATATACATGTTTGTGAATAGCCCTGGTGATTGACGTATGTCCAGGGTGTGTATGTGTGTAGTGCATTGCACAAACAAGGCGTCGGTACATGTGTTGCTAATGTGTGAATTGTGCATCTTAAATCATGGGCAATGTGGCCTGCTGCACTCCTTTAGCATGCATGGAGTGTGTCCTATGTGCCTCCCCGTTCTGGCATTTGTAAAATTGGCAGTTATTTTCCCCATGCAACTTAACCTGCATTTGTGGTGGTTTTGTAAGTTTGTGCTGTCCTGTCCTTGTACTCCTGTGACCAGCATTTCCGGGATGACCGCTGCAAGCATCTCCTCCATCTCAGGTCCTTCTGTGTTGCTGAACTTCCACCTCCAGTTTGCAGGGCTACCTTTCTGTCACTGGCCAACTTCTCCTTAGTTCTACACTTGCAATCATGCCAGTGCTTCTTGCACTCTGTGACCGTTCACTTCACCTCTACCACACTGTCTACTTTGTCCACTATTTGCTGCCATATAGCTGCTTGTCAACTCTCTGACAAGGATGTTGTGCTCCTCCTCACTGAACCAACACTTAGGCCCTCATCCTGACCTTGGCGGGCGGCGGAGGCCGCCCGCCAAAGTCCCGCCGTCAGGTTACCGTTCCGCGGTCGAAAGACCGCGGCAGTAATTCTGACATTCCCGCTGGGCTGGCGGGCGGCCGCCTTCAGGCCGCCCGCCAGCCCAGTGGGAAAGAGGCTTCCACGATGAAGCCGGCTCGGAATCGAGCCGGCGGAGTGGAAGCTGTGCGACGGGTGCAGTTGCACCCGTCGCGTATTTCACTGTCTGCGCAGCAGACAGTGAAATACATTTAGGGGCCCTCTTACGGGGGCCCCTGCAGTGCCCATGCCAGTGGCATGGGCACTGCAGGGGCCCCCAGGGGCCCCGCGACCCCCCCTACCGCCATCCGGTTCCCGGCGGTCCGCCCGCCGGGAACCGGATGGCGGTAGGGGGGGTCGGAATCCCCTCGGCGGCGCAGCAAGCTGCGCCGCCTTGGAGGATTCCAAGGGGCAGCGGAAAACCGACGGGAGACCGCCGGTTTTCCTGCACTGACCGCGGCCAAAGCGCCGCGGTCAGAATGCCCTGCGGGGCACCGCCGGTCTGTCGGCGGTGCTCCTGCCGACCCTGGCCCCGGCGGTCTAAGACCGCCGGGGTTAGAATCACCCCCTTAATCTTTACTATTCTTTCCCCTGGGACTTCAGTGCATCTTCCTGGCAGGTTCCTGGGTGTATGGAGTCACCCTGATGTGTCTCCTGGCCTGCTGCTTCCATCTTCCCCTTGAATTGCACTCTTTCCTGCTTGTGCATCTAAGGTTGACACAAATGTGGCGTTAAAATGGGGGGCAAATTTGTTTGTGGCATGTTTTTGTAGCACAAAAGGGATTAGAATCAGGTTTGCAGCATTAACGTATTTGCCTTATGACGGTGCAATGGTTTACGTCATTATTGTTTACTCTAACCATTTCTTAGCGCCATCAAGCATCATACTATAAATATGATCCACAGATGGTGCTGAGAAATGGCACAAGCTGAAGCTTAACCTTTTGACGCAAAACTGCATTTGTGCAGTTTTGCATCAAAAAGTATAAATATGGGCCTGAGTGTCAAGTCAATTAGAGTAGTCTGCGTGATTCCCAGACATTTGTGCTGACATTCAATGGGTGTGTATGTATTGTAGAAATGTAGCAAATTTGTAGCAGTAGTAAGACTCCTTTCATGGTGAAGGTCAAAGTGCATGGAGTAGTGGGATGCATGTTGCATCAACTGATGGAGAGTAGGGATAGCTTCCCTAGACAGTGGAACTGTATTTACTACATCCGTGTGGGTTGAGGGTGGAGACCCAGAACTGACGTGAGGAAGGACAGAGAACATTCTACTCACAGAAATTCTCTGAGGTCCTTGTTAGCAAAGTTCAGCTGATTAGTTCTTCCTTAGTGATGACATAGGGTAAATGGTTAGAGTGTTGTAGGTCAGATGTTTCTCTTGTTAAAGGCTCAAAGTTTAGAAGCAGAGCTACCCTTTTGTCGGTGCCTGAAGTCAGCTCAGGAAGGGTGATGACAGCCAGGTCCTGAGATCTCACACTTCATAGTGTCCTTATTTTGGATACTCCTGCTCGGATCCAGGATTGTTGTTACTGCTATGAGGGTCATAGCCTTACCAAAGGCTGTGTTTGAGCTACAGCTGGCAAATTATATTTGATAAATCATGACAATTCAGTGCTGATAAGTCAACAGTGGTTCCTCTTCCCCTGTCTAGAAACTGAGGGCCTTATTTATACTTTTTGGTGCAAAACTGCACTAAGGCAGTTTTGCCCCAAAAAGTTTTGCACCGGCTTGCACCATTTTTTAGCACCAGCTGGGCACCATATTTATGGAATGGTGCAAGCCGGTGCAAAGGGTAGGCTAGCTTAAAAAAATAAATACGTTAGGCAGTTTTGAGTCAAAATAAATGATTCTGACCAGATTAGCATCATTTTTTGACGCTAAGTGGCGTATTTATACTCTGTTTGCAATGAATTAGCGTCATTTTTTTAAAACTCTAATTCAGTGCAAAACTAACTCCATATTTATACTTTGGTGCTAGACCCGTCTAGCACCAAATTAATGGAGTTAAAGTCATTTTTTGGAAGTGGAAACCTACCTTGCCTTAATGAGATGCAAGGTAGGCGTTCCCGTGCAAACAAATGACTCTATGGCCTTAACACCATATTTATACTCCCATGTAAAAATGGTGCAAGGGAGGGAGGAAGGGTCAAAAAATGGGGCAAAGCTTGCTTTGCCCCATTTTTTAAGACCTGGGTCAGGGCAGGTCTTAGGGGACCTGTGGCCCTATTTCCATGGTGGAACACCATGGAATAAGCCTAGAGGTGCCCTCCCTAGGCCCTAGGGGCACCCCCACCCACACTAGAGGGACTGCGAGGATGGGGGACCCCATCCCAGGTAAGTACAGGTAAGTGCATTTTATTTTTGAAAGTGCCATAGGGGGCCCTGAAATGGGCCCCCATATATGGCACCGGGTGCAATGGCCATGCCCAGGGGACCCCTGTCCTCTGTGCTGGCCACTGGGGTGGTGGGCATGACTCCTGCCTTTCCTAAGGCAGGAGTCATGTTGCATGGTAGGTTTAGCACCATAAAATGACGCTAATCTGGTTAGAGTCATTTATTTTTACTCTAACCTGCCTAAAGCCATTTTTTGGTGCTAAACCCTCTTCTTCTATACTGCCAGCCCCACCCGACTAAAGTCATTTTTTTAAACTCTAGCCTACCCTTTGCACCGGCTTGCACCATTCCATAAATATGGTGCCCGGCTGGTGCACAAAAATGGTGCAAGCCGGTGCTCAACTTTTTGGTGCAAAACTGAGTTAGTGGAGTTTTGCAGCAAAAAGTATAAATAAGGGCCAATATTTTGTAAGTTTGCGCCACTTTTGTGTCATAAAATGACGTTAATGCGGTGCAAAAAAAGTTTCAATCAGGGCCTTTGTGCTAGATGGGTCTAGCACCAAAGTATAAATATGGAGTTAGTTTTGCACCGAATTAGAGTAAAAAAAAATGACACTAATTCGGTGCAAACAGAGTATAAATACGCCGCAGAGTATAAATATGCCCCTAAATATGGTGTTAAGGCCATAGAGTCATTTTTTGCACGGGAACGCCTACCTTGCATCTCATTAAGGCAAAGTAGGACTCCACTTTCAAAAAATGACTTTAACTCCATAAATTTGGTGCTAGAGGGGTCTAGCACCAAAGTATAAATATGGAGTTAGTTTTGCACCGAATTAGAGTAAAAAAAAATGACACTAATTTGGTGCAAACAGAGTATAAATATGCCCCTGAATATATAAGTGGAACTATGAAATAATCAAACCATATTTCACAAACATAGAGGCAATAAAATATCTCAGTTCTGTCAATGTCTTATTTCTTACTATATTGGGAAGACAGTTAATAAATTAAATATCACTTTAAGCCTCTTTTTTTCTGTGTCTTTAATATATATATGTATTTCTTTGAAAACTACATACCAGCAGTTGTATTAGATTTAGTTGTTTTTAAGAGAATGCAAATATCTCACCATGCAAAGAAAAATATTGCATGGGCAATGGCAAAGGAAAACTAGAAAACAATGACAACTAATTATAGGTGAAAAACACATACTTTGCAAAATTTTGTGAAAATTATTTTCACTTCTACATCAATCCTTAATGGAGTTAAAAAATAAATTCTGGAAATTCATGCTAGGCAGGTGAGATCAGAACACAGACCTCGATTATGAGTGTCTTGGTAATGGGTAACTTGCTTTATTTATTGCAACAGATAAATAACTGAATTCCCTGGGTTATTTTTTATCTCATGAAATAAATAACAATGACTATATTTACCAGCTTTGCCCTGAAACTGGGTTAAGGCATGCAGATTTAGGGCCATATATATACTTTTCGACGCACAACTGCGCCAACGCAGTTGTGCGTCAAAAAATCTAACGCCGGCTAACGCCATTCTGAAGCGCCATGCGGGCGCCGTATTTATTCAATGACGTTAGCCGGCGGAGCTGCCTGGTGGGCGTAAAAAAGAATGACTTACACCAGGCAGCGCCGGCGTAGGGGAATATGGAGCTTGGACGTCAAAAAATGGGGCAAGTCAGGCTGAGGCAAAATTTTCACCTCAACCCGATTTGCGCAATTTTTTTTGACTCCCAACCTCCATTGAAATGACTCCTGTCTTAGCAAAGACAGGAGTCATGCCCCCTTGCCCAATGGCCATGCCCAGGGGACTTCTGTCCCCTGGGCATGGTCATTGGGCATAGTGGCATGTAGGGGGGCACAAATTAGGCCCCCCTATGCCGCAAAAAAATAAATAAAAAAGTACTTACCTGAACTTACCTTAAGTTCCCTGGGATGGGTCCCTCCATCCTTGGGCGTCCTCCTGGGGTGGGCAAGGGTGACAGGGGGTGTCCCTGGGGGCATGGGAGGGCACCTCTGGGCTCCTTCCGAGCCCACAGGTCCCTTAACGCCTGCCCTGACCAGGCGCAAAAACACGACGCAAAAGCGGCTGGACGTCATTTTTTTTGACCCGCCCACTCCCGGGCGTCATTTTTGCCCGGGAGAGTAAATACGGCGCACATGCCTCCGAGTCATTTTTTAGACGGGAACACCTTCCTTGCATATCATTAGGGGAAGGAAGGTGTCCACGCTAAAAAATTACGCAAACTCCAAGATCTTTGGCGCTAGACGCGTCTAACGCCAAAGTATAAATATGGAGTTAGTTTTGCGTCGAATTTGCGTAAAAAAAACTGACGCAAATCCGGCGCAAACGGAGTATAAATATGGCCCTTAGTGCTTATCGTACCAAATCATGGATGGCCTTTTCAGAAGGAGTTCAATTGTTGCAAGCTTCATCAGGGTATTTAATGGGCTTTTCTTACCCTCTACATTTTGGTAGGTTTTACCTACTGAAATGTATCAAATTAAAAATAAAATTGTTGATAAAATCCAACAAACTCATAACTGCAACTCCAGAGCAAATAGTGACTTGAATGTTGTGTAGACGTTTATGGGGAAATAATAATCATGCTGTGACCTTGAATTCCTTGAGGGCGAACAAAAATTATAATTGGGCCAAAAGTTACATAGATGTCACACGATGTAGGGTGGATACTAAAGCTGTTGTGCTGTGTTGAGTGAACGGGAGAGAGGAGAACAGTTCCATATACACTGAGATATGGTGATATTTTGCTCCTTTCCTCTGCTGGCACCCTTTTGGCTGCCATGAGCCATCGGAGACATCTGTGCAAAATAGAGCAAAGGTATCTGCATTGTGTGAGGCATAGGTTTTTTGCTAAAAGGGGTCCCTTCATAAAGAAAGCTTTAAGGTATTTCAAAATGTATATTTGTGCCATACAATACAGCACACATACAAAGAGGGGAAAAAGAGGAGAAATGAAAACATTTTTCCTTTCTACATCTGCCTTGAGGAGGCACTGGATTTTGGTGCAAATTCCTGTCTAAAATTCTTTATAGGGAGAAAATTGCATCACAAACCATTGATGGTTTCTAGGGATTGCCTATGCAGCGCCCATGGAACGTCCCCTTGACTCAAAGTAGTTCAAGGCAGTGAATTCCACAGGTTTGCATTACTTTTAGATACAATCCAACACAAAGGGCCTCATTATGACTTTGGTGCTCTTTTTGCAAGACCGCATCGGTGGCGGGCGCCAAAAGACCGCCATGTTGGTGGTAATCTGTCTGCTGTATTAAGAGTCACACCATGAAGACCTAAAAAAGCAGCCAAAAATCCAACACTGCAACGACTCAGGAGGGTGGGAAAGAGGCGGTTCCACCACCAGCACCTCCACGCCGCCAACCTTCCACCCACAAGGTTACGACCTGCAAATCACGACAGCGGTTCTTCCATGGAGGAAAACCATTGGCGGTCCGAACCACCACGCACAGAACTCATTCCTATCAGAACAGAACACCACATTGGACAGTTCGAATAACCCACACCTGTCACACATCCACAGACCAGGCACACCTACTAACTGCACTACATAAGAAACCCACACAGAACCCACAGTCCTTTGTGACAAAAATGACCACCACATACACACAGAAGCCACAATCTCATTATTCATACACCATAGGCACATTTACACTTCACACTCACCACACAACTTTACCAACAACACTATACACACATCACAACTACACACAAATATCACAAACTACCACCATTCACAACCAACCCCCCCACCCGACCAAGCACCCTACACAGCACCTTTCATGCACAACACCCACCTCAGTGATGATGAGTTGAGGGTCATGGTTGATGAAATCATCAGGGTAGAGCCACAACTCTTAGGAGCACATGTACAGCAAACCTCCAAAGCCAGGAAAATTGAGTTATGGCAGAGAATAGTCAACAGGTTCAACTCAGTGGACAACCATCCACGCACAAAGGAAGAGATCAGTAAGAGGTGGAACAACCTCAGAGGACAGGCGCGTTCCATGGCTTCACTACACCAGATAGCCGTGCAGAAGACTGACGTGGGCCCCCACCTCCTCTCCAGAGAGCACATCGTGGGAGAAGAAGGTCTTGGACATCCTGCATCCAGAGGGCCTGACCAGAATACCTCACCACCCAAACTCTCCCCAATGTACCCTATCTCCCACTACAACTACCACCTAATCACCTAATGCCCCTCTCCTGCATACCACACCACTACCCTGCCCCAATGCCCACACACACACAACCAAGTTCACGGATAATACAGTTAACTACTATCACTCCCACTCCCACGATGCACTAGCCCATTTACATCATAATCTGCAATTTACACTTCACAACATCTCTTGTGTATGAATATTGCACTAGCTACACCAATTGGATGCTTCAACTGATAACCACTACATGGGAATGACAGTGATGCTATGGAACAACACAATGCCAAACAAGTTCTATGGAGCAAGCTACACATGTTACTATCCACTATCCACAAACTGTGTTAGAACAACAGCACCTGTCATTGCCATTGCTGATAATCAAGTCAAGCCACTGTATGCATCAGACAAACAGACAACCAATCACACCTCCACCATTTAACCCTCCTTCAATCCATCTACAGCTATCCCTGCCACCGCCACCACAGAGAGGATACCAGAGACAGCCATCCCTCCTCAGGATGAAGACCCCAGTGAGGACAATGCCACAGGATGTCTGGCCCATTTGGGATCCCTGGTCAGTCTACCACTTCCTGCCTCACCCCGCCCACATCAACCACCCCCCACCTTGTGGCACCACCATCTCAGCCAACCTTTTGTCCTCAAACCTGTGCCCCAGGGACAGTTCAATCAATTATGTGCCTCACAGTGCAGGGCCCTGTGTCATCCCCACACACTCAAGACAATGAAGGTCCTGCTGACACTGGGAGTGGGCACACCATGCTAGGGGCACAGGCCTGGGAGGGAACCTATGGACCAGAGAACAGGACAGCCATGGCAGTCACCTGACCAGGAAGCCATCTCCAAGTCCTGGGAGCAAATCATCAATCCCAGGACAGGATAGGCCAGATCATTAAGCATATTGGGGGAAAACCAGAGGTTGCAGAGGGACTACCACAAGGAGGTCATGCATCAGTGGCAGGCCCACAATGCCACCATGACCTCAATTGCAGGGGTGCTCAAGGACATTAAAACCAAACTGCGTGCTACCTCCACTCACCAGCAGGCCCCTTTCACTAGCCACATCAGAGCCTTCTCTATGTGCGGCTCAGAGTGGAATGAAGGCTCTGCCAGGGGAAACACAGGCCTCAGACACCCATCTGTATGTATCTGAGGAACCCCCCTGCAAACATGGATGTCCATCCAGACATCCGGCTGGAGCAGATGCCAAGACCAAACCCACTGCCAGGAAGTGACCCTCTCCTGATTACTCTCCCTTGTGTGCCACTGAGACACCCTGTTGAGTGTACAATTACCTTACTCCATTTTCCAATGGTCCATGGACACTGTACCTGAGCTACCTACAGCTGTGCCACCTACTCTGAGGATTCCATCTACCATGACCCCACCTGCTTGTGACTGTATGCACAATGAACACTATAGATCACAGGTACTGATTTTGTGTCTTTATTGTTTGCAAAATGTTATGCGGGTATTGTCCTCTAATCCAACTGGCAGTTTAATGGACTGCAGAGGGAGGCATCCTCTGCAGGAGATACAGTACAGCATATATGTCCCAGGGCAGATGTAAGGGAGTCACTAGTGCAGTCACGTACCAGAGTATATCAAATTATCCAACCTGCATAAAGAACATGACAGAGACTACCATCAGGATTGTAGGCATGGTACCATACAAATCACATATGCAATTCATAGTTGTTGTGTCCAGTGTCGATAGCCATCTAAACAGGGCACAACCTGTATGACATGAGAACAGGAGAAAGCAGGACACGTAGCACAATACAGGCCTGTCCATAGGAGATGTGAATCTTGCAACCTGCAGAGAGTACATATAGTAGAGATGATACATTTACAGGCAGCACCTTACATGCATTCAGTTGCCTTCCACAACACACACATAGGGATAGGTACACATGACACCCCAACTGATAATCCAAATCATGAGGGCCATTGCCAGCAAACTGTGTTGAAATAGTGCACATGCAAATACACATACAGCACACAGGTATGTCACTGGAAGTACTGATTGATGAGCTCTGCCCTGGAGTCAGCTGCACCTTCCTCATCTGCCCCCTCAACACTTTCCAATTCTGCATCACCAGCCACTGGTCCAGCTGCCTCCTCATCATCAGCTAGTAATAGTTTCTGATGTCACAGGACCAAATTGTGGAGCATGCAGTAGGCAACTATGATCTGGCATAACTTTTGGGGACTGTAGAGGAAGGCTTCTCCAGAGATGTGCAGGCACCTGAATCTGGCCTTCAGGAGGCCAGATGCCCTTTCTATTACATGCCTTGTCCTGCCGTGGGCCTCATTGAAACGGAGATCCCCTTCCGTGGCAGGGTACCTCACAGGAGTTAACAGACAGGGAAGGTTAGAATAGCCAGAGTCACCTGTGTGCACAGAGATAGGACCTGTTACAGTACAGGTACAACCGCAGGGAAGAATGTGATGACAGGTGCCATAACAGAGATACACATCCAAATGCATACATACCAATGAGCCAAGCCCTCTCTCTCTGTACTTGTGCCATCACGTGGGAGGCATTGCTATTCCTCAGTTTGTAGGAGTCATGCACAGATCCTAGAAACTTGGCTGTCACTTGGATGATGTATTGGTCTGCTACACACACCACCTGAACATTGAAGGAGTGGTAGTTTTTCTGGTTCTTATACACCTGTTCATTGGCCCTGGGAGGGACCAAAGCTATATGGGTGGCATCTATGGCCTCTATCACATGAGTGATGTGTCCTACATCATAGAAGTCTGCCTTCACATAGGCCAAATTCCCTTGTTGGGGGAACCTGATGTAGCTGTCCATTTGTTTCAATAAAGCACACCGTACATCCTTTAACACAAGACTGAACATAGGCTGTGACATCCCTGCTGCCAAGCCCACTGTAATCTGAAAGGAGCCTGTGGCAAGAAAGTGTAGCACTGACAGAACTTGAACTGTGGGAGGGATGACATAGGAATTACATATGGCAGGCAACAGATCTGGCTCCAACTGGGTACATATATCCCTGATGGTCTGACGATTCAGACGATAGGTCTGAATGATATGGCTCTCCTCTAGGGTTGCAAGGTCCACTAGCAGACGGTACACTGGTGCATGTCTCAATATCCTCATGACAGGATGTATAGGAAAGAGAGGAGAGAATGTACCTAATGATATGAACTCCACACGTTAGCAGAACATATCATTATCAAACACACTTAACACTGTAGACATGCCGCATACTGCTGACACATACTATTTTGGCCATGCTGAAATGGCATGGACTCCATCCTTGATGCACATTGCAGTCCCTGATCAATAGTATCTGACATACATCACATGTGTAGGCTTCCATATGTGGTACACTGTGTACCCAGCACTGAGCACGTATGTAGTCATGCTATATACCTAAATGGTTACACCGCCTCAGAGCTGACGTGTATCTGAAGATGCACGTCAAGTGACAACCAGCAGTATAAGGCCACTGTGTCATGCATGTCACATGTATGAGCCAAACCATGATGCCAAAACATAGGCCTACTCTGGCTTCATGTTAAAAAAAGAGTATAGCGTACTTATTTTCATGCATCAAGGCATGATATGAGCATAAAATGGCAGCCAAAATTGACTTAAGTCTGCCGGCATATGTCATCATGGCAGTAGGAGGTCGCAACCGCAGTCCAACTCCTCATTGGGTAACATTGCTGCCTATGGGGGACTGGAGCCAATGGCGATTACCACCAGTGGTGACGGTCCTGTATGCGGTGCCTATGACTGCCATATTCTGCAGCCTTGTTCACTTGATTCCTGACACTCTTGCAAGCAAGACCTCCAAGAGTTGAGATTCTGTGTACTGTCTCTTGGGACCATCATGCCACTACCTGCATGGGATAGGGCCCCAGCCTTTGCCTAGGAAGAGCTTGAGAAGCAGGTGGAAGGGGTCCTACCCCTGTATGAACAACTATACGGGACACCAGAGGAACAGGTGAGCCCAATGTCATAGTCATGTGTGATAGGGGTATGTTTGAGGGTGAATGGCGTGCGAGTTTCAGTCAGGAAGTACATGCATTCAGGGGGAATGGTGTTTAGGGGTGTGAACCATGAGGATGTGGATGTGCAGCCATTTTCTAGGTCTGCTGTTAATAGTCCACTGCTGTTGGTATGGTGCCAGTGTACATAACTTGTTCTTTTGTCTGTGCCACTCATGCAGGTCAAGGCCCATCAGAAGAAGGGTATCTGGAATGCCATCGCCAAGCAAGTGCGGACCCTGGTAGATCATGCATGCCCAGCCGAGCACCCATTGTCGCAAGCGGTGGTAGGACCTGAGACCCTGGGCCCGGAAGAATGCTGAGTCCCAGCTGGGGATGTCCTCCCAATGAGGGAGGCGTGCCTGTTGGACCCTGACCCCCCCAGTGGCCCGCCTTTTGGCAGTGGCCTACCCTTAGGTGGATGGGCGTTTGAGGGCAGCACAGCAGTCAAAAGGGGGTGAATACAGACTGCACCTTGGGACTTGGCTAACCTTAAATGGGATTGGGTGCCTCACTGCAGGCAAAATGATATTGAAGTAAATGCTACTTGTGTTTCAACAATTGGAAATGGGTACTAGGCACCCTGGCTGAGTATATGTTGCAGGTGTGTCTCCATGCTTTACTGTCAGTGGATGTACATCTCCCATTTCCATACCTCTCCATATCTGTAATGTGGAGATGCAGTAATGTCATAGGCACATGTGTGACTCCATACTGGCCATACAATGGATATGATGGTTAATATCACCCTCAGCATGTGTATGAGCAATTCCAGACAACTGCATTTGTGTCAGTCCATTCCCATCTGGGTAGCCTATCCTGTATATGCGTCTGTGTCACTCTCCATATATCTTTGGTATTATATTTATCATGTACTGGTAATGGTGTTGACACATTGTGCGCCTGCCATTATAGTTTCATCACAGGACTGGCCTTCATGAGACATAAATATAGGCCTGATAGCATTCTAGGCAAATATATAGGTGGTCAGCTGAATGTAGGGTATATGTAGGTAGCCAACCTGGGATACTACAACATGACGAATTGATGAGGTCTGATAGCACAGGTGATGCATTCCTAGGAGCTATACATGTGGGGAAGTAGGCTTCCAAACTATGGGTTGGTACTGGAGGTGGTATGTGCCCTGGGAGATCCCTTATTTGTAAACATGGTGTATCCATGGCATGCAGGACATAGTCCTAGCAAGCCCTATGCTGCATTGCTGACTAACTGCCTACCTCATGTGGTCATGGATAGTTGGGGGGCACACCTGATGGCCTGTGACCATTACAGCTTGCCTTAGCAACTAGGTAGTGGCAGAATAGGAGTGGTTTGGGTACTGCATGACACATGGCCTGTTGATGAGAAGGAACATTTGTATTCAGTCTCCTCAGGTTACTTATGTGGTAGTGGGGTGCATATTTGGTGTACTGGCAGTGGTGTTTGTCCATGTGTGCCTAATTCATGCAAATATATACCCCCTGCGATGTGTCTTGCCTCAGTGACATGCTTTGCCATTTGTGGAATGGTACATGTGAGGCTGGAGTTGTCATGGTGCGTAGTCTAACGGGTGTATCTGTATGTGTGGTGGCATTGGAAGTGGTCCATGTACTGGTATGATTGTTCCTGATGCACATCTGTTGTGACAGTGCACTCTGTAGATCTGTTTGGATGCTTTACCTGTGGTACATGGGACATTTTAGATGCACTTAGCAGTATACTGGGTAGTGATGTATGTTTTGTGTTACCTGCTCTGGTTCTGTGAATGGATCTGACAACTTGCATGCCTATTTCACAGATTTACATCAGATATGAAATATTTGGGTGACTGACTAGTATAGGCTAAATCTGAGTAATCGTCCACAGTGGCATCAGTTGGCCTCCATGTAAAATGGAAGGTCGGTGCTGTGTGGCCTGTGAGTGGAGTTGTTGTCACTGTAATGGACATGTTACAGAGGACATGGACTTACCAGGTGTTGTACCTGTAGAGGCTGATGTGTTGTGTCTAGTCAGCTGCACATCCAATGGGTGAAAGGGGTATTGAGGGGTAAGATGTGTATTCAGTCTTATGATTGCTTCTGAATCCAGGGCATGCAATGCCAGCTAAAGGGCTTAGGTTGGCATCACAGGGATGAGTATAATAGTGCAGTCCTACTTAGTTAGAGCTGTAATAATGAGGGTTAGCAGACAAGTGTAGGCATGACAGGATGTAGGTAATGTGTATTGGCAAATGTGATGCCCTAACCATGATATGTTTTGTGACAGATACACATGTGTGGCTGTATCAATGGTAGGCATATGACAACCATTGTGCCCCCATCTCTCTCTCTCATTTTCTCTCTTCCTCTCACTCTCTCACATTGTGTGCATCAGCATCATCTGGTGAAGGAGAAGGGGCACAGGCGAGTGGGGAAGCAGCAGCCCACGGGACCCAGGAAGATGGCACCAGCGACACCGAGGGACCCAGTGGGGAGTGCCACAGGGAAGACCGGATTGAATACCTCATCCTCGGAATCCTCCTCCAGTGGACGCTCCCTGGCGGTGGCGGAACCATCGGGGACCACCCCAGCTCCATCTACGTCCACCACCCCTCTTACTACCACCACCCTCCCTGTGGCTCCCCAAACAGTTGCCTGTGCCCATTCACCAAGGAGGGTGGGCGTCTTCTTTGCCCCAGGCACCTATGCCCCTTCCCCAGTCAGCCCTGCTGCCCTCATTAAGGAGGCTATTGACCTACTGAGGTCCAGCTCTGTGGGTCAGCCGACTATCATGAATGCCATCCAGGGACTGACAGCTCAGGTCCAACAGAGCATTGCATTCCTAGAGGGCACTCACTGTGCCATGGCTGGCCTACAGAGATCCTTTCAGTCTCTGGCCTCCACTCTGATGGCAGCCACTGTCCCTTTGTCTCCCATCCCCTCCCAACTACCTCTTCCCAAACCCAGACCCCTCTCCCTGTACTCATCCAACGCACACGTACACAGAGGCATGCATCCACCTCAACAGACCAGGGTAGCTCAGACAAACGCAAGCATCACAAGACACACCACCAACATGCACACAAGCAACACCCACCTGCAGACACACCAACATCCATTCCCTGCATTGACTCCCCCGCAATCCCCTCCCACACAGACACTACACCAGACACTCTTACAGTCACCACACCATCATGCACAGATCCAGCCACCAGTCCATCTTACCCACAGTCAGCACAATAGCAGACCCGCAAACATCCACCCAAGTCACCACATCCACACCCACCACAACCACCAACACCCCCACATGCAGCACATGTACCATACTTGCAGACACCACCCCAACAGACAGTTACCCATCCAACACGGCATCTCCCAGCGCCTCCTCCCCCTCCTCCCAAAACACCTAAATGCCTGCACTCCCCCACCCAACAGACACCCTGCACACATAAGCATTCAGCACAAGTACCTGCACCCAAGACATCCACACCTACACATCTGACAACCACTCCCTCTCCCTCCACTCCCTAACTGTTTTGCCATGACTGCCCCCATGTGTCTAAAAAGCATTTCCTCACAGAGTTTTCACTGTTCCCTACTCTTCTCCCACCACGTGAGATCCCCAAGCATTCTGTGTCCCTGCCCAAGTCCAGCCCTTCCACCTCCAAGTCCTCCCCTGCTTCCCCTGCTTGTGTCCATGCCCCTCTGCCAAGAGATCTGCCCCTCCCAAGCACAGGCACAAAGACCCCCCCCTCCCAAGTCCAAGCCCAAGGACCCCGCTCCCAAGCCCAAGCCCAAACCCCTCACCCCTTGACCCCTCCCAAACCCTGAAGTGCCTGCCTGCCACTTTGATGCCCTGTGAAGGTCATTTTGCAGTCAGGAGTCAAGTTGGGGCACAGTGAGGTGCTATTCGTGCCTTGGGCACCTATATTTTAATACATCTGGTCCAACATGTACTTACGGTTGTTGTCTTCGTCACTGGTTCCAGAGTTGTTGTGCGAACCAGAGCAGTGGGAGGACTTTGAGTTTAGGCTCCATGGTGGCTCCGGACAGGTCTGTGTTCCTGAAGGTGAGTGTTTCCTTTTAAAGAGTTTGTTTCCGCTAGGTTTTTGATGGTGGTGCACCTGCGGCAGAAACCCTGGTGGTGTGCAGCTTCATAATATGTCTGGTGGAAACGTGATCCCTGCCGGTCTGAAGGTGGCTACCACCATCCATGATGGCCTGACCACACTGATGGTAATGGCGGTAGTTTGGCTGTTTTCATTTGGGAAGAACATCATGGTCATCATTTTTTGGTTTCACCGCCGGGCTGTTGGTGGTATGACCACCACCGCCAACATATTGGTCCTGAGGCTGGCAAACTCGTAATGAAGACCAAGGTGTGATTTGCATTGGATTGTACATCACAGTCTCATTACAACACATTATGGCCTGTTCGCATTAAAAAGTATCCCACACCTGATGCAAAATATTTGTAAATCTGGGCCTTTGTGTCTTGAATTTTGCAGTTTTCAATTTACGCCTACACATGAGGCTCAGCATTATTTACTTCTCCAAGATGGAGAGGTACAAGACTCATCAATATTAGAACAAACAGAAAGAGGTTCTCATGAGTACAGCCCAGCCTATAAATTGTGATACAATATCACCTAAACCTCAGTGATGAATGAGCTTGATCACTCACGGATTTAATATTTACAATACAAAATGTATTTGCAAAGGTGCCCTCACACTTTGTAACTTTGCACCTAACCTTCAGCAAGTGAACGTTAGACAAATAGGTGACTTATAAGTTACTTGAGTCCAGTGAAAATGGCTGTGAAATAACGTGTGCGTTATTTCACTCAGGCTGCAATGGCATTCCTGTGTAAAGGTTTGTCTGAGCTTCCTACGGGTGGCAAAAGAAATGCTGCAGCCCATATTGATCTCCTGGAAACCCTATACCCTGGGTTCCTAGATACCATATACTAGGGAATTATAAGGGTGTTCCAGTATGCCAATTGAAATTGGTAAATGTAGTCACTAGCCTAAAGGCAGAAAGAGCATGAGCACTGAGGTTCTGATTAGCAGAGCCTCAGTGACACAGTTAGGCACTATACAGGTATACACATCCAGACCACAAACTATGAGCACTCGGGTCCTGGCTAGCAGGATCCCAGTGAAACAGGCAAAAACATACTGACATACATGTAAAATTGAGGGTAACATTCCAAGAAAGATGGTACTTTCCTACAGAGGGCATGTCTTCCTTGCTTGTTAGGATTTATGTAGAAAAACATCAACTCAGTTTGAAAGTCCCATTTTTAATTTAGAATAATTTTCCCAATTTCCAGCCAAATTAAAAATCCAATTCCTTTGCAGACTTTTGTTACATTTGTTGTTAAGTGTTCAACATACTTCAGAACAGAAATGAAGATGTACAGAGTTTGTAATTTGCTGTTAAAAACATAAACGAGAATTAGATAGGTATGCTTTATTTCAGTGCTATGCATTCATGTTAAGGTTTTATGCTTGGCTACAGCATGCCAGCTCCCACCTCAGCACTTTGATTGCATGTGCACAGAAGCATGTAGGCCCAGATTTAATAACACTATGCATTAGGTTTGAAGTACTTTTAGTGCAACTTTGAGCTTCTTTTTGGAAAATATTCCTTATGCGTTTTATATTTTTACAAAGTAGTGCAAAGTTGTACTAGGCGCTGTTTGTGTTATCAGCATCAAGAGAGCATTCCATTGGTGGTACATGGGTGTTTTCATGAAACCACGGTTTTGATGCAAATTCCTATATACTAACATTCATAGATAGGGATGTGACCAAAATCCTATGACTCTTCGAGGCAGGCATAATGAGGAGATAAGTTTTCATTTCTCTTTGCCTTTTCTACTCTGCACACATGCTGCATTATACAGCACACACGCAAAGCAGGAAAAGTGTCAGCATATTGTTTTTGCACTGGAAGGGACCCTTACCAGTATAAAAACTATTCCTTTTGGCACACACCTACTCCTGCGCCATAATGGCCTACATATGGGTCCATGTTTTCAAATAAATCTTGTGATTCAATGCAGTAAGTAAAGTTCTGCATTGCATGGATGGGAGAGAGCAGAACAGAGCCTTTTCTAACAAGATGTGGTCCTGTTCTGCTCTTTCCCTGTTCTGGTGCATTTTAATCTGTCTTGCTCCAATGCAGACACCCTCACACCATAGTACACGATTGTCTGAGTTGTGGTAATCATAGTTTATGTGCATGAAGGGGCCTCTCCCTGTACAAAAAACTTTAATTTAAGGCATTTCCCTCTTTTATGTGTGCAATAGAATGCAACTCACATGCAAACAGGAAAAATAAGAAGAAAATAAATACTTTTTCCTCACTATGCCAGCCTTAGGAAGACACAGGATGTTAGCACACAAAGCCCTGTCTACATTTTTTTGGGGATTAGGATTTGCATCCAAACCCATGGGTGACTGTATGGGAACACCCATGCACCATACTTGGAAGCCCCCTTGACAAACAATAATGCAAGGCAGTGTAGTGCATAGCTCTGCATTACCTTTAGTTACAATCCAACACAAATCTTTATTTGCATTGGATCGCAGAGACCAACACAACAGTTTGCATTGGGTTATGTTAAAAGGGTGAAGCAAACCCAGTTCAAATGTTTTTAAATCTGGCCCTTCATGCTGTTCTTCACTCTTTCACCCAAAGCATCACAGCAACTTTAGATTCTTTGCTGCATTGTGTGATTCTTTTCATGAATATGTGTCTAAATGTATAGCTACATATGTTACACCAAAGTGTTTATTCTTGACTTTTCACCTTTAAATGAACATCATGCTTATTCCAAACATTTCTTCCTGTACCCTAGGCGTCATTACCTCTTTTTCCCTCTAAAACATTGTTTCAAATGTGGCAATTGTGAGTACACAACTCAGAGATTATCACACACTAAACCTGCAAATTATCATTAAATATCTGACCTTTAAAATAAAATAAAAGGATTTGTACATCCCCACCATTATTACGAGCAATTAAAAGCTGTCCCTTAAATTCAGGGTACATCAACAGCCCAGAAAGAACAAAATATTCATTTTCATCAGTTTTGCATTCTATGTATCACAGGACTGCGTTTTCCGGTAGATCTGAGTTTCCATCCAGGAGCTTAAGCGCTTTTCTTAATAAAACATTTTGTACTGCTCTTGTGATCAGAATAAAACAATACAATTAAAATTAATATTTGGTTCCAGTACTTCGGCATCCCTCAATTCATTACGCTGTATAAGTAAGATACAGACATAGGCTATTGCAGGTTCCTCCAACGATTGCTTGCGAGCTATTGTTAGCTCCCCAGTTCTCCATAAGTAGCTCTCTCTGAGCAGCCCAGCCTACTATATCAGTAGCTTACTTTTGTGTGCATTACGCATACCAACATATAAAAGCTTATATTAGAAATCAATTTATAAGTTTATATTTTCGAAATTTATTTTGAATTGTGTGAGAAATCATACAGCCTTCGAGAACATCACTAGTGGCTATTTACCTGTCCACTAACCAAACAGTACACAATCTTTGTAATTTACCCAGAGGCCAACAAAATACCCCTGAAGCCTTAAAACCTCTCAGCACCCACACCTGTCCCCTGGGAACTCCTCATCACCCTTAAACACACATTGCAAATCCCTAAAAAACTCTCACCACCCCTAATCAACATTATTCCCAGACTCCTAAAAATCCTTCATAACTCCTATCCACCCATCCCTGATGCTGAAACCCCTTTCTATCCCTAAACTCCACTCACCTCTAAACCCTAAACACCCCCACCACACCTAAACTCCATCCGTACCTGAACTCTATAAAACCCACAGCACCCCTAAACTACCCATCTCTGAACTGTTAAACACACTCACCACCCTAAACACTAATTCCTGAACCCTAAATCTCTTTCTGGCTATAAACTCCACTTATGCCCAACACCTAACACCCTCCACTACTTGTAACGTTCACTCATCATGAACTCCCATGAACTCTAAACTCTACTCAGCAGTGAACTCACAGCTGTAACTCCACCCATGCCAGAACCATAAAACCTTTACCAACTCTACACTACATCCATCCATGAAGCATAAAAGTCACTAAGCCAGAGCTTGAGCATCCGCGACCCCCTAAACACTCCTCTTCCCCCTAAATGGAACTCATTACTGAAACAAAATAAAATTCCCACAACCATTAATAACACAATTCTTATGTCATTTTTAATGTTTCCTTTAAACAATTTTTCCTTAAACAATTTTTCCTTTAAAATGTCTCCTTCAATTTTAGAATTTTTGCGATTCCTTGAAATAGTCTTTCCCTAAAATTGATTTTCCATGTTTTGGGTTCCTCCAGTGTGGTTTTGTAGTTTTTGATTTTCTATTAATATGCATGCATCAGAAAGTAAGTGCCTATACACATGTACAATAACATGGACAAAGGTAAGTGCATGAGTTAATCATAGCTGTTTAAGGATGAAAAACAGTAAAATCAATTTTAGATAAAATATTTATTTTAATTTTATATTCAAATAAGAAATGTAGGAATAAACCTTCTATTTTAGGAGCTTCAGGATATGGCACACAGTTATTTTGTGCTGCAGTCCAAGAATATTAGAAGTTCTGCAAAGAATAATGAGTATGGTTTTAAACCATGCTACATAAGTACTTTATTCACTCATGAGAATGCATTTTTTAATGTTCACGGTCCTTCTTTTTGAGGATTTCTGAGGTCTGTCCTCTTCCTGGGATACTTGTGGAAAGCTTAGTGCTAGCTTTAGATTTCTTTTTATGAAGGATTGTGCTTGCTTAGCATTTCAGATCTGGCAACATAGCAGCTGTCAGCAAGCAGCAGAGAACAGGGAATACAGAGAAACATGTAGATTCTGGACCACAGAAGGAGGGATACTTATAGTTGGCAGTTTTGACTTGGGGGCATAGACCTTTGGGACACTTGCAGAAGGTAAATTGGGGAGACACAATAATGGGACTTTTGTGGAATAGGGAAGTGAAAGCAGGAGTAATGCAGCTGGGTCATTCACAGCAGGAGTTCACTCAACTGCCTGCAAAATAAACACACATTGTCATACTATTTATTCAGCAGAGTTGGTTTCAGGCATAGATGCGTATTGGTCCCATGCCATGAGTGGCCCCTTCAGCCACACTAACATTCTAGTCAACTACACAATGTATCTTGAAAATGTTAGTTTTGATTTCCAACATTCGAAGCAGTGTTTTAAATGAGCAAGGTAATGTCTCTACTGAGCCCTCATTTCTGTCCTTGACAGTGCTGAATCAGCAAAAGGATGCATTATCTGACTTAAGACCTTGTGGGGGGGGCTGTGGAAGGAAGAATTAGGACCAGCAGCAGGGGATGTTCACCAGCAGGAAAATACAGGCCAGGATGTGGATCACATAGAGGGCTTGGATGACCAATGTCACGGGATCCAGGACAAGAAGAACCCTGCCCAGGGAATCCTAATCTAATGATAGAGGGGACCAGAAACAAAGAGATGAGGGGGAACAGGACAAGGAAAAACAGTACTAGGCGTACCGGGACCAAGGTGGGAAGGGTCGGGAGGGCCATTGGGATGTGGAACAAAGGGATCAGGGCCCAGTGGAGAAGAACCAGAAACAACAGAAGGATCAGAGATAGAAGTCCCAGGGCCCTAACACCTGGGAGAGCTAGGGTGGCCTGAGTTCCTCTACCAGGGCCAGAGTGAAGGGGACAGTCTGGGCCAGGAGTAGCCAACCCAGGTATATAGACTAAAGAGGACCAGTACCGGGAGACCAATGAAAAGGAAGGGGACAGACAGGAGGGGCCATACCACAGAGATGAGATCAAGTGGGATGAAGGTGCCAGAAGCAAATGGGCTGCGAAGACCATGACTGGAAAGGATCAGGGCTGATAGGACTAGGAGACCTTAGAGTGAAATGGCAAGGAGGGATGTAAAGGACTAGGAGTCCAGCCCAGTGGGCCGGGGGTCAGAAGGTCCATGCGGGTCAGACTCAGCAGGATTCTAAGCTAGGTTGAAATGGACTACATGAACTAGGGTTACCCACAACATGGGAACCATGAGGACCAGTACCACAGGCATGAGGAAGACCAAAACCAGTAGGACCATTACCAGGATGACCATGACTGAGGGGACTAAAGTAACGATGAGAAGAACAAGGTGGAACAGGCAAACCAAGGGATTAGGAGGACTAGTAGGACTAGAATGGGGCAGGAGGATGAGGGGACTTGGAAGGCTGGGGAATCCCAATGGGACCAGCACCAGAAGACCTGATGCATGAGGATGAGACAAAGGAGTTTCAGAACTAAGATGAGGACTACATGGTCCTAGGGGACGAGGAGCAGAGTGATTAGGAAGGGTCAAACCTGGCAACTAGATAAGCTAGGGGAGCAGGAGCAAGAGGACTGATGGGTGAGAATTAGGGTGAGGAGGATGAACTGTTCCTGGACTGAAAGCCTGTAAAACAGGTGTAGGAAAGTACCATCTTGCCTGGCAATTTACCCCCATTTTTCACTGTATATATGTTGTTTTAGTTGTATGTGTCACTGGGACCCTGCCAGCCAGGGCCCCAGTGCTCATAAGTGTGCCTGAATGTGTTACCTGTGTTATGACTAACTGTCTCACTGAGACTCTGCTATCCAGAACCTCAGTGGTTATGCTCTCTCATTTCTTTCAAATTGTCACTAACAGGCTAGTGACCAATTTTACCAATTTACATTGGCTTACTGGAACACCCTTATAATTCCCTAGTATATGGTACTGAGGTACCCAGGGTATTGGGGTTCCAGGAGATCCCTATGGGCTGCAGCATTTCTTTTGCCACCCATAGGGAGCTCTGACAATTCTTACACAGGCCTGCCACTGCAGCCTGAGTGAAATAACGTCCACGTTATTTCACAGCCATTTTACACTGCACTTAAGTAACTTATAAGTCACCTACATGTCTAACCTTTACCTGGTAAAGGTTAGGTGCAAAGTTACTTAGTGTGAGGGCCCCCTGGCACTAGCCAAGGTGCCCCATCATTGTTCAGGGCCAATTCCCCAGACTTTGTGAGTGCGGGGACACCATTACACGCGTGCACTACATATAGGTCACTACCTATATGTAGCTTCACAATGGTAACTCCGAATATGGCCATGTAGCATGTCTATGATCATGGAATTGCCCCCTCTATGCCATCCTGGCATAGTTGGCACAATCCCATGATCCCAGTGGTCTGTAGCACAGACCCTGGTACTGCCAAACTGCCTTTCCCGGGGTTTCACTGCAGCTGCTGCTGCTGCCAACCCCTCAGACAGGCTTCTGCCCTCCTGGGGTCCAGCCAGGCCTGGCCCAGGATGGCAGAACAAAGGACTTCCTCTGAGAGAGGGTGTTACACCCTCTCCCTTTGGAAAATGGTGTGAAGGCAGGGGAGGAGTAGCCTCCCCCAGCCTCTGGAAATGCTTTCATGGGCACACATGGTGCCCATTTCTGCATAAGCCAGTCTACACCGGTTCAGGGACCCCTTATCCCTGTTCTGGCGCGAAACTGGACAAAGGAAAGGGGAGTGACCACTCCCCTGACCTGCACCTCCCCTGGGAGGTGTCCAGAGCTCCTCCAGTGTGCTCCAGACCTCTGCCATCTTGGAAACAGAGGTGCTGCTGGCACACTGGACTGCTCTGAGTGGCCAGTGCCATCAGGTGACGTCAGAGACTCCTTCTGATAGGCTCCTTCAGGTGTTGCTAGCCTATCCTCTCTCCTAGGTAGCCAAACCCTCTTTTCTGGCTATTTAGGGTCTCTGTCTCTGGGGATTCCTTAGATATCAAATGCAAGAGCTCATCCGAGTTCCTCTGCATCTCTCTCTTCACCTTCTGCCAAGGAATCGACTGCTGACCGCGCTGGAAGCCTGCAAAACTGCAACAAAGTAGCAAAGACGACTACTGCAACTCTGTAACGCTGATCCTGCCGCCTTCTCGACTGTTTTCCTGGTGGTGCATGCTGTGGGGGTAGTCTGCCTCTTCTCTGCACTAGAAGCTCCGAAGAAATCTCCCGTGGGTCGACGGAATCGTCCCCCTGCAACCGCAGGCACCAAAGAACTGCATCACCGGTCCCCTGGGTCTCCTCTCAGCACGACGAGCGAGGTCCCTTGAATCCAGCAACTCTGTCCAAGTGACTCCCACAGTCCAGTGACTCTTCAGTCCAAGTTTGGTGGAGGTAAGTCCTTGTCTCCCCACGCCAGACTGCATTGCTGGGAACCGCGACTTTTGCAGCTACTCCGGCCTCCGTGCACTTCCGGTGGAAATCCTTTGTGCACAGTCCAGCCTGGGTCCACGGCACTGTAACCTGCATTGCACGACCTCCTAAGTTGTCCTCCGGCGACGTGGGACTCCTTTGTGCAACTTCGGGTGAGCACCGTTTCACGCATCCTTGTAATGCCTGTTTCTGGCACTTCTCCGGGTGCTGCCTGCTGCTGAGAGGGCTCCTTGTCTTGCTCGACGCCCCCTCTGTCCCCAGACGCAATTGGCGATATCCTGGTCCCTCCTGGGCCAGAGCAGCATCCAAAAACCCTAACCGCATGATTTGCAGCTAGCAAGGCTTGTTGGTGGTCTTTCTTCAGGAAACACTTCTGCACGACTCTCCACGGCGTGGGGGATCCATCCTCCAAAGGGGAAGTCTCTAGCCTTTGTCGTTCCTGCAGAACCTTCAGCTTCTACTGTCCAGTAGAAGATTCTTTGCATCCACAGCTGGCATTTCCTGGGCATCTGCCCATCTCCGATTTGCTTGTGACTTTTGGACTTGGTCCCCTTGTTCCACAGGTACCCTCGACTGGAAATCCATTGTTGTTGCATTGCTGGTTTGTGTCTTTCCTGCAGAATTCCCCTATCACGACTTCTATGTCCTTTGGGGAACTTTAGTGCACTTTGCACTCACTTTTCAGGGTCTTGGGGTGGGCTATTTTTCTAACCCTTACTATTTTTTAATAGTCCCAGCGACCCTCTACAAGGTCACATAGGTTTGGGGTCCATTCGTGGTTCGCATTCCACTTTTGGAGTATATGGTTTGTGTTGCCCCTATCCCTATGTGTCCCCATTGCATCCTATTGTAACTATACATTGTTTGCACTGTTTTCTAATACTATTACTGCATATTTTGGTATTGTGTACATATATCTTGGATATATTTGCTATCCTCATACTGAGGGTACACTCTGAGATACTTTGGCATATTGTCATAAAAATAAAGTACCTTTATTTTTAGTATAACTGTGTATTGTGTTTTCTTATGATATTGTGCATATGACACTAGTGGTAATGCAGGAGCTTCACTCGTCTCCTAGTTCAGCCTAAGCTGCTCTGCTAAGCTACCATTATCTATCAGCCTATGCTGCTAGACACCCTATACACTAATAAGGGATAACTGGGCCTGGTGCAAGGTGCAAGTACCCCTTGGTACTCACTACAAGCCAGTCCAGCCTCCTACATTGGTTGTGCAGCGGTGGGATAAGTGCTTTGAGACTACTTACCACTCTTGTCATTGTACTTTTCATAAGAGAAAAATATACAAAACAAGTTCAGTGTATGTACACCTAACCAAAAAGTTTTGCATTTCTTTTCTCACCTCTTTTCTAAAGTGCTGAAAAGTACCTCTAAACTTTCAAAAAGTTCCTAAAAAGTTTTAAAAGTTTTTTTTCTGTCTTTCTAAAAGCTCTGACAAACTTTTTATCCTTTTTCTATCACTTTAACTCTTTCTAAAAATGTCTGGCACAGGCCAAAATGTTGATCTGTCCACACTTGCATATGACCACCTTAGCTGGAAAGGAGCAAGGAGTCTCTGTGTAGAAAGAGGTTTGAGTGTAGGGAAGAATCCTTCCTTGGAATTATTGCTTAACATGCTTAGAGAACAAGATAAGGCCAAAAGGGCCCCATCTGTTCAAAAAGTAGCTAATGGTTCCCAATCTGATCCAGGGACACCCGTAGGAAAGATTCAGGAAAGAAACTTCATAGCCTGCCCATTACTAGACAGTCTAGCATAGTTGGTACAGAGGTTGAGTCACACCATACAGATAGTGTTGTCTCACATCATAGCAAGAGCATTCATTCTCACCACAGTAGAAGTGATGTTTCTGTTAACCAAGCTGTTAGGGTGCCTTCTGTAAGGGACAGGTCTCCTTCTGTCCATTCTCATCATACTTCTGTTTCTAGGCATGTCCCACCCACCCACCCTGATGACAGATTGTTAGAAAGGGAGCTCAATAGATTGAGAGTGGAACAAACCAGACTGAAGCTCAAGAAGCAACAGCTGGATTTGGATAGACAGACCTTAGAAGTAGAGAAGGAGAGACAGAAGTTGGGTTTAGAAACCCATGGTGGCAGCAGCAGTATTCCCCATAGTCATCCTGCAAAAGAGCATGATTCCACGAATCTGCACAAGATAGTTCCCCCTCATAAGGAGGGGGATGAAATTAACAAGTGGTTTGCTGCACTTGAGAGGGCCTGTGCTGTACAGGATGTCCCTCAAAGGCAGTGGGCTGCTATCCTATGGCTATCATTTAGTGGAAAAGGTAGGGATAGGCTCCTTACTGTGAAAGAAAATGAAGCCAATGATTACAAAGTTCTTAAGAATGCACTCCTGGATGGTTATGGCTTAACCACTTAACAGTACAGGATAAAGTTCAGAGAGACCAAAAAGGAGTCTTCACAAGACTGGGTTGATTTCATTGACCATTCAGTGAAGGCCTTGGAGGGGTGGTTACATGGCAGTAAAGTTACTGATTATGACAGCCTGTATAACTTGATCCTGAGAGAGCATATTCTTAATAATTGTGTGCCTGATTTGTTGCACCAGTACCTGGTGGACTCTGATCTGACCTCTCACCAAGAATTGGGAAAGAAGGCAGACAAATGGGTCAGAACAAGGGTGAACAGAAAAGTTCATACAGGGGGTGACAAAGATGGCAGCAAGAAGAAGGATGGTAAGTCTTCTAACAAGAGTGGGGACAAATCTAAAACTGAGTCTTCATCAGGCCCACAAAAACACTCTGGTGGGGGTGGTGGGCCCAAATCCTCTTCTAATCAAAACAAAGAAAAGAAACCATGGTGCTATTTATGTAAAATAAAAGGCCATTGGACAACAGATCCCAGTTGTCCAAAGAAAATCACCAAGCCTCCTACCACTACAACCCCTACTGCTACACCTAGTGTCCCTATTAATAGCAGTGGTGGTGGGAGCAAACCTACTAATAGCCAATCCAAGGGAGTAGCTGGGCTCACTTTTGGTAACTTAGTTGGGGTTGGTCTGATTAGGGAGACCACAGAGGCTGTGTTAGTCTCTGAGGGGGCTTTTGATTTAGCCACCTTGGTTGCTTGTCCCCTTAACATGGATAAGTACAAGCAACTACCCGTAATAAACGGTGTTGAGATTCAGGCCTACAGGGACACAGGTGCCAGTGTCACAATGGTGATAGAGAAACTGGTCCACCCTGAATAACACCTACTTGGTCACCAGTACCAAGTAACAGATGCTCACAACAACACACTTAGCCACCCCATGGCTGTTGTAAATCTCAACTGGGGGGGGGGGGGTACTGGTCCAAAGAAAGTTGTGGTAGCCTCAGATTTACCTGTAGACTGTCTACTAGGAAATGATTTGGAGACATCAGCTTGGTCAGATGTGGAGTTGGAGGCCCATGCAGCAATGCTGGGCATCCCAGGGCATATTTTTGCTTTAACCAGGGCTCAGGCCAAAAAGCAAAAAGGACAGGGTGACTTGGATCCTGGAAAAATGGACCAAGTGCTCCCTAAAGCTAGGGCTAGTAGAAGTAAAGCACTTCCTACCTTCCTACTATCCCTCCCTCTACAGTGGATTCTACTTCTGAGGAAGATGAATTTCCACCCTGTGCAGAACCTACACCAGAAGAGCTGGAAGCAGACACTGCTGAGCTTTTGGGTGAAGGGGGGCCTGCCAGGGAGGAGCTGAGTGTGGCACAGCAAACCTGTCCCACACTAGAGGGTCTAAGACAGCAAGCTGTCAAACAGGCTAATGGGGATGTCAGTGACTCTCACAGAGTTTACTGGGAGGACAACCTCTTGTATACTGAAGCAAGGGATCCTAAACCTGGAACTGCCAGGAGGTTAGTGATTCCTCAGGAGTACAGAAAGTTCCTCCTAACTCTAGCCCAGGACATTCCCCTAGCTGGACATCTGGGACAAATGAAAACTTGGGACAGGCTTGTTCCCTTGTTTTATTGGCCTAGAATGTCTGAGGACACAAAAGAGTTTTGTAAGTCCTGTGAAACCTGTCAAGCCAGTGGCAAGACAGGTGGCACCCCAAAGGCGCCCCTTATTCCACTGCCTGTGATTGGGGTTCCCTTTGAAAGGGTAGGGGTTGACATAGTTGGCCCCCTTGACCCTCCAACTGCTTCAGGCAATAGGTTTATCTTGGTGGTAGTGGACCATGCCACAAGATATCCTGAAGCAATTCCTTTAAGGACCACTACAGCACCTGCAGTGGCAAAGGCCCTCCTGGGAATATTTTCCAGGGTGGGCTTCCCAAAGGATGTAGTATCAGACAGGGGAAGCAATTTCATGTCTGCTTACTTAAAGGCCATGTGGAAGGAGTGTGGGGTGACTTACAAGTTCACTACACCCTATCATCCACAAACAAATGGACTGGTGGAGAGATTTAACAAAACTCTCAAAGGCATGATAATGGGTCTCCCTGAAAAACTCCGCAGGAGATGGGATATCCTGCTACCATGCCTCCTTTCTCCCTATAGGGAGGTACCCCAAAAAGGAGTGGGCTTCAGCCCCTTTGAACTCCTCTTTGGACACCCTATTAGGGGTCCACTAACACTTGTCAAGGAGGGTTGGGAACAACCTTTAAAAGCTCCAAAACAAGATATTGTGGATTATGTACTTGGCCTCAGATCAAGGATGGCTGAGTACATGAAAAAGGCCAGTAAAAACCTTCAGGCCAGCCAAGAGCTCCAAAAGCAATGGCATGACCAGAAGGCTGTTTCGGTTCAGTACAAACCAGGGCAGAAAGTGTGGGTCTTGGAGCCTGTGGCCCCAAGAGCACTCCAAGATAAATGGAGTGGGCCCCACACAATTGTTGAGAAAAAGGGTGAAGTCACCTACTTAGTTGACTTAGGCACTGCCAGGAGTCCCCTTAGGGTGCTCTATGTCAATCGCCTGAAACCCTACTATGACAGGGCTGATCTCACCCTGCTCATGGCAACTGATGAGGGACAGGAAGAAGACAGTGATCCTCTACCTGATCTCTTCTGTTCCACAGAACAAGCTGCTCTAGTGGAAGGTGTAGTTTTGGCTGATTGTCTTACTGTTGAGCAGAAAGACCATTGCATAAATCTCCTGGGTCAGTTTTCTGAACTCTTCTCTACTGTGCCAGTGTGAGAAAACAGGGCTGATTGCAGAGGCCCCCTAACTTTTTGCCCCCATTTTCCACTTTTTACAGGTGTTTTCCTGACTCTGATGGTGCCCTGGGTACTGCTAACCAGTCCCAGGGCCTGTGCTCTGTATAAAATGGATATGCAAATTAGGCTAATTATAATTGGCTAAGTTAACCTACCTATAAGTCCCTAGTATATGGTAGGGCATGTAGGTTTAGGGACCACAGCATAGGTGGTGCACACATAGGTGCACTGCTGAGGTGCCCAGGGTCATTTTAAAGGCAGGCCTGCCTTGCTGGCTACTTTTAAATTAAAGTTATATGCAAATTCGACTTTGGAATTAAAAGTAGTTCCAAAGTCTTAAACTACCTTATTTTTACATATAAGTCACCCTTAAGGTGTACCCTATGTGCCCCTAGGGCTGGGTGCCATGTAACTATAAGCAGGGACTTTATAAAAATAGATTTATAAGCCCTGGTGAGGTAAAAACAGCCAAATTCGTTTTTCCCTCATTGAAGTAAATGGCCTTCATAGGCTAGAATGGGGAGACTTTATTTTAAATTTTAAAGTCTCCTTAAATGTTGCATACCAAGAATTTGGTATCAAATTAATTGTTGTAATAAATCCCACAACTTCCAGTTGTTGGATTTAATATAACTTGTTCAGGTAAAAAGTTTTAGACTTTACCTAAAAAGTTGCCAATTTCAGCCCTGCATTGTTTTTGCTGCTGTGCTCTGATTGGCCAGCCTGCAGCAGCTTAGCCAAGCTGCCTTGATGAGGTGTGAAGTGGCCTGGCTTCACACAAAGGAATGTGCCTGTGAGAGAGAATCTCCCCTCAGCAGATGGTGAGGCAGGAAGGGGGAAGGCTGCCAAACTGGTCTTCAAAGGCAGAGAATGACATTTGGAGCACCCAGCAACACCCCCACATCCTGCAACCCCAGACAACTAGGTGCCCCCTTGATTAGATTAGGAGAGGGCAGGAGAGGGGTGTGTTTATGATTTTTAGCCACACCAGTGGGTGGGCTCAGCCAGATGTAACTCCAAAAATCAGATTCAGCCATGATGGATTTTTAGAGAATGTTGCCTTCTGGGATGGATTTTTGCCACACTTCCCAGGAAGTGGTCATCACAGGGGGACGACCCTGTACCTGATTGGAGAACCAGGACCCCCCTGCTTTTCACCCAGGAGCAAGGATAAAACTGGCAGACCTGCACCCACACCTCAGATCCCCACCAGATTTCAACAAGAAAGAACTAAAGGAGAAGAAGGACTGCCCTGCTGGACCCCTGGCCTGCACCTGGAACCTGCACTCAGAAGGACTGCACCAGCTGCACACTTGGGCTTCACCACAAGAAGGACTTTGCCTGGCTTCAACTGGTTCAAGGAGGGACTCCCTGTTTGCTACAGGTGAAAAATTGCTAACCAGAGTCCCCTGCACCAACTCCTGAAGAAAGCGACCAGCTGACCAGTGCCCAGTGGCCAAAAAGGAGTTTGCGCCAGGTGCATTCTGGGAGTTCTAGTCCGCACCCCCCAAGGACCATCTCAGAACTTCTGGACCCTTGGGGTGAGCTGTGGACCCCAAAAGAACCTTAAAAGGACATCTGGGTGAAGCCCCAGAAGTTTGGAGAAGATTTGAGAATTTTTGTAAAAAAGCTCCATAGAGGGACCGACCCGCCGTGGAAATTCTAGCTGGCTTGCCTCAACCGCGACCCGGCCTGACTTGGTGGTTCATCCCGGTAAAGAAAAATCTCCAAAAAAGAGACTAAGTCCGAAGGTAAAAAGTTGACCGGGACCTCCCAGCCATCGTATCCGAGAAGGGCTCCATGGACGTCGGATCAAGATCCAGGTTTACCCCGGTCGAAGGATTTTCACCTCGAAAAAGTCCGAAGGTAAAAATCTCCACTGAGGAATCCAGCATTGCGTATCCGGAGAAGGGCTCCAGGAGGTCGGATTGGACTGGCAGGTTCGTCCCGGTGAAGAAAATCTTCAAAATAAAGACTAAGTCAGAAGGTAACTTTTTAACCGAGGCCATCCGCGACCTGTAGGCGAGCAGGGCTCCATCGCGGTCTGCATGAAACTTTGACTTTGCCCCGGTCGAGGTGCAACCAGATGACCCGATTGGCGCTTTTTGTTTCTAAGCGCTAGAAAAATAATAATTCTTTAAAAATTCATATCTCCGGTTCCCTTTATCCGATTTTATTCGTTTTTGTGTAATTTTAAAGATAAAAATATAAACTATTTTTATAAATTGGTTTTGGATTTTTAAACTGTTTCCTGTGTTTTATTTAATTACTGTTTTGTGATATTTGAATGCTTTACACACTGTCTCCTAAGTTAAGCCTTGACGCTCGTTGCCAAGCTACCAAGGGTTGAGCTGGGGTTAATTTACTGAGACCTAACTGGACCTAAGTGGAGGTTAGTGGCTTGTTGCTAGGTGTAGGTACCTACCTGCCCTTACCAGCAACCCATTTTCCAACATTGTTGGTGGCAGCGGTGGGATCCTGTACTTGTGTTCAGTATCACGTTACAGTTTTAAGTAAAACAAATTAAAAATCCTTTAAATTGTCATAGTGCAAAAATTGTTTTTTTTTAAATTGTTTAAAAAAAAAACTATATATATATTTGGATTAATTTCTATTATAGAATTTTTGTAATTTTTCTAAATTATTGTTTCCAATTTTTGCAAAAAGTTTTTGTTGACACAAAACTAGGGAACCATGGAGCTTGATCTGGCTAGCCTACCCACACTGACAGTAGTCCAGCTTAGGGGGTTGTGTACTGAAAGAGGGTTGCCTGCAACCACTGACCTCAGGAAGCAAGTCCTGATCAAATCCCTGACAGCATGGGCTGAGGCCCAAGAGGTAGACCCAGGGGAAGCTCCAGAGGAGGGAGAAACAGGGGAGGATGCTAGCTCTAACCACTCAGGGGAGGGAGGGCATCTGAGCCTAAGTGAGGATGGGGAAGACCGGTCCTCAGTACATACAGTCACTAGGGGCAGACCCAAAGCTAGTGATGGGAAGGGGGTCCCTTCAGGAGGAGAGAACCCGTCCATCAGAGAAAGAGAGCTGGAGGCCCAGCTTGCATATATAGCTTTGGAAGCAGAGAAGCTGGCCCTAGAAAAGAAAAAGTGGGCAAACAAAGAGAAAAGAGATGGTGCAGCGACAAAGAAGCTGAGGTGTCCCTGGGTGGGGGTTAGTCCCCTAGATTACCCAAGGGGGTGGTTCCTGCTTATGTAGAGGGGGATGATATAGACAAGTGGTTGGAGGCCTTTGAGAGGGCACTCCAAATGAGAAGGGTTAGGCCTCAATACTGGGGTTCCCTTTTGTGGGAGTTGGTCCCCAACTCAGGGAGGGATAGGCTTCTGACCTTAAGGGGGGAGGAGGCAGATTCGTACCCTAGTATGAAGAGGTGCTTAACCAAGAAGTTTGGTCTGACCCCAGAGCAGTATAGAATGAAGTTCAGGAACATCCGGAAGGTCAATACCCAGTCTTGGGTTGACTTTGTAGACACCTCACTTAAGGCACTAGAGGGCTGGATTATTGGTAACAAAGTAAATACTTATGAGGGGTTATACAATCTGATCATGAGAGAGCACATCTTGACAAATTGTACCCAAGAAAGGTTAAGCCAGCATCTAGTGGACTCTAAGCAGACCAACCCTAGAGAGCTAGGGGAGGCAGCTGATGAGTGGTTGAGAACCAGGGTGGTTGTCAAGTCCCAGGGGGGAGACTCCAAGAAGGGGGGGTCAGGTCCCCAAAAACCTAAGGAGGGAGGTGGTAAGACCACCACAGAGACTCCCTCTGTACCCCAGAACCCTAAGAAGGAGGTGAGTAAATCCCACTCCCACTCTGACAAGCAGAGACAGGGAGACCCAGGGTTAAAAAAGCTCTTGGACAGTAGGGCTTGCTTTGACTGTCAGCAGACAGGTCATTTCAGAGGAGATGCAGCCTGTCCAAAGAAGGTGGTTAGCACTGGGCTGTCCAGTGTAGCCATGGAGGAGGACTCTTCAAATGATGAAGTCCTCCTAGCATTGAGCTGAAAGACAGGACCAGATGGTAAGCTGGTGATCCCTGAGTGTGGAAGTAGGCACTTCCACCCCATTCAGGTGAATGGGATCCCTACCACTGGCCTGAGAGACACCTGTGCCAGTCACACTATAGTGAGTGACCGGTTAGTGACCCCAGATATGTATGTCCCAGGAGAGACAAGGAAAGTCAGGATAGTCACAGGGGAGGTCACCTCCAAACCTGTCGCCATAGTGCCCCTAGAGAGGGAGGGTATCCTTGACTGGTTTAGGGTGGTAGTCAGTGCTGACCTCCCCCTAGATTGTATCCTGGGCAATGACCTCCCAGAGGTGAGTCTGGTCCCAGATAGGGCGGTCGCCCAGGGCGCCCCCCCCAACCCAAAGTCCTGGGGAGTCAGTCCCTACAGTTATTAGACAGGGGTCCCCAAGAAAAGGAAAGAAGAAAAGGAAGGGTAGGCCACTCTTAAAGAGAGTTCCAGGGAGCCAAAGGCCTTCTGCCCCAGTCGGGGGGGAGCCCAGAGTTGGCACTGGTGAGGCCTCACCTGACCCCAAGGGAGTCCTGAGTAGTCAGGCAGCTGTCCAGATGCAGGGTGTTGCCCCTGCACTGACAGAAGGGAGAGTGGAAGGAGGGTGTCTGCCACAGGAGGTGGTAGCCCCCCACTCTAGACAGCAAGAGGGGTGCCAGGACCCCAAAGTTGCCCCTAAAGCAGCTCAGCCACCTGTCAGTGGAGAGCTTAGGGTGTGGTTCTGGGTACTGACAGCTGTCAGTAGCCTCTGCTGGGTGCTAGCCTTCCTGGCAGCACTGTACTTGGCCTGGGAGGCAGACCCCAGGGCCAATAGCAAAGTAGGCCCCCTGACCCTGTTGGTCATGGTGGGGTTGCTCAAGTGTTGGGTGACCTCTTTGGGTAAGCTAGGTGTTGCCCTAGCAAAGTTCGGAGTAGGGGAGGTGGGCACCTCACTACCCAAGTTGGCAGAGAGAGAGGAGGAAGACCCCCCTAGAGGGAAGTTTCAGTTTGAGATGGGCCCTTTCACTGTTGGGATGGCTTCACTACCCAGAGGGAGTGACCCTGACAGGAGGATATAAGGCAGAGTAGGCCCTGCAAAGGGACAGCCAGTTTTCTTCACTGTCTTCCTCGCCTAATAAGCCAGGAAGACTCTCCCAGGGTTGGGCTGAGTCTCCTGGGCGTGTGGGCTGGGGGGGGCTTGTGTGAGAAAACAGGGCTGATTGCAGAGGCCCCCTAACTTTTTGCCCCCATTTTCCACTTTTTGCTGGTGTTTTCCTGACTCTGATGGTGCCCTGGGTACTGCTAACCAGTCCCAGGGCCTGTGCTCTGTATAAAATGGATATGCAAATTAGGCTAATTATAATTGGCTAAGTTAACCTACCTATAAGTCCCTAGTATATGGTAGGGCATGTAGGTTTAGGGACCACAGCATAGGTGGTGCACACATAGGTGCACTGCTGAGGTGCCCAGGGTCATTTTAAAGGCAGGCCTGCCTTGCTGGCTGCTTTTAAATTAAAGTTATATGCAAATTCGACTTTGGAATTAAAAGTAGTTCCAAAGTCTTAAACTACCTTATTTTTACATATAAGTCACCCTTAAGGTGTACCCTATGTGCCCCTAGGGCTGGGTGCCATGTAACTATAAGCAGGGACTTTATAAAAATAGATTTATAAGCCCTGGTGAGGTAAAAACAGCCAAATTCGTTTTTCCCTCATTGAAGTAAATGGCCTTCATAGGCTAGAATGGGGAGACTTTATTTTAAATTTTAAAGTCTCCTTAAATGTTGCATACCAAGAATTTGGTATCAAATTAATTGTTGTAATAAATCCCACAACTTCCAGTTGTTGGATTTAATATAACTTGTTCAGGTAAAAAGTTTTAGACTTTACCTAAAAAGTTGCCAATTTCAGCCCTGCATTGTTTTTGCTGCTGTGCTCTGATTGGCCAGCCTGCAGCAGCTTAGCCAAGCTGCCTTGATGAGGTGTGAAGTGGCCTGGCTTCACACAAAGGAATGTACTTGTGAGAGAGAATCTCCCCTCAGCAGATGGTGAGGCAGGAAGGGGGAGGGCTGCCAAACTGGTCTTCAAAGGCAGAGAAGGACATTTGGAGCACCCAGCAACACCCCCACATCCTGCAACCCCAGACAACTAGGTGCCCCCTTGATTAGATTAGGAAAGGGCAGGAGAGGGGTGTGTTTATGATTTTTAGCCACACCAGTGGGTGGGCTCAGCCAGATGTAACTCCAAAAATCAGATTCAGCCATGATGGATTTTTAGAGAATGTTGCCTTCTGGGATGGATTTTTGCCACACTTCCCAGGAAGTGGTCATCACAGGGGGACGACCCTGTACCTGCTTTTCACCCAGGAGCAAGGATAAAACTGGCAGACCTGCACCCACACCTCAGATCCCCACCAGATTTCAACAAGAAAGAACTAAAGGAGAAGAAGGTCTGCCCTGCTGGACCCCTGGCCTGCACCTGGAACCTGCACTCAGACGGACTGCACCAGCTGCACACTTGGGCTTCACCACAAGAAGGACTTTGCCTGGCTTCAACTGGTTCAAGGAGGGACTCCCTGTTTGCTACAGGTGAAAAATTGCTAACCAGAGTCCCCTGCACCAACTCCTGAAGAAAGCGACCAGCTGACCAGTGCCCAGTGGCCAAAAAGGAGTTTGCGCCAGGTGCATTCTGGGAGTTGTAGTCCGCACCCCCCAAGGACCATCTCAGAACTTCTGGACCCTTGGGGTGAGCTGTGGACCCCAAACGAACCTTAAAAGGACATCTGGGTGAAGCCCCAGAAGTTTGGAGAAGATTTGAGAATTTTTGTAAAAAAGCTCCATAGAGGGACCGACCCGCCGTGGAAATTCTAGCCGGCTTGCCTCAATCACGACCCGGCCTGACTTGGTGGTTCGTCCCGGTAAAGAAAAATCTCCGAAAAAGAGACTAAGGCCCTCATTCTGACCTTGGCGGGCGGCGGAGGCCGCCCGCCAAAGTCCCGCCGTCAGGTTACCGTTCCGCGGTCGAAAGACCGCGGAGGTAATTCTGACTTTCCCGCTGGGCTGGCGGGCGGTCGCCTTCAGGCCGCCCGCCAGCCCAGCGGGAAAGAGGCTTCCACGATGAAGCCGGCTCGGAATCGAGCCGGCGGAGTGGAAGCTGTGCGACGGGTGCAGTTGCACCCGTCGCGTATTTCACTGTCTGCGCAGCAGACAGTGAAATACATTTAGGGGCCCTCTTACGGGGGCCCCTGCAATGCCCATGCCAGTGGCATGGGCACTGCAGGGGCCCCCAGGGGCCCCGCGACCCCCCCTACCGCCATCCGGATCCCGGCGGTCGGACCGCCGGGATCTGGATGGCGGTAGGGGGGGTCGGAATCCCCTCGGCGGCGCAGCAAGCTGCGCCGCCTTGGAGGATTCAATGGGGCGGCGGTACACTGGCGGGAGCCCGCCAGTGTTGCCGGTCCGACCGCGGCTTTACCGCCACGGTCGGAATCCCCATTGGAGCACCGCCGGCCTGTCGGCGGTGCTCCCGCGGTCCTCCGCCCTGGCGGTCTTTGACCGCCAGGGTCAGAATGACCGCCTAAGTCCGAAGGTAAAAAGTTGACCGGGACCTCCCAGCCATCGTATCCGAGAAGGGCTCCATGGACGTCAGATCAAGATCCAGGTTTACCCCGGTCGAAGGATTTTCACCTCGAAAAAACGACTAAGTCCGAAGGTAAAAATCTCCACCGAGGAATCCAGTATCGCGTATCCGGAGAAGGGCTCCAGGAGGTCGGATTGGACTGGCAGGTTCGTCCCGGTGAAGAAAATCTTCAAAATAAAGACTAAGTCAGAAGGTAACTTTTTAACCGAGGCCTCCCGCGACCTGTAGCCGAGCAGTAAGATCTATAGGCAGCCTGACCATGTCAGAGACTGCATAAAGCAAGAGGTGCAGAAAATGTTAGAACTGGGAGTGGTTGAGCACTCTGAAAGTCCATGGGCTTCTCCTGTGGTACTTGTACCAAAACCTCATTCCAAAGATGGAAAGAAGGAAATGCGGTTTTGTGTTGACTACAGAGGTCTCAACCAGGTAACCAAAACTGATGCTCACCCTATACCCAGGGCAGATGAGCTCATAGATACACTGGCATCTGCCAAGTATCTAAGCACTTTTGATTTGACTGCAGGGTATTGGCAGATCAAATTATCAGAAGATGCTAAATCTAAAACTGCATTTTCAACCATTGGAGGCCATTACCAATTCACAGTAATGCCTTTTGGATTGAAAAATGCACCTGCCACTTTTCAGAGGTTGGTGAACACAGTCCTGCAAGGGCTGGAAGCTTTTAGTGCAGCATATCTGGACGATATAGCTGTCTTTAGCTCCAGTTGGGATGATCACCTGGTCCACCTATGGAAAGTTTTAGAGGCCCTGCAAAAGGCAGGCCTCACTATCAAGGCTTCAAAGTGCCAGATAGGGCAGGGGAAGGTGGTTTATCTAGGACACCTTGTTGGTGGGGAACAGATTGCACCACTTCAGGGGAAAATCCAAACTATTATAGATTGGGTTCCCCCTACTACTCAGACTCAGGTGAGAGCCTTCCTAGGCCTCACTGGGTATTACAGGAGGTTCATTAAGAACTATGGCTCCATAGCAGCCCCTCTCAATGACCTTACATCCAAGAAAATGCCTAAAAAGGTATTATGGACAGCAAACTGTCAGAAAGCTTTTGAGGAGCTGAAGCAGGCCATGTGCTCTGCACCTGTCCTGAAAAGCCCTTGTTACTCTAAAAAATTCTATGTCCAAACTGATGCATCTGAATTAGGAGTAGGGGCAGTGCTATCACAACTTAATTCTGAGGGCCAGGATCAACCTGTTGCTTTTATTAGTAGAAGGTTGACCCCTAGAGAAAAGCGTTGGTCTGCCATTGAGAGGGAGGCCTTTGCTGTGGTCTGGGCACTGAAGAAGTTGAGGCCATACCTGTTTGGCACTCACTTCATTGTTCAGACAGACCACAAACCTCTACTTTGGCTAAAACAAATGAAAGGTGAAAATCCTACATTGTTGAGGTGGTCCATATCCCTACAGGGAATGGACTGTACAGTGGAACATAGACCTGGGAGTAGCCACTCCAATGCAGATGGACTTTCCAGATATTTCCACTTAGACAATGAAGACTCATCAGGTCATGGCTAGTCTTATTGTCCTTCGTTTGGGGGGGTTGTGTAGGAAAGTACCATCTTGCCTGGCATGTTACCCCCATTTTTCACTGTATATATGTTGTTTTAGTTGTATGTGTCACTGGGACCCTGCCAGCCAGGGCCCCAGTGCTCATAAGTGTGCCTGAATGTGTTACCTGTGTTATGACTAACTGTCTCACTGAGGCTCTGCTATCCAGAACCTCAGTGGTTATGCTCTCTCATTTCTTTCAAATTGTCACTAACAGGCTAGTGACCAATTTTACCAATTTACATTGGCTTACTGGAACACCCTTATGATTCCCTAGTATATGGTACTGAGGTACCCAGGGTATTGGGGTTCCAGGAGATCCCTATGGGCTGCAGCATTTCTTTTGCCACCCATAGGGAGCTCTGACAATTCTTACACAGGCCTGCCACTGCAGCCTGAGTGAAATAACGTCCACGTTATTTCACAGCCATTTTACACTGCACTTAAGTAACTTATAAGTCACCTATATGTCTAACCTTTACCTGGTAAAGGTTAGGTGCAAAGTTACTTAGTGTGAGGGCACCCTGGCACTAGCCAAGGTGCCCCCACATTGTTCAGGGCCAATTCCCTGGACTTTGTGAGTGCGGGGACACCATTACACGTGTGCACTACATATAGGTCACTACCTATATGTAGCTTCACAATGGTAACTCCGAATATGGCCATGTAACATGTCTATGATCATGGAATTGCCCCCTCTATGCCATCCTGGCATAGTTGGCACAATCCCATGATCCCAGTGGTCTGTAGCACAGACCCTGGTACTGCCAAACTGCCTTTCCCGGGGTTTCACTGCAGCTGCTGCTGCTGCCAACCCCTCAGACAGGCTTCTGCCCTCCTGGGGTCCAGCCAGGCCTGGCCCAGGATGGCAGAACAAAGGACTTCCTCTGAGAGAGGGTGTTACACCCTCTCCCTTTGGAAAATGGTGTGAAGGCAGGGGAGGAGTAGCCTCCCACAGCCTCTGGAAATGCTTTCATGGGCACACATGGTGCCCATTTCTGCATAAGCCAGTCTACACCGGTTCAGGGACCCCTTAGCCCTGCTCTGGCGCGAAACTGGACAAAGGAAAGGGGAGTGACCACTCCCCTGACCTGCACCTCCACTGGGAGGTGTCCAGAGCTCCTCCAGTGTGCTCCAGACCTCTGCCATCTTGGAAACAGAGGTGCTGCTGGCACACTGGACTGCTCTGAGTGGCCAGTGCCATCAGGTGACGTCAGAGACTCCTTCTGATAGGCTCCTTCAGGTGTTGCTAGCCTATCCTCTCTCCTAGGTAGCCAAACCCTCTTTTCTGGCTATTTAGGGTCTCTGTCTCTTGGGATTCCTTAGATAACGAATGCAAGAGCTCATCCGAGTTCCTCTGCATCTCTCTCTTCACCTTCTGCCAAGGAATCGACTGCTGACCGCGCTGGAAGCCTGCAAAACTGCAACAAAGTAGCAAAGACGACTACTACAACTCTGTAACGCTGATCCTGCCGCCTTCTCAACTGTTTTCCGGGTGGTGCATGCTGTGGAAGTAGTCTGCCTCCTCTCTGCACTAGAAGCTCCGAAGAAATCTCCTGTGGGTCGACGGAATCGTCCCCCTGCAACCGCAGGCACCAAAGAACTGCATCACCAGTCCCTTGGGTCTCCTCTCAGCACAACGAGTGAGGTCCCTTGAATCCAGCAACTCTGTCCAAGTGACTCCCACAGTCCAGTGACTCTTCAGTCCAAGTTTGGTGGAGGTAAGTCCTTGCCTCCTCATGCCAGACTGCATTGCTGGGAACCACGACTTTTGCAGCTACTCCGGCCTCCGTGCACTTCCGGCGGAAATCCTTTGTGAACAGTCCTGCCTGGGTCCACGGCACTCTAACCTGCATTGCACGACCTCCTAAGTTGTCCTCCGGCGACGTGGGACTCCTTTGTGCGACTTCGGGTGAGCACCATTTCACGCATCCTCGTAGTGCCTGTTTCTGGCACTTCTCTGGGTGCTGCCTGCTGCTGAGAGGGCTCCTTGTCTTGCTCGACGCCCCCTCTGTCCCCAGACGCAATTGGCGACATCCTGGTCCCTCGTGGGCCACAGCAGCATCCAAAAATCCTAACTGCATGATTTGCAGCTAGCAAGGCTTGTTGGCGGTCTTTCTTCAGGAAGATACTTCTGCACGACTCTCCATGGCGTGTGGGGTCCATCCTCCAAAGGGGAAGTCTCTAGCCCTTGTCGTTCCTGCAGAACCTTCAGCTCCTACTGTCCAGTAGCAGCTTCTTTGCATCCACAGCTGGCATTTCCTGGGCATCTGCCCATCTCCGATTTGCTTGTGACTTTTGGACTTGGTCCCCTTGTTCCACAGGTACCCTCGACTGGAAATCCATCGTTGTTGCATTGCTGGTTTGTGTCTTTCCTGCAGAATTCCCCTATCACGACATTTATGTCCTTTGGGGAACTTTAGTGCACTTTGCACTCACTTTTCAGGGTCTTGGGGTGGGCTATTTTTCTAACCCTTACTATTTTCTAATAGTCCCAGCGACCCTCTACAAGGTCACATAGGTTTGGGGTCCATTCGTGGTTCGCATTCCACTTTTGGAGTATATGGTTTGTGTTGCCCCTATCCATATGTGTCCCCATTGCATCCTATTGTAACTATACATTGTTTGCACTGTTTTCTAATACTATTACTGCATATTTTGGTATTGTGTACATATATCTTGGGTATATTTGCTATCCTCATACTGAGGGTACACTCTGAGATACTTTGGCATATTGTCATAAAAATAAAGTACCTTTATTTTTAGTATAACTGTGTATTGTGTTTTCTTATGATATTGTGCATATGACACTAGTGGTACTGTAGGAGCTTCACTCGTCTCCTAGTTCAGCCTAAGCTGCTCTGCTAAGCTACCATTATCTATCAGCCTATGCTGCTAGACACCCTATACACTAATAAGGGATAACTGGGCCTGGTGCAAGGTGCAAGTACCCCTTGGTACTCACTACAAGCCAGTCCAGCCTCCTACAACAGGAGACCAAGGATCAAAAGGATTAGGGGCAGCATTACCTGGGAAGGATGACTAGAGAGACTAGAACCCGGAAATAAAGAGCCAGGAGGTTTTTGGGCTAGATTGAACTAGAAGTTCCTTAGAACTAAAAAAGTTTAAGAGGATCTGTGGCGGGCCAGGGTAAATTAATTCAGAGCTATGAGAGCAAGGAGCAAGACAATTAGGGCCAGGAGAATCAGGACAAGATTCAAGAGGAGTACGAAGATACAGGCCTGCAGGGCAATGGCCAGGAGGATGAGGAGATGTGGATAAGCAGGACAGTGACTAGAAAGACCAGGGTGGCCAGTACCAAGGGCACCGAGAAGTTAGTGCAAGTAGGGCCAGGCAAAGTGAAAGGATTATCATCAAAGGACCGTAAATTGGCCTAAGAGTGTCATGAGGAACAAAACCTAAGGGATTAGGGTTTGGATTACTAAGTGGGAAGAAAATTCATTACAGGTAGCAGGACCATGGTGAGGTGGATCAGATGTAAAAATGTCAATCAAAGTTTGAAAACCAAGGGGACTAGACAGTAGTAGCCAAGGGGACCAAGAGCAGCCAAACTCTGGAATCAGCTCCCTGCCTCCCTTAGGTTTTCAGTAGATCCTTTACATTTCAAGAAAGCTTTAACTAAAAATGTGGCTGTTTTCTCTGTACATATCTTAGTAGTTTTCCGTTGGCTCTGCAGCTGTTATTTTCTGGGTATTTTAGGCGATCAGTGCCAGTATACTTTCTTGGTGATAAGTGTGCTCTATAAATATAAATATAAATATAAATATAAATATAAATATAAATATAAATAAAATGAAAGAATAAACAATCAAACTATAAGGACCATGAAGAGGAGGGTTAATCAGGACAGAATCTCAAAAAGCACAAGGACTATGAAAAACAGGAACATTGAGGTAAAGAAGATCAGTACCTTTAGTATCAGTACCAAGAAAACCAGGGTAAGGAGGAAAAGGAGGAACCTGGCAGAGGGGCTATAGATGGCAATAAGGAATTGAGACAGCAATCAGTTGAGATCAGCAAAAATGGTCAATAGATAACAAATTTGAATGAAGGGCTATGGCAATCAGCATCGGAAAGCTCAGGGTCAAAAGAAGGCTCCAGTGAGCAGAAGAGGGGTGAGAGATGCTCCAGATAGATTATCTCAGATGGCCCAAAGAGGGACTCTGAGAAACAAAAGGCTCTGATTGCCATCTGTGGCAGCACTGGGAACCAAGGCCAGCAGTGATAGCTGCAGAAGCAGATGGGCAGTCTGTGAAACTTTGAGGTCTAGATGAAAAGTGTTAAAGATACATGTGTGGCAGAAGTATTCAGAAGTCAGCAAAAAGGCACTGAGTGCCAAGTCCAGTAGAGTAGTCTACATGACTCCCAGGCCTTTGTGCTGAAATTCAATGGGTGTGCATGTATTGTAGACATGTAGCAAATGTGTAGTAATAAGACTCCTTTTGTGGTGAAAGTCTAAGTGCATGGACTAGTGGGATGCATGTTGCATCATCTGATGGGAGAGTAGGTACAGCTTCCCTAGACAGTAGAAATGTATTGACTACATCTCTGCGGGTGGAGTATTGAGACCCAGAACTGAAGTGAGAGAGGATAGAAAACCATCTACTCACATACTTTTGGTGAGGTCCTTGTTAGCACAGAGCTGCTGATTAGCTCTTGCTGAGTAATGACATAGGGTAAATCATTAGAGTGAGGATTACAGATGTTCCTTTTGTTTAAAAGCAGAGTTACCATTTTGTCTGTGCCAGATGACAGATCATGAAGGGTGATGACAGCCAGGTGCTGAAATATCACACTTTATGATGTCCTTGTTCTGGATGTTCCTGCTTGGATCCAGGACTGTTGCTACCACTTTGGAGGCCATAGTCTAGCTGTGTTTGAGATACAGCCAGAAAATGAAAGTGAATCAGCACAATTCAGTCCTGAAAAGTCAACATACCCTACCTAGGAAATGAATATAAAAGTAGAACTGTGAAATGATCAGACCCTATTTCACAAAAAATAGAGGCAATAAAGTGTCTCTGTTTATTCAGTGTCTTATGTCTTACAATGTTTTAAGAAAGTCAATAAGTAAGTTTTTATGCTTCTTTTCTTCTGTGTCTTTGATATCTATATGTATTTGTTTAAAAATTAATTCATATTCCAATGACATTTAGGCCCGTATTTATACTTTTTTTAGCGCCGCATTTGCGCCGCTTTTTGACGCAAAACGGCGCAAACCTACAAAATACAATGGTATTTTGCAAGTTTGCGCTGTTTTTGCGTCAAAAAACGACGCAAATGCGGCGCAAAAAAAGTATTAATATGGGCCTTAGTTCATTTAAATTTAGTCTAATTCTCTTGTATGTGGTTCCTTGATAGAATACTTCCTTTGATGGCCTCACAGAGTAGAGGGCATTTGAGAAACTATTTTATGCCACACACTCTAGTACGGTAAAACCTGACTATAACAACAGCTCAAAAAGAATGACCTTGCCACCCTTGCAAACTTCCAGTATATGGGGCTACTTTTTTGTTTTTCAAAAACAACTCCCCACTTTGTGAAAACAAAAAAACTTTTGAAAAGTTTGCAAACAGGCCATCATGCCATACCATCTGTCAAAACTTTCATGCATAAACAAAAAACACTGTGACAGCAGTGACTGTTAATGTAGACAGTTGTCCACTGGGCTGGTGGTTAACCCTAAATATGGCAAGCAGAGGTCTATCAGAATGGCAGAAGTATTGTCCTCCACCATCCCAACAGAGTTAGTTCTATCCACCAAACGAAATCAGGCCTACAGTTATTCTGCCTTCTGTTATGAGATTGGATGAAGCCTCCATTGACTTAATAATGTACCCTATGCAATTGTTTGTTTTGATAAGATCGCTCTAAGTATCAGATGGCACTGTTTCCCTGGGATTTAGTTTTTGCTTTTACTACTACAAATAACTGTTTTGAGGTGTTTTAGGCTGTTTTGTTCAATTTAAGTAAAGAAGAATGAATACTTCCAGAATGTGCAGTTTTGTTACAGAAAAAGAGGAGTTCAGATAACATGGAACCTTTTGGTAATCCTATACCTGACCCTAATGCATTCCCATGGCTTTGTGAGTAAGAGTAGTACATGTCTTTTAGAAGAGTAAACAGCTTCAACTATGCTTGTAAAGGTTATCATCACTTTTATCATTAGCTATCTCTGCAGGTAAATGTATTGGAGTAGGAACATTTTTGGACCATGTAACAGCTCAATGAAGGGCCTCCAAAGTTGTTGTGTCTTGGCCATGGTGTATTCTAGTGGCATTCTGTTGCATGTCTGTCAAAATAACTTGGAAACATTCAGACATTTGGGACTTTTAGACCATTAATTTAGTGTTTGCATCCAAGCCTGTTATAGCATTAAGGCCCTTGTACTGTAAATGTTTCAGGTCTGTGACAAGAAAAGTGCTTATCCTTATTTAGATAACAATTTTTATGAATTGGACTCATAAAATTATTTTGTTATTGTTTCTGAATTGAAAATAGGAGGGGCCAATAAAGAGGTTTCACTCCCCTTTTTGAATCAGAATTGAATTTCATGGTAGTTTATGACTTCAATTGCTGTCGCAAATCATTAATGAGTCAACGACTCCTGAGTTGGGGTGGTAACTAAATGGCAAATTGGAAAGGGTTCCCTGAGGACCTACTTCCCCTACTTAAAGGGGAGAAGTTTTCCAAAATAGGAGCTTTTTTAATGCAGCACTGGATCTTTCAAAAACAGAGGCTGTTTTGATAAAGAAAAGGTTTCAGTTTTGGAATGCACCCTTAAGGATGGTAGTGTGCTCTCACTTGCAGGCCACCATTCCTTTGATTACAGCCACTCACAGAGGGTCGCAAATTAGCTCCTGCCTAATAAATATTAATTAAGCATGCTGTTCTGCACCCCATTGTTATTCAGTATGTTATGAACCAACCAAACAGTACATAGATTGGTTTGCAAAATTCTATTCCATTTACAATAAGTATGTGCAGAAGTTGCAACCATATTTTGTGATTATATAAATAAATATTAATTCATCGGGACCCTATCTTTCATAAGGAGTTGAATGCCACTTTTTTACACTCCTTGTTTATAGTTCTGCCTGCTGTTAAATGTCTGTTCAAAACTGCATAAGTCACAATAACATAAAATGTAAACTGAAAGCTGTTCCTACCAGCAGCAGAATTTTCTCATAATAATTTGATTCATACCTCTTCCGGATTCATTCCCTTTTTTTTGCTTTAAATGGGTTTCATCCACCAAAAAAAGGTTTAAGAAAAACTAAATCAAACTACTTCAAAACTTACAAATTGCTCAGTCAGAGATCTCGGGCTAATTGACATTGACGCCAATCTCTAATCTACAACGTGAGTGATAAGGTCTGTTTATCTTCTATAAACGTACCACGATCTGTCTGTTAGTCAAAGTTTTCTCCAAGACTGTCTGGTCCCTTTGAAATCTATAAGATAATCAATTCCAACAAAATACAGTTAACGTTTCCTTACTCTTGGAAGAATCATCCTTCTTCCTCTGTTTCCCTCTGTTAGAAATGTGGCCTCTAACTGGTAGATGTTTGCAACCTGTCCAAGTAAGGACCCTCAGTTTAGTCAAGGAAAGGGAGTCACACAGCTAAGGTAACCCCTGCTCACCCCTTGGTAGCTTGGCTCACGCTGTTCAGCCTATCTCAGAGGCAATGTGTAGAGTATGTGTAAACACACAAAGTAACACAGCAAAACCACCACAAACCTACTCCACAGCAGCTTAGAAAAATAGCCAATATTTATCTGGTTTAAACTACACGAAAATAACAAACATATAACATACACAAGTAAAGATACAAATTTTCAAAGATTAAATATAATATAGTGTTAAGAAACACAATAGCTACAACTAGGGCTATCAAAACAGCGTGGCGGAGTCACTTCCAACAGTCCAGCTCCACCTGGGAGGGAGCATGGCCAGCCACGGAGTTGTGTAGACTCCGATTACAGTTCCTTGGAAAACAGTAAGGAAACAGAGGCCTTGTATGGAGGCACAGAGTCAGGGAGGAGAGGCGTCATGGGAGCTGGTGCTGTGTCGGTTCCTTAATGCCATTGTGGAAGTGAGGCATCAGTTCCTTACTGCTAGGCAGTCGAGGTGAGGCATTCTTTCCTTTCAGTTGCAGAACAGGTGATCTGGCATTGGTGGGGAGGCACCGGTTCTGCCTCCCCACAAAAGCCACATCACGTCCTCTGCAATTGTAAGGAACCAACGCCTGCCAAGAAAGCGGGCTGGTGGCTCAGCATCAGGGTCCAAAAGAAGTTGTATATGGGAGATTCAGCCAAGGGTGGGCAGTGCCCCAAAAGAAGAAGGATGGGGAGATCAAGGGAAACACAGACAGGCTCCAGGATAAGGGGGGAGAAAAAGGTTCCCATGTCTCTTCTGATGGGAAGGGGGGACATTCTGGTGGGGAGTGGCCCAGGGCGCCCCATTTCCAAACCCGTTGCTTTGAGTGTTTCCAGCTGGAACAGAGGAAAAGGGACTGTCTGTCCCAAGAACACCCCCACTGGTGACCCCTTTACAGGGGTTGTCAATGTGACCCTGGTGGGGATAATCTCATGGGGCAGATCATAGACCATGTCCTAATCTCCCTTAGTTGGGAGGTAAACTCAGAGGGTGAGTTGGTGATCCCAGAGGGTGGGAGTTGTCACTTTCATCAGGTGAATGTGGAGGGGGTCGCAGTTGCTGCTATGACAGACACCAGGGCTAACTAGACTATGGATGTAGAACATCTAGTTCCCTCAGAGCAGTACACAGGCAAGGTGTGTAGTGTGACTCCAGCCCATGGGCAGGACCTTTTCTGCCATTTGGTTCTGGTGTTCCTAGATTGGAGTGGGGAGGTGACCCAGAGAACGTTAGTTCTCAGATGCCCATAGACTGCATTCTAGGCAATTATTTGCCCTCCATGTCAGGGGAACTGGGAAGGGTGGCTGCCAAAGGTTGTCTAACAGTTCAGTTTTCTGGGAGTACTGCATATAAGTGGAAGGTATAGGACCCCAGAAAGAGAGACATGAGGAGGGAGAGCCCAACCTTGTCCTCTGCTCAGCCTGAAGTACAGACCTTAAGTTAAGTGACCAGTCTCAGGATAGCACCCCTGAACTGGTGGGAGGTGAAGTGGAAAAAGGGTTCAAGGCACCTTGCGCTACTGCCCCCAACTTTTCAAAACCACACAGGCTAGAGACCATGGGATAGTCTAGAGCTTGGTTCATGACACTGACAGCTGTCAGTGATCTTTGTTGGTTTTGTGTACTTGTGGTCAAAGTTTTCCCTGGGCTGGGGACCAAAGTTAGACCCAAGAGGTGGAATGGGTCACTTCACACTGTTGGTCATGGTGGTATTGTCTGCCTAGTGGTATGCATCCGTGATCAAGGTAAGGTTAAGTGCTACACAGATGGAGGTCACAGATGAAGAGAAGGATTTGCCCTGGATGAGTTCAGTGGGTCCTGATAGTGAAGATGAAGGGATTCATCTGGGTTCAGAGAGGTGTAGAACTGGCAAGAGCCCCTGCAGTAGTGGGCTATTGTCCACGGTCTATTGCCCTAAGCAGGGAAGTCCTGAAAGGTATTGATTGGCCTACCTTGGCTTTAGGCTGGGAGGAGGTTGTGTTAGAAATGGGCCTTTTTGATGGTGATCCCCAAACTTTTTTCCTCTGACCTCCTGTTTTTTACCCTGTGCTGAATTTGTTTTGCTGACTTTAGGACTCTGGGTACTTTACCACTGCTGACCAGTGAGAAAGTGCAAGTGCTCCTTGCCTAAATTGTATTGGTGTTTGGTTTATCCATGACTGACATATTTTATTTACTAGTATGTACCTAGTAAAGTGCACTACGTGCGCCCGGGGCGTGTAAATCAAATGCTACTAGTGGGCCTACAGCACTAATTGTGCCATCCATATGAGTAGCCCTGTAAACATGACTCAGACCTGCCAATGTAGTGTTTGTGTGTGCAGTTTTAAACTGCCTTTTCAAACCTTCCTTTTTACTACATGCAAGTCACCTCTAAATTAAGCCCAAGGCAGCCCCCTGGACAAGGTGCAGTGCATTTAAAAGGTAGGACATGTGCTGGTGCGCTTCACATGTTCTGATAGTGAAATGCTGCTAAGCTCTGTTTTCACTATTGCAAGGCCTACCTCTCCCATAGGGTAACATAGGGATAGCCTTGAAATACCTTAAGTGTAACTTCCCATTGGGAGCAAATAGAGATTTGGAGTTTGGGGTCTCTGAACTCACACTTTAAAAATGCATCTTTTGGTGAAGTGTTTTTTCAACAGTGAGTTTGAAAACGTCTCTTTTCCAAAGTGGGCATTTTCTTGCTTAACCGTTCTGTACCTCTGCCTGTCTCTTGAATACACTTCTGGGTGAGGATCTCATTTGGGCTGTTTGCTCACTCACTCAGTCACACAAAGGGAGCTGAGGTGTGCCCTGCATATCCTGCTGGCCCATCTCCAGGCTTATGGGTCTTCCTGAGCTAGAGTGGTGAAAGGAGTTGACACTTGCACCTGGATATGGCTGTGTCTGTGCTCACACAAAGAAGTCTCCAATCCTCTTGAGTGTGTCTGGTGTCAGGGCAAGGAAAGGCAGTGTCTTGTACTAGACCTCTAATGCCACAGATTTAGAATCCTTCCGTACTCATTACATTTTGCCAGGAAAAAGAGCTGAATGCTGTAGGAGGGACTGCCACTCTGCCTGTTGCTTCGCTGTTCTGGCCTGCTGCTTGCTGCTTTTGTCCTGGGAGTGAAAGGACTGGACTTGGATTTTTTCATCCTGCTTCCATAGGTTCTCCAAGGGCTTGGATTGAACTTGCTTCCTTTTAAGAAGTCTCAGGAACTTCACCTGGGCTCTCTTGCTGAGAGTCTTCACTTGCCATTTGGTGCCAAATCTAGTTCCTGGGCCCTTGGGAGTGAGTTCTAGTGTAACAATGAAGATACTAGTGTATTGATGTCCAGAACGACTTCAGGACTGGCGCCGGTTTCTGACTCCATGCCCTGCCTGCACTGAAGCCGTGTTCCTCACTGAGTTCAAATACCACAACCTTCACTACAGGCCCAACTCCACAGCAACGCCTCCGAAGCACTGCCACAGCGTGAGTCCAGAGTACTGTGTCACTGACATCCACAGCACCCATCTCCTTTATCGCACCTGTGACCTGTGTGGTGTGATTGCGACACCACAAAGTCGACGTCTCACGTCTTGACCTGCTGGATCTATCTAACCCACCTTGTCGTAAGGAAGCAATGCCTCGCTGCCAACACCGCGTCACCTCCCCTGCAAATGTAAGGAGCTGACACCTCACCTCATCTGCCTAGAAGTGAGGAACCGATGCCTCACCTCCCTGGTGGTAGTAAGGAACTGATGCTGCACTGGCTCCAGCAATGTCTCATCTACCCTACGGTGTGCAACATCTTTGTTTCCTCATCATTTTCCAATCTACTGTACCCGAGGTCCATGCAACTCTATGATGGGCATGCACTCCCTCGCAAGCAGCATCAGACTGTTGGAAGCGACTCAGTCAAAAAGCTGAGATAGCACCGTTTGGAACTATTGTGTTTCTAAGTGTTATATTAAGATTTCATCTTGAAAATGTGTATCTTTACTTGTGTATTTGTATCTTTACTTGTGTATGATAGAATTTTGTTGTTTTCGTCTTGTGTAAATATTGGCTATTTTTCTAAATAGTCATACTTTTGTGATGTTTTCACTGTGTTACTGTGTGTGTCTACAAATACTTTACACATTGTCTCTGAGATAAATCGAACTGCTTGAACGAAGCTATCTAGGGAGTGAGCAGGGGTTATTTTAGCTGTGTGACTTCTTTACCCTGACTGGAGTGAGGGTCCGAACTTGCATAGGTTGCAAGCCACTGCCAACTAGAGACCCCTTTTCTAACACCCACTTAAAACCTTTTCTATGGCGTAAAATACTTATTGATTGTCAACCTGTGTATGAAGTTCAAGAGATTTGTAACTCCTGATATCTTGTGGGAAAATTAGAATACTTAATTTACTGGAAAGGATATAATCCCTGCAACCATTCTTGGGAAGGGGATGAAGAGTGTTTCACTCATGGACAATGCAGAGGTGGATTTTCGGTGCGTCTTTGTGCTGCTGTATCCCTTCCTTCTGGGCAAGGATTCTATGACGTCCATACCCAACACCATATTTGTTTTCTTGCACATACCAGGTTTCAAGACAGAGCAGCAATTTGTGGGGTGACTTCCTGCATGCTGACTCCTGGCGTATGCTGTATGCAGAAAAAAACATGTTTTAATCAGACATCATGTACTTATCTTGTTTTTTTTTTACACATTGTGAACAAAATTAATTATTTTTTGTTAAATATTATTTGTTTATTTATTTTCCATCTAAAATGGCCAACACCATCCCTTGAATAGGTCACTTCCTGATTTCTCCCTGTAAAAGGAGTTCTAATGTGGATTCTAGTTGCGTCACAATTGTTCCTGTATCATTGTTTGCTCTCAGAATTACATTGGACTCCATGCCTCTTTGCTTCCTACTATTAATTCTGCGTGTCTCTTAGCCTAGCTTGGTTTGATCAGCAGGAAGTTTTTTCTCGTCGCTAGTTTTTCTTCTTTTGGCTGGGTTATCTGGCATCCAGTACATCCAGTACTGTCTCTTTAATTAAACAGCCTCATTTTCATATGAAGAAGACTTTGCAAGTGTCACCCAGAAGTCCAGCTCTTGACAGCTATTTGCATGGCTACTGGCAAAGTTGTGCATACTGCCTGCTATTCAGCCAGTCACCATGTGAATAATGATGTTTCTTTTCTATTTGCAAGACCAACAGCCAAATAGTAACAGTTTTCTGCTATTTAGGCTGCAGACAGCTAAATATTGATATTTATTTGCTATTTACCATGCTACCAGTCAAAAATTGTATAATTACTTCTAACTAACCAGCGGCCATATAAATTATTATGTTTATTTGCTATTTGCATGATTGCTAGCCAAATTGTACAGAATATCCGCTGTTTTGCCAGCAGCTATGTAATGAATGATGTTTATTTGCCGTTTGCTTGTTTGCTGGCCAAATTGTTCATAATCTCTGCTATTTAGTCAGTGGCATTTAAGTAGTGAAGTTTCCCTGTTTATGTACCCCGGGTAGCTGAGTGGTGCAGAATCTTCACTATGTAGTCAGTGGTCAGGTATCTAGTGATGTTTTTCTACTATTTGCATGGTTGCCAGCTACAAATTTCTGAATCTCTATTATTTAGGTAGTGGCCCAATAAATAGTGAAGTTTCTATGCTTTTTTTAAGATTGCCTTCAATATTTACATGGCGGCTGGCAGATTAGCTGCTATGATTATTATTACCTTTGTCCCTGGGGCATTGCAGTTATGGCTGTTTTGCACTTCGCCGTGTGGAGGCACTCCACATTGACAACTCCTTTTTTGCATTAATACTGGTAATGCTGTTTCATGACCTGAGGGGATCACTGCTGGTAATCTTGCAATATTGGTAACATTGCATAGGTGGCGACTCATGTAATCTTGGATATCATCGTCAATTTTATAACACTATTAATAATAGTAGCTCATTATGGTTTTCATTGAACTTAAATGGCTCTTATTACGGAAAATAAAGGAAACCCCTGAGATATTGCATTCAGCACTGTTTCATTTGGTGCCCAGAGTTTTTTCAAGAAACTATAATTTACAGGCAAGGCTGCTTTATTGTGCCGATCATCCCCAAATGTTATTGTGCTTTTGGGGACATCCTCTAGCAATCTATATAGGGTGTACTCTGCAAATATCCAAGGCACCTTTCCGTTTGATAAAATATGGGGCTTTGGGTGTCTGTTTTGTGCAAGCCTTTCTGTTCAAGGGTGAGCTCCAAACTGTCTTGTACCTAGTGAAACACAGGTCTTCTAAGATATTTATCAGTGCATATGTTGCCTGAATGTTTTGATGATTATCTCTGCTAATGTAGCGTAAAGGAGATTAGTGGTGTGAAAAATAAGTACAATTTATGGAAAGATAATATGGTGAAATCGGTAAAAATTCACAAAATTACACTTCATTTTACAAAATCAACCTGTAGCATCTCGTGTTAAAAATGATGCAAAAATTAATTTCATGTTAAGAAAGTAACATAGTACATACAATTTTGATTAGGGTATGGTACTGCTCTCCGAGCCTTCTCCTGTCTACATGTTCCCTCTTGTTTTCCTCACCATCCAATTTGAAACTGACCCACTTCCTTTCCAATTCTCCCATTTTTCCAACTTTTCTCACTTTTTATGTACTTTCCCTGCTCAAGTATTTTTATATTACATTTCTCCCTTAGTCATGGTAAGGGCAGGTTGTGGATCCCTGAACACCACTGCTACCAGCTTCCAAATGCACTGTACATACATGACCCCTTGCAACAGATTTTCTGAGGAGATGACACCACTTGTTTTATGGTGAAGCACCACCACCCCCCTTGTTTGCACCAGGCAGCAAAACTAGTGAGGTGTACAGCTTTCCCGAGAGGAAGCTGTGCTAGTGGAAAGTGAGTTGAATGCATGCACCGCCTCCTGTTTCCCATCTTCAAAAACTTTTTCAAAGTCAATTGGGCCATGAGATCCTCAATTCATGAATTCTAGCAAGTCCCTCCAGTGTGGATTCATGGATCAATTGTCTTTACCCATAGATCATAAAAAAATGTTTTAAAAAATGATAAACATGTGGTCAAATACAATTACGCTGTGGGTTGGCTGCAGGTATGCTAGCAATGCCCACCTCGTACACCATCGCCTAGTGCAGTCTTCACAGACTCATGGCACTCAGCTTCGGAGGGATTAGTACTGCTTAACTCATAGACCACCACCAGGTGCAAGCTTCTTAGTCACAAGGGACCATCTGACTAGGTACTCGTACCAACCTCCCATTACACTACCAACAGATGCAAGCTTCATAGATTCAAGGGGTTTAGATTTGGAGGCACTAGTATCACTTGCTCCATACACCATCACCAGTTGCAAGCTACACAGACTCAAGTTGCCTGGCTGCAGAAGTACCTGGCTGCAGAAGTGCTAGTAATGTCCACCTGGTACACCTCGGGGTGCAAGATCCATAGATTTAAGGAGCCTGGCCATGGTAGTACAAGTAGGGCCCACCATGGAACACCACCACTGGGTGCAAGCTTCATGGATTAATGAGGCCCAGCTCCAGGGGCACTAGTAACACCACTGAGGGCTAGCTTCTTGGACTCAAGGGGCCAAGTTCCAGAAGTGCTAAAACCCCTGGCCAGTACACTACCACCAAATGCAATCTTCACAGACTCAAGGGGCTCAGCTTTGGAGGGGACAGTACTGCCCAACTAGTACACTACCCACAGGTACAAGCTTCATTGACCCTTATTTGGTAGCTGCATAAGTCTTAGTGCCACTGGCCCTGGCTATAGTGGCTAGCTCTTTTTGTACTGTGAATCCAGTATCTTGGCAGAGATGTATGCTTTGGAGGACACAGTCTCTTTTTGAAGCCTTTGATTTGTGTTCATGTGAAGGATCAAGCTGTTGGCCAAAACGTTGCATCTTCATTGACATTTCTGAATGTTTGTTCCACTTTTTGCAAATGATTCTGCAACATGTTCAACAGTGGAATAGGTTGGCCTATTGTATAATCCTCCTTGCTTACTTTCCATGTGAATATCTCATAAAACACTAGCATTTTGATCAGACACTCTACTGTTTCCCATTTGTCAACCTTCGTTATCCTGGCTTTGATAGTTGATTCTCTTCTCCTGTGTTGTGTGTAATTGTTGATACAGCCGAACAGCTCAAACAGGTGTCGAAACATGTAGAATGTAGAGTTCCATCTGGGTGGTACCTTAGGTAAGAGTGGTTTTACAGAGACTCTATTAGCATGCTGTAGTAGCAATCTTTTTCTCATTTTTGGGAGAATGACTGACATAAGTGCAAACCCTGCAACAAATTCCTGGTATGTTGTTAACTATGTCTTCTTTTTTGAGGAAGTCCAGAACATTTAGACTGATGCAATGAGCTAAACATAGGACGCTGAAGTATCCTCATCAGCCAAGGCTTTGGCAATATTAATGACACTGTCAGTGGCAAAACATCCAATGCTGAAACCTATGGGTTGAAATCATTCATAGACCTTGGAATTAAATTCTTACTGGCAGATATTTCTGTTTTCTCTACTAAGGATGTTGCAGGTGTTCCATGCCACTGAATGTCTTGAAAAGCACCAGCAATGGTGAGGCCGTCAGCTAGCCTTTCCATAATACCCTTGAAGGAGATCCAGTTTAATTGATGCACATGCAGTCTGTAGCTTAACTACTGGTTCACATGTCTGTTGTAAGGTGAATTGATAAAACAACCATCTCCTTCATTACTTCACTAACTAACTACCACTTGATGGTATTGATCTAGCGCAGCAAAAGCTGAAAAACAGATATGACTTGGAACTTTCCATTTTGGACAGAAGGTCACAACAAAAGCCAGAAATTAGTATCATTCCAACAGACTTGAAAGTGGGTTATAGCAGCTGTTCATTTCATGAGGATAGCTCCCCAGATGACCTACTGGTAGCAGAAAGCTTTTGGATGACTTTATCCCTTGTTTCCTTGTGCCATGGCAACGTTGCTGATGTCTCACTAAGAGTGATAAACTTTTGTCCACAATATGAAATTTTGTACTTCCTTCTCAACTTTATTGCTTCTTCTCTCACTGCAGCAGCTATCCTTTTGAATTGCTTTTCCAACAGGTTTATATGTTGATTTTTCAGGCAAGCAATTTAGCCCCCATTATCATAATATATCGCCAGAAATTTCTTACAACCGCCTAGTTTTCAACAAATTGTGCAATCTGAAATGTGATCCTCATGTTGACTGAGAGTAATGGAGTCCCAGATGGGGAGGAGCGCTACCCAATAGAGGCAATGCCCAAAAAACATTTTATGGCGGATGTAGGTGGTGGCATTTACCTTTCCCTGAGGAGGGCTCCAGCTTCGGTCGGTATGGTGATTGTTACAGGTTTTGGACTCATGAAAAGATGGAAAAACAGTGGTGTAATGTATTTCTCAGAGTAGGTAGAATAGAAGTAATCTGCACTTTCACTGTGTCACTCGCCACATATACAATCACTGGATCATCTTCCTAGTTACTAAGAATTTCAGAAACCTTCCTTTGCCTTGGTCTCCCACAGCGGGAGTCTTGGGTCCAGTCTTTGTCATGGTCATCTGATGAGTGCTTAGGGAAAGAGGTAGTGAAGAAAGTGTGTCCATTGGAAGAGCACTGGCAACATCCCTCTCTGCATCAAGCTTGACTTCCTTCTCTGCTCAATGTCCAGAAGATCAGATTAAGTAGATTCTAGGTCCATTTGAATTTCCTATGAAGACTTGGTTTATTGCTGGGCCAATTCAATTTCTTATTATCTTTTCTCAATCATGACTACAGTTATTGCAGTACTGAGAGATATCTGCTTTGATAGTGGTACCGTTTTTGATCCGGGGAGATCCTTCTTTCTTGGCAATGGTTTGCTTCTTTGGGGCCACATGCTTTTTTATTGTTGGTCATCAGCATTTACCACAGAGGTCTTTGGACTCTGGTGTTCTCTAATTTACAGACTTAGCTCCATCTCAGTATCCTCTTGTGCACTAGTAGGCAATAGAAAATAAGGCAGGAAAGAGTGACAGTTGGCAATGCAATTCAAATCATCATTGCTATTATAAACATAATCATCACAATATTACATAGTTCAACCAACTATTAAAAAACATGGGACCCAGGAACAGACAGACAAAAGTCAATTAAATTAATTATAATCAGGCATGTACCACAGACTATTACAACCATCCACAGGAACAAATAAATATAAAATTAAAATATATGAAAAAACGAAATGCAAAATAACATGGACTCCTAAAGGGATATAATAATCAATGTTCTTCATGAAATATTATTAAAGTGGCATAAAATAAGTAATTTTAGGACACGCTCACTGGCTCCAGATAATTCTGGTTGTTCATATGGCTAGCAAAGGAGGCAAAGTGTACAAAGACAAAATGGCTGCCTTCCACACACACACACACACACACACACACACACACACATACACACACACACACACGTCCACAACATGGTAGTCTTCTACATTGCAACCTAAGGAACCTGTAGATAAATAGCTGCTTGTGTTACAAACACATGTACTTCACAAAATGGTTGTTACCCACCTTGCAAACAAAGAAGGAGGCTTGGAGAAAATGAATAACACAGCTGCCTTACCTATATACACATTTATACGTATATATATCTACATACATATTACATGGTGGTGGACATCACTGGATAGGTATAGGTAGGACCTCAGTTCTAGGGTGAAATTGATTTTTTGGTGTGCTTACAACTTTAGTGTTACTTCACAAATCTTCACAAATATTTCCAGAAAAAAATGCTCATTCACCCACCTTCCTGGATCGTTTCAGGGTGATCTGTCAATGAGCAGCAGAGAAAGGGGGGGGGGGGGTCACAAACTGAGTTTTCTTTATCAAATTTCCAAAGGGAAAATTAGACATAGCTACAGTTATAATGGCTGAATAGGATTACACCAAATTTGCCAGAAAGATAGATCTTCATCCAGAATGTGTGCTTTGTATGATCTGTTTGGTAGTTTCTGAGAAATTGAAGTTCAAAATGTATGTATACATCAGACCTCTGAGCACCCACATACCCAACAGATCCAACAATAAGATCTGATTGGTTGCCAGCATATCAACAAAAATGATGCAGTACCCATTTTAGGAATCGGGGACTCAGTCCACTGACCTCCAAAAAGAATGAAAAACACATACGGGATGAAAAACACATATGGGATGCCCTGCCCCCTTACCCTGGTGTAGTGGCCTTCTGGCCACTCATTTATTATTCACTACTCAAGATAAGCCTTTTATTGATATTGTGGAGGGCTGCATTGGGCATAGCAGCCCCCCATCAACCATAATAAAAATCACCAAAAATCTCCTGGGTCATTGAATTCATGACCCCAGGAGAGCTTATCTTTAATTTTTAAGGTACTCAAAGCGGGATTTGTGATGTATTTTCCCCAGTTAACCATGATTGCTGAAAAGAAACCATAGACTTGGATGAGCTCAAGAATTCCTGAAAGACAGTTGTCCACTCTAGCGAGATATAGTAGGATATCATCAACTTAGAGGAAGATAGTGTCCTCCCAGTTGCTATCCCAAAAATGCCCTCTTACTAGTGCATCCCTCTAATCCAGTTTGCCAAATGTCCCATCGCCACCACGGATAGCAGCAACAACCCTCATCGGTGACGAGGCCCAAACTCCTCTTGCCTTCTCCATGAACTGCTTATACAGTTCTATATTAACTCACTTATACATCTAAAATAATAGTATTTACAAGAACAGTTATCACCTCACAAATCAAGTCTTTTGTGAGAATACAGTGCATGGTAGAGATGCAAGTTGTAGTTAATATAATGTGGCTACAGCGGAAAACACACTGTGTAAGCAGGTGCGCAAGTTATAATATAAAATGTTGCCTACATTATAAATTAAGGGTATAAGTATCTGTTTAGAGAATACATTTTGTGTGTACTTTAACTTAAGTTTCTAGATAAGGAATACATAAAGTTAGATTAATTTAAAGGTGGTGCGTAAATTATAAATTTAATATATAGCTATAACTTAGGAATTTCTAATGTTTGTTTATTTAAAGTTTGGTCTGTATAGAAATAATACATAAAGTTTCCTAACTAAAACAAAGTTTAAACCATTGTTTTTTAACATTTTTAATAACTTCTTAACAAATTATAGAGTTTATTGTTGTCGCATGGAGTATTATTAAGTGAAGTGTGGTAAAGTAGAGAGGAGGAGAGTATTGTATTGAGTGCTGTCATAAAGTACAGTGTTATAGAGTAGAGCAGAGTAAAGTGGAATGTTGCACAGTGGAGTGGCATATAGTAGACTACCATAGAGTGGAGTGGTGTACAGGGGAGTGGCAAAGAATGGAGTGTTGTACAGTGGTGTGGGGTACAATGGGTAGGGTAGAGTGAAGTGGCATGCAGTGGAGTATCACAGAGTACAGCAGAGTGGAGTGGATTAGAAAAGAGGGGTTTATCACACAGTGGATTATGTTGTTTTGTAGTGAAGTGGCATGCTATGCAGTATATTGGCATGAAGTGCACTAGACTGTATGTGCTTCTTGTATAGTGCAGTGGACTGGTGTGTGATAGAGTGTTGTGCACTGGGTAGTAGGGGTACATCGTGGAGAAGAGGGTTTTAGAGTGTGGTGAGGTGGCATGGAGTGAAGTATAGTGCTGTATTGTGTCACAGAGTGTAGTAGAGTATTGTAGAGTGGAGTTGTGTGGAGTGGAGTACAGTGTGGCACAGTGGGGCAGTGTAGAGTGGAATGCTGCACAGTGCCAAAGAGTGTGGTAAAATGTGTGTAGTGGAATAGAGTATGCTATAGTCGAGTGAAGTGGAGTGGCATATAGTAGAATGGAGTACAGTAGGGTGGCACAGAGTGGAATGTCATACAGTGAAATAGCGTATGGTGTAGTATGGTAGAGTTGAGTGATGAAGAGTGGAATGGCATAGAGTAGAATAGTGTACAGTGGAGTGGTAAAATGGGGAGTGGCATTGAGTGTAGTAGTGTGATGGAGTGTATTAGCACGCTGTGTAGTAGCATAGAGTGCCGTCTCGTAGAGCAAAGCAGTGTACAATGGAGTGTGTTACAGTGTAGTGATGCACAGTGCAGCTGCGTTGAGTGGAGTGTATTAGAATGGAATGGCATAGAGTGGAATAGCATATAGTGGAGTGTCATACAGTGGAGCTTTATAGAGTGTAGCAGCGTAGAGAGGAATAGAGTGAAGTGTAGTGGTGTATAGTCGAGTTGCAGTTTGAATTGGTGTAGAGTGGAATAGTGTACAGTAAAGTGGGGAGAATGGGGATGGGTACAGTGAAATAGCATAGACTGGAGTAGCATTGAGTGGACTAGTGTACAGTGCAGTGGCGTAGAACGGAGTCACTTAAGCTTAAGAACTGCACTTTCATCTGTATTTAAAATTATGATTATATGATCAGGTAGTGAGGATGTATGAAATCAGAGATGACTTAATATAAAATGAAAATGGAAGTCAAAAATTGGGACACTTATTGAACACTTCAAATTTAAGAATTAGTGAGTGTAAATATGATTTGCATCTAGATGAAAAACACATAAGGGCTGTAATTGATAGTTGAGAATAACAGAGTTAGTGGCTTCGTAAACATCCCTGACACTTCACGCTCTGGGTGGTTTGACTTGTCGCACAGAATGGAATTCTTCAAGATTGATTTAGTTTTATGTTTTAGTAATGTAGGTAGTTGGTATCCTTGGTTTGAAATTTGTGTTATTTTTTAAATTTCTGTTAGTTTGTATCTTATTACAACTACCACAATGCATCAGTATGGGTAGCAGTGAAAAGAATATAAATAATAGACATTGAAGAGGGACTTAGCTACTGTGATCAAGATCAGTGGGTCGAACGCATCAGTGGTGGTGGTTGGTGACCCTTGACTGCAAATAAAGAAAATAGTAAACTATTCTCCTGGGGTGCAGTTTTACAGTTGTCTCTATTGCTTCAACTGTTTTGTTTTTGAATATTAAGAGGATATGTCCATCCCTCTGAACTACACCAGCATGAACTAGCGCACCATAAAAAGGACCAGATTGTTTTTTTTTGTATATATATATATATATACATATATATATATTATCCAATAAACAGTTCCTAAATCATCTTTCATTTTAGTGTTAATTTTAATTTTCAACATTATGTCCAAGTGGGCTATTTCCATATTACACCTACCCTCATAATACTACAATATAAAAATCAATAAGGGTATGTAGCCTTAAACTATTTCCCTCATATTATCATAACATTCCGAAGGGCCATAAAGACAACCTATTTTAATGAAATTTTTACTTAATATTGAGACCCCTTCCTGACACCTCAGTCAGTTCCTATCCCTTACTTTATGCTAATGAAAACATGTAATCGCACATGAGAAAAGATACAATAACTTTTTTGTTTTCCTCATCCATATTCAGGAAGAGTATGGATCCAATGTCTTGAAGTCCAATCTTGTGACACATTTATAAAAAAGTGTGCCCACCTGTAATTAAAAACAACAGTTAAAGTTCAATTTATATTCAAAATCAGTGTGAACCCCTTGAACACACTGTAACATAAACTATAAAACAAAACCAACAAAGAACCAACATTAAACTCAATAAAGTATCTTAATCAGGCATTTTAAGCTAAATGTACTGCCAGTTCTCCATCCTTGTTTAGTCATACAGGATCTAAAGTATTAAGGCTGATAATCAGTCTAGACTCCAGTTTTCTCAATTCCAGAGTTCTATTACCTCCTCTTTCTCAACAAAATTCAGTGTTTTCACATTCTGATCATTATACATTTTATAATGTCTTGCAACCGGATAGGTCTTATCATTATGAACTATAGCTCTCATATGCTCCAACACTCTATTTTTTTGCTGTATGGATTTTACTGCCCACATAGAATCCATTACATGGACACTATAAGGCATATACACTATAGCCAGAATTGCAGGAATCATTTTTCAAGATGTATGGTTTAGATGCTCCCGGCAAGTTTACCTCCCTACAATTGCCATTATATTTGCAGGCTTTACAATTCAAACAAATGAAGAACCACCTAATAGATTTTTTTGATTTGTATTTGTGGTAACAAACACTGACTCAATGAATCCTTCAGGGACTTGCTTTACCTAAAATTAAATCCAGAGTATTCATCCACTACGTTTGCCAAAGTTTCATCTGATTGTGATACTGGCCAAAATGTTTGAAATATCTTTTTCACATCACTTATTCAGTTGTGGTGGGTTGTAATAAATCTCATGGGTTCACTTTCTTTTGCATCCTCCGCTTTAACCATCAGCAAATCATCTCTCTCAACTTGATTGATTTTCATCAAAGCTTTTTTGATAGTGGACTCAGGGTATCCCCTTTCCCTAAATCTGTCTGCCATAATTTCAGTCTCCCCTCTAAACGCTGTAAATTTGATGGTACGCTCTGTTTATGTATTCGCACCCCACATGATTCAGAAGAGTATATATATATATATATATATATATATATATCCAAGAAAGAAGTGACTCAAACAGATGATCTCATTAAAGAACAAAAATATATTTCTACTACAACGTTTCAGCTTCCGCCTTCCTCAGGTAGTACAAGATGGTTTGCTCAGTGGCTGCACAGCTGACACTGGTGTGCAGCCACTGAGCAAACCATCTTGTACATATATATATATATATATATATATATATATATATATATATATATATATAGATATAGAGATATAGATATAGATAGATATATATATAGATATATCTAATATCCTACTGGTGATTGCCAGTAGATAGTTATAGGTAGGACCTAGGAAAAACATGTTTTGTTTTGGCAACTCATTCGTTGGCACCACTTGATGAATCTTCACTACTAATACGACAGTTGGTTCAGCTGCTGCCTTCAAGGTTTTGGGGTGATCCGTCGTGTAGGGGACCAAGAAAAAGGGGCGATCCCAAAATGTGTTTTCCCCATGCGTTTTCCCATAGGGTCTCTAGACACGCCTACAGCCTGAACTGCTGAACATAATTACACCACATTGCGCAGGAAGCTTGTCCTTGATACACACTTTGTGCTTTTTGTAATTTGCTGTAAATCCATTTAGTAGTTTTGGAGACATACAAGGGAAAAAAACTATAGATATAGGGATGCAGATTCTCCTCAGATCCACCATGGATGGATGCACAGATCTGCACAGCAGTGCAAGAATCTGCTTGGCTGGTCGCAATCTGATAGGGAAGTTGTGGCTGCCATTTTGTTTTATTAGGGAAATGGTCCCTGGGGCTGAAATGCAGGGGGTAATGGACATGATGGGGTCACAGTTGATGTTCCCTGACCCCACGGGGTTGTGCGAAATGAGGGCACATGATATATGATAGCTTAAAAATGGTGTAATTATTTTTTAATATTTTTCAAGATCCATGGATCCACCCATGAGGTTCAGCATGGCAACCATTGTGGGCATTTCCAAAAGCATTAAAAAAAATACACAATTTTCGGGGTATATTTTACTGTTTGCCCTCACTTCTTACAACACACAATAAATGACCACTGCTGCTCCTGACTATTATAATTAAAGAAATGTAACTCAGATAGATATATACATTCAAAAGAAGATTGGAGCCAAATATTAAACGAATTTAAATTGAAAAAATGCATTACATCATTCAAATTGATTCATGAATACATAGTGATATCATTACCATACATGGTACTCTAATGTTACTGATCAAAAACCTCAATGAATACAGTCCAAACTTATATATTATTCTATTCAACTTACCTGTTGTTTTGCACAAAAACATTCAGCCACCAAATATCCACTCATTCACTCCACACATATCATCCATTCATTCCTGCTACTCAAACTTCAATCAACAAAATAAAAAACCCTAACAATCAACTCCTGACACTGGACTACTATTTATGATTACAGTAGATATATCCAAGTGTACAACATCTGATTACAATATATTTATCCGTTGTTACATTTACGCAATACCACTATGAGGCCCTTTTATCTCACTTGTTATTTGTGGCATATATTGTATTTATCCAAGCTCAATGATTCATTTAGAAAATTATCCAAGGTTTCATAAAATCCATCCATGCACATTTCATCATTTTGTCGTCCAATGTTCAGCGCCTTCAAGTCCAATGTTTAGTACCTACAACACCATGGGGTCAGGGAACCTCTACCCTTAACCCATTATCTCCCTTGGATCCAAAATTGGAGCCCTGGGGATCATTTTATGGTATGTTAAAATGGTGACCACTAGGGCTGAAATATACATGATAATGGATATAAGCGGGTCGGCAAAGAGATTCCTAGACTCCTTCCATTACTATAGATGTGGCTATATACTTAGTAAAGATCAGTAAATGTCTACAAACATTTTTGTGACATTTTTCAAGATCCTCAGATCCACCTGCAGGGCTCACCTCGGCCCCTAGTATAAATCCACGGGTGGATTCACAGATTTCACGAAATATATATATATATATATATATATATATATATATATATATATATATATATACTCATACCAACCAAAGAGACACCCTTGCACTCACTGTCATATCTTAACACTCTCACATAAAGTCTTACACCCAGGCACACAGTCTCACACCCACTCTGACATTTAGACACACCCTTTCACACCCACTCTCACATCCAGGCACACTCTCTCTAACATTCACTCACTCCCCCACCCAGACAAATACTCTCACCCCCATGCACACACTGTCACACCCTCACTCACACCCAAGCACCCACTCTCACACCCAGATGGACACTCTCATGTGCACTCCTACACAGACATTCTCAGAGCAACTCTCACACCCAGGAACGAACTCTCACATCTATGCTCACATCTGGACAGACACTCTCACACCCACTCCAACAACTAGACAGACTCTCTTACACCCAGGCTCACACACTCATACCCACTCTTACACCCAGGCACAAACTCCCACACCCACTCCCACTCCCAGACAGACACTATCAGACCCACTGTTGGACCTGGCCCTGTTTGCAGGGTCATCCCCAAACTTTTGCCTCCTTCCTCCCTTGTTTTCTGACCTGTTTTGTTGGCTTTTGGACTCTGGGCATTTTACCACTGCTAACCTGTGCTAAAGTGCAAATACTATGTGTGTAAGTTGTATTGGTCATTGGTTTATCCTCTGATTGGCATATTTGATTTACTAGTAAGTCCCTAGTAAAGTGTACTAGAGGTGCCCAGGGTCTGCAAATCAAATACTGCTAGTGGGCCTGCAGCACTGGTTGTGCCACCCACATGAGTAGCCCTGTAAACATGACTCAGACCTGCCACTGCAGTGTCTGTGTGTGCAGTTTTAACCCACCAATTCTACCTGGCAAGTGTACCCACTGGCCAGGCCGAACCCTTCATTTTTATACATGTAAGACACCTCTAAGGTAGGCCCTTGGTAGTCCCATTGGCAGGGGGCAGTGTATGTTTAAGGTGGGGTATGTACTGATGTGTTTTACATGTCCTGCCAAATTTGGGTTTCACTTTTGCAAGGCCTATCTCTCTCATAGGATAACATGTGGGCTGCCTTTAAATACTTTTTGAATGCAGTTTCCCTTTGGGAGCAGGGAGAGATTTGGAGTTTGGGGTCTCTGAACTCACAATTAAAAAATACATCTTTTGGTCAAGTTGTTTTTTACACTGTCAGTTTGAATAAAGTGGGCATTTCCTTGCTTAAAACTGCTTGTGTACTCCCTGTCTGGGCCAGACTAACAGTTGAACTGTTTGTGAATCCCCTCAAGACAGTGACACAAACAGAGCTGTGGTGTAGCCTGCACATCCTGATGGGCCATCTGGGCTGGAGTGGAGGGAGAATTGGTCACTTACACCTGAATGGGCTATGCTTGCCCTCACACAATGCAGTCTCCAACCCCCTGGTGTCAGCCTGGAGCCAGGCCTGGGTAAGGCAGGATCTTGTCAATAACAGAAACTTTCCTTTGATGCTTACCTACTTCAAAAGCAGAGACGGGTGTAAGTAGTGGACCCAAACCCCAGATTACTTCTGGATTCAAGAGGAACCTCTTCCAAGGAGAGGAGCTGAAGAACTGGAAGAGGAATACTGCCCCTTTGCCTGTGACTGTGCTTTGCTGAGTTGGCCTGTAGTTGCTGCCTCTGCCTGAAAGAGAACAAAGACTGGACATTGTGGTATATTCCTGCTTGTGAAGAATCTCCAAGGGCTTGGACTGAGCTTACCACCTGTTTTGAAGTCTCAGGGCCATCAAAGACTTCTTCTGCTAGCACTTGGACTCTCTGCTGAGATTCCTGCCCTGCCAAGTGGTATCCTATTCAGTCCCTAGGCCCCTGAAAGTAGAAGCTAGTAGAACAAGGACTGAAATCCACACACAGGAAGCCGTTGAGGGAACATTTTGATGCACCACCTGCAACGCGGCTGTAAAATCGACACACCACCCTCCTCATGGCTGAAATTGATGGACCACCTGCATCACGGCTGGGAAATCGATGCATCACCTGCATCACAGCTGGAGAAACGACACAACACCCGCTTGCGGCTGCTGAAAAACAACATAAACCCTGTGCAGCACAGTTTTCCTTCACCCTGAGGCCAGATTTCTCACACATCATTGCTGGGCTTCAAAGTCAACATGAACCTGCACAGACCCCAGGTGCCCCAACTGGAAAACAAGGCATGGCCTCCCTTGCTTTGTGAGAAAACGATGCATGGCTGACTTTTTTGATGTACACTCACCTAGGCGCCTTTATTTTTGATGCAAGCCAGATACTTTGTGTAACAAAAATGTTTCCATTGTTTTCTATGGAGTAAGACTCTATTATATTAAAAATTCATAAATTTAATTGCATATGTTGTATTTTTGTAGTTTTGGTCTTGTTTGATTTAGATAAATATTGGCTATTTCTCTAAGCTGGAGTGGTATCCATTATGGATTGATTTCACTGTATTACTGTGTGTTTTGGTACACATACTTTTCACATGCCTTTGAGATAAGCCTGACTGATTGTGCCAAGCTACCAAGGGGGTGAGCAGGGTGTTCTCTAATTGTGTATCTCCATGGCTCTGACTAGAATGAGGGTCCCTGCTTGGATAGAGTGCAAAACTGTCTGCCAACCAGAGACCTCATTTCTAACACCTACTCTAACACCCACACAGACAATCTCACTGGAACGCTCACACCTAGAGACAAACTCTCATATTCACTCTCACATCCAGACAGACACTCTTACACCCTGATATGTACTATTAGACCAATTGTCCCACCCACAGAGATACCCTCGCATCCAGACAAACTGTCTGACACCCCCTCTCACATCAAGAGAGACACTCCCACACCAACCCCTATACCCAGAGACAAATTCTCACATCCACTCTCACACCTGAAGAGACACTTTCACAGCAACTCTCACATACACAAACTCTCACATTCATGCTCACACCCAGACACACACTAACACGCCCACTTTCACACCTAGACAGACACTCTCACACCCCTCTCAAACCCAGGCATGCACTCTAACACCCATTCTCACACCCCGGCTCACACTCTAATACCTACTTTAACACCTAGACAGACACTCTCACACCAACTCTCACACCTAGGAACACACACTCACATCCATTCTGACATTCAGACATACCCTCTCACACCCACACAGACACTATCACATCCTCTCTCACACTTAGACATACACTCTAGCACCTATAACGACAGTCACACAGTCTTGGTTGGCCACAACCTGACAAGTAAAGTCATTGCTGTCATTTTGTTTGTTTCAGGAAAAGGTACTTGGGGCTAAAATGTATGCAGGAGTGCATATTAGGAGGTCATGGAAGACGTTTCCTGACCCCAGGGACTTAATATTAATGTGACACAATAGTTAATTTTGGGTAAAGTTTTAAAAATGTGTTTTATTTGTGGTTTTCAAAAAACATGGATGGATTCGCGGATACTAAGTAAATAAAAAAAATATGAATTAAAAAAACAAATAAATATATCTATGGTAAAAGGATTGAAAAGAGCCTTTGTTTTTATGATGTGTATGTGATAACTACACATAAAGCAAGTTGTAGTCTCTCACGTTCTGCAGGAACACCCTTTCACCTTTGTCTGTTAGATGAACTCCATAATTTCTTTATATACCACCCATATCAAACCGTAATTTATTATGGTCTGTAAAGCTCATGTTATGATCTCCGAGGAATGCAGAAACTGCTTAATTAACAGGTTTTCTGCGTTTGTCTAAGGCAGTGTGTGGGAAAAGTATCAATATTTTTCCAAAGGTATCTTTCATTAGGATTTCCAATCCTCCTCCATTACCAAAACAGTGTAGAATCATGAGGTCTGGATGTTGGCAATCCGTAATGGTTTCAACCAAAAGGAGCAATTGATGCCACTTTATCCCACTCTGGCCAATCCAAGTAATATCCACATTAGATAAACCCAAATCCCTGTCAATGCCACTTTTTCTAGCAGTCTTTGTAGCCAAAAACACAAAGCTATGATCCACAATCAATAATTTGAGGATTCGGGAAGGAAGCTGGTGTACCACACAGGACAAGACTGCAGTTGAATGAGGCAGTTTTGAAATTAAATGCAGTTGAAATGGAGGTTAATAGTTACAATTTGAAAGAACACATTTGATTGGTTGTTGTAAGTATGTTGGTGCATGAAGCTAGGTAGTGATATTGCAAGAAAAGTAAGAAGATGTCGGATTGGCTTTGGAGAAATTGCAAAAAGTATTGGTGTTTGTGATATTCTTTTTTTATTTTTTTATTCAACCACACACTACATTTGATTTAGAAGAAAGCATGGTGATCTCAGAAACTGTGAGGAACGTGTGACCTATTGTTGCAGCAGAATGTTGCAGAATATTTTACCATGATAGCCCAACTAGAGAAGCATGGGGTGGGGTAATAAAAAAGACTAGACTGTATTCATGGTTCTGGTGGAAAGAACATATTTTAAAGTTTGATTTGGTGTTAATATATTTTTCGATAAAAGCAGGTGTGCATATGACATTGGTTTTGAAAAGATAGCAAAAATGTATTTTGTACTCCCACGTGGATCCACGGATCCCCTGCAAAGTTACACAGAAGGCCGCGCTGAACGCCACAGCGGATTCATGGATCTGGCAAAATCCCCTATCAAATTTGGCTATCCTTTGAGGAGTGTTGGAAAGGATTAATGATAGCAGCCAGTCATAAGTGGTATAAGATAAGTTTAATATGATAGGGAAATTGTGATTGGTTTTCTGACTGAGTAACCTTGAAAGCAAAGTTGAAAAGGTTGCCCTAATGGTTTGCCTTGTATAAAAGAGATGTACCAATTTTCTGCTTGTTTTTTGCACATTTTCAGTGAGAAAAAGTTCTAACTGATACTGAGAAAGAAACATACACACCAACAAACACAATTAACAGGTACATGTAGTAAAATGTACTTTGATTTAAAATGCTTTAGTAAAGGCACGTGTGTATATAAGGTGAATAAAAGTGAGCAGCATATTGATAAAAAAGTAAAAAGGAACATATTTAGAAGGTTTGCGAATACAATAAAGAAAAGTAGAATAATCATCAAAGAAAGAATTAAAGACTGTACTTTCAATTAGAAATCCTGCTTGAGAAGCCTTCAAGTTTCCTTTCATTATATAAAAAAAAGGTACCCCTTGGGTAGGTTGTAGCTAGGCAACAGAGCAGAGTGCTTTGTGATTAATAGGTTAAGCATGTCCTTCTGTATTTCACAGACTTATATGTGCACTTGCACACCGATGTGGCTAGTTATATATGCAATTTCCCTCTCATACTGCAACTCGCAAACCTATTTACTAAAGGATAGATTCACTCACACACCCAGTTAGACACAGAAAGAGCTACTTATGCATTCATGCACACACCAGACAGCAAGTATGCATGAAGCTGTGTCAAAGCTAGTTGGGTAGTATGTTAGAAATGGGGTCCTTGGTTGACAGTCAGGTTACCCCCTGTTCAAGCAAAGACCCTCACTCTAGTCAGGGTAAAAGAGAATCACCCTCAGCTAACCCCTGCTTACCCCCTTGGTAGCTTGGTAGAGCAGTAGGCTTAACCTCAGAGTGCTAGGCGTAAAGTATTTGTACCAACACACACAGTAACTCAATGAAAACACTACAAAATGACACAACACAGGTTTAGAAAAATAGGAAATATTTATCTAAACAAAACAAGACCAAAACGACAAAAATCCACCATACACAAGTCAAGTTATTAATTAAAAATCAAAAAGAGTCTTTAAGTAGTTTTAAAAACACACTAGCGCTGCTAGAGTGAAAATGTACCTGGTGTGCGTCAAAAATAACCCCGCATGGGCGGGCGTGCGTCGAAAATAACTCCGCACGGCGGTACTCGAGTCAAAAATCCAGCCGCACGATGAGTTGACGATCCAGCCGCGCAGATTGCGATCTCCCAGCCTCCGTCAGCGATGCTGAGCGTCGTTTCTCCTGCTCCGTGCGTCGATTCTTCAGTCGCGTTTCCTGCGAGCGTCGTTTCTCGGCTGCGGAGCTGGCGGCGCGTCGTTTTTCAGCCGCAGATCGGATTCGCGTCGATCTTTTTCCCGCACGGCGCTCTGTGCGTGGATTTTCTTGTCCTTAGGCTGCCAGCTTCTCCTTTCAGGGTCCCAGGAACTGGATGGGCACCACAGGGCAGAGTAGGAGTCTCTCCAGAGACTCCAGGTGCTGGCAGAGAGAAGTCTTTGCTGTCCCTGAGACTTCAAACAACAGGAGGCAAGCTCTAGATCAAGCCCTTGGAGATTTCTTCTCAAGATGGAAGGCACACAAAGTCCAGTCTTTGCCCTCTTACTCTGGCAGAAGCAGCACTGCAGGAAAGCTCCACAAAGCACAGTCACAGGCAGGGCAGCACTTCCTCCTCAGCTAACAGCTCTTCTCCAGGCAGAGGTTCCTCTTGATTCCAGAAGTGTTTCTAAAGTCTGCAGATTTGGGTGCCCTTCTTATACCCATTTTAGTCTTTGAAGTCACCTTTCCTCAAAGGGGACTCACACCTACTTGTGAAATCCTGCCTTGCCCAGGCAAGGCCTCAGACACACACCAGGGGGTTGGAGCCGGCATTGTTAGAGGCAGGCACAGTCCTTTCAGATGAGAGTGACCACTCCACCCCTCCCTCCTAGCAGAGATGGCTAATCAGGAAATGCAGGTTACACCCCAGCTCCCTTTGTGTCACTGTCTGGTGTGAGGTGAAAAACAACCCAACTGTCAAACTGACCCAGACAGGGAATCCACAAACAAGGCAGAGTCACAGAATGGTTTAAGCAAGAAAATGCTCACTTTCTAAAAGTGGCATTTTCAAACGCACAATCTTAAAATCAACTTTACTAAAAGATGTATTTTTAAATTGTGAGTTCAGGGACCCCAAACTCCACATGTCCATCTACTCTCTAGGGGAATCTACGCTTTAATCATATTTAAAGGTAGCCCCCATATTATCCTATGAGAGAGACAGTCCTTGCAACAGTGAAAAACGAATTTAGCAGTATTTCACTGTCAGGACATATAAACCACATTACTATATGTCCTACCTTATCCCTACACTGCACCCTGCCCTTGGGGCTACCTAGGGCCTACCTTAGAGGTGCCTTACATGTAAGAAAAGGGAAGGTTTAGGCCTGGCAAGTGGGTACACTTGCCAAGTCGAATTTACAGTGTAAAAATACACACACAGACACTGCAGTGGCAGGTCTGAGACATGATTACAGAGCTACTTATGTGGGTGGCACAACCAGTGCTGCAGGCCCACTAGTAGCATTTGATTTACAGGCCCTGGCACCTCTAGTGCACCTTACTAGGGACTTACTAGTAAATCAAATATGCCAATCATGGATAAACCTATCACATACAATTTCACACAGAGAGCATATGCACTTTAGCACTGGTTAGCAGTGGGAAAGTGCTCAGAGTTCAAAAGCCAACAGCGACAGGTCAGAAAAAAATAGGAGGCAGGAGGCAAAAAGACTGGGGATGACCCTGCATAAGCAAAAGTCCAACACGACCTACTACCAGCCTAAAGCCAGGGGAGAACAATCAATACCTTGATGTACTTCCCTGATTGGGGCGATAGAACAAGGACCCAGGCCCACAACAGCAGGGGCATGTTCCAGTTCTACGCCTTCCTGACTCCAGTTGGATCCCTCTGTCCATACTCTCAGGGCCCACTAAGCTAACCCATGGGGAACCCTTCTCCACATCTACAGACACCATCTGTGCAGCACCTAACTTTACTTTGCTCACAGATGAATTGCAATGGGCAGATAGTACCACCAGGGCCAACACAGTGGTGTTGCCCACTCCACCCCCGGGGTGTGACTCTCGTCCCCCCCCCAGGGGCAACTCTGTCCACCAGGACAGCAAGCCACGGTGACCCCTGACAACTGTCAGGGATGAGAGCCCGACCTCAGGCCTCTCTAACCACTGTGACTGTGGAGAGTGGGGGGCGGTAGCCCCAGGTGCCTGGCACCCTTTGACCACTCTCTCTTCCACCAGGTCAGGGATGACAACCTGACCCTGGTCCTCCCCTCTGGGGCTCTGTACCCTCCCTGCAGAAGCGGCACCCCCAGAGTCAAAAACTGTCAGGGTGCTTGTAGAAGCAGCCCTGCACAATTCTTCCACCAGTGCAGGGCTGTTAACCTGCAACTGGTCCGCCAACCTGGGGTCTGTACCTTCAGGTTGGACCAGGGCCAGGGGTGAGGCTTCCCTCCCCCTGCCCTCCCTTCTGGGGTTCTGCACCCCCCAACTAGGAGTGGCCCCCTCAGAAGACAACATGGGATGGGCACTGTTAACAGTAGCCCCTTCCTCCAGGTCAGGGGGGACACCCTGAACCTGGCCTTCCAATCCAGGGTCTGTACCCTTAGATTGCACTGAGGGCCAGGGGTGAGGCTCTTTCTCCCCTGTCCCTACTCTCAGGGTTCTGCACCCCCCCTCAGGGAGAGTACCCCTTGAAATCACACCAGGGGGGGTGATTGGGCAAACTGCCCACCCCTTCAGGTCAGGGTTTACCCCCTGCACCTGATCCTCCAGTCCAGGGTCTGTACCCACAGACTGGACCACTGCCTGGCAACCCAGGACTTCCTGGGGGCATACCTACCCCCCACCAGGTCAGAGTTTACCCTCTGAACCTGGTCATCCAACCCAGGGTCACCACCCTGCGGTTGAACCACTGCCTGGCGCACCAGGACTTCCTTGGGAGCACACTTACCCCCCATCAGGTCAGAGTTTACCCCCTGAACCTGATCATTCAACCCAGAGTCACCACCCTGCGGTTGAACCATTGCCTGACACACCAGGACTTCCAGGGGGGCACACTTACCCCCCTCAAGGGAAACACTGTCCCGAAGGGCCACACAAGAGTCTGGCTGGCGCAGGTCTCCTGACCTCTGCCCATCTGACAGAGTCTGGATTCCCCCCAACCCAGAAATGGTCTCACTAAGGTCATTCATGGGGAGCTCTGCTCTCAGAGCTGACCCCTGACCCTCCAGGTTCTCCACTGGGGTCCGCAACCCCCTCTCAACCCTCTGTCTGGACTTCTGCACCCCCTCACTAGGAGTGGTACTGCCAGACACCAGAACTGGTGGGACGCTGGCTACAGCCGCCCCCCCAAGTTCTCCTGACACTGTGGGGTCTCCCTCAACAGATGGCCCTATGGTACAGGCTAGGCTCCCCTCCTGGTGTTCCCTCATGGAACCCTCCAGGACCTGGGACCGGATCTCGGGCACCTTGGACCTCAGCCCATCCCCATTCCCTCTCCTCAGAGACTGGACATGGGGTCCCTCACCCATCCCACTACACTGGGACCTACCTGGGACACTACAATCCTTCCCTACCTCACCTGGTTGGGAAATGCCTAGACCACTCCTCTCAGGAGCACCCCCAAATGCCTCTTCAGACTCTCTGGTACTCACCAAGAGGTCTGCCTCCATTGTAAGCTCCCTGGGGTCAGAGAACTCACACTCCACCTGGTGTTGGCATAGCTCTGGAAAATAAGGACTAGACATATGCTCTCCAGCAATTACATCACTCAGCCCCTCACATCAATTAACCAAAGTACCCTTCACCCAACCATCCAGTGACTCTGCTTTGAAAAAGCACCCCACATCACCCTCCTGAGACTGGTGAGACAGTACCTGACTGTCCCTGACACTCAACCCACACTCTTCTGGGATGTCTTCACACTCCATAACCAGGACTTCTACCTGGGGGGAACCCCTCTCCCTGTCACTCTCACCTAGAGTCAGTAGAGTGTCCTTCCCACCAGTAGGAATATGACTCCCCATGCCAGTTCCCCAATCCACCTCAGGGACCCTGTGCATCACTGGAGCTACCTCATACCCCTGAACCTCCTGGTGTGTGTTAACTCCCTCCTTCAAGTAGGGCACCACATCTCTGGGCATGTGCATTTCTTCAGCAACACTAGATATAAAATTGTTGCTGCCACCATTCCAGCTGGATTCAGCCCTCATGACTTCCAGCGGTTTCAATTTAAGCTTGTAAGCATAAATCATCCTTTGTATCTCGAAGTCCCTTTCCCACTTGTCATACTCCCTTTGCATCCTCAACTTTTCTGCCTCCAACCAGCGAACCCTTTCTGCCTGTCTGTCCTGCACATCTTTAGGAGTCAGACCCTTAGACGACACCCTGCTACCCCTCCTGGGGACCCTCCCCCCAGGCGTAACAGGTACCTCCACTACACCACTGTGTATCCTCTGCACTTCCCCACCCACATTCTCCTCCTCTGTGTGCCCTCCAGCCTTCTTGATTGTCACCCCGGCCCTCTGTGCCTTTTGCAGCTCCCCCTCCCTGGTGGAGCTCTTAGTGGGACAGTCAAGATCTTTAAGGAACTGTTTCAATTGAGCAACTGAGTACTCCTTCAGTTTCTCCATTTCAAACACAGCTCCAGCTGTTGCATCTCCAGATTGAGACATGATGGTCACAAGTGCAAAGTTCCAAAGGCAGAAAATAAGTTCCCAATGAAGTAAAAAGAATCAGTCAAGGAATCAGCAAAATCATGGAAGTAGAACAAAAAGGAGTCCTTAAGAGAAAAAGCAAAAGATCACCAAACAAGTAGTATGTGGTCACGTAGTGGTCTGAGATCAAAACAGTAGTGTACACTTAATCACTGTATGTCAAGTACAAATACAAGTCCAAATCCCGACCGCTGATCACCAATGTTAGAAATGGGGTCCTTGGTTGACAGTCAGGTTACCCCCTGTTCAAGCAAAGACCCTCACTCTAGGGTAAAAGAGAATCACCCTCAGCTAACCCCTGCTTACCCCCTTGGTAGCTTGGCAGAGCAGTAGGCTTAACCTCAGAGTGCTAGGCGTAAAGTATTTGTACCAACACACACAGTAACTCAATGAAAACACTACAAAATGACACAACACAGGTTTAGAAAAATAGGAAATATTTATCTAAACAAAACAAGACCAAAACGACAAAAATCCACCATACACAAGTCAAGTTATTAATTAAAAATCAAAAAGAGTCTTTAAGTAGTTTTAAAAACACACTAGCACTGCTAGAGTGAAAATGTACCTGGTGTGCGTCAAAAATAACCCCGCACGGGCGGGCGTGCGTCGGAAATAACTCCGCACGGCGGTACTCGAGTCAAAAATCCAGCTGCACGATGAGTTGACGATCCAGCCGCGCAGGTTGCGATCTCCCAGCCTCCGTCAGCGATGCTGCGCGTCGTTTCTCCTGCTCCGTGCGTCGATTCTTCGGTCGCGTTTCCTGCGAGCGTCGTTTCTCGGCTGCGGAGCTGGCGGCGCGTCGTTTTTCAGCCGCAGATCGGATTCGCGTCGATCTTTTTCCCGCACGGCGCTCTGTGCGTGGATTTTCTTGTCCTTAGGCTGCCAGCTTCTCCTTTCAGGGTCCCAGGAACTGGATGGGCACCACAGGGCAGAGTGGGAGTCTCTCCAGAGACTCCAGGTGCTGGCAGAGAGAAGTCTTTGCTGTCCCTGAGACTTCAAACAACAGGAGGCAAGCTCTAGATCAAGCCCTTGGAGATTTCTTCTCAAGATGGAAGGCACACAAAGTCCAGTCTTTGCCCTCTTACTCTGGCAGAAGCAGCACTGCAGGAAAGCTCCACAAAGCACAGTCACAGGCAGGGCAGCACTTCCTCCTCAGCTAACAGCTCTTCTCCAGGCAGAGGTTCCTCTTGATTCCAGAAGTGTTTCTAAAGTCTGTAGATTTGGGTGCCCTTCTTATACCCATTTTAGTCTTTGAAGTCACCTTTCCTCAAAGGGGACTCACACCTACTTGTGAAATCCTGCCTTGCCCAGGCAAGGCCTCAGACACACACCAGGGGGTTGGAGCCGGCATTGTTAGAGGCAGGCACAGTCCTTTCAGATGAGAGTGACCACTCCACCCCTCCCTCCTAGCAGAGATGGCTAATCAGGAAATGCAGGTTACACCCCAGCTCCCTTTGTGTCACTGTCTGGTGTGAGGTGAAAAACAACCCAACTGTCAAACTGACCCAGACAGGGAATCCACAAACAAGGCAGAGTCACAGAATGGTTTAAGCAAGAAAATGCTCACTTTCTAAAAGTGGCATTTTCAAACGCACAATCTTAAAATCAACTTTACTAAAAGATGTATTTTTAAATTGTGAGTTCAGGGACCCCAAACTCCACATGTCCATCTACTCTCTAGGGGAATCTACGCTTTAATCATATTTAAAGGTAGCCCCCATATTATCCTATGAGAGAGACAGTCCTTGCAACAGTGAAAAACAAATTTAGCAGTATTTCACTGTCAGGACATATAAACCACATTACTATATGTCCTACCTTATCCCTACACTGCACCCTGCCCTTGGGGCTACCTAGGGCCTACCTTAGGGGTGCCTTACATGTAAGAAAAGGGAAGGTTTAGGCCTGGCAAGTGGGTACACTTGCCAAGTCGAATTTACAGTGTATAAATACACACACAGACACTGCAGTGGCAGGTCTGAGACATGATTACAGAGCTACTTATGTGGGTGGCACAACCAGTGCTGCAGGCCCACTAGTAGCATTTGATTTACAGGCCCTGGCACCTCTAGTGCACCTTACTAGGGACTTACTAGTAAATCAAATATGCCAATCATGGATAAACCAATCACATACAATTTCACACAGAGAGCATATGCACTTTAGCACTGGTTAGCAGTGGGAAAGTGCTCAGAGTTCAAAAGCCAACAGCGACAGGTCAGAAAAAAATAGGAGGCAGGAGGCAAAAAGACTGGGGATGACCCTGCATAAGCAAAAGTCCAACAGGTAGTGATACAGTCTCTACAATATGTAGTGAGGTACTTATGCAATCTGGTTGCCCATTCAGGCAAGTAGTCCTTTAAACATGGTTTGGACATAGTACTGCGGAGCCAGAGTATGCAATATTATTGCCAGCTCGACTTGGTATTTAATTGTACTTTTACAAATGTTAAACTCTCATATAACTACACAAAACTAAAAGAGCCATTTATACATTCATGCACACATCCAGAAACCATCTCTGTATGCTGTTGTATCACAGGTAGTTGGCAATTGATACACTTCCTCCAATATGTTGTCAACTGCTATCATAGCCTTGTTCCTTTTTCAGACAAGCAGTCCTTTGAACATAGTTCAGGCCTACTACTGGTGAGCCTGAGTATATGTTGACGCACAATCGGCGCAAACCCTGCCCCATATTTATACTTTGACGTCCGATCCCGCGGGCGTCAAAATTCCACCATGTGCGTCATTTTTTGGAAGGGGGAACCAGCCTTGCGTTAATTATATGCAAGGTAGGCGTTGCCTTCCAAAAAATGACTTTAAGGCCTGTGCCCTATATTTATACTCTGACATCATTTTGACGTACAGGAGGGGGTGGGCCTTAAAAAACGACGCACAGCCTGATGGGCGCCGTTTTTTAACGCCTGGTTCAGGGCAGGCGTTAAGGGACCTGTCGGCTCAGAAGGAGCCCAGAGGTGCCCTCCCCTGCCCCCAGGGACACCCCCTCCCACCCTTGCCCACCCCAGGAGGACACCCAAGGATGGAGGGACCATCCCAGGGAAGTAAAGGTAAGTTCGGGTAAGTATTTTTTTCAGATTTTGTTTGTGGCATAGGGGGGCCTGATTTGGGCCCCCCTACATGCCACTATGCCCAATGACCATGCCCAGGGGACATAAGTCCCCTGGGCATGGCCATTGGGAAAGGTGGCATGACTCCTGTCTTTGCTAAGACAGGAGTCATGTCAATGGCGCAAATCCGGTTTGAGGCCTGAATTTTGCCTCAGACCTGACTTGCACCATTTTTTGACGCACAGCCCCCATTTTCCCATACGCCAGCGCTGCCTGGTGTGAGTCATTTTTTTTTACGCACACCAGTCCGCAGCGCCGGCTAACGTCATTCCATAAATAAGGCGCCCGCATGGCGCGTTGGAATGACGTTAGCCAGCGGTAAAATGTTTGACGCACAACTGCGTTGGCGTAGTTGTGCGTCAAAAAGTATAAATATGGGCCTTACTGTCAGCTGTACTTGCATTACAAAAGCTACTTGAAAAGCCGAAGATCACGCTTTTAGCACACAACTCAACTCTTACCTAGACTGTAGGTAGGCTATAGAGCAGGGTGCTTTGTGATGTAGAGGTGAAACATCCTTCTGGGTTAAACTGACTTATAAGTGCACTTACAGACCACTATGCACTCTGCCACACATAATGCCACTCATATCCCTAATAACAGAAGGTTAGAGTCCCTCACACACCCATAGTGAGTTGTTTATACATTTAAGCACACACCCAGACAGCCATTATATATACAGCGGTTTTGGAGCTAGTTGCACACAAAGTTAGACACCCCTGTACTAATCAATACAGCCAGCAAACAATATATATAGTCACTTACATGCAGATTTAGAGGCCTATATACTTACTAAAAGAGGCAGATATACATTGACATATTAACTTAAATATTTAGTGCTCATCCATAGTTGAACTGATACACTCACTCAAACATGTAGGGAATTACTGACACACTCTAATTACCTATCCAGAGAAGCAGTCCTTTAAACAGCTCTCCTACTAATGCACTTCCTGAGTGATATCTATTTATAAAAGGGTAGAGCCACTCACAGACCCAGTCAGACACAGAATGAGCCACTTATACATTCATGAGCACATCCAGACAGCAGTTATGTATGCTGCAGTATGAGACCGAGGGGCAGATTTTCAAAACTGTCACCAGGCACAGCGCAGCAATGAAAAATGCTGTGATGCACTCCGTGACAGGGAGGGAGCAGAAGAGTACCATTTCTACAAAGATATGGCACTCTCCTCCCCTCTCTCTAGCACTGGTACTGATTTCAGCTGCTGTGTGCCACACACATACTTTTGCACCATAGTGTAAGTGTGTGTGGGTGAGTCTAGCATAGGTTTTGTTTTAGAAGGATATCCTTCCAGTACAAAATTCTACGCTTAGACACACTTTAAAACTTTTCATACTTTGTAAGTGTGAGGCATAGTGCAGCACACAATCAAAGTCAGAAAAGAAAGGATAATTTAAAGATTTCTCCTGAAAATGCCTGCTTTCAGATGGCATTAACGTTTGGCGCAAAACCCTGTCTACTATTGTTTGTAGATAAGATTTTGCATCAAAAGGAATGGGTGGTTGCATGGGAACACCCATTTACTACCCATGTAATGCCCCCTCGGCGCTAAGTAAAGCGAAGCAGTACTTCACATTGCTTTGAGTTACATTTAGGGTACATTCCAGCACAAAGGCAATTTTGCCCGGAAAAGTAAATTAGGAAAAAAACACTTTGTGCTGGTTAGTGTATCTTGTGTGACGCTGATCCAGCACAAAATGTTTGTAAATCTCCCCCGTAGTTGGCAACTGATACACTCAATCCGATATTTAGTCAAGAACTCTCATAACCTAGTCACTAATTCAGACACGTATTCCTTTAAACATGGTTCAAGCCTACTACTGGTGAGCCTGAGTGTACAGTTTTACTATCAGTTCCGCCCAGCATTACAAAAGCTACTTGACAAGTCTTAAATTTCCCTTTTCCTTCACTAAAGTTAACTGAGGTAGGTTGTAGGTAGGCTACAGAGCAGTGTGGTTTGTGATTAAAAGGCAAAACATGTCCTTCTGAGTTTAACTGACTTAGATGTGCACTTGTAGACCCCCATGCTGGTACTCATATACCTAATAACAAAATAATAATGTCACTCACACACCCAGTTAGACACTGAGAGAGTTGCTTATACTTTGATGGACACATCCAGACAGCACTTATGTATACAGCAGTATTGTAGTCAGTTGCACGCAAGTTTACATAGCTCTTTAGTCACCAACACAGCCAGGAATTGATTCATATAGTCACTTTCCTACACATTTAGAGGCCGATAGACTTCCTGAAAGAGCCAGTGAAATGCTGGTATACTTCCTTAATTATCTGATGGCACACCCATAGAGGGATTCATATGCTCAGTCAGTTGTGTAGGGAAGTATTGAACAACGTAGTTAACCATCTAGAGAAATGGTTTAACCACTGCACAGGACTAGTTCTGCACAGTCTGCAGTTTTATGCTTAGCTTGAAGTGTTGTTAAAAAACCTACCTGACAAGCGTTAAAGTCTCCCTTACCTAGAAATAACTTACCATTCCGCTAGACTGTAGGTAGGCCTTAGGGCATACTGCTTCCTGGTTAAAAGGTAACGTGTATCTTTGAATTTCCCTAAATGACAAATGAACTCGCAGACCTCTGCACCCAATTATACACGCACATCACAGGCTACACACTCATGCATACACTGACATACCCAAACACAGACTTATGCATACACTACAACAGGCACACACTAACGTTTAGACTGGCAGACCCAGATACACATTCCTCCATACAGTAACATATGCAGGTACACACTGATGTATACACTGACATACCCAAGCATGGGATGATCTATACTCTGGCATACCCAAGCACTCACTGACGCATAGACTAACACTCCTACATGCATATCCATTCATAAACTGATATACCCAAGTACACACTAATATATGCACTAACATACTGAGTTGCATACTAATCCACACACTGTTACACACAGACATACATTAAGACATAAACTAATACACCCAGTAAGAAACTGATACACCCAGGCAAACACTGATACAAATAATGAAATACTGAAGCACACTTGGATACCCACACTGACATTAGCAGGCACAGACTAATAAAAACACTGACACCAAGAGACACAGTCATGCATACCCAGACACACAGTGATGCAAGCACTAATAAACTGAGGGAGACAACTGTCAGTAAGAAAGGTAGGAGCACAGGGCCAAATTTACAAGGCCATAGTGCCTCCTTCTGCCACACTGGCGTCATTTCTTTCTCCACTAATGTGGCTCAAGGAGCCAATTTTTGTTGTGCTATATTTACAAAGTGGCCTTTGCATCCCCTTGCCCCCACATTATGCCTGTGTCTGGCATAATCTATGCAAGGGGGGCGGTCCAGCATCAGGAGGCCCACAAAAATGGTGCATTGAAATATACAAAATTTCATTGCACAAGTTTTGGTGTCATTTATAGTGCCAGTTCAGAGCAGGCAATAAAATGATGCAAGCATATTAACAAATGGGCCTCCTTACACTTTGGTCCTTTAAAGTCAACATTTTTGATGGTATTGGCCTAACGACCACCATGGTGTATCATATTATAAATAAGGCGCACACATGGTGTTGTCACATAGGGCATGGACAATGCATCAGTACTGATGTGCCAGTTTCTTGTAAATCTGGCCCACAGTGTCTTATTGTTGGAAAATGGGTTATTGGTAAGCTCAGGTAAGTACCTACACTTAGCAATAGGCCACTAACTTCCACGTAGGTCCAGATAGGTCTCAATAAATGAAACCTAGCACAACCCTTGGCAGCTAGGAAATGAGCGACAAGGCTTAACTTAGGAGACAAAGTGTAAAGCATTCAAATATCACAAAACAGTAATTAAATAAAACACAGGAAACGGTTTAAAAATACAAAACCAATCCATAAAAATAGTAATTATATTTAGCTTTAAAATGACACCAACCTAATAAAATCGGATAAAGGGAACCAAAGATATGAATTTTTAAAGAATTAATGCTCTTTAGTGCTTAGAAACAAATAGCGCCAATCTGGTCATCTGGTGGCACCTTGAGCAGGGCAAAGTCAAAGTTTAAAGCTGACCACGATGGAGCCCTGCTCAGCTACTGTCCGTGGGAGGCCTCAGTCAAAAGTTTACCTTAGGACTTAGTTGTTTTTCTGGAGATTTTCTTCAGCGGGACCAAGTCGCCAGTCCAATCCGACCACCTGGAACTCTTCCTCGAATATGCGTAGCAGGAGCCCTCAGTGGAGATTTTTGCATTCAGACTTAGTCGTTTTTTTTCGAGATGAAAATCCTTCGACCAGGGCAAACCTGAATCTTGATCCGACGTCTCTGGAGCCCTCTTTGGATACACTGCCTGGGAGGTCCCGGTCAACTTCCTACATTCGGACTTAGTCACTTTTTCAGAGATTTTCTTCACCGGGACGATCCTGCAAGTCAGGCCGGGTCACGGTTGAGGCAAGCCGGCTACAGTTGATGCGGCGGGTCAGTCCCTGCATGGAGCTTTTTTCCAAAAGTTCTCCAAACTTCTCCAAACTTCTGGATCTTCTTCCAGATGTTCCTTTAAGGTTCTTTTGAGGTCCACAGCTCACCCCAAGGTTCCAGAAGCTCTGAGATGCTCCTTGAGGGTGCAGACTACAACTCCCAGAATGCAATTGGCAGAAACCCCAATTTGGCCACTGGACAGTGGTCAGCTGGTCAGTTCCTTCAGGAGTTGGTGCAGGGGACTCTGGTTAGCAAGTTTGCACCTGTAGCAAACAGGGAGTCCCTCCTTGAAACAGTTGAAGCCAGGCAAAGTTCTTCTTGTGGTGAAGATAAGTGGGCAGCTGGTGCAGTCCTCCAGAGTGCAGTGTTCAGGTGCGGGTCAGGGGTCCAGCGGGGCAGTCCTTCTTCTTCTGCATTTCTTCCTGGTTGGGAATTGAGGTGTGGGTGCAGGTCTGCCAGTTTTATCCTTGTTCCTGGGTGAAAAAAAGGGGGGGCCTGGTTCTCCAGTCAGGTGTAGGGTCCTTCCCCTGTGATGACCACTTCCTGGGAAGTGTGGCAAAAATCAATCCCAAGGAGCAACATTACTCAAAAATTCATCATGGCTGAAAATGATTTTTGGAGGTTACGTTTGGCTGAGCCCACTCACTGGTGGCTAAACACAAACCTCTCCTGCCCTCTCCTAATCTAATCAAGGGGGCACCTAATTGTCAGGGTTTGCTGGATGTGAGGGAGGTGCTGGGTTGCTCCAAATGTCCTTCTCTGCCTTTGAAGACCAGTTTGGCAACCCTCCCCCCTTCCTGATTCACCCTCTGCTGAGGGAAAATCTCCGCCCCCAGGCACATCTCTTTGGGTTGAGCCAGGCCACTTCACGCCTCATCAAGGCAGCCTTGCCAAGCTGGCAGAGGCTGGCCAATCAGAGCAAAGCAGCAAAATACTGCAGGTCTGAAGTTGGCAACTTTGCAGTTAAAGTTTTAAACTCTTTACCTGAACAAGTTATATTAAATCCAACAATGGGAAGTTGTGGGATTTATCATAACAATTAATTTGATACCAAACTTGTTGTATCTGTCACGTAAGGGGACTTTATAAATTAAAATAAAGTCTCCCCATTCTAGCCAATGAAAGTCATTCACTACAAAGAGAGAAAAACGAATTTGGCTGTTTTACCAAAGCAGGGCGTATAAAACTTTTTTTATAAGGTCCCTCCTTATAGTTACATGGCACCCAACGCTAAGGGCACACCTTAGGGGTGACTTATATGTAAATATAAGGTAGTTTAAGACTTTGGAAGTACTTATAATTCCAAAGTGGAATTTGCATGTAACTTTAATTTTAAAGCAGCTAGCAAGGCAAGCCTGCCTTTAAAATGACACTGGACACCTCAGCAGTGCACCTATGGTTGCACTACTTATGCTGCGGCCCCTAGACCTGCATGCCCTACCATATACCAGAGACTTATAGGTAGGTTAATTTTGGCAATTATAATTAGCCTAATTTGCACATCCACTTTACACAGAGCACTGGCCCTGGGACTGGTAAGCAGTACCCAGGGCACAGCCAAGAGTCAGTAACCACCAGTATCTGTCCAAAAGGTTTGGGGGCGACCAGGGCAAAAAGGAGGACTTTCCTACACCTATACATACAGTAAGTAATATATATATTTGTAGATGTATACTGAGAGAATTCTTCAACTATTTTGACAATTAAAAGACCACTTATGTACTTGTAGAGTTATTTACTGTACTTAATTTTATACTATATTTTGTAGAGGTAAATGCATTATTTATTTGTTTTCCCGATAGCTACTTTCATTAAAAAAAATGACAATGCCTAACAAAACACAAAGAAGTAAGAAATAGAAACAATGCTACTACCTGTTAAAACTGACAGTTAAAAAGGAAGATAAGATGGAAAGTTGCTGGTTAGAGTACTAAGGATTATTTGAAAAAAATATGGCATACAATGTCAAATAAGTGAAAAATGAACATTAAAAAAGGGAAGTTTGAAATGTACTGACAAACACACATAGTTGCATGGTATTAAAATTAGGAAAACCAATAAGAAACAGAGACTTTGACTTGGAGACAAAAACAGTTTAAGGAGTTAAGAGTAAACGTTATAACAGAATAATTCAATATTTGTGAAAAAGATAAAGAAGCATGAGAGGAAAAGTGCCGTTCTTAAGAAAAAGCAACATATTGAGAGTATAAACTGAGAAAGCATTTGATGTGAAGAGGAAGCTTTTTGTCTTAACATTGAACAGAATAAAGAAAGGCCCCTGTACAAGTCGAACTATTTGTACTATCAATTAGGAATTGATTAAATGAAAACTTTCATAAGAGAATTTTCATGCAGATATCTGAAACAGAAAATGATAATGCTGCAAGCATTATATCCCTTAAGGGTTAGGAAATACATTAACTAAGTGAAGGGCATTCACTAGCATGTCTTTCAAAGAAAGTATGTAAAATCACTTTTCATCACTTTAGAACGTTAGTTGTGCATCCTTCAAAACTGTGAAACATATTATTAGGCTTCACTATGTAAAACGTATAGCTTTATGTTTAGGATAGCCGATTAGAGCTTTTTTGCATAATACTGTGGTGGAGGTAGAAAAGGTTTGTAAAGATATTCAGTGAGGAGGTAATGACTCAGGTGTAGAGCAACAGGAGACAGCGATTAGTATTGAAAAATTTGGAAAAGAGATAGCCACGTTCAACAAACTGTTTACAAAGTAACCAGACTGTGTTTTGTTTGTTGCCACCGCATTCACTATAAAAACCAAACTGATAAAGTAATTATATTTTCTGAAACTGAGGAAGAAAACTGAGATAAGTGTCAGAAATTTGGTTCACATTTGTTTTGTAGAACAATGCTTTGATTTAGCCACAAAGGAAACAATATGTAAACAAACAATTCTGCAGCACAGCTAATGTATACGTTTATTCAACAGTAGAACTACATTGTGTGTCTACTGCCTACTCTTCGGAAATTTTCTTCTTTTAATGAATAATTACTCCAACTGGAAAAAATAGAAATATTGAATCTGACAGCAATTGATAAAATGGAACACCAGGGAGTGAGTACTGTTGACTGAAAAACTACAATCAAAATTGGATTAATTCAAGTATTTTTACAAAACTGCGAGACTAGAAAAATATTTATGGGTCTGTAAAAACTGCAGAGGAATTTTGCGGCATAATTTAAATGTTGAGGAATAATGACGTAATAATGCCCAGGTAAAATGATTGATTGCATATTGTTTCCAAACAGAAATGAGGTTGTATACCTAGCAATTAAATTTGTAAAATAGATAGAAAGGTATGTTGCATGTTTCTTTCTTGTAAACGACTTGTATGTTTGGGGGAAACAATAACCTGTGTCTCTAGCATGTGCTGTAACAATCCACAAATCTCAAGTGTAGACCCAGCATTCATTAACATTGGTAATACCGTATTCAAGGAAGGCATGTCATATGTAGCATTACCACAGGTTTGAACTTTGTTCAGTTTGTATGTGATAAAGTTTGATGATTGTAGAATAAATGCTGATTCGAGTTGTGCGATAGAGTATACCCTTTTGTGAAGTGTACATGCTCATCATTTAGGACAGTATCAAGTTTACGAAAAGCCTAGACTCTTAGCAAAAAAAAAGGTTTCAAAGGGACATTCCTTGGAAAAAAGAAGTAGAAAAAAAACGTTTTGGAGAAAAACAATACTGACAATGCTGCTAAAATTGTTGTTTACCAGTTGTCAAAACTCCTCTAGAGTCAACTGCTATGCCAATGTAGTTCTCAATGTTCAATCATCTTTACCTCATATGGTTAATGCAATTGAACAGAAAAAAGATAATAGATTGTACTCTGAACTCTACTTTTTTACAATACTTGTGCAGTTACAGAACAAAACTTGTTCTACAGCTTGTATTAGAGATTTTGCAGATCTGTCCACTGGATCTGTACACTTCACGCAAAACCCTCAAGAAGATGCTCAAGAGTTCTTGATGGTACTATTTGTGTCTTAGAAGAATAGATGGTACCTATTGATGATCTTTGTGGGCTTAGTTACTTATGGCAGCAAGACTGTTAAAATTGTTCTCTTTCTTCAAAAACACAAATCGATTCAGAACGATTTATCTACTTAATTCTACCAGACTGTAAAACTGTCAGTTTTGAGAACTTGTTTAAAGATGCATCACAGAATAACACCTGCACAAAATGTAACTCAGATCGTTTATCAACTTTAAATATAAGAAGAACTGGCTAATATAGCATCCTTATACCACAGCGTTGCACTATGGATGGAACTAAATTTGGAACACTAACTACAAATGTTAAAGCTGGACAACTGTCAATTTCTGATACAACACATAGCTATATAACTATTATTTTTCATGAAAGACTAAGTGCTATATTTGGACACTACAGCATCTACTTAAAATATATAACTGGATGGACACAGTGTAATGACAGCAACCTTACATTCAAGCAGAGGCTACCTTATAAACTACCAAGTTCTTACCTTCACTTTCTTGAACAAAAAATCTTAGGATTGCAACTGAAAAAATTAAATACTACACTTGGTCAATTTTTAATACAATAAGTTATAAGGGCTACCATGTGTGATGTCTACATAAGGAATTCCAAATACTGAAATGCAATTACTCCTGGAGCAAAACAACAGAAATACCACAAAATTGGAAACAGAGATCACAAACTAAAAACTAAGAGAAACAAATATTTCATAGAGAAACAAATAGTGTTATCATTATTGATGTTCAACCTATTTCCAACATTCAAGTTGTTTTAAAAAAAGCAGATGACCAAAAATAAGAAAAAGAACGTCACAATGAAAGAGATATTGCAACAACCGCTACAAAATTATAAAAAGGATTGGAGCACTGACATATCTACTCCTGTTTAATGGATTACCATTTTCTACAACATCATGCGGCTTACCAAGGGTGATGTCTTTAAAAGGCTTTTCAAATAACGCTACTCTTCATACATAATACCTGTATTATAACAATCTTAATGTACAAATACTTACCTTATGCATATATCTATTACAAAACGTAATAAGTATAGGTAAATCGGTTAGCTATTTATTTGTAGTATGGGTGATGCATAGTAATGTTAATTTAAAATAAAGTACTATGCACTTATGTTTTTTCTACAGTCTGTATGATGGTTTATTCTGTGATGAGTCTCTATACAACACTTCATTGATGATGTAAAAGTATGGAAGCTGAGAACAGTGAAAAAGGAAAATGAATTGTCAAAAGGATATTTATAATGCCTTGATAAAACATTGTGTTATAATACAAACAATAGCTTTTTTACTACAGATTATGAAAATTTAATGAGCAAATTAATACTTTGAAACTTTAACCTCTATTTATATTTTCTTTCTTTTTACACAGATCTATGAACCTATTTATTGCAGTAATATGGGTAACTAATTACGTATTTCTCCATTCATGGACCATCCATAAATATAGCCAACCAGATGTAGGTTATTATAGTGATACACTAATACACACTGATGAAATGTGATATATCCACATGTACACTTGTACATGCACTATCACACTAAGGCACACACTCATGAATTCATGGACACACCCAGCCATACACTGATACAGGCATTGACACACCTATAAACAGACATACGTACACTGAGACAGCCAGCCATACATTGACACATACAATACCATACCCCATCACATCCCAATGCAGATACTAAGACACCCAGTCAGATAATAATGCATCCAATGATACACCCAGGTACACACTGATGTATACATTGATACACCTAGCTAAACACTGATGTATATGCCGAGAGGCCCAGGCAGACACTGATCCATATGCTGACATACTCAGGCACAGAATGATATAGACACTGACACACCCAGACACACACTCCTGCATACACTGACATACCCACACACTCATGCAAACACTAACACATCAAGGCAGACATTCGTGCATACACTAACCCACTCAGGTAAACAATTGTGCATACACTGAGACACCCAGGCACAGACTGATGCATAATTAACATGGCCAAGTACATACTGATGCATATACTGGCACACCCAGGCACACACCGATGCCTACATTGAGACACTTGGTCATATACTGATACATACACTGACACACTCAGACACACACTGATGCATATACTGACACATCTAGGCAAACACTGATGCATATGCTGACACATCTAGGCAAACACCGATGTATACACTGACGCACTCATCCATACACTATTACATACACTGACACACCCGGCACAAACTGATAAATACACTAAGACACCCAGGCACACACTGACATATATGCTGACACATCCATGCACATACTCATGCATACATATAGACACCCAGGTACACACTGATTTATACACTGACACACCCAGGCATCCAATTATACATACACTGAAATACCCAGACATATATTGACACATCTAGGCACACACTGGTGTATACACTAACATACCAAGGCACACATTGCTGCAAATAGTAACATACCCAGTCACATACTAACGCACATAGGGCCAGATGTATCAATGGATTTAATCCATTCTGTGTCTATAAGAAAATGTGTTCGTACATATGGCCCATAGTAACACACCCAGGCACACACTCATGAATACACTGACATATCCAGGCACACATTGACATATAGGTTGACACACTCAGGCATACACCGAAATATAAAGTAAACACCCAGGCAGACACTGATGCATATGTTGACGCACCCAAGCACACACTGATGCATACACTGACACACCCAGGCACACATTGACTCATACACTGCCTCACCCAGGCACACACTCATGCAAACAACCACAAATTCAAAAACACACTCATGCATACACTAGCATACTGAGGCATACACTTGTGCATACACTAACATATTCAGGCACATACTCATGCATACACTAAGACACCCAGACACAGACTGATGCATGCATTAAAACACCCAAGCACATTATGATGTGTTTACTGACATACCAGGCACAAACTTATGCCTACATTTAGACACTCAGGCACATACTGATGCAAATACTGACACACTCAAACACACACTGATGCATACACTGACACACCAGGCACAAACTCATGCATACATTTAGACACCCAGGTGCACACTGATGCTTACACTAACACCCTCTGGCCTACATTTTTAGATAAACTGACATACACCGACATACACTGATGCATTCACTAAGACAGCCAGGCACACTGACACACCCAGACACACAGGCAAACTTGCTAATACATACTAAAGTCTACAGTCATACACCTAATAGCATACAAACAACAAAGCACTACAATATTAACCCCTTCGCTGCCAGGCCTTTTCCCCCTCCTGTGCCAGGCCTTTTTTTGGCTATTTGGGGCAGTTCGCACTTAGGCCCTCATAACTTTTTGTCCACATAAGCTAGCCAAGCCAAATTTGCATCCTTGTTTCCCAACATCCTCGGGATTCTAGAGGTACCCAGACTTTGTGGGTTCCCCTGAAGGAGGCCAAGAAATTAGCCAAAATACAGTGAAAATGTCATTGTTTTTTTTTAAAATGGGAAAAAGTGGCTGCAGAAGAAGGCTTGTGTTTTTTTCCCTGAAAATGGCATCAACAAAGGGTTTGCGGTGCTAAAATCACCAGCTTCCCAGCTGTCAGGAACAGGCAGACTTGAATCAGAAAACCCACTTTTTCAACACAAATTTGGCATTTTACTGGGACATATCCCATTTTTAAAAATGTTTGTGCTTTCAGCCTCCTTCCAGTCAGTGACAGAAATGGGTGTGAAACCAATGCTGGATCCCAGAAACCTAAACAGTTCTGTAAAGTAGACAAAATTCTTAATTCAGCAAGGGGTCATTTGTGGAGATCCTACAAGGGTTTCCTACAGAAAATAACAACTGAAAAAAACAAAATATTGAAATTGAGGTGAAAAAAGAACAGCAATTTTTCTCTACGTTTTACTTTGTAACTTTTTCCTGCAATGTCAGATTTTTTAAAGCAATATACCGTTATGTCTGCTGGACTCCTCTGGTTGGGGGATATATAGGGCTTGTAGGTTCATCAAGAACCCTAGATACCCAGAGCCAATGAATGAGCTGCACCCTGCAGTGCGTTTTCATTCTATACCGGGTATACAGCAATTCATTTGCTGAAATATAAAGAGTGAAAATAGCTATCAAGAAAACCTTTGTATTTCCAAAATGGGCACAAGATAAGGTGTTGAGGAGCAGTGGTTATTTGCACATCTCTAAAGTCCGGGGTGCCCATACTAGCATGTGAATTACAGGGCATTTCTCAAATAGACGTCCTTTTTACACACTTTCTTATATTTGGATGGAAAAAATGTAGGGAAAGACAAGGGGCAATAACACTTGTTTTGCTATTCTATGTTCCCCCAAGTCTCCCGATAAAAATGATACCTCACTTGTGTGGCTAGGCCTAGCGCCCGCAACAGGAAATGCCCCAAAACACAACGAGGACACATCAAATTTTTTGGCAGAAAACAGAGGTGTTTTTTGCAAAGTGCCTACCTGAAGCTTTTGGCCTCTAGCTCACCCGGCACCTAGGGAAATCTACCAAACCTGTGCATTTTTGGAAACTAGAGACCTAGGGGAATCCAAGATGGGGTGACTTGTGGGGCTCTGGCCAGGTTCTGTTACCCAGAATCCTTTGCAAACCTCAAAATTTGGCTAAAAAAACACATTTTCCTCACATTTTGGTGACAGAAAATTCTGGAATCTGAGAGGAGCCACAAATTTCCTTCCACCCAGCATTCCCCCAAGTCTCCCGATAAAAATTATACCTCACTTGTGTGGGTAGGCCTAGCGCCCGCGACAGGAAATGCCCCTAAACACAAAGTGGACACATCACAATTTTTGACAGAAAACAGAGGTGTTTTTTGCAAAGTGCCTACCTGTAGATTTTGGCCTCTAGCTCAGCCGGCACCTAGGGAAACCTACCAAACCTGTGCATTTTGAAAACTAGAGACCTAGGAGAATCCAAGATGGAGTGACTTGTGGGGCTCTGACCAGGTTCTGTTACCCAGAATCCTTTGCAAACCTCAAAAGTTGGCTAAAAAAAACACATTTTCCTCACATTTCGGTGACAGAAAGTTCTGGAATCTGAGAGGAGCCACAAATTTCCTTCCACCCAGCGTTCCCCCAAGACTACTGTTAAAAATTATACCTCACTTGTGTGGGTAGGCCTAGCTCCCGTGACAGGAAATGTCCCAAAACACAATGTGGACACATCACATTTTTTAAAAGAAAACAGAGGTTTTTTTTGCATAGTGCCTACCTGTAGCTTTTGGCCTCTAGCTCAGCCGGCACCTAGGGAAACCTACCAAACCTGTGCATTTTTGAAAACTAGAGACCTAGGTGAATCCAAGATGGGGTGACTTGTGGGGCTCTGACCAGGTTCTGTTACCCAGAATCCTTTGCAAACCTCAAAATTTGGCTAAAAAAATACTTTTCCCTCACATTTCGGTGACAGAAAGTTCTGGAATCTGAGAGGAGCCACAAGTTTCCTTCCACCCAGTGTGCCCCCAAGTCTCCCAATAAAAATTATACCTCACTTGTGTTGGTAAGCCTAGCACCCGCGACAGGAAATGCTCCAAAACACAAAGTTGACACATCACAATTTTTGATAGAGGTGTTTTCTGCAAGGTCTACCTGTAGATTTTGGCCTCTAGCTCAGCCGGCACCTAGGGAAACCTACCAAACCTGTGCATTTTTCAAAACTAGAGCCCTAGGGGAATCCAAGATGGGGTGACTTGTGGGGCTCTGACCAGGATCTGTTATCCAGAATCCTTTGCAAACCTCAAAATTTGGCTAAAAAAACACGTTTTCCTCACATTTCGGTGACAGAAAGTTCTGGAATCTGAAAGGAGCCACAAATTTCCTTCTACCCAGCGTTCCCCCAAGTCTCCCGATAAAAATGATACCTCACTTGTGTGGGTGGGCCTAGCGCCCGTGACAGGAAATGCCCCAAAACACAACATGGACACATCACATTTCTTTAAAGAAAACAGAGGTTTTTTTTGCAAAGTGCCTACCTGTAGCTTTTGGCCTCTAGCTCAGCCGGCACCTAGGGAAACCTACCAAACCTGTGCATTTTTGAAAACTAGAGACCTAGGGGAATCCAAGATGGGGTGACTTGTGGGGCTCTGACCAGGTTCTGTGACCCAGAATCCTTTGCAAACCTCAAAATTTGGCTAAAAAAATACTTTTCCCTCACATTTCGGTGACAGAAAGTTCTGGAATCTGAGAGGAGCCACAAGTTTCCTTCCACCCAGTGTGCCCCCAAGTCTCCCAATAAAAATTATACCTCACTTGTGTGGGTAAGCCTAGCACCCACGACAGGAAATGCTCCAAAACACAAAGTGGACACATCACTATTTTTGACAGAAAACAGAGGTGTTTTTTGCAAAGTGTCTACCTGTAGATTTTGGCCTCTAGCTCAGCCGGCACCTAGGGAAACCTACCAAACCTGTACATTTTTGAAAACTAGAGACCTAGGGGAATCCAAGATGGGGTGACTTGTGGGGCTCTGACCAGGATCTGTTATCCAGAATCCTTTGCAAACCTCAAAATTTGCCTTAAAAAAACACGTTTTCCTCACATTTCGGTGACAGAAAGTTCTGGAATCTGAAAGGAGCCACAAATTTCCTTCCACCCAGCGTTCCCCCAAGTCTCCCGATAAAAATGATACCTCACTTGTGTGGGTAGGCCTAGCGCCCGTGACAGGAAATGCCCCAATACACAATGTGGACACATCACATTTCTTTAAAGAAAACAGAGGTTTTTTTTGCAAAGTGCCTACCTGTAGCTTTTGGCCTCTAGCTCAGCGGGCACCTAGGGAAACCTACCAAACCTGTGCATTTTTGAAAACTAAAGACCTAGGGGAATCCAAGATGGAGTGACTTGTGGGGCTCTGACCAGGTTCTGTTACCCAGAATCCTTCGCAAACCTCATAATTTGGCTAAAAAAATACTTTTTCCTTACATTTCGGTGACAGAAAGTTCTGGAATCTGAGAGGAGCCACAAGTTTCCTTCCACCCAGTGTGCCCCCAAGTCTCCCAATACAAATTATACCTCACTTGTGTGGGTAGGCCTAGCGCCCGTGACAGGAAATGCTCCAAAACACAACGTGGACACATCACAATTTTTGACAGAAAACAGAGGTGTTTTTTGCAAAGTGTCTACCTGTAGATTTTGGCCTCTAGCTCAGCCGGCACCTAGGGAAACCTACCAAACGTGTGCATTTTTTAAAACTAAAGACCTAAGGGAATCCAAGATGGGGTGACTTGTGGGGCTCTGACCAGGTTCTGTTACCCAGAATCCTTTGCAAACCTCAAAATTTGGCTAAAAAAACACATTTTCCTCACATTTCGGTGAAAGAAAGTTCTGGAATCTTACAGGAGCCACACATTTCCTTCTACCCAGCGTTCCCCCAAGTCTCCCGATAAAAATGATACCTCACTTGTGTGGGTAGGCCTAGCGCCCGCGACAGGACATGCCCCAAAACACAACGTGGACACATCACATCTTTTCATAGAAAACAGTTCCTACCTGTGGATTTTGGCCTCTAGCTCAGTCGGCACCTAGGGAAACCTAGCAAACCAGCACATTTTTGAAAACTAGGAACCCAGAGGAATACAAGATGGGGTGACTTGTGGTGCTCTGACCAGGTTCTGTAACCCAGAATCCTTTGCAAACATCAAACTTTGGCCAAAAAAAAAACAAATTCTCTCATTTCGGTGACAGAAAGTTCTGGAATCTGAGAGGAGCCACAAGTTTCCTTCCACCCAGTGTGCCCCCAAGTCTCCCAATAAAAATGATACCTCACTTGTGTGGGTAGACCTAGCGCCCGCGACAGGAAATGCTCCAAAACACAACGTGGACACATCACAATTTTTGACAGAAAACAGAGGTGTTTTTTGCAAAGTGTCTACCTGTAGATTTTGGCCTCTAGCTCAGCCGGCACCTAGGGAAACCTACCAAACGTGTGCATTTTTGAAAACTAAAGACCTAGGGGAATCCAAGATGGGGTGACTTATGGGGCTCTGACCAGGTTCTGTTACCCAGAATCCTTTGCAAACCTCAAAATTTGGCTAAAAAAACACGTTTTCCTCACATTTCGGTGAAAGAAAGTTCTGGAATCTGACAGGAGCCACACATTTCCTTCGACCCAGCGTTCCCCCAAGTCTCCCGATAAAAATGATACCTCACTTGTGTGGGTAGGCCTAGCGCCCGTGACAGGAAATGCCCCAAAACACAATGTGGACACATCACATTTTTTTAAAGAAAACAGAGGTGTTTTTTGCAAAGTGCCTACCTGTAGCTTTTGGCCTCTAGCTCAGCCGGCACCTAGGGAAACCTACCAAACCTGTGCATTTTTTAAAACTAGAGACATAGGGGAATCCAAGATGGGGTGACTTGTGGGGCTCTGACCAGGTTCTGTTACCCAGAATCCTTTGCAAACCTCAAAATGTGGCTAAAAAAACACATTTTCCTCACATTTCGGAGACAGAAAGTTCTGGAATCTGAGAGGAGCCACAAGTTTCCTTCCACCCAGTGTGCCCCCAAGTCTCCCAATAAAAATTATACCTCACTTGTGTGGGTAGGCCTAGCGCCCGCGACAGGAAATGCTCCAAAACACAAGGTGGACACATCACAATTTTTGACAGAAAACAGAGATGTTTTTTGCAAAGTGTCTACCTGTAGATTTTGACCTCTAGCTCAGCCGGCACCTAGGGAAACCTACCAAATGTGTGCATTTTTGAAAACTAAAGACCTAGGGGAATCCAAGATGGGTGACTTGTGGGGCTCTGACCAGGTTCTGTTACCCAGAATCCTTTGCAAACCTCAAAATTTGGCTAAAAAAATACTTTTCCCTCACATTTCGGTGACAGAAAGTTCTGGAATCTGAAAGGAGCCACAAGTTTCCTTCCACCCAGTGTGCCCCCAAGTCTCCCAATAAAAATTATACCTCACTTGTGTGGGTAAGCCTAGCACCCGCGACAGGAAATGCTCCAAAACACAAAGTGGACACATCACAATTTTTGACAGAAAACAGAGGTTTTTTTTGCAAAGTACCTACCTGTAGCTTTTGGCCTCTAGCTCAGCGGGCACCTAGGTAAACCTACCAAACCTGTGCATTTTTGAAAACTAAAGACCTAGGGGAATCCAAGATGGGGTGACTTGTGGGGCTCTGACCAGGTTCTGTTACCCAGAATCCTTCGCAAACATCATAATTTGGCTAAAAAAATACTTTTTCCTTACATTTCGGTGACAGAAAGTTCTGGAATCTGAGAGGAGCCACAAGTTTCCTTCCACCCAGTGTGCCCCCAAGTCTCCCAATAAAAATGATACCTCACTTGTGTGGGTAGGCCTAGCGCCCGTGACAGGAAATGCTCCAAAACACAACGTGGACACATCACAATTTTTGACAGAAAACAGAGGTGTTTTTTGCAAAGTGTTTACCTGTAGATTTTGGCCTCTAGCTCAGCCGGCACCTAGGGAAACCTACCAAACGTGTGCATTTTTGAAAACTAAAGACCTAGGGGAATCCAAGATGGGGTGACTTGTGGGGCTCTGACCAGGTTCTGTTACCCAGAATCCTTTGCAAACCTCAAAATTTGCCTAAAAAACACGTTTTCCTCACATTTCGGTGAAAGAAAGTTCTGGAATCTGACAGGAGCCACACATTTCCTTCGACCCAGCGTTCCCCCAAGTCTCCCGATAAAAATGATACCTCACTTGTGTGGGTAGGCCTAGCGCCCGTGACAGGAAATACCCCAAAACACAATGTGGACACATCACATTTTTTTAAAGAAAACAGAGGTGTTTTTTGCAAAGTGCCTACCTGTAGCTTTTGGCCTCTAGCTCAGCCGGCACCTAGGGAAACCTACCAAACCTGTGCATTTTTGAAAACTAAAGACCTAGGGGAATCCAAGATGGGGTGACTTGTGGGGCTCTGACCAGGTTCTGTTACCCAGAATCCTTTGCAAACCTCAAAATGTGGCTAAAAAAACACATTTTCCTCACATTTTGGTGACAGAAAGTTCTGGAATCTGAGAGGACCCACAAATTTCCTTCCACCCAGCGTTCCCCCAAGTCTCCCGATAAAAATTATACCTCACTTGTGTGGGTAGGCCTAGCGCCCGCGACAGGACATGCCCCAAAACACAACGTGGACACATCACATCTTTTCATAGAAAACAGTGCCTACCTGTGGATTTTTGCCTCTAGCTCAGCCGGCACCTAGGGAAACCTAGCAAACCAGTACATTTTTGAAAACTAGAAACCCAGGGGAATCCAAGATGGGGTGACTTGTGGGGCTCTGACCAGATTCTGTAACCCAGAATCCTTTGCAAACATCAAACTTTAGCCAAAAAAAAAGATTTTCCTCTCATTTTGGTGACAGAAAGTTCTGGAATCTGAGAGGAGCCACAAGTTTCCTTCCACCCAGTGTGCCCCCAAGTCTCCCAATAAAAATTATACCTCACTTGTGTGGGTAGGCCTAGCGCCCGCGACAGGAAATGCTCCAAAACACAACGTGGACACATCACAATTTTTGACAGAAAACAGAGGTGTTTTTTGCAAAGTGTCTACCTGTAGATTTTGGCCTCTAGCTCAGCCGGCACCTAGGGAAACCTACCAAACGTGTGCATTTTTGAAAACTAAAGACCTAGGGGAATCCAAGATGGGGTGACTTGTGGGGCTCTGACCAGGTTCTGTTACCCAGAATCCTTTGCAAACCTCAAAATTTGGCTAAAAAAACACGTTTTCCTCACATTTTGGTGAAAGAAAGTTCTGGAATCTGACAGGAGCCACACATTTCCTTCGACCCAGCGTTCCCCCAAGTCTCCTGATAAAAATGATACCTCACTTGTGTGGGTAGGCCTAGCGCCCGCGACAGGACATGCCCCAAAACACAACGTGGACACATCACATCTTTTCATAGAAAACAGTGCCTACCTGTGGATTTTGGCTTCTAGCTCAGCCGGCACCTAGGGAAACCTAGCAAACCAGCACATTTTTGAAAACTAGAAACCCAGGGGAATCCAAGATGGGGTGACTAGTGGGGCTCTGACCAGGTTCTGTAACCCAGAATCCTTTGCAAACATCAAACTTTAGCCAAAAAAAACATTTTTTCCTCTCATTTCGGTGACAGAAAGTTCTGGAATCTGAGAGGAGCCACAAATTTCCTTCCACTCAGTGTTCCCCCAAGTCTCCCGATAAAAATGGTACCTCACTTGTGTGGGTAGGCCTAACGCCCACGAAAGGAAATGGCCCAAAACACAACGTGGACACATCAAATTTTTTCACAGAAAACAGAGGTGTTTTTTGCAAAGTGCCTACCTGTGGATTTTGGCCTCTAGCTCAGCCGGTCCGGGGGGGGGGGCAGAAATGGCCTAAAATAAATTTGCCCCCCCCACCCCCCCAACCCCCTCCCTGGGATCGACCCTTGCCTACGGGGTCGCTCCCCCTGCGCGACATTGGCGCAAAAACAAAATCCCGGTGCCTAGTGGTTTCTGCCCCCCTTGGGGGCAGATTGGCGTAGCAAAAATCGGCCGATCTGCCCCCAAAGGGGGCAGAAATGGCCTAAATACAATTTTCCCCTCCAGGGGAGTGCCCCTTGTCCAAGGGGTCGCTCCCCATCTGTAAAACAAAAAAATAAAAAAAATCCCCGGTGACTAGTGGTTAGGGGCAGATCGGCCTAATCAAAATAGGGGGGCACAAATGGCCTAAAATAAATTTTCCCCCAGGGGAGCGACCCTTGCCTAAGGGGTCGCTCCCCTTGCGTGAAATTCACGTAAAAAAAAACCTCCCTGGTTTCTAGTGTTTTCTGTCCCCCTTGGGGCAGATTGGCCTCATAAAAATAGGCCGATTTGCCCCCCGGGGCGGAAAAGGCCTTCCAAAAAAATGCCCTCCCTGGGAGCGACCCTTGCCCAAGGGGTCGCTCCCTTATGTACATTTCATTAAAAAAAAAATCCCTTGTGTCTAGTGGGCGTTTCAAAAGCCGGATTGCAAGCAATCCGGCTTTTGAAACGCTCAGAGAGCCTTCAATAGGAAGGAAATTCCTTTCCTTCCCTTTGAAGCCTTTCTGGGCCTCCCCCACGTGATCGAAAGAGAAATGCTTTGCATTTCTCTTTCGATCGCGCTGGAAGCTGAGCTTCCAGCGCTATGGGAGGAGGCCCTCTGTGATTGTCAACGCGCGATGCGCACTGACGTCACAGGGGGGGTGGAGGGGGTCGGGGGTGGAAGGGCTTCCCCTTCCATCCCTGCCTTGGGGGGGTGGGTTGGGAGCACGTGGGAAGCACTAGCGCTCCCCCCAGTTCCCGGGTGTAGGACAAGGTGACCTCGTCCAAGGCACCCGAGGGGTTAAGGAGACAGAATCATCATCATTAAATGCTGGTTCTAACAAGAACCATTTTTGTAGGTTTTTTTAAACACTGTTTTTAGTTGTTTTTTTACTTTTTTAATGGAAATACTAATGAAAATGCATATTGAACGTAAACTGTGTGCTGGAACACCAACAGCAAAAAAAAAACAAAAAAAAACAAACAGCAATGGTGCTTTGCAACCCCTACGGTGCTAGTGAATGCCAGGGGACATCCAGCACCGTAGTTGGTGTGTGCTTTGGATGGCCCCAGCTGTCTTAGCACCACCCATGGGGGAAGCACTGGTGCTCCCCTGTGGAATGCCCTTTTACGCCCCCTGGCAGATATGGCAGTGGAAGTGCTTCCGCTTCCACCCTGACACCGTGGCATATAATGACATCAGTGTGCACTGCATGCCGACATCATTAGACGTCACCCCCGATGTGTTGGAAGCCATTTGCTTCCAGCGCGTTCCAAGAGAAAGAGATGAGTTTTTCCTCGGGGTGTTACTTAGAACAAAGAGGCATCAGGTGAAAAGAAAAGGTTTTCCTTTGTTCTGAGGTCTTTTTGAGCATTCCTGCTGCAAAGCGATCATTCAGCAGGAATGCCCACTAGACACCAGGGATTTCGTTTTCTTTTTCATTTTGTTGGGGGAGTGGCCCCTCGGGGCAAGATTGCTCCCTTTTGGGGGAGCATTCATTTTGGCCATTTTTCCCCCCCTTAGGGGCAGATTGACCTATTTATATTAGGCCCATCTGCCCCCAAGGGGAGCAGAATCCACTAGGCACCAGGACATATTTTGTGTTTTTTTGTATTGTCTGAGGGGCCCCCTCTTGGGCAAGGGTCGCTCCCTTTTGGGGGCCATTCATTTTGGCTGTTTCTTCCCCTCTTGGGGACACATTGCCCTCTTTATGTTAGGTCCATCTGCCCCCAAGGTGGGCTGAAACCACTAGGCACAAGGGATTATGTCTTGTGTGTTTATTTTTTGCTTGGGGCGGCCCTGTGGGCAAGGGTTGCTCCCTTTTGGAGGACATTAACCTTGGTCATTTCTGCCCCCCTTGAGGGGAGATCGGCCTCTGTATGTTAGGCCCAAGGGATTCCGAAAACCACTAGTCACCAGGGAAAGTTTTTGAAAGTTTGGTGTAGGGGTGTTTGTGGATTGATGCATTATTTGCATTTGTGATTACAATATTTTATTTCTCCTTTTTGTTCTTGTTCAAAGCTTTTGATTCCTTTGCTGTGACTTGTGGTTTTGGCAGTGGAAGACCTGCTGTTTGTGTAGTTGCATGTGTCTTGAAAGAAAAACTTTTGTACTGTTTACTCAAAATGAGTATTGTTGCCATGCATGAATGAGTATGAATGATGTGAATTGTGTTGTCTTATATGTAATTTTATTTTGTTTTTCCTTTTTAGTGGGATATTGTTTGTGCATGCTGTGTCTGTGCAGTGTAGGTGCTGGTGAGTCTAGCTGTCTGAGGCAAGTGTGTGATATCGTTTGTGAGTATATAGGTCTTTGTGATAAAACCACACTTTGTTTATTACTTATTTTACACAGTGTTCCTTGTTGTTAATGTATTTGTCAAGATACTTTTATTAGAAAGGCTAGCCACAGTATTACCGCTCAGCAGGTTGTTGGTATTCTTTCTGAATCCTCCTCTGATCATGACTATGAGACTGACTCTGCATCTGAGGCAGAGCAGAAAGAGAAGAATTCTGGCAGTGAATTTTCTGTCCCAGAGGAATCATCTGATGATGAAGCCACTCTCAGCATGGATGAAGTGCTGTTTTAGAGGAGGGCACTGATGTGCTCATAGTGCATAAGCCGGGGGCTGAAAGGATTCCCTTGGGAAGATCTGAGCTCTGGGTTGCCCCAAACATGGTGCACCCATTGTTGCCTGCCTTTACTGGTGTTGCAGGGTGTAGAGTGAATACTGAAAACATTTTTTCTATTCTTTGAGTTGTTGATGGATAATGTATTTTTGGGTGAGATTGTTGAGTAGACTAATTTGTATGTTGAACAGTATTTGAGGGACAACAGTGCCAGACTTGGCCCCACTCTGGAGCTTCCGGGTGGACTCCCACAAATATGGAAGAGTTAAAAAAGTTCCTGGGTTTAACTTTAACAGTCCCTTGACGTCAACAGCCATATTTCCTGCAATCATGGGTCGTGATCGGTATTTGTTTCCACTTTGGATGCTGCATTTTGTTGATAATGTTTTATCGCTGCCACAAGATCACCCTGATTGTGACCATCTTTTTAAGATTCAGCCTGTCCTTGATCACTTTGTAGATTGAATTTTCAGAGATCTATGTTCAAGGGAAAGAAATAGCTGTGTACGAGTAACTGGTACTGTTTAAAGTTCGTTTAGTTTTTCGGTAGCACATTCCTAACAAGAAGACATGTTATGGAATTAAGACGTGTATGCTGCCTGATAGTAGTAAAGGATATGTCTATAATTTCTGGGTCTACGCTGGTATCCACTATTGACCACCCTAGTTATTAGTCCACTTTTGGAGTTGGTGAGAAAATTATATGGGAACTTGGTAGACAATTATTTAACAAAGGTCACCATTTGTATCTAGATATCTTCTGCACTGGTGTGCTACTGTTCAGGGGATGAATTGTTCAAAGTGGACACAGTTGCTTGTGGCACTGTCCACTCTAACCGTAAATGTTATCCAAAGGAGGTTGTGTGCAAAAAACGTGAGAGGGGACAGTGCTGTGTCTTGCATAATGATGAACTGTTAGCTGTGAAATATGTAGACAGGAGACATGTCTATATTTCGACTACCATCCATGATCAAACTAGTTCACCTTTGACTGTTTGGGGCCAGGTTGCTAAAGTGTGCACACCTGTATGCATTTTAGACTACAATAAGCACATTGGTGGTACAGATAGAGTAGATCAGATGTTAGAGCCTTACACTGCTGTTCGTAAGGCTTACGTGTGGTATAAGATGTGGGCTAACCACCCATTTAGCAACCTGTATTGCTTTTGGTGTGTTCAACGATTGAACACCAGAGTCAAAGAGGACTTTGGTCAGTTTCAGGAATCTGTGGTAGGCAGCCTTGTTGTAGTGGAACAGGTAAGTGATCCTGGAGTTGGAGTGGTGTAGGATATGGCTAGATGGAAAGTTTGCCGTTTTCCTGATCACATTCCTCCTACACCCAAAATCACGGTAAGCGATGTAGAGTCTCTATGTGAAGAGTCATATGGAAGGAGAGTCATATGATTGTCCTTCTAAACCTGGGCCCTGTGTGCATGGCTGTTTTTGACAGTACCACAGAAAAAAAACTTCTTGGCAGCACCCATGAGTGTTGCCTGATCAGTATAATTTAATATTTTGTGTTCAGTTAAACATTTGGCATTAGTGTGATGTATTAATTAGAGCTGTTGTGTTTGCAGTTTTGTATTTACTTACAGTTGTTTTGTGTTTTCTTTTTTGTTAAAAAAATGTGATGGTAGTGTGTTTGAACTGGTACATGGCTGGCTGTGTGTGAGGATTGGGGCTTGGCTGGCGGTGTGCAATGGCTGACAGTTGACTGACGGTTTGAGTGAGCTAGTGCTTGGCTTGTGGCATGAGTGAGCTGGCGATTGGCTGGAGGTATGTGTAAGCTGGCGCTTGACTGACCATGTGTGCGTACTTACTTGCTGCAGGTCACTACAATACACTGCTAGCCAAATGCCAGTCTACACCTTCATCAGCTGGTGTGATACTGTGTCAGACATGTGGGTATACGAAGGTGATGAGCCATTGAATACCATTGTCTGTTGATGTGAGTGTCGTAATGTGCTGGGCCCCCAGCTGGCGATATGAATGGTCTTGTGTGTGTCAAGTATGAAAGGTATGTGAATGGACTGTAAAGGCGTTGGTGTCTTGACACTGCTTTACATCAGGTTCTGTTTTTTTGACTTTTCAGTTATTAACAGTTCGTCTTGGTCTCCCAATAAAAATGCTACCTCACTTGTGTGGGTGAGCCATGTGCCCGCGACAGGGAAGGCCCAAAACACAAAGTTGACACAACAAAATTATCTATCACAAAACTACCTGTTTTTGCAAGGTGGGGGCACTTGCCTTTTTTGGTCCTGGGCTTGGCGGGCATCTAGGGAAACCTACCAAACCCAGACATTTCTGAAAACTAAACATCAGGAGGGTGCCCAGGAAAGTTTGGCTTGTGTGGATACTCAAAGTTTTCTTACCAGGAATCCCCTGCACACTTCAAATTTAACTAAAGAAATCATATTTTCCTCACATTTCTGTGTGGTATCAGTGTGCCGGCACAAATTTCCTATCACCCAGAATTCCACTTGGTCTCCCGATAAAAGTTATACCTCACTTGTGTGGGTGGGTCAAGTGCCTGCAACAGGAAGGGGCCAAAAATGGGAGGAGATTGAGTGGGCACCAAAGCATATTGATAAGCACAGTTTTTTTAATAGGTTTTTAGGCTATGTTCTGGACACAGAAATTGCTGTTTTTTTCAACTCAATTTCAATTTTTTTTTTACACAATGGCCCCTTGCTAAATTTAAAATGTTGTCTTTTCAGAAATGTATAGATTTCCAGGATCTACCAATGGTTTCATACCTATTTCTGTCACTAACTGGAAGGAGATTGAAAGCACAGCAAACAGCAGAAATGGGGTATGTCCCAGTAATATGCCAAAACTTTGTTGAAAAATGTATTTTTCTGATTCTAGTCTGCCTGTTCCTGAAGGCAGGGAAGATGGTAATTCTAGCACTGCAACCCCTTTGTTGATGCCATTTGGCGGGAAAAAACTGATGATTTATTCTGCAGCACTTTTTTAAAATTTGCCCCCCCTAAAAAAACAAATTTAAGCTGTATTTTGGCTAATTTCTTGATCCTCACCAGGGGATTCCACAAATCCACATTAGGGGCCAGATGTACCAATAAAACATTTTGCGAGTTGCAAATTGCGAGTACTAGCAACTCGCAATTTGCAACTCGCAAAATGTAATGCAGAAAGGTGTCTCAGACACCTTCTGCGACTCGCTATGGGGTCGCAAAGACCCAACTCATAAATATTAATGAGGTGGGTCGCAGTTTGCGACTCCATAGCGAGTCTAGGCACTCACAGGGATGGTGGCCTGCTGGAGACAGCAGACCACCATGTCCGTGACTGCTTTTTGAATAAAGCAGTTTTTTTAATTCTTTTTGCAGCCCGTTTTCCTTAAAGGAAAACGAGCTGCAAAAAGAAAAATTCCGAAACCATTTGCTTTTGTTTTTTTCAGAGCAGGCAGTGGTCCATAGGACCACTGCCTGCTCTGAAAAAATATTTTTAGTGGCCATGGGGACCCCTTCCCTTTTGCGAATGAGTTACCATCCACTTCAAGTGGATGGTAACTGCGAGTTGGTTTGCGACCGCATTCGCGGTCCTAGAGCAACTCTACATGGCGATGCGGTCGCAAATAGGAAGGGAACACCCCTTCCTATTTGCGAGTCGCAGCCTCAAATTGCGAGTCGGTACCGACTCGCAATTTGCGGTTGTGCATCGCGTTTGGCCTTTTGCGCCTCGCAAACTGCGTTTTTCGCAGTTTGCGAGGTGCAAAAGTCTTGCTACATCTGGCCCTAGATGTTTTAACTACCACATGTAAGTGATACTTTACAGTGTGTCACCATGTCTCTTAATTCTGCAGAGGTAGCTGCGGTAGTAATTTGCGAAGGACCTGATCCTTGTTCGGATGTAGATGCACCTGTGCCATTTTCAGCTGTTTTCATCTCCCTTACCATGCAAACATATGCACACATATGCACATGCTTGCATTGTTTTGACGTGTTTCAACATTGTGAAAGTGCCATGGCTAAATGTCTTTGCAGTTCCATGCATTAGATGTTTTCAACAGAGTTTGCATTGTAGAAACCATGCACAGACTTTTTTTTCACCTGAGGAAATGGTGAACCACTGCCAAACATCACTCTCCTTCCTGGAAGTGGAAAGGTGCTCTTCAACATCAGGATCTACTTCAGGGTCTTGAAATGGATGATTGTTTGTGTATCTCTGTGGGTGAGTGAAATGCCTCTGTGTGTGAGCTGTTTTGTGGATGATGACATCAATAATGTCATCAGTGATGTCATTTGAGATGTCATCAGTGACGTCAGTAATCATGTCATGAGTGCTGAAATATATAAGGTCATAAGCAGTGCATTGTGGGGGCATGAGTAATAGGTGAGGTAACTACAACTGCTGAATGTTTTTTTTCATGTGAGATCTCAGCTATATCATCCATGTAACCTTTGTTGTGTTCAGTGTAAATTGATATATATACATATATATGTGTGTATAAATATATATATATATATGTACACATACACACATAAATAAATTTATACTGTATATATCTCTGTGTGTGTGTATATATATATATATATATATATATATATTTGTTTACTTTAAAAGGTCGGAGGAACGTTTTACAAAGGTTAGACTGTTTACAAAACCATAGAAATTCAGTTGCTATAGTTATTTCAAGTAGCTATAACTCGTGCCCCAAGATAATTATAACTCACACCCCAGCCATGCACAGTTTCCTCATCAATACTTTTATTACTAATTTTGCAGTGATTACATCGATGATGACATAGAGATATCATCAGTAAGGTAATATTTGGAGTAATTAGCTGCACATTGCAAGGGGGTGAGTTATAGTTATTTTAGGGCATGAGTTATAGTTCCTTGAAATAACTGTAACTATAACAGCTGAATTTCTATAGTTCTGTGCATGCAAATTCAGACGTAACTATACCACCCCTTTCACATTCAGTGAATTTCTATGTTTTTTAAATTGTTTGGGGGTAGGCTGCAGCATCCAGGCCCACACCAATGCAGGGCTATTGGCTATGGGATGCGGTGTTTGACCGCAGAGCCTGGCCTGTGCCCCAACCCGGTGTCCAATCCCTATAGACATCCAATCCTCACACAATGCACTGCATTCAGCCATGCATGATGAGGTGTTGAACACAGGTCCCGGCCCTTCCCCAAAACCCGATAGGCATCCTATCCCCACGTCATGCATGTCCTTCAGCCATGCGTGGTGTGAGCTGGCCTCAGTGTCTGGCCCTGTGGTCACCCTCCCTCGGCACACTAGTGGGTGGTTGACATTTAATTTCGGTAAGATGACCATCAGTGTCAGAATGCATCCTAACCAGCTTATTTATCCAAGAAGACACCACAGTTTTGCAAAAAATGTCTATCCATCTGGACTACTTTCTACAGGCTAATTAGTGAGTGCTACCTCATTGAGTAAATGTATAATGCATCTCCTACACTACAGCTGGGTAGTATGCTTTTTGGAGAAAGCCTTGTGGCTTTTTGACCTACTGGTAAGCAGAGACTATTGGAAACATGGTTACTATGGAAACAGAGCTGAAAGAGTGTGAGGTGAGGGAACAAAAGAGAATGCAGTGTGAAATTCAAAAGCAGTCTTGTGTACAGAAATTGCTCAGTAGGAAGTGTATGTCTTGAAATTGACAATATTTTACAAATGAAAATATAAATGAAAAGCATTGGCAGCAGATTATTGAATGCTTTTAAGGGCTTCCATGCGGATCCACCACAGACCAATCGGGGGCGCACTGGGCCACACAGTGGATATGCACAAAATACCTACCGAACTGGGCTTCTTTAAGGAAACATGGAAAGGATTATTAATAGTGACCATTTAGTGGCATAACAAAAATAAAAGATTAAAGTAGGTTTGTGATTTGCTAAGCACAGGAATATGATTGAGAGCAGAGTGGAAAGAGAAGCCAATGGGAATTATTTTCTACTAAGAGTGGAGGAGGAGGATTGTCATATTTCTGACTTGAGATTTGCCGTGGAACACAAATGTTAACAGATAAAAAAAAGTTTGACACCAGTAAAGAGATTCTACAGCTATGTTAATTAGGTTGCACTGCAAAAGGTATATAAAAAACTATTGTGGTCATTATGACAATGGCGGCGACTGTTAAAGTGGCGGTCACACAGGCAACAGCCTGGTGGTAATTACTGCCAAATTATGACCATGGCGGTGATAACTCCCATAAACAGCCAATGTACCTCACCAACCGCCAGGGTGTAAACACCACTAACACAGCCATAGCCATCAACAGCCAGACGGAAGACAAGGTACCGCCCACCATATTATGACATAGCAAACCGCCAGGAGTTCTGGGGCGGTACCAATGCCATCAAAACCCTGGTGGACACAGAACACAGAAGATGAAAAACTCACCGTCAGAGACACAGAGAAAACCAACGCCGCCATGGAACCAGAACTTTAAGTCTTCTAGATGCTCATCTACGCCATGCTCCACCTTGAACACCAACGCCGACGAAGATGAGGCCGGTGAGGACAGCCACCTAGCACACAAGGGAGGGAAGGAGGAAAAGGAGAGTGACACACACACACACACACAACACACACCATACACACAACCAGCTGCAGAGGAAAACCAGCCTCATTGAAAGGACAACATTTAGCCAGAGCTGATAGTGTAATTTGATGTCACAATACTGTCCATGTGACACGAGATGTATGACTCACTGTTCAGAAAGGGCTAATGGCCAACCCAAAGTACGAAAGGCCCACATGGCCACAGGGCACAGTCCAAGATCCAACTTGTTCCCTGGTGAAATCCCCACGACACTGTGCAGGGGCATCATGTTGGGAATGACCAGGCACCTCAGGGGGAAGGGGGTTTAGGGGCACCTCAGCTGAAGTGGGGAACTTGCCCACTGGTTCTGGAGGGGGCTCCATGCCCATTTCTCTTTGCTGGGGAGTGCAAGGTCACAGTCTATGAGGTGGGGAACTTGCCCACTGGTTCTGGAGGGGGCTCCATGCCCATTTCTCTTTGCTGGGGAGTGCAAGGTCACAGTCTCTGAGGTAGGAAACTTGGCCACTGGCTCTGCAGGGGGCTTCATGCCCATTTCACTTTGCTGGTAACTGCAAGGTCACAGTCTCTGAGGTGGGGAACTTGCCCACTGGTTCTGGAGGGAGCTCCTTATACAACAGTCCCTGGAGGGTGGTCTACATGCCCTCTGCTGGAGGCAAGGGCTGCTGTGTCCCAGCTGGAGGTGAGGGCTCCTTGCTGTTGGTGGGGGCCTCTTGCTCTCTTAGTTGGTGGAGTGGGAACCTTCCCTTTCTTTGGTGGTGGAGTGGGGTCTTTCCCTCTCTTGGGCGGTGGAGTGGGATCCTTTCCTTTCTTGCCTCCACAACTAGGAGGTGCTTCCACTGTCCCCGTGGACTATTTGGCTGAGGTGCTGGGTTGGGTCGTTGTGACCCTGCTCTTGCGGGCAGGATGGGGGATTGGGGGGAGAAGAGGTCAAGTTGGTCAAGGAAAAGCTACTTAGGGACAGTGGGGTGGGGTGAGGAATGAGGGATGGGAGTGGAGGTTGAGGGAGTGGTTTTTGGAGGTGTATGTCTGCTGAACTTGGGTGCAGGTGCATGGGCAGTGTGCTGATGTGAGGAGGATGGCTGTTGGGTGTTTGAGTGCGTGTGTTTGTGTCTCTTAGGAGGGGGGCAGACAGGGTGTGTATGGGACAAACGGAACGTGTGGATGGATGTTGTGGAGGTGTTTGCAAGTAAGGTGTGTGTGCTGCTTGGTGTCATGATAGTGGCGGTGGCTGTTGATGCAGTGCATGTAGGTGTGAGTGTGGATGTGACAGCGAGGGAGGAGGAGGGGAGAGAGTGGAGGCAGTGGATATTGTGTGTGCAACTGACTATTGTTTGTGTGAGTGCTTGTGGCTTGAAGTGTGTTGCCTGTGTTTGTCTCTGCCATTCTTGTGTGATGTTTTGTGTGCATGCTTGTCTGTATGTGTGCAAGGGGTGGGTTGGAGTTGAGGAGATTGGGATTGGGAAGTAGTAGTTGGAGGGGGGACAGTAGGAACAGGGACAATGGCTGCCATCAAAGGGGAGGTCAGAGCCTGGAACGATCTCTGTTGGGCCACTAATACACTGTGAATGCCCTCCAGGAATGCATTGCATTGCTGCATCTATGATGCCATTCCCTGGATGGCATTCACAATGGTTGACTGCCCTACAGAGATGGATCTCAGGAGGCCAAAAGCCTCCTCACTGAGGGCAGCAGGGCTCACTGGGGCAGGGCCTGTGGTGCCCAGGCGAAGGAGATGCCCACCCTCCTGGGTGAGCGGGCACGGGCAACTCAGTGAGGGGCTACTGGGAGGGGGGTTATGGTACAGGGGTGGCGTATACACCTGTACCTGAGGTGGCCCCAGAGGTGTCCACCACCACCAAGGAGCTTCCATCGGAGGAGGAATCAGAGTCAGTGTTGTCACCTTCTGTTTCTGCTGTGGTGCTCCCCTAGTCCTCCATCCCACTGGTTCCCTCAGTGGACTCTGCCTCCTGTGTCCTGTGGGATGCAGCTCCCTCTGATGCTGATGCCCCTGCTCCTCCGCCAGATAATGCTAATGCACACATATACAGGATGACAGAAGCAAAAAGGGGGGGAGAAGGAAATGGAGCACTGGGTCAATGGCAGCACCAACACCACAGATAGCATACACATTATCGCCACACACAGGGATCTGCATTGAGCCCCATGTATCACACTGGCATTCCATTGGCTAGGTACCACAGCAAGATGTGAGCCATCCCCCACCAATTGCAGCCCTGTCTGACATGGAATGCAACCTAGCTAGGTTACCAGATTTAACAATACAACCATTACCCTTGAGCTGGATCACTCTGCAATCTCTGACCTGGGGTTAAGGGACACCCACTAACTGACACTCACAACCAGGATCCCATTCCACCTCCCAATTATAGTTGTAACGCCAACTGTACTCACCCACTTGTGGCTGCTGTGATGCCCTCAAGTGCCCATCCAGCTCTGAGTAGGCCACCGCCAGTATGCGGGCCATCAGGAGGGTCAGTTTCCGAGGGGCATCCCACCCTCTGGGCCTCCGCAGTCTTCTGGGCCCAGCGTCTCAGGTTCTCCCACTGTTTCCTGCAGTGGGTGCTCCACCTGCTATAGACCCCCTAGGTCCACACGTCCTTGGCGATGTCACGCCACAATCCATTCTTATGATGGGTGCTGACCTGCAGAGGAAACACAGACAGGAGGACACCATTACACATACAATCCAGCCTGTCAAACATATGGTCCACAAATACCATTTCCAGTTCCATTGGGACACACATCACCCAGCGCCCACCAGGTACATTACCACCAGACCATATTATCCAATGAGGATTTGCACGGTGATGCAAGACCGCCTTCTGCCATGACCCAACGTTGGCGGAGTTACCTCACTTCCACCTGTCCCTAGATAGAGGACAGGCAGTTGCCACTTCATGGTGGTAGATAACATTCGGATAATCCATAACTGTGTCATTGCTACAATTTGGACATACATTGACATTCCCATTGTCCCATTGTCCCATTACATCAATGCTCAATGTGCACTGAGGAGGTGGTTCCATTGTTCAAATTGTGACAGCCTACTCACTCTTGTGTCCCTTAGATACCTATCACTGCTGGTGAAGAGGAGGATGAGATACGAATTTGTGTACAGACCCCTTGTGGACTTGGCTACACTGGAGGACAGGCACATAATACTGACTTATAGACTGGACAGGGCCACAATCACAGAGCTGTGTGCTCAATTGGAGTCCGATCTGATATCAGCTATCCGTCACTCCACTGGGATCCCCCCTCTTGTGCAGGTTCTATCAGTGCTCCCTTTCCTGGCAACTGGTTCTTTCCAAGTGACAGTGGGCTTAGCAGCAGGAATGTCAAAGCCAATTTTCTCAGTCGTGCTGGCAAAAGGTTTTGTCTGCCCTGGTGAAACACATATGCAGCTACATTGCTTTCCCCCAGGTGGAAGATTTGGGCACTGTGAACGCAGGATTCTATGCAATGGGACATACACCAAATATTATTGGGGCGATTGACGGTACACATATTACGTTTGTCTCCCCTGCCAGAACGAACAGGTGTTCAGGAATCAGAAAAGTTTCCACTGACTCAACGTACAAATGGTGTGCCTGGCTGACCAGTACATCTCCCATGTCACTGCCAAGTATCCTGGGACGTGCATGACACCTTTGTCCTAAGGAATAGCTGCATCTCAAATGTGATGGCGCAACTACAGAGGCACAAGGTGTGGCTAATTGGTAAACCTGACTCCCCACCCAGTGTATGCCTTCTGGTGTTAACCCCATACCATTGTGTAAGGCTAATGTTTGTCCCTCAATACTTGCAAAGGTCTCTGGCTACCCAAACCTATTGTGGCTCCTGACCCCTGTGAGGAATGCCAGGATAGGGTCTGAGAATCGTTATACTGATGTACATGGGTGAACCAGGAGAGTTATTGAAAGAGCCTTCGGCCTCCTGAAGGCCAGGTTCAGATGCCTCCATCTATGCTATCACAGAGTTCAGATCATTTGCACATGATGAGACTGTTTCCATGTAATCACATTTTCATCACGTAAAACACTGTCACTCAAGTTGTGTTCAAGGGTGTTTATTGTAGTGAAAATAATTGATGGAAAAGTGCAATGGAATGGAGTGGTGGTTGAGGAAAGTCCAGGATATTGGTCCAGTCTGTTTGTAGCACAGGTCCAGTGTCAAAGGGGCCATAGGAAGGGGAGCAAAGGCAGTTCAAAGTGGACAAGGTGACAGGGTGGGACACAAGGGGGAAATTCAGGAGGGTCTCATTTCCTGGCGGTGGTCTTGGTCTTGGCAAGTGTCTCTGGCTTTTGTCTGGGTCGCAGGGAATGTTTGCGGAGTGGTTTACCTTCTGTTGATGGAGGGGTGCTGGTGGCCTCTGGGTCCTGTGGCAGGGCCTCCTGCCCACTAGCTGCAGAGGAAGTGATGGGCTGGTCAGTAGACTGGCTAGTGGCAGGGGCCCGCTGGTGTGCTGTCCATTCCCTCATGAGGTTGGCCATATCTGCCAACACCCCTGCGATGGAGACCATGGTGGTATTGAGGGCCTGCAAATCCTCCCTGATCTACTGATGGTGTACCTTCTGCAGCCGCTTGTTCTCCTGCATTTTGATAAGGATCTGGCCCATCTTGTCCTAGGATTGTTGGTAAGAACCCAGGACATTAGTGAGTGCCTCTTGGAGAGTCTGTTCCCTGGGCCTGTCCTACCCGGCACACAGCGGTCCTCCCAGTGTCCCTCTTCTCCTATGCCTCTGTCCCCTGAACGGTGTGCCCACTGCCACTGATCCCAGGTCCCTGATTGTCTTCAGGGTGAGGTGTGGACTGCGGTCCCTGTACAGGTGGGTACACTGCTGACTGACGTGTCCTGGGGCAGAGATGTGTGGACGTTGGGTGGATGCTGTGGTGTTGGATACTGATGGGGGAGGCTTTGTGGTGGACTGTGAGTGGGCTGGGGTGGCTGACTGACCAGTAGTCCCTGATGGGCCAGGTAGTTCATCCAGATCCTGAAGTCCAGAATTACTGTCATCATTGGGGGCATCTTTTGTTGGGGGACTGGATAGTCGTGGCACCTCCTCACAGCTGAGAATGGCTAGGACACCAGTGGGGATGTAAGTGATGTATTATACTTCATGTCTGTGACAACCCTAGCTTCCCCTCTATTGTTGCTGCTGCCCTGCCACCTTTGTCTGTGTATTGTGTTGTATTGTGGGACTGTTAGTTCTCCATGTTGTGCATGGTTTGGTGATGGGTGTACATGCAGGGCTGGGAGGGCTGTCTATGCATTGGTATAGCCTGCAGAGCTTGGCATTGGGGTTAGTCAGATACGTAGGTGCAGCGTGTGGGATGGAGTGGAGTGATGGGCGTGAGGGTTAGGGTGTGTGATGGCATGCAGGTATGGGGTGATGAGTAGTAAATATTGACTCACTAGTGTCTAGTCCTCCAGCTACTCCAGTGAGTCCATCAGGATGCAGTATTTCCAAGACTTGCTCCTCCCATGATGTGAGCTGTGGGGGAGGAGGTGGGGGTGCACCAGCAGTCCCCTGGATGGCAAGCTGGTGCCTTGCTGCCATGGAATGTACCTTCCCCTGTAGGCCATTCCACCTCTTCCTGATGTCATCCCTTGTTCTTGGATGCTGTCCCACAGCGTTCACCTTATCCATGATTCCCTGCCATAGCTCCATCTTCCTGGCAATGGATATTTGCTGTAACTGTGCTCCAAACAGCTGTGGCTCTACCCTGAATATTTCCTCCACCATGATCCGCAACTTCTCATCAGGGAATCAGTGGTGCCTTAGTGGGGACATGGGTGTTGTGTGGTGTGTATTGTGCAGCAGTTGTTAAGTGATATGGTGGGGTGTTGGATGTGGGGTGCCTGACGGATGGATGGGTTTTGTAATGTGTGTGTGTAGTTGTCTCAGTGGTCTTTGTGTTAGTCTTGTGGTGATTATTGGTATTCGTAAAGGGTTGTGTGTAATGTGGGTATGTGTTTTATAGTGCTATGAGTGAGTGGGCATGGTGTGTGTTTCAGTGTCAGGTGTCTGATTTTCATGTAGGCCAATGTTGTGTTGTTTTGTATTTGTTTGGCCATTCTGAGTGCGCTGGTGTGTACCACCAATGATTTGCAGCCATTGAATATCCGACGTGGTGATTTGTGGGTCATAATATGGTGGGTATTGTTTTGTTGGCGTAATGGTATGGGTGTTTGTGCGAACACTTTACCACTGACTTTTGGGCTGGCAGATTTGTGTGTGTGGCAGTATTCTGTCGGCTTTGTGTGTGTGTGTGTCATAATATGGTGAACGGATGTTCGCCACTGCAGCGGTATGTTGGTGGCCGTCACCGCAATGGTAAGGGGCATTTACTGCCATTGTCATAATGAGGGCCTATGAGTGTATATAAGCTGAAAGGAAGTGTGCAGCTTCTAGACAGTATAGTAAAATGCAAAATAGTAGTGAAGTTAGATGAGAACATTAAGAGAGCAGCAAAAAAGGAAGAGGAATTGCTATACTGAAAATATAGTTATTTTATTAAGCCAGTGTAAATAAATGTGTTTGAAATTAGATGTGGGTGTTTGCTCATGGTATGTTAATTAATAGTGTGAAAAGGGTCTCTTTTGACATGGTTAGCCTCACACGTTTTGGCTGGAAAATTATGTGGTTTTAAAATGTGACTGCCCTGGGTCCCTTCTAAAGAAGTTCCCATGGCCAGACCTCTTTCCCCAAAATTGTACTATGTGTCACACTTCAGTCACCTTTGTAAATCCCTAGTAAATGGTACCTGTGGCACCTAGGGAATGGGTACTGAAGTGGGCCCCGAGAGCTGCAGCACCGATTGTGCCATTCTGAGAGGCTCTACACCAGCTGCATGCAGTCTGCCATTACAAATTCATGACAAGGTGTATCGAAAGTTGCAAACTTGACCTGGCACCCACTAAGAGTACCATGCCCACTAACACTGCATGAGATATAGTTAGTCACCTCTCCGGCAGACCTTGCAGCCTTAAGGCAGGGTGCACTATAATGCATGTGAGGGCATATGGGTGCATGAGCAAATATGCCCCTACTGTGTCTTTGCTAATTCTTAGACATAGTAAATGGAAAGGGAAGGGAAGCCATACCAAATGCATGTGCTGGACACTGCTCATTACGAGTTCCCCAGCTACATGATGGCCTCTCTGAACCCTGGGTTCTCTGGTATTGAACGATTCAGAATAATAAACCCACACTGATGCCAGTGTTGGATTTATCATGAAATATACTTTGAGGGCACCTCAGATGTGCCCGCTGAAAAACCTAACAACCCTGCCATGCTTGATGACTGGTCCCAACCACCCTGCCACCACCAGACATGATTCTGGACTCCTGGGGTGAGAGCCTTTGCTAGCAGGAACCAATACACAAAGCCTTTCTTGGGCGGAGGTGTTTGCTGTACCTGTGCTGTACCTGTACCTTGGCCGTCTTTGAAATCTGACCCCTCCTGCTAGCAGCAGATGGCTGTCCAATGGTTTTACCCCCACTTTTGGTGGGAAACCCAGCAGGAAACCTAGCAAAGACAGGAGGAGGAGGCAGGCTATCCCCAGCCTGCACCACCCCTCAGGTGTTGCAGGCATGATGATTACACCATTTCGTTTTCCTCCATCTTGGATGGTAGGAAAATAGCCAATCAGGATTAGGGATGTGACCCCTTCCCACAGGAAGCTGTCACTTAGTGGGTGTAGCCACTGTAAGGTAGGTAGGTAGCCCATTGGCAACTACAAGGTACTCCTCTAATGCTCCCAAAATGCAGTATTTAGAAGGCATCCCTAGACCAATACCTCAGATTTAATGGACACAAGAAGACCAGGAGAAGGAAGACCAAAGGCATGAAAACTGAAGTCCTGCTGTAAAAGGAAAAAGGCACCAAGCCCTGCCTGCTGCTTTAAGGCCTCGACCATCACCGCTAAGGTGTCGCCCAAAAACCTGAAGGACTCCACAAGATCCCAGAGCACCTCCAGCCTTTTGAAAATTGCCAAGAACCTCCCTCAGAGTGAAGGTATTACTCTCCGGGACCCTGCAGGCAAGAGACCCACAAAGTCCAGAAAACTGACCAGCTGCTGACCAATGACATGGACCCAGCAGCCCAGCCAAATTCTGAACAACAGCCCTTATGGACAAGAACTGCCACCAGGCCAGGTTTGGAGGTCCTGCGGCTCTCTAGGGCTGTGGGGTACCACTACCCAGAGTACCAGATCCCCAACGTCAGACACCCAGAAGCAAAGTCCACCTTTTTACTCACCAATACATCACACACCCATGCTGGCACTGTCATGTCTACTCACACATCTATACAGCCATTCAAGTACCCAGCACTCAGACAGTCAGTTACACATGCACCTATCCATCCATACACCAAGTTATACACCCAGGCACCTACCTATACAGCCACACATCTACCTATTCACAAAACTATACAGCCACTTCACACCCAGTCAGATAACGAAAGAGGCACTTACATACCCACACAACACTTATGTATCCACCACTAACAAAGCCACTTGCACACAGACAGTCAGTTACACATGCACTTACACACCCTTTCACCCAGATTAAACCCAGTCACCTTCCCATACACCTACTCACATAGCTATTTACAAAACCATACAGCCACACACACACACCCAGTCAGACAGCAGCAGAGGCACTTCCACATCCACTCACACATCCACACAGCACTTATGTGTCCACCACTAACAAAGGCAGTTGCACACATAGTTACTAACCCAAGCACCCACTAAAACAGTCATTTACCAATGACTCCCAGTATGATGTGGGAATTACAAAGTTCTGTAATGGTACGATTGAGATGGGCAAATAAAGCAGACTTACCGCCACTTGAGGCATAGACAGAGCCCTCACTAAACAACTTGTGCTGATTCTAAGGGCCTGATTTAGAACTCAGCAAATAGGTTACTCCATCATAACAATAGTAAATATCCTGTTTCTGTTCTATCCTATGGGATTTAGATTTCGGTGGGGGGATATCCATCACTGTTGTGAAGGAGTAACCCATCTGCCGACGTCTAATTTAGGACCTATGTTTGGTGAACACATATCAGACCTCTTCATCCAACCAAGTCAGGGTGACTGTACAGAAAGGGGATTTATGAATTTCTTGGAGCTGGCTACAGCAATGCTGGACCTTGCAGGTGCAGGGCCAGCCAATGATCGGCAGCTAAAAACAACTCTCCCCAACCATTCCCTCTGGAATTTATCTGATTCCTTTGCTGAAAATGCATCTCCTGATTTAGGGCTATGTCTGTATGCTTAAAGATTAGGATGGACTAAACCATTTTATGTTTGACATAAGAGGTCAAACCATTAACATTAAGCACGAAAATAGTAAGGTGTCATGAGACAATGTCTATGTGCGTTGGAGAGCCAGGCTGGTAAAATCTGCAGTACGAAAAGATGAGGAAGAGGATGGGGGAAGGCTAGAAGCCATCCCAGTGTGTGAAGGGGGGAGGGTGTGGGGCTGGTGAGACATAGGGGGGAGTTGGACAAAGGAGCCTGAATGGAGGAGAGGGATTAGACACAGGAAGGGCACAGGAGTGATAGAGTGGGCACTTTGAGGCTCATGCACTGATGTGTCCTGGAAGCTGATACAGTAATGGGCTGGGAAGGGTTCTGCAAGACCGGATGGAGGCAATGGCAGGTGGGGGGGAGACATAGGGGCAGGCAGAGTTACAGGGACTGTCATCATCAGATCAAAATCACCAGAGAGACACAGAGGGTGCCAAGGGGTAGTTGCAGTGCTCTTCAGGAGAAAGGGTAGATGTAACCATTGTCAAGCTGTGTGGAGGGGGGCAAGGGCTCTAGGTGCAAAGGGGCAAAAAATGGAGACTCATGCAGATCAATATATGAGCCAGGTGGGGGGAGAAGGGAGACCTATGTGCCAGTGGCACATAGGAAGAGTAGGGGCAGTTAAGGCTGGACTTCACCATGATGGGGGTACCCCCAAACGTCTATATGAACCAGGACGTGTGCAGTCATGGAACCATAAACATGATCAGGTTGGACATTTCCAGTGCAGCCCCAATAGGATTTGATAACCTATAACATAACAGGGGGGAGAGAACAGATGCCAAGGAGAAGGGTGATCTTACCAGAGGTTACCTTGACAAAAGAGACACGTCATGTCAAGGGCCCCTCGGAGCTGGTGCCCACTCTGCACCACGGGGGCTGCAGGAGCTTTTGTTATGCCACTGACTAAGGGGCGTGATCTGTTGGCTTTTGTTATGCCAAAAACTAAGGGGTGTGATCTGTGGAAGTATTGTTATGGGAGGTAGTCTCTGGATTTCCAGTGGGGGGTTAAAAGACAGGCTAGTGGTAATGGAGATGATCTCCAGGAGGAACAAATTGACATCCTTGTATTCCAGGTACTCCAGGGATTCATAAAAATGGTTAATGTTGCAGTGTGACCGGTCCTTTGAAGAACTGGACATCTAAAGCCAGCACCTTTAGGTCTTCCAGTTGAGCCTCGACTGTGGTCATGCGCTGATCTATAGGATCCAACTGAGCCTAAAAGGAGCCCATGTTGGCCCTGATATTTTTGACACCTTACACAAGGTCCATCATTTCTTAATCCATTGTATACAGACGGGTCCCTATAGAAGTAAATTCCTTTAAGATGGTGTCTAATGGCATATCGGTGTCAGTGCCACAGGTGCTGCTCTGCCGCCTCATGACCACTGTGAAGAGAGGTTGGAGGAAAGATTTGCTCAAAGCCATTGCCACAGCAGTCAGGCACAACAAGTGAGGCAAAGGAAGAAGAGGACAGGGCCAAGCCACATAGCCTCTCAGATCAGGTTGTGGCAGGGCAGCGGATGATTCTAGAAGTGGTCATTGGAAAGGTCCCCCTAGCAAATATATAAGGTTGAATGAATCACAAGGTTAAGGCTCAAGGTGGCATAAAAGGCTTGAGTAGCAGATCAGACATTCTTGAGCCTAAGATGTGCTGGCAGGCTGCAGAGAAGAGGTCAGGTGAGGTGTCCAATATCCCTATGCTCCTGGGTTCCCCGGAATCCACTATTTATGCAGGCAGGAGCCTGGACATTGAGTGTCCTCTGTGCTAAGTCTACCTCTGCTCAGTGCCATCTGTGATCAAGGCCACCCTGTGTAGGAGTCTGGCCATTTAAATAGTATGCAAAACTAGGCACACTGTGCAGAGGGCCCGGCCCACTACACATTGGTTTACTTTGGTAAAAACTAGACCACCTAATGCTTTCACTTCTATGGTAGCTTGGTCGAGCAGTTAAGCTAATCTTGGAGAAGTGCACAGCATTTGTTGTACTCACAGTATCAATAAATAAGACCACATACTCAAAAGAATAACTCAAGACCAATTCACAAAACTATTTCAGATTTTTATAAAGATGTTAAGACCAAGATCATCAAATCCGGTATGTACTTTTTACGTTATGAATTTTTAAAGTTCTAAAAAATAGTCTTTTTGTGCCTAACTACGCACCATCGGAATCAATAGAGAAATACTTTAAAAATACATATAAAATCAAGGAATGCATTTATCAATGTCTCCTTTCGCAGGTATGTCGAGGTGATCGGTGGGCACTATGGACCAGCTGAAGAAGTTCAGGCAGTTCACGTTTTCAGCTGGAAGAGCTGCAGAAAGTTCTAGGAGCAGATGCCAGGCCACTATGGGAGACCATTTGGAAAAGCACAGCACAGCTGGACTTAAAGGTAAGCCCGGTGGGTCCTCTTGGAGTGTCAGAGTTGCAAGGGCTGGGGGATATTTAGGGCACAGCTGGATCTTTGGTGGAGGGCACAGGGTGACCAGGTGCAGAGCGGATCAATGAGCCAGGAGCTGTGTGCAAAGGTGGTCTTGGAAGCAGGAGCTAGGTCACTTAGAAGGTTGCTTGCAGGTCAGCAGGGGAAATCTGGTGGGAGGTCCTGGTGGCTTCTGAAGTCCCTTGACAGGGGCTACCTCCTGGTCTTTTTTTTCAGTTCGGAGCGGACTGTCCTTCTGGGTGTCCAACGTTAGGTGACCAGTACCTGGGGCTTTTGCATAGTTTGACCACTGAGGGGGTGCAGTGCTACCAAACTTGCAGTGTTTTTCCTCACGGTCTGTCAGATGGAGTCTAGTCTGGCTGCGGTATCCGATTCCTGGGTCGGCAGCTGGTCAGTGAAGTGGCCTTCATTGGGTCTTGGTTGCAGGAGAGTGATGCCTCCATTCTGGAGGGAACTCTTTGGCAATTTCTGAAGTGTGGACGTCCTCTGGGGGTTGGTAGAGTCAGTTCAATGTCCAAGAAACCCTTCAGTGGCGATTGTCGAGTCTGGGCTGCAACAGGCAGGGTTTGGCACCTTTTTCTTGGTGCAGCAGGACTTCAGTTCTCGAGCCTTGGATCTTCTCTGTTGCTGATCTTCTTGTGTCCTTGGAATTTTATTCTCTTGTCTAGGGATGTGCGCTAAATACTATTTTTAATGAGCATTTAGGGACATAATTTACACATGATGTTTTCACCGGTGGGAGGCTACACCTACTAAGTGACTACTTCCAGTGGGCAGAGGTCACTTCCCTACACCTGATTGGCTATATTCCTTCCATGCAAGATGGAGGAAAATGAAATGGAGGGGTCACCTTGCATGCAATACCTTAGGGGTGGTGCACGCTGGGGCTGACCACTCCTCCTGTCCTTTGTATGGTTTCCCACATTTTTTCCTGCCAAAAGTGGGGGTTTGCAATTGGGATGGCCATCTGCTGCTACCAGCAGGCATGGGGGTCGAGTTTCAAGGGCAGTAAGCCCTTTAAAGCCCACTAGCAGGGCAGTGCCCATTGCTGGGGGAAGGTGTGATAACACCTCTGCCCAGGAAGGGGTTTGTTGTAGGTCCCAGAGAGTTGGATCTCTCACCCCAGGGTTCCAGAATCTTGTCTGGTGGTGGCAGGCTGGTTGTGACCGGCCAGCAAGCATACCAGGGTAGCTTTAATAGGAGCATCTCTTAGGTGATCCCTCTGAACATTTTGTAATAAATTCAATACTGGTGCCAGTTTGGATTTATAATTCTGATTTGTTTGATACCAAACAACCCAGGGTTCAGAGTAGTCATCACAAAGCTGTGAAACTCGTATTGGCCAGTGTCCAGCACATGTAATAAAATGGCTGCTCTGTTCACTTAATATGTCCCATGTTTGTCAGAGGCACAGTGGGGACATATTGCTCATGCATCTATGCCCTAACATTTAGCACAGTGCACCCTGCGTTAAGGAAGGAAGCCCTGCCAGAAGGATGACTTACCTATAGTGCATGCTGTGTATAGTGGACAGGGCACACAGGCTGTGTGCCATGTTAAGTTTGCCTTTTAGGATTGCATCAGAATACTCAGTCTGCAATGGAAGTGCTGGGCACTTCTGGGTGCATGACCCTAGAAGGTGGCACAATCTGTGCTGCTGCTGTCAGGGGACTACCCTTAGTACCCCATGCTCTGGGTACCTCAGTACCATTTACTAGGGACTCATAGTGGCAGCTAAAGGTGTTACCAAATGTGCCAATGTTTCACAACAGTATTAGGAAAAGAGATCTGGCCCAGGGAACCTGGTTAGCAGGTGCCCTAGACACTAACAACTTTGAGACTAAATCAAGTACCAGGCAAAATAGTGAGGGCTAACCATGACAAAAAAGGCCTTTTCTCACACCCTATCTCTGCCTCTCTCTTCAGTGACATGCCCAGCCTCAAGGGCAGTTTGCAGCAATGTAGGGCCAGAAAGGCCGAATCGGTGATGGGTAGGGCCAAGCAGGAGGCCAGGGAAGTGATTTAGGGCCCTATTCAGGTGGCCGCTCCTGGCCTGTCTCCTTAATGTTAGACTGGGTAGGGGAAATGCTGCAGCAGACCCCGCCACCTCAAATCCTCCGGGCTACACTCCAGGTGGCATCGTCGTGGGGTCACCAGGAGCACATCATGGTGTGCTCTGGTGGCTGCAGATCAAGCCCTTGTGGGGGGTGTCAGTGGAGTAGCGATATGAGGGCAAAGGGACCATACTTTCTCCCTGGTCTCCTAGGCCTCAGGGAATGGCAGACATTTTGGCCCATATTTATACTTTTTGACGCAAAACTGCGCCAACGCAGTTTTGCACCAAAAAAATTAGCGCCGGCTGACGCCATTCTGAAGCGCCATGCGGGCGCCGTATTTATTGAATGGCGTTAGCCGGCGTTAGCCGACCGGCGCTGCCTGGTGTGCGTGAAAAAAAAACACGTACACCAGGCAGCGCCGGCGTAGGGAAAAATGGCGTTTGGGCGTCCAAAAATGAAGCAAGTCAGGCTGAGGCAAAAAAATCGTCTTAACCCGATTTGCGCCATTTTGTTTTGGCGCCCAGACGCCATTAACATGACTCCTGTCTTAGTAAAGACAGGAGTCATACCCCCTTGCCCAATGGCCATGTCCAGGGGACTTCTGTCCCCTGGGCATGGTCATTGGGCATAGTGGCATGTAGGGGGGCACAAATCAGGCCCCCCTATGCCACAATTTTTTTTTAAAAAAAATACTTACCACAACTTACCTTAATGTCCCTGGGGTGGGTCCCTCCATCCTTGGGTGTCCTCCTGGGGTGGGCAAGGGTGGCAGGGGTGTCCCTGGGGGCAGGGGAGGGCACCTCTGGGCTCATTCTGAGCCCACAGGTCCCTTAACGCCTGCCCTGACCCAGGCGCTAAAATCCGGCGCAAATGCGGGTTTTTTAGTCCCGCCCACTCCCGGGCGTCATTTTTGCCCGGGAGTATAAATACGACGCATATGCATCGCAGTCATTTTTTAAGACGTGAACGCCTACCTTGCATATCATTAACGCAAGGAAGGTGTTCACGCAAAAAAATGACGCTAACTCCATGAACTTTGGCGCTAGACGCGTCTAACACCAAAGTATAAATATGGAGTTAGTTTTGCGTCGAATTTGCGTTAAAAAAAACGACGCAAATTCGGCGCAAACGGAGTATAAATATGCCCCTTTGTTCTCTGACACGATTTTGCCCCAGGACAGCTCTTATTGATTGTAATCTCAAAATACTGCAATGCTGCACACTACTTCTACTGTGCAGTTGTGTGGTCCTCACTGTTGGTTCTTCCTTTTCATTTGTGTGCCTGGCCTGCACAGCTTCCCCAACAGACTGTATACAAGTGCCAACCATTTGTGGCTGGGGTGGGTATTTCGGGGGGTCTGATTCATCACCTTCATCAATGACCATTTCTGTGTCTTCATGATTCTCACTTTCAAATTTATCATCTCTTTGTGCAGGGATATCTATTTAAACATGCAATTTCATGTTACTCTGATGAAGTATGGAAGATATGTATATCATGGACTTTAGATTTAAATTTAAACAAATTTTAAATTTGTAAAACGTTGGCTTCTATGTTGAACTACATCTCCCATAATTCCATACTAAAGTACACCGAAAATGTGTAATAGAGTTTTGCCACTATGCCTTGCACTTTCATTAGGAACATTTATTGCTAAACATTTACCCATGTGTAAACATGTATTTTACGAATCGTGTGCTAGGAAAAGAGAACTGTAATGTGTGAAAATTACTTTTAGAAGTTTCTGGTGAAGGGGATGTGTCTATGTTGATGAAGCCAGACACACTTTCAGGTTCCACGGTTGACTCAATCAATACCTCAAGAGGGGTTGGTAGTAGTTAAGTGTGGGGGGTTCTCGTCCTGTTGCACAGGCCTCACTAAGCCTGGTTGCCACCTCTCCTTTGTCCTTGCTTGTAGATCACACCATCTTTTTTCGAATTTCATCAATTATTCTCTGCTTGATTGCAACAAGGTTAATCCTCTCCTTTAGGGAGTGTCAGATTTTTCTTTTGTTGGAATTTGACACAGAATGTGATGATTTGCTAAATAACTCACCATGTTGTGCTAAACACTCATCAGTAAGAATATCCAGGGGCATATCTATACTCCGCCTGCGTCGAATGTGCGTCAAATCTTTTGACGCACAATCAGTGCAAACGTTTCCCCGTATTTAAACTTTGACGCCCGAGCCCGCGGCTGACAAAATTCTACTGTGTGCGTCATTTTTGGGATGTGGCAACCCGCCTTGCGTTAATTATATGCAAGGTAGGCGTTCCCGTCCAAAAAATGGCTTAAAGGGGCGTGCGTCGTATTCATGCTTTCGGGCAAAAATTACGCGCGGCCGGGAGGCGGAGCCAGAAAATGACGCACAGCCCGATTTGCTTCAAAAATTAACGCCTGGGTCAGGGCAGGCGTTAAAATGGGGAAAACACACCTGTATTTAATCAGAACAAACAGCAGAGCAGCAGAGCAGCAACAGGGAGCCATGGAGGTGATACTAATCCAGCGTGCATGCAGACGCCGAGCCCAGCAGCAACAATAGCAGCTACAACAACACCAGCAGGGACCCCAAAGGCAGTGCAGAAAGCAGGAGAGGATATTCCACCCAAGAACAACCCTTCAGGGCCTCAGGGAACACAACATCATACAGAGGTACTGGTTGAACTGGCAGGCCATTCAGCAGCTGCTGCACAACACTGAACAGCAGTTGGCCCCCACTTTGGTGACACCGCGCACCATCCCAACAGAAACAAAGCTGCTTGCCGTACTTCATATGCTGGCAAGTGGCTCTTTCCAAACAACTGGTGCCCTGGTTGGCGGAATATCACAACCATCATTCTCCGCCTTTTTGCCCAAAGTCCTGGATGCCATCATTCGACTGACACCCCGCCACATCTGCTTCCCTAACACACTGCAGAGGCAGCAGGAAACAAAACAGGGGTTCTACCTCATCAGTGGCTTCCCACACGTCCTTGGTGCAATCAACTGCACACATGTATGCCTTGTGCCACCTGCTGCAACTGAACACCTCTACCGCAACAGGAAGCACACACATTCCATCAAAGTGCAGGCCATAGTCGATCACCAGGGATTGATCACCAACATCGTGACTAAATATCCTGGGAGTGTACATGACTCATTCATCTTCCGTCACTGCACCATCAATAAACACTTCCAGGATGGACGGTATGGCAATGGACTACTTGTTGGTAAGTACAAAAGCTTACTTATATACTCACTGCACAGCAACCCTCTAGGACACACAACACATACACCACAACAGCAACATGTCAACAGGAACACACTGAGGTCGTGACATCACTAGCCATGTTTCTTAAGTCACCATTGAACCTGTCACACATCGAAAATTACTGTACAGCCTAATGTGAAGACGTCAATGAGTGTGGTTGCCTAAATGTCACCTTGCAAATTGTAAGTGTCCCAATGACCTTTACATTAATACATTGCATACGTTTCAAGGTATGGGATGTCCAGGGTACTTTGATATGAACGTGTTAACAACACTTTCAATTTTAACTATGCATGGAACTATCATCTCACCCCCAGTGAAGACACACGGACACCTGTATCACAAGTCACAATGCTAGGGAGGGCACACTGTACTGCAAATCCCAAAACATACTGCTGACAAACAGTTAGCAGACAAACACTCGTTCAGCCAAGGAAACAACACAATGCAGATGGTACAGCCTACAAGCATAGGATGCCACATTAGTACACAAAAGAGTCACAGACAACACAAGACAACTACTGCCATGAAAGGTCTTTTCAATAGTGCCAGCTACATCAACATGATCCCATTCATTTTCTCTTGCAGCTGATCAGGGGTATGGCATCCAGCCATGGATTATGACACCATTTGGCAACCCAAGTACTGCTGCAGAGCGTGCATACAACGAGGCCCATAGGAGGACACGCAGCATTGTCGAGCGGACCTTCGGCATCCTCAAGTCAAGGATCCGCTGCCTCGACATCACTGGTGGTAGCCTCCTATATTACCCCGAGATGGTCTGTAGGATCATCCTCACATGTGCAATATTGCACAACATTTGTATCAAAAGAAACATTCCCCTCCTGGAACCAGAGCCACACATGCCTGAAGAGCAGGAAGAGGAGGATGCTGGCCTGCAAGAGGAGGGGGAACTACAGAACACAGCTGCTGGTATATGCAGGCGGCAACAGATTGTAAATAATTTCTTCTGAATATGATCACCTTCACCACTTTAGTTAACAAATTTAAATAAACACCTATTATAATCACCATATCATGGTCTGGCTATTCCTTTTTGCACACCTTCATCTCTACTTATCAGAATAAGAGTGTTGCCTCATGGAGAATTGCTGAGATACTGAGTAGGACACGGAACATCCCAGAGCTAATGTGATGCCGAACATACAATGGTCACATACACACACACTCTTAATGACATATATCATGTACATATCTCCTTTGAAGGCCAATAGCAGAGGACCACAACTATTTCACACATACATGTTGAAAGCAAGGTCCAACGCAGCATATGGCACACAACTATGACACCATCACTCAATAAGGGGAAAACAAGCCTCATACATGAGGCAGTCAATGTGCTTTGGCATCACTAACAGGAATGCCTGACCAGACCCTTGACAGCAGTTAGTCCAACTGCATCCAATATTTGCGAGGTGTTGGAAAATGGGTTATTGGTAAGGGCAGGTAGGTACCTACACTTAGCAATAGGCCACTAACCTCCACTAAGGTCCAGTTAGGTCTCAGTAAATTAAACCTAGCTCAACCCTTGGTAGCTTGGCAACGAGCGTCAAGGCTTAACTTAGGAGAGCATTCAAATATCACAAAACAGTAATTAAATAAAACACAGGAAACAGTTTAAAAATCCAAAACCAATTTATAAAGATAGAGTATATTTTTATCTTTAAAATGACACCAAAACGAATAAAATCAGATAAGGGGAACCGGAGATATGAATTCTTAAAGAATTATGGTTTTTTTTAGCACCTAGAAACAAAAAGCGCCAATCGGGTCATCTGGTTGCACCTCGACAGGGGCAAAGTCAAAGTTTAAGGCCGACCGCGATGGAGCCCTGCTCGGCTACAGGCCACGGGAGGCCTCGGTTAAAAGTTTACCTTCACACTTAGGCGGTCATTCTGACCGCGGCGGTCGGCGGTCGCCGCCCGCCAAGCGGTTCCCGCCGAAAGACCGCGGCGGCCATTCTGGCTTTCCCGCAGGGCTGGCGGGCGACCGCCAGAAGACCGCCGGCCGGCCCAGCGGGAAAGCCCCTTCAACAATGAAGCCGGCTCGGAATGGAGCCGGCGGAGTTGCAGGGGTGCGACGGGTGCAGTGGCACCCGTCGCGATTTTCACTGTCTGCGAAGCAGACAGTGAAAATCTTTGTGGGGCCCTGTTAGGGGGCCCCTGCACTGCCCATGCCAGTGGCATGGGCAGTGCAGGGGCCCCCAGGGGCCCCACGGCACCCGTTCCCGCCATCCTGGTTCTGGCGGTGGACACCGCCAGAAACAGGCTGGCGGGAAGGCGGTCGGAATCCCCATGGCGGTGCTGCAAGCAGCGCCGCCATGGCGGATACCCTGGGCCAGCGGGAAACCGGCGGGAAACCGGCGGGAAACCGCCGGCTCCCCTTTTCTGACCGCGGCTTTACCGCCACGGTCAGAATCGCCCAGGAAGCACCGCCAGCCTGTTGGCGGTGCTTCCGTCGCCCTCCGCCATGGCGGTCATGGACCGCCAGGGTCAGAATGACCCCCTTAGTCTCTTTTTCGAAGATTTTTCTTCAGCGGGACGAACCTGCCAGTCCAATCCGACCTCCTGGAGCCCTTCTCCGGATATGCGATGCAGGAATCCTCGGTGGAGATTTTTACCTTCGGACTTAGTCGTTTTTTCGAGGTGAAAATCCTTCGACCGGGGTAAACCTGGATCTTGATCCGACGTCCATGGAGCCCTCCTCGGATACGCTGGCTGGGAGGTCCCGGTCAACTTTTTACCTTCGGAATTAGTCTCTTTTTTGGAGATTTTTCTTTACCGGGACGAACCAGCAAATCAGGCCGGGTCGCGGTTGAGGCAAGCCGGCTAGAGTTGCCGCGGCGGGTCGGTCCCTCTATGGAGCTTTTTTTACAAAAGTTGTCCAAACTTCGCCAAACTTCTAGGGCTTCTCCCAGATGTCCTTTTAAGGTTCTTTTGAGGTCCACAGCTCACCCCAAGGGTCCAGAAGTTCTGAGATGGTCCTTGGGGGGTGCGGACTACAACTCCCAGAATGCACCTGGCGCAAACTTATTTTTGGCCACTGGACAGTGGTCAGCTGGTCGCTTTCTTTAGGAGTTGGTGCAGGGGACTCTGGATAGCAATTTTTCACCTGTAGCAAACAGGGAGTCCCTCCTTGAACCAGTTGAAGCCAGGCAAAGTCCTTCTTGTGGTGAAGCCCAATTGTGCAGCTGGTGCAGTCCTTCTGAGTGCAGGTTCCAGGTGTAGGCCAGGGGTCCAGCAGGGCAGTCCTTCTTCTTCTGTAGTTCTTCCTTGTTGGATGTGGTAGGGAACTGAGGTGTGGGTGCAGGTCTGACAGTTTTATCCTTGCTCCTGGGTGAAAAGCAGGGGGGTCCTGGTTCTCCAATCAGGTGCAGGGTCCTTCCCCCTGTGATGACCACTTCCTGGGAAGTGTGGCAAAAATCAATCCCAGGAGGCAACATTCTCAAAAAATCCATCATGGCTGAATCTGATTTTTGGAGGTTACATCTGGCTGAGCCCACCCACTGGTGTGGCTAAAAAACATAAACACACCCCTCTCCTGCCCTCTCCTAATCTAATCAAGGGGGCACCTAGTTGTCTGGGGTTGCAGGATGTGGGGGTGTTGCTGGCTGCTCCAAATGTCCTTCTCTGCCTTTGAAGACCAGTTTGGCAGCCCTCCCCCTTCCTGCCTCACCATCTGCTGAGGGGAGATTCCCTCCCACAGGCACATTCCTTTGTGTGAAGCCAGGCCACTTCACACCTCATCAGGGAAGCTTGGTCAAGGCTGCTCAAGGCTGGCCAATCAGAGCACAGCAGCAAAAACAATGCAGGGCTGAAATTGGCAACTTTTCAGGTAAAGTTTAAAACTCTTTACCTGAACAAGTTACATTAAATCCCACAACTGGAAGTTGTAGGATTTATTACAACAATTAATTTGATACCAAACTCTTGGTATGCATCATTTAAAGAGACTTTAAAATTAAAATAAAGTCTCCCCATTCTAGCCTATGAAGGCCATTTACTACAATGAGGGAAAAACAAATTTGGCTGTTTTTACCTCACCAGAGCTTATAAAACTATTTTTATAAGGTCCCTGCTTATAGTTACATGGCACCCAGCCCTGGGGCACATAGGGCACACCTTAGGGGTGACTTATATGTAAAAATAAGGTAGTTTAAGACTTTGGAACTACTTTTAATTCCAAAGTCGAATTTGCGTATAACTTTAATTTAAAAGCAGCCAGCAAGGCAGGCCTGCCTTTAAAATGACACTGGGCACCTCAGCAGTGCACCTATGGGTGCACTACCTATACTGTGGTCCCTAAACCTTCATGCCCTACCATATACTAGGGACTTATAGGTAGGTTAACTTAGCCAATTATAATTAGCCTAATTTGCATATTGATTTTACACAGAGCACAGGCCCTGGGACTGGTTAGCAGTACCCAGGGCACCATCAGAGTCAGGAAAACACCAGCAAAAAGTGGAAAATGGGGGCAAAAAGTTAGGGTGCCTCTGCAATCAGCCCTGTTTTCTCACACAAGGACTATCTGTGACTAGAGTTCCATAGAAGCAGAACATAGACAGCACAAGTGCCACCCATATGACATTCATTGCGCACATGACATTCCATGTACATGTCAGCCCATTTCCTAACTCCTGACACACCCATGCACCTGGTCACAACCCACCTGTCGGAAGAGGTCCCTGGAATACTAAGATGTGTACCCTGATAATACCTCCTCTACACACACAGACCAACATTAGCAAACCAGTGTGCTACACCCTTTCCTAAGGTATGCCATTGTCATAGAACATCTGACTGCAAGGACGTCAGGTCAATTTATACACTGTCTTCTAGTTTCAAAGCCCTGTTAGCAAATGTAGATTGCTTCCCCTTGTGAAAATGTCTGTTGGTCCTTAGAATGCAAGTCTCACCTACAGGACTGGTGAGAAACAGATGCAGCCCACACCTATGATCACCACCATGCACACCACCCATTTAAAAAAGCACTGCCCCTGATGATGCCTGGAACAGCATAGGAGTTGCCATTATGTCAAATACACCGTCAACCATTGATACTAATTAAGCCGTGTAACACAGCCCTTGGGTTAATTTGTCACCTTCAAAAACACAGGACGTACACAGTTTGACATGTCAGCTGTCAACTTTGTCCTCAATACAGTCTCAGTCAGACCACTGATTACGTAACTTGTCAAGTAACTGGATTCTGAATCACCTTGCATTCTGTCAGCCTGACTGGCAACTGTCTGTGCGTCACACTAAAGTATCCCTGTGTCTACATATGTGCCACACGTGCGTAAGCAAACCTCCCATTCATCAGGGGGCATTGGGCATGGGCTTCTTCCATGCATACCCAAATACATTGTATAGCATCATCTGCCTTTTAACTGTACCATTTGAGTTACATCCTCTTGGAAAAGCAAAATTAATGGCCCATCCCTTATCTGGGTTGCATTTATGCATGAATGACAAAGTGTGACAGTGTCCCAGGGTCATAGGCAGGGATTGGGTACGGGGCTTTCAGCACAACCAGCAACCCCTGATAATATCCATGAATAATATACAAATGTCAGGACCATGACAGTTCACACACAGCATCACAGTGCGCACAACATAGTGATGGGCCGTGTGTGGTGAATAGCTGCGAGAATAAACAGCACAGAGGCTATGATGTTCCCAGATGCAGTGGGAAGTGCAGAGGCCAACCTGTGTACAAATGCTGTAATGACACCTGCCGGAACATGACACCTGAGACATAATCTCACTCAGCACACCAAGGTTGCCCTGTTGACTGTCTCATTACACGTCTTTAGTGACAGGGTGGGACCATCCACATGTTGGTTCACATGTCCACATCTACTTTACTCACATTGATCAACAAAGGATATGCAGTAGTTACAGGAATAGCTGCCACTGACTCATGATGAGTCCTGGTCTGAACTGTGACAAATTACACCCCCAAACAATCTACAGGATCATCATTGGACCACACACATGAACAAGACACCTATGTGCAATTGATCACTGGAAATATGTGGACACGTGCTGTCTTGTATCCTGTCCACCACAGCCACTTGATAGCTGGGGCTCACTTCTATGGCCTCAACTGTGGTTTCATCATACATATGAGATTGACCCTTGTCTGTCTGTGCAAACGACATGGTACCCACTTCCTCAATGCATGTGTATGACTCACTGTGGGATTCACCAACTAGTGCCTAGGAAGCTCTTACCAATACTCTAGGACATAGGATGTAGAAAATGTGGAGCATTGACATGAACATGCGTCTGCCATCCATCTGGTGCATGCTATGTCACATCTGGTGTCTACGTGACCCTACAACTTGGAAGTATACTTTACGGGTGTTGTTGCATGTACGACTAACACATGCCCTTGCTCATTTTCAATTTGACTTGCATCATAGGATTGGACACATGGACGTCACATTCATACAACCATATGTACAATTATGCTTCATGTGATTAGTTGTCAAAGCACACACTTTGAGCCAAAGGAATTTAGGTATTGTACATATGTGCGTCACAATGCTATCCTCTCCTTATGCCAAACATGCACAATTTGTGCCACACCTATATGTAGGCCACACTTATGACCATCTATTGCGTCAGCCAACTGTAAAAATACTGTGAAGGGTGTAGTGGATGATGTTCCTCTGCAGTATGATGTCACACATGTGAACATACACCATCAACACCATACTGTCTTCAATTAGCCAATCTCTGATGTGTTCCAAATGTAAACTAACCAAAAATCAAGTAAACATGCTCCAAACCAGTTAATGCACTGTAATTTTGACGTCCCTAGCGGTGTGCGTCATTTTTTGTTTACCAAAACTGTATTTGCGTCATTTTTTTTGACGCACAGGAGTGAAATTTAGCCCGCATCCAGATATTTGTACAGTCCATGTATCATTATGTGGATGTGGGTTAATATTCATGTCTGTGCGTAAAAAAAATGACGCAAATACAGTTTTGTGCATGACGCGAAAAAGGCGGGACTTTTCATACAGGAAGTGGTGTAATAGGATATCCTGTTTACAGATCATGTACAGTGGGTGTACTTTCACTTTCACTTTGCAGTCTATGATCCTTCTAGTCTGTGTGTTTGTGTAGAGAGTGTTGTCTAGAGATTGTGTGCTGTTTTTGTCCTGTGTGCTATCTGTAAAGTCCTTTTGTGAAATAAATATTGTTTTTTGTATACTGTAGTACTGTGTTTTGTCTACATTTGTCCATTTATCTTGTGTTTTTCTTGTTTGTGTGAGTCTGTTGTGGGTAGTGTTAGTTTGGGGATAGTTGGGCTCTTTTAGTGTTTAGGTTTACTTTTTTTCTGTCTTTTTAGCCCTACTTTCATCCTTTTCCCCTTTCTATTTCTTTTACCCCTATTCCTTATCGTCATCTATAAGTATGTCTGGTAGGCCACGTCTTGGCAGGATGGGGGAAGAGGAGTTGGGGGGCTTCATCTGGCTGGTGACACATTTCTTGCCGCTCATGATCCAGGCAGGGGGCAGGGTCATACAGGAGTATCCTACAGAGGCGCACAGAATCCGGTGGGGAAAGGTGCTGCATCACCTACAGCATGTGTATGCCAGCCAGAGGAGTGACCACCAGCTGAAGCACCGGTGGGCTGACCTCATCACCAGGGAGCAGGATCTCTTGGACCACCTGGGAATCATGATTGGTGGCACTGTTGGTGAGTACGACTATTGTTAATGTGCACGATTAAATGCTCTGTAGTGACATCAGGGGATTAGTGCAATGTCTGCCAGCTAACTTGATGACTGTGTGTAATGCTGGGGAAATATAAGGGGATCATTGATGCACTATGGCAAGGATCACAATTACTAGCCGTCAGGTAGCACGTGCTCAGCAAACTTACAGGTTACTTTACCATGAAGGAAATTGGTGCGGCCTTTTTGTCAGCACAGCTAACAAAATAGTAGCCAATCATGTCTATATAGGGTACTATTGACAGAGAGGTACATATGTACCAACATTTACGCCAACTATGTTGACGCAATTGCTAGACTGACTTTAGAATCACTACATGATGCAGAAAATAAATGCTGCCTTCACGTCAATTGATAATAGCAAAGTGGCTCAGACATTGGTCTCATGTTAGTCTGGTGAGTGTGGAAGGAAAGCGTTCACAGAAGTACTATGAATGTGTGGGATTATTGTGTTTCTTGATCTTTTTGGATACCTGTCAGTTCTTGATTTGAAAACATTGTGAAAAGGTGTAAGGTGCCCTCTGCTAACATCTTAAGATGTTTGTTGGAATTAGTTGACCCACAATCCAAATATGGATGGCAATCCAAGTGTATGCACATGGCTTCACATCTCCATGGTTGGTGCAAATCACCATAGCTGGGCCACATCCATTGACTATACTGTAACAACAGGATGGCTTATAAGAGTCCCTGGCCCTCCCTCTGTACATTGGGCCTATGTGCAATAAATGTGTCATGGCCACAAGGCATGTTTGACTGGTAATGCAGTCCTCAAGTAACCAGGCGTTGGATGTTTCTCTTGGATGCACATGATGAGACGATTACACTTCATATTTTTTAGTGCTCACCAATTATGGGGCATGTTTGCAACCACATGATAGTTACGGCCAATGTATGTGTGCAAATATGTGTGTAACTGTCACAGATGACCGATGCTATGTACAAGTTGGCCGTGAAATATCAGGTGCAGTACCATCATATCTGAATGGCTGCCATTTCCTTATTCAGCCTACACATTGTATATGTTTATGAAATTGTTGCACTGTGCACAGATTTTGAGCACATTTCTTCCTTTCATACCTTACAGGTGGACCTGTGGGAGAGGTGGCGACATTTGAGGACCCTGACCACTCCAGTAAGTGTTGATATGTCTGTTATGTGTTGTGTTTGCTGGTTATGGACTCGTGTGAGTTGAACGCATAGCACGGTGTGATGCGTTGGGCAAGCTTTTCACTTGTTCCATGAGTGGGAATGCAGTTCTCACATGTTTTGAGTTTGCCAATGCGTATCCAATGGTATCATGTAGGGCTTGTAGGCCATCCCTGTAGGCCCCACTGTGAGTACAGGGGATAGTCATGTGTATAACACTTGTATCACCAAGAGTCGCAATGGAAGTCAGCCCCTATTTAGTCAGCCTGTCAGGCCCACATTCTCTAAGATTGGTAGAGCTAATAGCTTTCCAATAGACCTCTGCTTCCCTATTTACCTACGTAAGTTTGAAACAGTAGGTAGAACCTCCTAGCAGCATGTACTTCCACATGTGGTGCATCAAGTCTGTGGAACCTGAGTGTAATGGCCTAGGTGTGCATGTAATTCATGATCATGGGTGTTCTAGCAACTCTGTGGTCTGATGTAAGTCAGGCCTCACTGGAAGTATATGTTGTGTACTAAGTTCTGCATTTCCTGACATGTCTGACCCTATGAGTTCTCTAGGGTTTGCTGACTCCTAATTGTAGATAGACCTTACCTGTGGTCTGTCTGTAGAGACAAACATGTGTGGAGTTGCCTATACACTCCTCGGTGTACATGTTGTTGGCAAATTATAGTTGTGTATCCACCGCCCCCCCTCAAACACGGCCATGGGTTTGTGAATGGGGTACCTAGTACTGATGCTACCAGTATGTTACACATACCTGTGAATAAGTGACGGTTTGGTTGCATACTAGTATACACACTCAGGTTTGGCACTTGATACCATACTGGAAAGTCAGTTTACAACTTGCAGACCATGTGGCTTTAGTTTTGCTTTCCGTGCACTGACATTTGTAGCCCAGCTCTTGGCGGAGGATATGCAGCATGATTCTTAGATGATAACTGTCAGAAGTCAGATAGCAAGTCAAAGCCAGTTGTTATCCATCTTGTAGGTTATGGATGTGCTTTGTGTGATGTGACCTTTGTTGTCTGGCCTGCCATATACTTACTCAGGGACATTCAATGCTCTGTATCGTGATATGAGCTGTTACAAGTACAGTAGATGTAATGTCTGATTAACTTGCTGTGCCGTTTCACACAATGCAGTTACTAATGTAGCATATCTGCATTTGTCTTCACAGCAGCGAACATGACTCCAGACCAGGTCTGTGAATTTCAGCGCCGGGCCATGCGATACAAGCACATCCTGATGGTGGAGTCGGGGTTCCGGAGGATGGCCCGGCGATATCGCCATGAACGTGCCTCCAGGGCATGGCGAGCCTTCCCACAGGGTGGGCCTACTTTGCCCACCACAGCCACCACAGAAACAACCACCAATCAGAGCCAGGTGGCCCCACCCACAGCTGCCACTGTTGATCCAACATCTGCAGGACTTCCTGGCCCCAGCATTGCCACTGGTGCAGGACAGCCCACACAGACCTCCTCCACCGGTACCCAGACTGCCACTGCTCTATCTGTTGACCCTTCAGCCTTCAACAGATTTGAACATAAGATGGACAAAGCGCTGCGCAAGGTGAGCCACCTGAGCCGGGACGTGCGGCACATTAAACGGCGGGTCAAGGATATTAAGAGGACCCTCCGGAGGGCCAACCTCTAGACACTTGATTTGATGGACATGATACCCTCCCTTCCCTCCTCTTTCCTTGTTCTTATTGTTAGTGGGCTTAGCGGGCTTAGTGTTAGGTTAGTATAGGCCGTTAGTTTAGTTAGGGTTAGGGGGTGTGGGGTGGGGGGTCCTGCTTGTTTCTTTTTTGACTTATTACATGTGTTGGCTATGTTGGGGTTCTTGTTTGTAAAAAAAAAATTAACTAAAAAAAATATTTAAAAAAAATTAAAAACACAAATAAAATATATATTTGTTTAGGATAGTATAGTATGTGTTTAGGTTAGTATGTGTTGTCCTCAATGTGTCCCGTCTCATAAGGGGGGTGGGGGGTAGATGTTTAGAACATTTTGTTACATGTGATAAGTAAGTGTAGCTTAGGTTAGTTAGGGACAGTTGTGGGTAATGAGTAGTCAGAGTAGATTAAGGTAGGTAAGATTTTTCCTTCAGTTTCCTCATCTATGGTTAGCTTTTAATAAATATTTGGTTACCCCTTAATAGTATGTGTTGAATGGTACTTGATGGTGGGTTTGGATTCAGTGTACATCAATTGTGTACTATAACATCTGTATCCTATGCTACAAACAAATCCCAACTGAGCTGTACGATTGGCAGCTAGCCCGGAGCTACCTTGCAAAGTGTCTACCCTTTGTTGCAACCACCAATCACAGTTAATATGGATCCCAATGAGTTTCTGTTGATAAGTGTGTTTTCAAAGTCACTAACAGTGCTTCAAGACTTGATATTGGGGAAACAGTTTTAGGTCTGACTGCAGTGTGATGATCATGCACACCCTTATAAGATGAGTTCTCATTGGCAATCTTGTATTCTTGTCTTCATGACCCTCATACATCATTTGTGACACAGTTCGGCATGATTACCTTTTTGTATGTTAACTCAGACACCTTCATTTGTGCAGTTTTTTTAGTATTTACTTAGATTAGTGTGGCATGTTTATTGTGTTATTTTTGCATGGTGAAAACATTTTGCGGCCACTATTTGATGACTTAGTTATCCCCTGAGGAAGCATTCTTCTGTCCAACACAGCATGGTGGTGCATGGATTCTCACTTCATCAGATTTGTCCCTCAGGATGGGCCGAGTATGATGCAATCATGGGCACTGTGCAGATTTCTCTAACTACATATTATCAGGACAGTTGTATTGAAAAGCTACGTAATTTGACAGTAGGCACATTTCAGTTATCTACTGCACAGTTGATCTGTCACATTACCCAGAGACAGATTTGTTGTGTAAGTGCTATTTATTGAAAAGTGCTGTAGTGCTATCTGTACATTGTCCATGATTGTGAGTCCATCATAGTGATATCTTCCATTGTGATCCAACACAAGGGTTTACCTAAATGCTTTTGTCATGCTGGGGTTGCTGTTTCAGACAGTGCAGAGGGACAGACTTAGCCAATGAGTAGGAGAGAGACAATCACTGGGCTGGGTGACAAGATATACAGTCGTTTGCAGAACAGTGCCTGAGTACAGTTGTTGCAAGACTGGCAAGTTACAAAGCGCTGGACCTTGGTAATAGTTGGCCATGTGGCAGGGACTAGTGCTTCCGGGTCATTTTCGGGACATCCCGGTCGCTGCTCCCTGTGAAGGTCTTAAGGGCAGTACTGCTGCAAGGAGGGCCTGCTGGTTCTTGAGAATAGCAGCCACATCACGATGGTAGGCAGCCAGGTCGGCCCTGAGGGGTTCAATGTTGCATTCGTGCACACGTTGACAGGATTGCTGTTGTAGGTGTTGGGTCAACTGTATTACAGCTGTGCTGATTTCCTTCTGGGTTTTCTGCAGTTCCTGCAAGACAGATGTTAGGGCTTGCATAGCTGCTGCCTGATCTGCAGATGACATCATGCACGAACGCACCCCCTCTAGGCTGGCTGCCATATTTTGCATCCCCACCCGCACCTCCTTGACCAGCTCCCGCTGTACTCCCACTACAGCTCTCTCAAAGCTGGTGCCAGTGTCGTCTGAGTCCTCAGCTGTATTGGAGCTGGCAGGTCTTACAATTGGGGTGGTGGGTGGATCCTCTGCGATGGCTGCTTGTTCTGTGCTCCTCCTGGTGACAGAAGGTGGGGTCTGGAGGGTTTCAAGGACCTTTTGGATAGTCTCCTGGGGAATGTTTATTGGCTCATCATCCATGTCATCAGGGAAATCTGGGACAGGCATATCGGCAGGAGCTCCGTCTTCCTCTGCAATGAAACAGGGTACAATTAGTGTGTCTGTGTTGTGGCAATTTTGATGTGGCGTGCCTGCCTTTTGATGAATTCACTTTGTGATCTTGTTTTGTGTTAATTTCTCCAGTTCTTCAGATGGGCATTCTTTCAGGCCTATGGCCCACCTGTGTGTCACATGTATGTTATTGAGTTATCAGACTTGTCAGCCTCATCGCCTCTAGGTGTTGATTTTTGCCAAATAGAGAATTGACACCTTCTTTTCCTACTCGACCCTCCGTGTACATCCATTCTCATGGTGAGACCTTTCACTGGCTGTGGGTGTTCTGATGGCCCTGGCAGCACACTTAACAATCTGGACCTGCCCCAATCCCTGATCGTTCACATCCACTTAAATGTAATTGACATGTGGCATATCCTATGCATGGCAATGTTATGATCCGATATGGATGTTGACATTATTAATATGTCCTGATGATGTTGGGGAATGTGTGTTACATTGGATTGCCCTGATAGTCGTATCAGTGTCCTATTTCGTCCTCTGACTGTGCAGGTGTATTTCAGTGACCAGTTACATGTGTCCCCTCCTCAGTGCTGTTGTCTGAGCAGTATGACATTTGGGATGTTGCCTTGTTACCCAGGCACAGGATGGACCCTGACATATGCAGCATGGGTGTGTCCTTAGTGCTGTGTGGCTCCTATGTTGTTTACATTGGCTGATGTTTGTGATAACTATGGGCATTGTCATTTGAGAGTACTGGGGCCTTTGTCCTATTTCTGGGGATTGTTGCAGTTGTCATCCTCACCCCCTAATTTAGGTGTGTATGATCCATGGGGAGGTTACTGCCATTGGCTGCTTGACCTGCACACAGAGCAGAGGTGGTAGTGGCAACTGTTGTCGCAGTTACATTGCAGTTGTCGGTTTGGCTAGAGGATTGCTAATAGGGCCCTAGTTAATGTAGGGGGTATGATGGCTGACGAGTGCCAGGATGTCAGTTTGACGTAGTGGCCTTCCCTCCTGGCGTGGCTTTCCCTTTGCTCCATCGTTGGCATGACAGCATGCCCCCATGGGACTGTTGTTGGTGTAGTGTAATGGTGTGCCCCAGCTTCTGTCTGTGCAGGCCATGCCCCCATGCCATGCCCCTTTACCCATGCCACTCCATGTATATGATGACTTCCATGCTTTTTGTGGTCGGTATCCCCCCGCTTGCAGTTAACATTTGTGCATTTTAATTCCCCATGCAACTTACCCTGCATGTGCGTTGTCTCCTGGTAGTCTGCGCTGTCGTGTCCTTGAATCCCTGTGACGATCTCCACAAGGATGACGGCTGCGACCATCTCCTCCATGTGGTCCAGGGCCTCCTGGTGTGCTGGACTCCCACCTCCAGTCTGCAGTGCTGCCCTCCTGTTCCTGGCCATCTTTTCCTTGGTCCTGCGTTTGCAGTCATGCCAGCGTTTCTTGCACTCGATGACAGTTCTGCGTTCTTCAGCCACACTGTTAATCTTGTCGACAATTTGTTGCCATATAGCCTCTCTCCTACTGATTGGCAACTTTGATGTGACAAACAGTTGGTGCTGGTGTTCCGTCACCTCTTTAACCAGAATTTCCTGCTCCTCTGCACTAAAGCGACACTTTCTTTTCTTCTTAAAAGTGTCCTGGTTCTTGTGTGGGTCCTTCTGGCTGGTTCCTGGTCTGCTGTAATCTTCCTGGGGTCTGTAGTGGCATCTGGGATCCATTTTGGCTCTCCTGTTGTGAAATGTATGTGTTTGCTGTGTTTTTTTATGCTATTGCAATAAAAAAAACGGCGCTTATCGGTTTGCGGTGTCGTAAATCGACCCACAGTCATTTCCGTCGCTTTAACTTCGTTTTCCTTTACGACTTGACGCTGCGGTGTGCATCAAATAAAATGACTCCCACCTGTTGTTTGCGCCGCCGTGCGTCAAAGTATAAATATGACGCCCGCACGGCGCACCAAAATAGCGTTAGCCGGCGGTAATATTTTTGGCGCAAAACTGCGCCAGCGCAGTTTTGCATCAAAAAGTATAAATATGGGCCCCAATTTCTTTCCAGATAATTTTAACTTTCTTTCCCTGCCTCCTACATCCTTCTCAGGGTCTTTCTGAGACATTGTATTAGTTTCCTAGGGTAAAGAGCCGAAAATATAAAACATTTTTGAGAGTTTGTGAGATAACTCTCCAACCTGAGTGCTCTCTAAGCAAGTGGTGTAAGATTTCCTCTTGTGAGGTCATCATTTACTGCCAAAAGTGATTCAATTCGCAATTTTGCAATTCAGCAAGTAGTGAATGTGAATCATACCGATTCAGTTAATGATTACCTAACACTAATTTGCTATTTAATACATCTGGCCCTTTATTCTTTCTTGGTGACAATTTATAAGAGAATAAATAACACATTGGTCAAATAAAATCTTCTTTTCTGGCAAGCGATCGTTGAAGCTTTCCATTCATTGCCCATATTTATACTTTTTTAGAGCTGCATTGCATCATTTTTTGACGCAAAAGCGGCGCAAACTAAACAAAATGCAATTATATTCTGGAAGTTTGCGCCGTTTTTGCGTCAGAAAATGACGCAAATGCGGCGCTAAAAAAAGCATAAATATGGGCCTTAGGCTTTTAGACTGTCTACGTCAGGTTCGATAGAGCATTTAATAATAGATAAAACTCAAGATCCTAAGCAATTTGTAAATAAATGAGCAGGCCCGGAACATTTCTTAACTCGTTTAGGGAAAATTACTGAGCTGTAATTTGCTGTGTAAATTCAAAGGCATTCCAATTGCAACGCTATTGCAGGCACCTTTCTATGTTTAAGTCACGTTAAAGTGCGAATTACCAACTCTACACATTATCAATAGTTTTCTTATGAAAGCGCTGGGATACTGCAAGATCTGTTCTACTACATCTTTCACCTTACATGCTAAGCCAATGAAACGTTCACATACCTAAGTATATCATCTTGGTTTCATAACATTGTTTCATAGAGAACTGCTTTTGAGCATAAGATACACATGATGTTTTTACCAGTTTAAAAATAAGCGTAAGTAAATCACTTGGAAATGTGCACTGATTCATTAGACGTATTTTTCCACAAAGGTTTTTTTTTTCCCAGTGTAGAAACCACTTTATATGAAAAGCCTCAAAGAATGTAGGCATTTCTTCCCCTTTTCCAATAAATAAAAAGATGTTTTCTTCTCTTTCCCAGTAACTATTTGAGTGTGTCCAAGGTGGGAAGCTAGTAGCTAAACAATTTTCAATATGAACAAACATTTGCACATGTTGCTGCACACTGAATTTTGAAGAGCCGCCCTTATATTGCCATTACTGAGGTAATAATCACAACCTTTAATTTTATACCCCAGGGTTTGAAATTGATCTCGGGTCATAATTACCTCTACTTACACGTTTCCCCCTCGAAGTAGAGCATTTAATGCAGTTTGGTGTTTTTTTGCACCAATATGCCAGAAATGTTTCACTTGGAATTAACAGGCCACTTGTAATCTTTGCCATTAACTACCCTGGTACCAGTGTAGCTTAAAAGCTGAACAATTGCACTGTGTGGCAATTAAAAAAAAAACTTCATTTATATTAACAGACTAGTGCAAAATGGCCATTCACTAACAAACAGTGCAAAAACAATATTTTGAACTGGTCAATTGATCCAAGAGCCAGTGCAAATGTTGCAGCAGTACAAGCAAAATCGAAGGCCCGTATTTATACTTTTTTTTAGCGCCGCATTTGCGCCGCTTTTTGACGCAAAACGGCGCAAACCTACAAAATACAATGGCATTTTGCAAGTTTGCGCCGTTTTTGCGTCAAAAAACGACGCAAATGCGGCGCAAAAAAAGCGTAAGTAACCTGGAAAAATTGGTACACATTTCCGATGGCATCTGCACATTGTCTGTAATTCTCCCGGCTCCCGCCCGAGGTACATCGAAGAGCTGTTAAATATGTTGACAGCTGTTTATATGAAGTGAAATGACAAACTTGAATAAGTAGGCTATTTCACATTTCTGTGATAAAAATTTCCTACAGTTCGAATTTAAATACCGCATTAGGAAGGGTTTTTTCAAGAACAAGAAATCGGAATATCTGAATAAAGTATTTATGCTCAGTTACACTAGTGGGCACGTCATACATAAATGGGAAAATAAAATGCACAATTTAATCATGCATATGACACATTTCTCAGAGGCTACAGACTGTACTCCTATATACTTACTGTTGCTCCTGACCTTTTGATGATTTGAAGTTTTACTGTTAGTGTGGGAAAAGGCACATTGAGTAAATTACAACATTGTGTTGAGCTCATGCAACCAACAATTTACTATACCTCACTGCAGCGTTAAGTGTCAAGAAGTCAAGTTGCAGCTTCATTTTTCATATGGTAAACATACATTATGCTGCTCGAATCCCCCAGTGGTATTTCTGAATAACAAATGGGTTTGAAAAAAGGATATTTTACCGTAGGAATACTTACGGTAACCAGCTGCTGTGAAGGTGAATTGGAAACGTAACAGAACCTGTTATTGCTCTGATAATATGACAGAATAGCAGTCAATGCTACCGTATGACAGACAACTTTCTGTTGTTTTACAGCATTAGCCATTTCCCTTTTCCGGTAAAATATGCTGATTGGCCGTCCTTCAAAAGGAATTAAGGCCAGATGAACTAAGGGGCAGATTTTCCGACTTCCTAGTTACGAAATTGTTTTGCAACTCGCAAGTAGGAAATCGCAAACTGCGATGTACTAATGTGTCTGAGACGCAAATGGTGATTCCCAGTGGGTCTCAAATGGACATACCTCATCAATATTCATGAGGCAGGTCACAATTTGCGACCCATTGTGAATGGCCAAGATCACAGGGATGGTGGTCTGCTGGGGTCAGCAGACCACCATGTCTATGACTGCTTTTTCAATAAAACAATTTTTTTTGTAACGCAGTCCATTTTCCTTAAAGAAAATGTGATGCATTAAAAAAAAAACAAAGGTTTATTTTCATTTTCTAAGAGTAGGCAGTGGTCAGTGGGACCATTGCCTGTTCTACAAAAATGTTTGCACCCTCATTCGCAAAGGGGACAGGGTCCCTTGGGGACCCCTTCCCATCTGCAAATGGGTTGATCCCAATTTAAAGCTGGTGGTAAACTGGGAATGTGTTGCAACTGCCTTCCGGTGACAAAACATTCATACATACCCCTGAGAGTTGCTATTAGGAAGAGATGCTTTTATGATGGCCCTTCCTAATACCGACTTGCAATCCTATTTTGTGATTTGGTAGTAGGTTACTGAATAGCAAAATAGGGTTAGTACGTGTTAAAAGGCTGTTTAGCGGTCACAAATGGCCTTTGTACATGCAGCCCTAAATTGTTGTTGGTACAACAACCTCCAATTTGCTAAATCAGAGGGGTTTTGACCACTAAAAGGTTATTTTTATATGTACTAAACCCCTTTGAGAAGTTGGTAAAGTTTTACCAACTTCAAAAATGGGTTTAGAAATGGATATGGAATCATAATTGAGGCGTACTGTGAGCACCCTTACAACTTCTGATTTTCTACCCTATGTATAAAAGGTTTACAGATGGAATTCCTCCTTGGGGCCAGTTCCCCTTTTCGAACAGTGATGGCAGCCTCAAAAGAGTAGACTGTGATCCAGGATATTACTGCCAAATCTCAAAGACGTTTTCCAATAGTAAAACCTTTTTAAAAAAAAAAAAAAAAACCCACTTCCATTAAGGAAATCAGGCTGCTTTAAAAATAAAATCCATTTGAAATAAAGTCAAGCATGATGTGCTGCTGTTCCTGGCAGGAAACCATTCCAGTCTTTGCAGCCATCGCAGGGAGTTTCAATTTGAATTTGAATATTCCTTAAGCAGTTCATTCTGAAACCTACTCTGATTTAGTATTTTGCAAACTGATCTAATAATACATCAGTCTGTTCCCTAAGTAAGTAAAGATGCAATTTACAAATACTTTTTGCTACCAGTTGTGTACAGTTGGCCTGGTTATTTATGTATCAATGTGTTCCCCATAAACACAGAATGGGTAAAACCCTTTAATACATTAGGCTCTTAAGTTCACTTTTAATTCAGATAAGTCAAGGTATTACTCATGGTAATGAGAGTAGTGGTGGTGTTGGGAGGCTGAATCTAAAAAGATTGGAGTTGAATTGTAGAAAATATTCTTCTAGGAACTTAAAAAAGAAAACATTAAGGGGCAGATTTATGAAAAGTGGTGCTGCACCTAGTGCAGTGCGATTTTTCTTGCGCCCCTTAGTGCCCCCCCTAACCCCACCATGTGTGCACTATATTTAAAATATGGTGCACCATGGCTGTAGACAGGGGTACTAGAGTCATAATTTTTTACGCTTGGCCAGCGCCTTGCAGAATTAGCTTAAAAAATGGACGCTAATACTGCAAAGCAACCTGAGGCCAATTGAAAACAATGGGAGCCTCCCTTTAATGCCTGCTCTTAGCAGGAGTTAAACATGCCAATAAAAATGATGTAAAAAAATCTCTTGGATTTAGAATGGGGTATAGAATGGGGGGTGTAGGTTGCATTTAGGTTTGCATGGAACAATGCAGAGGCTTCAGGGTTTCTCTCAGAGGGACTCTAGACTATCCCAGGGTGCAGGAACTGAGCAAAGAAGTGGAACTGGCAACTGGAAGCAGCAGCCCTGAGTGGCACAGTGTGTGGGTGGAATACGTTTTCTAATCTAGGAAAGGGTCTCTAAAGCTGCTATTTGTTAAAAACTTTGCAGGCTAAAACTTAAAATGAGCCATACCCCAAAACAGCCAATCGTCTGTATATCTAATTGATTAGGAAGTCAATGGCACCGAACACATTCACAGCATTGGGCTAATGAACCAAAACATGGGGCCTGATTCACAAAGGTGAATTTACACGTGTAGCTTTACTCATATGTAAATCTATCCCTGTAAACGCAGGGCCTCATTTACAAGGATCTGGCAGATCAACTCTGATGCACCAGTTTCATTGCATCACCCTGTGACCCCCTAATGACACTATGGTAGCACTGTATTTATAATACAGTGCACCATGGCGCTCGTTAGCACAACTGTGTCAAAGTTTTTGATACAAATTGTGGCACTTTGCTGGACTAGCATAAAAAATGTTGAGGCTAGTTCAGCAGAGCTTGGGGAGGCCCATTATATGAGCCTGGCGTCAGTTTAATGCTGGCAGGCGTTATAAAATGACACTAGAATGGCACAGTGAAATCTTTCAGGTTTCACAGCACCATTTTTTGGGCCTCCCTGAGGGGAAACGACTCCCTTGCATACATTATACCTGGCACATGTATAATGTGGTGCAAGGGTTTACACACTGGGACAATGGTGACATTGTGCCAATTTGTAAATGCGTTGCAGGGCAGGGAACTGTTCTGCGCCGCTGTAGTGTAAAAACAATCAGGTTACGGTGAGTCCCATAGTTTTTTAGTTAATATGTGGTATTTTCTTTAAGTTATTTCATTTTATATTTTTTCAATGAAAATGTTGTAGTTTATTTTTTAAAGTAAGTTTTTTATTATGTTGTAAAATAACAAAATATTTACATATTCATATGTATATAGATATATTTCCAAAACTTAAATATACACACACACACATGCACGTACATACATATATGTTAAAAATTAGGGTATACATATTAGTGTCAATATAATCTAATTAATTTACCATTAGGTATTATGAAGTGTTATTTTACTTCTCCTTTGCCATTATTTTCTCTGGAATTATTTTGCAGATCTACTCATTGAAGTACCATGCAAGATCGTTATAGTTTTTTTTATCTTTCACATTATCATCTTGCAAAAGGTTTGCACAAAGACCCATACCTTTCACTAAAACCCCATTATGTCCTCGGGCCTAGAGTGTGACAAGAAGCCTGGCTCTGCAATTGTGTGATCAGCTTGTGGCTTCACAGTTCACCTGTGCTGCAGGTCTTTTTGTTGTAGAACAGTGGAACAACAGTAATAAGTCAATGATAAAACCTGAACAATATAAGTGTACAATAATGACATCCTGAAGCTGCATTGTTTCCTAAAAGCAAAATGTAGGAGACAATTGTACATGTGAATTAACTATACCTATGAGACACAACACACATATTATCAGGGTCAATTGTCATGTGGCGCATACAAATGTGAGATGACTAGCAAGGGAACATCTAAAAAGTCCAGTGTTATGGGGCAGACTAATACTCTTACAATGAACGAACAAACATTTAGCTGAATGCTGCATGATTAATGTGGGAAACAAGCACTGGCTGTAAGAAGTAAGTACTGTAGGAAACCACCGGCAACCCCCAATCCAGCCAACCTATTGTCCATTTCACCCCTATAATCACCTGTAATTGATGTTTTTAAAACATATTAATTTGCTTCTTTTTCATATTTAAAAGAAACTGAAAAAGAGTAATCCTCTAGTCACGCATAACAGTTAGTAAACAAAGCAGAAACCCAAAATGAGTAATTTTGATCCATTCTATCCACCAAACTGCACCTACACCCACATCTATCCTGCTGCTGTTGTGAATTAATTCCCAAAACATGAGTATGGAAAGACCAGAGTAGGTCTCCATATTCATAGAAGAAATGGTAGATATCATCATAGAGGGAATGGCTCTACGGAGAAGCAGGCATCCAGTTAGATCATAGATCATCACTGGTGATCTGACAAGAGATTGCTAGAAAGTTCTCTACAGTGGTGATTTCCACTGTAGGAGCTAGGTAAATCAGGAGGTGAAAGGATTTACAGAGGCTGGGGAATGCTACTCCTCCCCAACCCTTAACACCTATTTCCAAAGGGAGAGGGTGTAAAACCCGTCTCAGAGGAAATCCTTTGTTCTGCCTTCCTTGGACTGGGCTGCCCAGACCCCAGGAGGGCAGAACTCTGTCTGTGGGTTGGCAGCAGTGGTAGCTGCAGAGAAAACCCCAGAAAGCTGGTTTGGCAGTTCCCGGTGTCCATGGTGGAGCCCCGATGATGCATGGGATTGGCGCCCCAATACCAAATTTGGCATTGGGGGACAATTCCATGATCTTAGACATGTTACATGGCCATATTCGGAGGTACCTAACCTTCACTAAGTGAGGGTTAGACATATAGGTGAATTATAAGTTAATTAAGTGCAGTATAAAATGGCTGTGAAATAACGTGGACATTATTTCACTCAGGCTGCAGTGGCAGTCATGTGTAAGGATCGTCTGAGCTCCCTATGGGTGGCAAAAGAAATGCTGCAGCCCATAGGGTTCTCCTGGAACCCCAATACTCTGGGTACCTAGGTACCATATACTAGGGAATAGCTGGGTCCAACCTTGGGTGGCATACTGCGCAAAAGAACAATGGATTAAACCCAGATCTGTGACTGGGGGTGAGTGTTTGCATTGTTCAGCACTCAGTCCATCATCTTTTTGTGTTGCTTCACAAAGGCTTGCCTGTTTCATTACAAGAAGGCTGTCTATCACAGACTTCTGAACCTGAACAAAGGCCATCTTTGACTTTGGATAACAATCCTTGAACGCAACAAAAGCATTAAAAGTTGCTAAGTGGAATAAAGGGATAGCCAACTTCTTTTACCAAATGCAGACCTTATGAACAGCAGTGTAAGGTTTCAACCTCTGATCTACTTTACCAACACCACCCATGTGCTTATTATAGTCTAAAGTGTACATAGGTTTGCACACCTCAGCCACCTTACCCCAAAACAGTAACAAATGAAGTACTTTCATCATGGATGGTATTCAACATGTAGAAATCTCTCATCTCTGCAAATTTCACAGCTACAAGGTCATCACTATGCATGGCAATGTCCCCTCTCAGGTTTTGTATAAATGAACTCTTTTGCACAGCCATTATGGTTAGTGTTGATTGTGCCACAAGAAACAGTGTCCACTTTGACCAATCCCTGAACAATTGTATACCAGTGTAGAAGTTATTTACACATAAATGGTGAGCTTTGTTAAAAAATCCTTTACCAAGTTCCCACACAATTTTCTCACTAACTCCGAAAATGGATGGCCAACCAGGGGAGTCAATACCAGAATCCCTACCAGTGTACACCCTGAAATTATGGACATATCCAGTCCTACTTTTAGGCACAATATACATCTTAATTCCATAACGTGTCCTCTTGCTAGGAATGTACTACCTAAAAAACAAACAGACGTTGAACAGGACCAGAGACTAGTCCACAGCTATTTCTTTCCCTGGAACATAGATCTCTGAAAAATGATCTACAAAGTGATCAAAGACAGGCTGAATCTTTAAAAGACGCTCACAATCTGAGTGATCTTATGGCAACGCTAAAACTGTATCAACAAAATGCAGCAGTTGAAGCAGAAGCTAACAATGATCATGACTCATGATTGCTGGAAATATAGCTCTTGCCATCAAGGGACTATTAGGCCAATATAAAGGCAGCAACAGCTTCCTTATCAATCCCATCAAAAAAGTAAAACCTCAAGACTTCTTCAACTCATCCAGATTAGTGGGACTCCACCGGCTAGCTCTAGAGTGGGGCTTAAGTCTGGCACGCGGTTATGCAGGGCAATGATATGCATTTGGAGTAATCAGTAAAAAAATCTTTTTCTAAGCAAATACATGCAACTAAAGATCAACCAGTGCCTCAACTGCAAGCAGGAGTCGCAGCAAAGGAAAACAAAAGCTTTGCACTAGAGAAAAAGGAGAAATAAATCTTTATGATCACAAATGATGACAAAAATAAAACAGTTACAAATATTAAACACTATGAAACCTGCCCATCACCATGCCACAAAAATTGTCAGCCAAATGCCAGTACGTGCTCAGTGCCAGCCTAGCACCACTCCATGAACATTACCAGCCAATTGCCAGTTCACACACAAATCCAGCCAAGTGCCAGTCCATTCATACAGCTAGCCAAGAGCCAGTCCACACAAACTACCAGACAAACGCTAGCCCACACATGCAGACCATTAGCCGAACTCTAGTTCACACACACACACAGAAACTTTCCCTGGTGTCTAGTGGTTTTCTGTCTCCCCTTGTGGTTGGATGTGCCTAACAAATGTCCAATCTGTCCCCAAAGGGGGCAAAAATGGTCAACATATATGCCCCAAACAAGGGGTGCAACCCTTGCCAAACGGACTGCTCCCCTTGATCACCACATACATTAATTCTCTGACTTCCTGAGGGTTTCAATCCTCAAGTGGGCTTATCAGCGTAAGAATGGCCAAATCAGCCCTCAGGGGACCGAAACAAGGATATATTATGCCCTCTGGGGAGCGACCCTCACCTACAATGTTTGAGGAAATTCCTTGTGGCCAGTGGTTTCGATTCCTGCTCCACAATCATGGCAACACCCATGACCGTTGAGCAGGAATCCACTGTATACAGACACAGGGGGAAAGTCCTTTCCCCTTGCATCTGTAAAAAAAAATTACCCCTTCAAGAAAAACTCACCAAAAACATGTCCATTCTTGGGACGAGCTGGAAGCAACTGACTTACAGAGCCTCCCCTGCTGCATGTGATGACATTGGTATGCCACAAGAACATCAGCGTCATCAGGTTGCAGAAGGGGCATTGGGGGTGGCAACGAAAGTGCTTCCACTGCCATCTCCTGTTGGGGGGTGAAAATGGGATGCCCAAAGGGGGAGCACCAGTGCTTACGCCGGGGGTGGGTATGAAGATGGAATGGTTCCATCCTTAACACAAGCCCACAGTTTCATCTTGAGCACTGAAGGTGTTAAACTTTTAGTGAGGTGCAGGATTTATCTCTGTCTTCCTGCATTTACCCACTATTGATGGTAAGCCTGTCCATATCCCTTCACTGGGTCGGGGGGTTGGTTCTTTGCCAGCTCTCATCTCATCTACTGAGTCTACACTGAGTTCTGTTTCTGTTGATTATGTCAGCATATATTATCACATACCATGAACTTTTTCAGTTTATCTGGTGTTGTGAAATCTCTGGTATGGCTGATGCTAGTGGCAATCATTACTGCAAGGTCTAGGAGATAATGTCTCAGTTCTTCTTTCAAAATAAATTGGGTGAAGGCTAGGAAACTTTATTGCATGAAACGCTGGTGGCAAATTAGATTGTGTGCCCTTCATGATTGCATGGGCCTTGTTTTTTTAAAGTTGAAGGAGCAATCTTGTGTGGACATGTCAGACAATACAATAAATTATCTGCCTTGGTTGGGGACTGGGTGAAATGTTCCTGATGCTTTGCCTGTGAGCTCTGTTGCTCTCTAGAGGACTTATGAAATGCATACCTAGAAGCTTTGGGTGTAATTAGACGAGGAAATTTATGATATCCACACCTTCACTTTTCTCGGGAAGGCCAAATATTCTGATATAGTCTCTTTGACTATGGTCTTCAAGCATCACTACTCTTTTCCACATGTGCCACAAGTGGGTTCTCAGGTCTGGTGAATTCATGACCCTGCCCACAAGTTTACTGACTTTTTTGTCTGTTTTATCTGGCTGAGCTTCAAGCACCACCATTGCTAACAGTCTTAATATCATTATAAGTAATATGGGAGGAGGATTCCGCTGCAGATTACTTTATGCTGAGCAACACTGTCTTTATGCTTTCAAGAGTGATAGAACCCATTTTACAGTCTGCAGGATGTTGTGATTGCTTTTTGCTATTACCAACTGCCACTTAAAAAAGGAGTTACCATGAGGCTTTAGCATCAGACATTGATCAGACAGACGTACATTTTTGCTAATGATCAGCTCAAGGGTTGTGGTTAAGGTCTACTAGTAGAAACCCAGCTAGTTATAGGTATGTAGCGTTTAAAGTGATACTCGTAGCGTGGAGTAATATATTGCTCATATTTGAAAATGCTTCGAGATTCCTATTTAAGTCCTTAGAGTTACAATAGGGTTGTAGTTTAACAGAGGTAATTTGAAGAAAGGAAGCAGTTCTCACTTAAAGCACATCATCTATTTCAAGGATGTATGACCATACTGTTTTTCTCATTCCATGGATGAACTGTCCTATGGATATATTTGTCCGTAAAAACTATATGGGGGCCGTCTGTATGATTATATATCAACACACAATGAATGTTAACACAACTGTGATTTTTTCCATTTCATGGTTTTTGTAGTATCTTTGTTCACTTGGGGAGCACTTTTTTCACCATGTATTATTTGTCAGTGTTTTTGAAAAACAATTTGTTTGCCTTTTATGGTGATTTGCAATAAATGTCTATGGTATATTTTAGTACGGGTTGCATGGTATATCATTATAATAACCTTGAGAGACTTACAACTGTCCAGATGAAAGAGTTGATTTGATGATTAATTCAGTTGCAGGAATTCCTGCCTAATTGTAAATTTTCTTTAATGGGTTTTACATGAATGTGTTATTTTCCAGATATTAAACCCAGGTTCACATGAACATTTGGGTTGCTCCTATATTTGATTAAATCAAACATGTTCATTTTGAACATACCGTGGTTTGTTGCTCCTCCTATCTGTGCTTAAAGCATCACTCAGTCTGAGGTAGAAAACAAGGCAGCTGTTGATTGGCTTAGTTGATTCCTCATTTTAGGGAAGGCAGCCGAAGACTCCCTCAGCTCTTTAGACCAGCATCCCGGGGCTGTCATGCTCTCCGCTGGTATCACCAGCTGTCTGCCAGCCTCACCTGCTGGCTGTGTTCCGCTAACCAGGTGGGTCTCCCACACCACGAGGCCCATGAGTCCCAGCAGCTCCCAAACCTTGCACTATGCCATCGCCTTCATCTGGTACCCACAACCATCCTCTACCTGACTACCCACAACAGTCCTGGACTCACAAGCCCCTGACACCCCTCTGGTTTTTCTTCACTTGTCTCACCTGGTTTGCCGCTGCATCCCTGGCTGTGCATAGGTGCCCCAGTGCAGTTCCACCACCTCAATCAACCTGTGCTGTCCTTAAATCATGGCCGATAGGTCGATTCCTTGCCACCCAACTGTGGGAACACTCCCAGCCCAGCCGGCCTGTCCTCACTTCTCTACACAGAAACCTACTGCACCACCGTAACAGTTGTTGAAATACCCCTAGACCCTGGTCCCTCCCCTGAGCATCATTTAGGGCTACCCCACCTGCCTCCACTGAAAAGCTGAAATCCTTGCCCAAAGCTCCAGTCTCCTTTTACTCTGCAGGCCAGGGACAATGTACTGAGTCCCTACCCTGCTCCCTTAGGCTGCCCCTCATGGCAGACGCAAGGGGCAATCCAATCAGTATTCTGTAGTGTTGAACTCGAAGGGTCGCTGACTCACTAGGACATCAATCAGTTCTAACTGCCACGTAGGTCTATTGTAGTGGGTGCATTACAAGTCTTCCTGCAGTGTTGAATCAATTCATACACAAAACTAGAACTCCGGGCTGCTGCTCCAATTCTAATAGCTTCCGCATCCCTCCGTCTCACCTTCCACGTGGTTAAGTCACTTCTAACAGGTCATGGCTGCAATTATCTAGAGCAGAGAGTCCTGTGTTCACAGAGAGTGCTCCTTGCGGCCAGGCTTCCCCCTCACTACATGATGGCTAGTTGTCAAGTCCAGAGAAACTAGAAACTAAAGTTGCACTGGGAATTTCTTTGCTAAGCACAAAAAAATGATAGAACTGGCACTTTAACCATGGCACTCATTTCAATGTTGTGAAAGAAGAAGCATCATTAGGAATTCATCAGAATATATGCACAATGTATCTGTATTACTATCCCCATCCCCTTAAGGGACAGGGTTCACAATGTCACAGACAATGACGTTATTAGCCTTCCTTTGACCAATGTAACATGTCAAACATTGACAGCTCATACTTTGCAAATTATTACAGCCTGTCCTGGACAGTCAATAACTAGTCAATGCTTTGCAAATAAAAAGTGACTGGAAAGTATTTTTGTATTTTCCTGCAAGTTGCAAGGGTGTGGATTCCTTTTGTCATTTTCTATTCCCTTCAAACAGAAATCATTTTGCAAAGTGTGTATTGGGATTTATAATAGCGGTCAGAAATCACAATGAACTTTTGCTAATTGTGAATTGAGACCTGTATTTGCACAATTAGTTGAACTGGCATATTGATTGTAAAATATTTTGAATATCAGGCCAATGATATTTTAACTACACTGCTATTCTCTGTAGTAATATCCATAGCTTATCCACCTTCAAACAAAGTCAAAATCACCTGACAAACTACACACTCATAATGCATATATGTCAATTTCTGCGAGCACAATGTTTTGAGCATAACATATTTCTTTGCTTCCACATCTCCCTTCCTTTGTACTACATAAATATAGCCCACCAACCTGAATGACTCAATCTGTTCCTTATAGATCACCCTTCACTTTTGAGTCATCAGTTTTTCTAATTGCCTTCCAGCATTCTCTGACCACTTCCTTTCACACTTTTGTGGCCATGCAACACTTGTATCCTGAGAATCATTCCCAACCTCCAAGGGAGACACCATCTGTAGCTGCTTTATTGAGAAGAGTCTTCCTTGATCATTCCAAGTCCAGAGAAACACTCATAGGTCCACCACAAGCTTTAACAATTGCCATTTCCCCTGTACAATGACAGGTTAAGAAAGTACATAATCAAACCATTTGCCCACCTGGAGCCTCAATGACCTATTAAATAAAGGGTAATGCATGTTCTTACCCAGATCATATTGTACTAATCCGTTGGCAAATACGGAGAGTGAGAATGCATGAAAGCCAATGGGGCATGCTACCAGTTACCAGTTGCACAGCCTAGATGGTGGGCAACTGGATCCCCCCAATGATGGCCTCTACTGCTGTCCGTGAATTGAATTGCTGCTGCAGTTGGTCTTTTTCAATGAACAGCTGAAGTGGCCTAAAGGTAAAGTCTCACATAATTTTACTACTCACATTTTATTCCAGCACTGGTTAGCAGGCTTTCATTGACCTAACACATACACATCCTACATTTCCTTATTTACTGCAATAGTGTTTTGTATACAATTGGCCCGACCTAACACTTTTCCCAAATCTCCTACTATACTCAGACTTACCCAGTGAGTCCTAAATTCTCACAGCATCCTTTACATTCTCGCATGCACCCAAACCAATAACAGTAAATGAATATGACACTAAACCACTACTACCTAAACAACTACTACTTAAACAACGACTTCCCAACACCGAAAAAACCTATAAAACAAATTTTTTTACAACGAAGTCTAAACAACGAAAAAAAACATTAACTAAATTATTCCTGAACAACGAACACCTATTTAACGACTACGAAAACCACTAAATCATGAATATTCCACTAAACCACTACTATGTAAACCACGACTACCTAAACAACGACTCCCCAAATAACTACTACCTAAACAACGACTACCCAAAAAAAATATTACCTAAATAACGACTCCCCAAATAACGAATACCCAAACAAACTACTACCCAAACAACGAATACTTAAACAACGAATCCTAAAATAACTACTACCCAAACAAACGACTAGCCAAACAACGAATACCCAAACAAATACTACCCAACACCGAAAACGCCTAAACACCTAGGCCCATATTTATACTTTTTGACGCAAAACTGCGCTAACGCAGTTTTGCGTCAAAAAAATTAGCGCCGGCTAACGCCATTCTGAAGCACCATGCGGGCGCCGTATTTATTGAATGACGTTAGCCGGCGGCGCCGTCTGGTGTGCGTTAAAAAAAACGACGTACACCAGGCAGCGCCGGCGTAGGGGGATATGGGGCTTGGGCGTCAAGAAATGGGGCAAGTCAGGTTGAGGCAATTTTTTCACCTCAACCCGATTTGCGCCATTTTTTTTCACTCCCAACCCCCATAGAAATGACTCCTGTCTTAGCAAAGACCGGAGTCAAGCCCCCTTGCCCAATGGCCATGCCCAGGGGACTTCTGTCCCCTGGGCATGGTCATTGGGCATAGTGGCATGTAGGGGGGCACAAATCAGGCCCCCCTATGCCACAATTTTTTTTTTTTTAAAACGCTTACCTGAACTTACCTTAATGTCCCTGGGATGGGTCCCTCCAGCCTTGGGTGTCCTCCTGGGGTGGGCAAGGGTGACAGGGGGGGTCCCTGGGGGCATGGGAGGGCACCTCTGGGCTCCTTCAGAGCCCACAGGTCCCTTAACGCCTGCCTTTTGCAGGCGCTAAAAAACGGCGCAAAAGCGGCCGTACGTCATTTTTTTTGACCCGCCCACTCCCGGGCGTGATTTTTGCCCGGGAGTATAAATCCGACGCACATGCCTCGGAGTCGATTTTTTAGACGGGAACGCCTACCTTGCATATAATTAACGCAAAGTAGGTGTCCACGCTAAAAAATTACGCTAACTCCATGGACTTTGGCGCTAGACGCGTTTAACGCCAAAGTATAAATTTGGAGTTAGTTTTGCGTCGGAATTGCGTAAAAAAAAACAACGCAATTCCGGTGCAAACAGAGTATAAATATGCCCCCTAATATATTTAAAACGAACTCCAAACAACGAAAAATATAAATAATTAATATCACAACTAAACAATAACGATTAATAAATAAAATATTAAAACCACTACAGTACTATGTAAAAAATAAACGAAATCGAAAATAACAATATATTTCCTACATACAAAAAACAAAACATCACAAAAATCCAAAACATATAAACACCGTTTAAAATCAAAATAAATAATACTTAAATAATTATAAAACAAACACAACACTAAAAAAAAAACCTACATAAAACGATAGTCCTACAACACTTTCTACATGACCCATGAAGTACTTCCTCTACTAAACAAACGAGAACAAACATTGAAAAAAATACAAACTACAAAACAAATACACTCCACAATTATATATATCTAACATCACAAACAAATTCATAATAAAAAATCACATCGAAAACACATTCAATTTACAAATAAAACAATACTTACAAAAACACATATAAATACCAACGACCTCCATTTTCTACTCATTACTACACCGAACAACTTACAGAGAAGACGAGCATATCACTACGGAAAAGAATTAAAATATAATTTATCCAACACCGCCATCTACTCAGAAAACAAGGTAAAATATCCATAAATAAATATAAAGAAATTTACTAACCTATACCACAGCTAAAATAATATATAATTAATGTACCTTTCGTACCATTTTGTTACAGCCATAAATATCAAGAATCTAACCAAAAAGATAAACACCACACCTTCACCATCAAAGGTAAACCATTACCATTATTCAAAAACAATTTCACTAAACCATAAACAATTGCATTTAAAAAATTGTTAAATAACGAATACCATAATATAATTAAAATATATCTATAAAATATTAAATCTACAAATTAGTTTAAAAAAAAATTAATTCACCTAATAAATTTAACCAAATATTATTCACCAAATTTCAAACCTACTAAAAAAATTACTTCTAAATCAAAAAAACTAAATAATTAATAAAACAAAAGAATAAACTAAATAATACACTCTTTCTTATTTCTTACAGACTCCAAGAACCTAAAAAAACACCAGAAGACAAACAAAAGTGAACTAAATCAATTTAAAAAAAAAATAACATCTGAAATAAGAAAATAAACTCAAAGTAAGTATAATATTTTCATTATAACATACAACCAGATTTTCTAGTTAAATAAAACTAAACAAACATTCTTATTCAAATACACCTTAACGTAACACCAAACACATAAATTCAATAAAATTAAAAACACTTCACAAACACAGTACATATATTATATAAAAAAAATAACTATTACAACTCCACCAAAAAACTTACCTCTAAACAGCTGCTGGACTATAAACATAAATAAATTTCACAACAAAACACCAACTTCCAAAACAACTAGTACCTTAACAACAAGGACAGAACACCAACCTTGTTCTTACTACTAATAATTGTACCACAAATACCTTAACAACAATATTTCATTGTAAAAGCATTCTTAATAAAAGCATTACTAATAATCACCATTCACCCTACATCCCTCACCCCACCCCCCCAACCACACCCCAAAACCTAAAACCCCCTGACCCCTACCCCCTCCCCAAAACCAAAAATGCCCCACCCCCCCAACCCCACCCCAAAACCTAAACCTCCCTAACCCCCACCTCCTCCCCAAAACCAAAAACGCCCCACCTCCCAACCCACCTAAAAACCTAAAACCCCCTAACCCCCCACCCCCTCCCCAATACCAAAAACGCCCCAACCCCCAACCCCACGCCAAAACCGAAAACCCCCTGACCCCACACCCACTCCACAAAACCAAAAACACCCCACCCCTCCAACCCCACCCCAAAACCTAAAACCCCCTCACCCTCCACCACTTCCCCAAAACCAAAAACACCTCACCCCCCAACCCCACCCCAAAACCGAAAACCCCCTACCCCCCACCCCTCCCCAAAACCAAAAACACCCCACCCCAAAACCAAAAACGCCCCACCCCCCCAACCCCACCCCAAAACCTAAAACCCCCTCACCCCAACCCCCTCCCCAAAACCAAAAACGCCCCACCCCCCAACCCCACCCCAAAACCTAAAACCCCCTCACCCCAACCCCCTCCCCAAAACCAAAAACGCCCCACCCCCCAACCCCACCCCAAAACCTAAAACCCCCTAACCCCCCACCCCCTCCCCAAAAACTAAAACCCCCCACTAACCGAATTACCTCAATAAATAACACACAATCACCAAATATAAAAGATAACAAACCACCTACACCAAACACTTACAAATAGAACACATTATATATTAATTAACTTACTAAGTAGTAAACTAAATCCACTACAAATTTAATAATAAAAACTGCAAACTTCTTTTAACCTATTTCTTTTATATTATTTACAGATATTTCACAAATGGCATCGCAAGGAGAAGCAAGTTACATAACCTCAAGAACCGGAAACCAGCTACTAAAGTATGAAGGTTATCTTTATTGCAGAGACAAGGTTGTCAACCTCAGGAGCCATTGGAGGTGTGTACAATTCTACTCTTCACATTGTAGAGGCAGAGCTGTAACTCTAGAAAACACAGTTGTTAAGACATCAAATCACAACCACTCTGCCTCTGCAATAGAAATTGAGATAAGAGAAAACATACAAAAAATAAAAAACATTGAACACACCTCCAATGACTCCTGCGGACAAGTTATAAGGGAGGTAGTACAAAATATTCCAGTACAGATTTCTGGTAGCATGCCTTCTGTATCAAACCATAGGAGAATATTTCAACGAGAAAGACTGGCAAGTAATCCCCAACATAAAACACCACAAACCTATGAAGACATTAACATCCCCCCAGAACTAACAATTACCTTCTCCAAAGAAACTTTCCTCATTCACGACAACGAAAACCCTCAAAAAAGAATTTGAATATTCAGCACAACATCCAATTTACTAATCCTACAAAATAGTGAAATTTGGATGATGGATGGAACTTTTAAATCTACACCCCATCCATTCACTCCAATTTACACCATACATGCCACAAAAAATAACACTACAATCCCCCTAGTGTATGCATTACTACCTGAAAAACATTCCTCTACATACAATTAATTTTTATCAACAATCAAAAACAAAACATTAAATAAAACACCTAGAAAAGTAATACTAGATTTCGAATTATCAATGATAAATACAATACTAAAAAAAAAAACACAAACCCAAATTCAAGGATGCTTTTTCCACTTTTCACAAGCATATTGGCGTAGAATACAAAAATCATCCCTAAGTAGAGAATATTTCTCAGATTGCATACTACAATTTGAATTAAAAAAACTCACAGTATTATGCTTTGTACCACCTACAAAAGTAGATGAGTATTATACCGCAATAACAGAGTCTAACTATTATACACAAAATGAAGACAAATTAGAACCCTTACTAAATTACTTCGAAGAAACCTGGATTGGACACCTAAACAGATCTGGTCGCAGACGAAAGCCAAGATTTCCAATAGAATGGTGGAACTGCTACCAAACCTGTTTAGAAGGTGGTGCAAAGACTAATAATGCCATTGAAGGATGGCACAACGCCTTCAATAAAGTAATAGGTAAACCCCACCCAAACCTGTATCATTTCATGGAAATTTTGAAAAAGGAACAAAGTTTCGAAGAAATGAGACTTGCTCAATCACTGTCAGGTAGCCTGAACCCACGCACAAGTAAAAAAAGCAAAGAAATGACCGAAAGAATGTTGGCAAAAATACAACAATTTGATACAATAACACCATCAGAGTACCTCAACAGTCTAGCATATATTCTACATTACTAACAACCACTAACCTACTAAAAATTACTTGCCAGTTCTAAAAAACACCAAACACCATCAATTAAATTGGCATTTTTCAAATTTGTTTTACACTAAATTTACAAAACAAAAATTGTTCTTACCTTTCAAGTTTTCATGTCTTTATCCAAACATGTGATGCTGAATAAATCTTCTTCATTAATATAGAAAGAAGCATCTCATACTTAGAAAAGAAAAAAAAAAACATTAGTCATCCAAAAACAAATAAAAAATATTCATATTGCATGGATGATAAAAAAACAACTCTATATACTATAAAAACAATGAAATAAATAAAATATAATACTTTACCAAACCAGAAATTCGAGAAATATCTAAAAAACGTAAAATACCAAATATACTTTTTTTTACCAAAACAAAGTAAAAAAATTAATCACCTACTAACCAAAGCCACATCATTAATTAAAACATTAACTATCAAGAAAAAGACATGAAAACAATATAAAGGATACTACTAACACAAAATAAAAAATTAATCACAAAACCTATTACAATGAAGTAAAAATAAATTTCATAAACCGAACAACTAACTTCCTCAAAAATCCCAAAACTAAATTTATCAAAAAAATATACAATTCTTTCCAACTACTACAAAAGCAGTATAATCATTTGTAAGATAAAACACTGCTAAACAAATTTGTTTACTTTTACTAAACCACTATCGTATTCAAAAATATACGATAACAAATAATTAAACATAAGAAACATAAAAAACACTGAAAATCTACTACCTACCTTATAACTACCTCCGACAACTATTTCTGTAATAAAAATACCCTACTGCATACTGTAAAAAAAATTATAATCCCACTTACCTGAACGAGGTCTCCGCTTCCGTCCTATCTTGACCGCGACGCTCCACCAACTGAATACAGAAGACGTCAAACAACGTAAACATGGAAGAGCACTAAAAATAGAAAACAGACTATTTCACTCATAGACTATAATAGGGAAAATAAGAAAATACCACAGAAAATAGATAAAGAAATATAAAAAAATAAATAAAAAAATTCTATAAATCTGTAAATATCAAACAATAATGTAAAACATTTTTTTTGCATTTTTTAAACTTGATTAAGTTAAAAAAATATATATTAAAAAAAAAATGAATGGTATTTTTATTTAATTTTTTTTTAATTTACATGAAAAAAACATTATTGCAAATGTAAACATTTCTAACACCAAAAAAAAAATCTCTATATAATCTACAAATAATTATTTAATTAATTACTTTTTAGAAATAATATTAAGACAAATTAATATATGTATAAAATTATACATCCAAAAAAATAATTAAAAAATATGAATAATATTAATTACATTAGATCAAAAAAAATAATCAAAATAAAAAATAAAAAACATTTTAACAAATTTTAAAAATCACAATTTCTTTTTTAAATCTAATAAATATTTAAAATAAAAAAATGTAACATTATTATATTCCAAAATCTACCATACCAACTACTATACTATTAAAAAATCAAATATAAATTTTTAAACATAACTATTTTTAAACACAATTATTTTTACACCTTCAATAACAACAACAAAAAAATACAAAAGCTAAAAATATAACACAAAAAAATAATTCACCCATAATAAAAAATGATAAACTATCAATACATGTCCAAATCATGATCCACCAATAAACCAAATTGCATCCCACAAAAAATAAATAACATTAAAAAAAAAACTCAAACATAGAAAAAAAAAAACTAATCATAAGAACAATACCCCAACCATAAACCCTACATCCCCTATATCCCACCCCTAATTCTAAATATACTTTCAATGAAAAACAAAAAAAACAAAAAACAAATACAATAAATAATACCAGACTACTAATATACTTCCCACCCATAACTCCTAGATCCCATATGTCCCACCCCTAAACCCACAACATAAATTCCAAATTTTAATAAAATACAATAACTTAAATTAATACCCAAGTATTAATACACTTCCCCACCCATAACCCCTACATCCCATATATCCCACACCAAAACCCACAACATAAATGGCAAAATTTAATAAAATACAATTACTTAAATTAATACCCAAGTATTAACACACTTCCCCACCCATAACAACCACAACCCACACATTCCAAAAATTAATCCACAATATACCCTTAATAAAAGATAAAAAAATAATTAAAGTCCTAATAAAATACTCAAATATGAATATATTATCCCACACCAATTTCACAAAACAAAACAAAAATACTCAACTATGTAAATTAACACCCAATTACTAATACACTTCACCACCCATAAGCCCTACATCCCATATATCCCGCACCTAAAACCACAACATAAACTACAATATTAAAAAAAACAAGTACTTAAATTAATACCTGAGTATTAATACACTTGCCCACCCATAACCCCTACATCCCCCATATCCCGCCCCTAAACCCACAACATAAATTACAAAATATAAAAAAACACAAGTACTGAAATTAATACCTGAGTATTAATACACTTCCCCACCCATAACTCCTACATCCCACATATCCCGCCCCTAAACCCACAACATAAATTACAACATATAAAAAAACACAAGTACTGAAATTAATACCTGAGTATTAATACACTTCCCCACCCATGACCCCTACATCCCACATATCCCGCCCCTAAACCCACAACATAAATTACACCATATAAAAAAACACAAGTACTTAAATTAATACCTGAGTATTAATACACTTCCCCACCCGTAACCCCAACATCCCATATATCCCACCCCTAAACCCACAACATAAATTACACCATATAAAAAAACACAAGTTCTAAAATTAATACCTGAGTATTAATACACTTCCCCACCTGTAACCCCTACATCCCATATATCCCACCCCTAAACCTACAACATAAATTAAAACATATAAAAAAACACAAGTACTTAAATTAATACCCGAGTATTAATACACTTCCCCACCCAAAACCCCTACATCCCATATATCCCACCCCTAAACCCCCAACATAAATTACACCATATAAAAAAACACAAGTTCTTAAATTAATACCTGAGTATTAATACACTTCCCCACCCATAACCCCTACATCCCACATATCCCGCCCCTAAACCTACAACATAAATTACAACATATAAAAAACACAATTACTTAAAATAATACCTGAGTATTAATACACTTCCCCACCCATAACCCCTACATCCCATATATCCCGCCCCTAAACCAACAACTTAAATTACAACATATAAAAAAACACAAGTACTTAAATTAATACCTGAGTATTAAAACACTTCCCCACCCATAACCCCTACATCCCATATATCCCGCCCCTAAACCAACAACATAAATTACAACATATAAAAAAACACAAGTACTTAAATTACTACCTGAGTATTAATACACTTCCCCACCCATAACCCCTACATCCCATATATCCCGCCCCTAAACCCACAACATAAATTACAACACATAAAAAATACAAAAGTACTTAAAATAATACCTGAATATTAATACAATACCCCACCCATAACACCCACAACCCATAGAATCCATTACTTAATCCACACAATATACTTTAAAAAACTAAACATATAATAATTAAACTCTAAACAAATAAAAAACAAAACACAAAACTCACCTTAAAATTCATCAAAAAATTATTCACTTACCTTAAAATTCGTTGTTCTGGCATTAGTTGTTAAGGTAAAATCATTGTTAAACCAGTAGTTGTTCAAAACTTCGTTGTTAAGACCCAGTAGTTCTTCAAGATTCGTTGTTAAAGCAAGTAGTAATTCAAACTTAGTTGTTAAGGTTGTTTCCCGCAGTAAATTTTATAGGCAAAATACAATTTGACATGTTAACATACACCTAAACCTCTGCTACCTTGAAAGTAGGTAAATACATTGTTTTGGGGATAGAAACTGGTAATATACAAAGGAAGGAAACCTTCAAACTAATGGAACAGAATATTTTCTCTTGCCTTTACATGATAGTATAATCAGTTACTAGGTGTTAGAAATGGGGTCTTTGGTTGACAGGCAGGTTAACCCCAGTTCAAGCAAGGACCCTTACTCTAGTCAGGGTAAAAGAGAATCACCCTCAGCTAACCCCTGCTTACCCCCTTGGTAGCTTGGCAGAGCAGTAGGCTTAACCTCAGAGTGCTAGGTGTAAAGTATTTGTACCAACACACACAGTAACTTAATGAAAACACTAAAAAATGACACAACACCAGTTTAGAAAAATAGGAAATATTTATCTAAACAAAACAAGACCAAAACGACAAAGATCCGACATACACAAGTCAAGTTATGAATTTTTAAAGATTAAACTCAAAAATAGCGCTTAGAAACAAAAAATACTTCGATGAGATGTTAACACGGCGTCGTCACGGAGTCGTTCCCAACAAGCCGATACCAGCGGCGCCGGACACGGAGTCGTGTAGACCTCCAAGTACAGTACCTTTGGTGAAGAGTGAAAACAAGCCGATGCGCGAAGTCGGGGATCGCGGCGTCTTTGCGAAACGTTGAGTCCGTGCACTTCGAGCGGCGTCGGTCACGAAGTGGGGCGGCGACTTCCGCGGAGTCGCGGACTTCAGCGGGGCTGCTGCGGCGTCGGGCCTGCGAAGAGCGTCGCGTTCCAGCGAAGGTCACGGCGTCGGGTGCAGGCGGCGTTACCGGATTCAGCAGCGGCGTCGGTCCAGAGTCGTCTGATGTCGATTTCCTTGGATTTCTACCAGCTTTCCTTTCAAGGGCCCAGGGACTGGATAGGGCACCACTTGTAAGAGCAGGAGTCTCTCCAGAGACTCCAGGTGCTGGCAGAGAGAAGTCTTTGCTGTCCCTGAGACTTCAAACAACAGGAGGCAAGCTCTAACTCAAGCCCTTGGAGATTTCTTCACAAGATGGAAGGCATACAAAGTCCAGTCTTTGCCCTCTTACTCTGGCAGAAGCAGCACTGCAGGAAAGCTCCACAAAGCACAGGCAGGGCAGCACTTCTTCATCAGCTATCAGCTCTTCTCCAGGCAGAGGTTCTTCTTGGTTCCAGAAGTGTTTCTAAAGTCTGTAGATTTGGGTGCCCTTCTTATACCCATTTAAGTCTTTGAAGTCACCTTTCTTCAAAGGGGACTCACACCTATTTGTGAAATCCTGCCTTGCCCAGGCAAGGTCTCAGACACACACCAGGGGGTTGGAGCCGGCATTGTCAGAGGCAGGCACAGTCCTTTCAGATGAGAGTGACCACTCTACCCCTCCCTCCTAGCAGAGATGGCTAATCAGGAAATGCAGGTTACACCCCAGCTCCCTTTGTGTCACTGTCTAGTGCGAGGTGAAAAACAACCCAACTGTCAAACTGACCCAGACAGGGAATCCACAAACAAGGCAGAGTCACAGAATGTTTTAAGCAAGAAAATGCTCACTTTCTAAAAGTGGCATTTTCAAATGCACAATCTTAAAATCAACTTTACTAAAAGATGTATTTTTAAATTGTGAGTTCAGGGACCCCACACTCCACATGTACATCTACTCTCTAGGGGAATCTACACTTTAATCATATTTAAAGGTAGCCCCCATGTTATCCTATGAGAGAGACAGGCCTTGCAACAGTGAAAAACGAAGTTGGCAGTATTTCACTGTCAGGACATATAAACCACATTACTATATGTCCTACCTTATCCATACACTACACCCTGCCCTTGGGTACTACCTAGGGCCTACCTTAGGGGTGCTTTACATGTAAGAAAAGGGAAGGTTTAGGCCTGGCAAGTGGGTACACTTGCCGAGTTGAATTTACAGTGTAAAAATACACACACAGACACTGCAGTGGCAGGTCTGAGACATGATTACAGGGTTACTTGTGTGGGTGGCACAACCAGTGCTGCAGGCCCACTAGTAACATTTGATTTACAGGCCCTGGGCACCTCTAGTGCACTTTACTAGGGACTTAACAGTAAAACAAATATGCCAATTATGGAGAACCAATTACGTACACATTTTAAACAGGAACACTTGCACTTTAGCACTGGTTAGCAGTGGTAAAGTGCCCAGAGTAACAAAAACAGTAAAATCAGAGTCCAGCACACATCAGCAACCTGGGGAACAGAGGCAAAAAGTTAAGGGAGACCACGCCAAGGATGAAAAGTCTAACACTAGGTCATATCAGTGAGCCCACCACACCAGTCCTCTGAGACTCATTCCTCATTTGGATAAATATTACAAGTATTGCAGCATAAGCAAAGCCTTCCCAGCAACGTTGAGGCCAAAGCTAGTAGTATTGTTCAATTTTACAAACAAGAAACTACTGACATTTAGATAACACATTTTTCTATGTCTACTAATCTCTTCCATGACACAAGGGATATTAGACTGCACAGTATCTCAAACGCACTACATGTGAAATTGCCAGTATCCTTAGAGTGAAATGAATAATTCATCAAGAAGCAGCCTTTACCACACAGCCTTTACTACGACTTGTCTTAACCACTATAGGTCTTTACCACGCATGGCTTTACCATGGGTATGTCTTTACTACAAGTGCATTTACCACGCATGCCTTCACCAGGTATGTCTTTATCGCACACAATGGTAAGTAAAGGTAATGAAAAAGTATTTACTATATCTAATTTTTAATATCTAATTTTTTATAATTTTGCTACAAAATAATTGTAGTATGCTATTTTCAAATATGCATTTTAAATATTTAGGAGTGGGATGTAAGGGATATAGATGTCATGGGTGGGGAAGTGTAATGATAATCAGGCATTCATTTAAATAACTGAGTATTTAAAATGTAATTTAATTTAAATGTATTTTACAATATTAAAATAAACTAATGCATAGTGTTTTAAAATATACACATAAAGGTGCTAGGAGCAAAATATAATGGGTGTAGGGGTGATAGCTGGGAATCTGTATTAATACTCAGACATTGATTAGAATACATAGGTATTAAAAATGTAATCTAACATAAATGTGTGTTACAATTATTGAAAAAATTAATGGATATTAATTTAAAATATGCAAGTACAATTTTTAGGGGTGGGCTGTGATTGATATAGAAGTTATGGGTGATAAAGTGTATTAATACTCATATATTACTTACAATACCTGAGTATTAACATTTTATATAATATAAATGTGTTTTAAATTATTAACCCCTTCGCTGCCAGGCCTTTTCCCCCTCAGGTGCCAAGCCTTTTTTTGGCTATTTGGGGCAGTTTGCGCTTAGGCCCTCATAACGTTTTGTCCACATAAGCTACCCACGACAAGTTTGTGTCCTTTTTTTCCAACATCCTAGGGATTCTAGAGGTACCCAGACTTTGTGGGTTGCCCAGAAGGAGGCCAAGAAATTAGCCAAAATACAGTGAATATTTTGTTTTTTTCAAAAAAATGGGAAAAGGGGGCTGCAGAAGAAGGCTAGTGGTTTTTTCCCTGAAAATGCCATCAACAAAGGGTTTGTGGTGCTAAAATCACCAGCTTCCCAGCTTTCAGGAACAGGCATACTTGAATCAGAAAACCCAATTTTTCAACACAATTTTGACATTTTACTGGGACATGCCCCATTTTTATGATTTTTTGTTCTTTCAGCCTCCTTCCAGTCAGGGACAGAAATGGACGTGAAACCAATGCTGGATCCCAGAAACCAAAACATTTCTGAAAAGTAGACAACATTCTGAATTAATCAAGGGGTAATTTGTGTAGATCCTACAAGGGTTTCCTACAGAAAATAACAACTGAAAAAAAGAATTTGAAATTGAGGTGAAAAAAATCTGCAAATTTTCTCAACGTTTTAATCTGTAACTTTTTCCGGCAATGTCAGATTTTTATAGCAATATACCGTTACATCTGCAGGACTCTTCTGGTTGCGGAGATATATAGGGCTTGTAGGTTCATCAAGAACTCTAGCTAACCAGAGCCAATAAGTGACCTGCACCCTGCAGTGGGTTTTCATTCTATACCGGGTATGCAGCAATTCATTTGCTGAAATATAAAGAGTAAAAAACAGCTATCAAGAAAACCGTTGTATTTCCAAAATGGGCACAAGATAAGGTGTTGAGGAGCAGTGGTTATTTGCACATCTCTGATTTCCCGGGTGCTTATACTAGTATGTGAATTACAGGGCATTTCTCAAATAGACGTCTTTTTTACAAACTCTCTCATATTTTGAAGGAAAAAATGTAGAGAAGGACAAGGGGCAATAACACTTGTTTTGCTATTCTATGTTCCCCCAAGCCTCCCGATAAAAATGGTACCTCACTTGTGTGGGTAGGCTTAGCGCCCGCGAAAGGAAATGGCCCAAAACACAACGTGGACACATCACATTTTTTTTTTACAGAGAACAGCCGTGTTTTTTGCAAAGCGCCTACCTGTAGATTCTGGCCCGTAGCTCAGCGGGCACCTAGGGAAACCTACCAAACCTGTGCATTTCTTTAAACTAGAGACCTAGGGGAATCCAAGATGGGGTGACTTGTAAGGCTCTGACCAGGTTCTGGTACCCAGAATCCTTTGCAAACCTCAAAATGTGGCTAAAAAGAACACATTTTCCTCACATTTCGGTGACAGAAAGTTCTGGAATCTGAGAGGAGCCACTAATTTCCTTCCACCCAGCGTTCCCCCAAGTCTCCCGATAAAAATGGTACCTCACTTGTGTGGGTAGGCCTAGCGCCCACGAAAGGAAATGGCCCAAAACACAACATGGACACATCACATTTTTTCACAGAAAACAGTTCCTACCTGTGGATTTTGGCCTCTAGCTCAGCCGGCACCTAGGGAAACCTAGCAAACCAGCACATTTATGAAAACTAGACACCTAGGGGAATCTAAGATGGGGTGACTTGTGGGGCTCTGACCAGGTTCTGTTACCCAGAATCCTTTGCAAACCTCAAAATTTGGCAAAAAATAAACTTTTTCCTCTCAATTCGGTGACAGAAAGTTCTGGAATCTGAGAGGAGCCACAAATTTCTTTCCACCCAGTGATCCTCCAAGTCTCCGGATAGAAATGGTACCACACTTGTGGGGGTAGGCCTAGCGCCTGCGACAGGAAATGCCCCAAAACACAACGTGGACACATCACATTATCACAAAGAAAACACAGCTGATTTTTGCAAAGTGCCTACCTGTAGATTTTGGCCCCTAGCTCAGCCGGCACCTAGGGAAACCTACCAAATCTGTGTATTTTTGAAAACTAGAGACCTAGGGGAATCCAAGATGGGGTGACTTGTGGGGCTCTGACCAGGTTCTGTTACCCAGGATCCTTTGCAAACCTCAAAATTTTGTCTAAAAAGAACACATTTTCCTCACATTTCGGTGACAGAAAGTTCTGGAATCTGAGAGGAGCCACAAATTTCCTTCCACCCAGCGTTCCCCCAAGTCTCTCGATAAAAATGGTACCTCACTTGTGTGGGTAGCCCTAGCCCCCACGAAAGGAAAGGGCCCAAAACACAACATGGACACATCACATTTTTTCACAGAAAACAGTTCCTACCTGTGGATTTTGGCCTCTAGCTCAGCCGGCACCTAGGGAAACCTAGCAAACCAGCACATTTATGAAAACTAGACAGCTAGGGGAATCTAAGATTGGGTGACTTGTGGGGCTCTGACCAGGTTCTGTTACCCAGAATCCTTTGCAAACCTCAAAATTTGGCCAAATAAACACTTTTTCCTCTCATTTCGGTGACAGAAAGTTCTGAAATCTGAGAGGAGTAACAAATGTCCTTCCACTCAGCATTCCCCCAAGTCTCCCGATAAAAATGGTACCTCACTTGTGTGGGTGGGCCTAGCGCCCAAGAAAGGAAATGGCCCAAAACACAACGTGGACACATCAAATTTTTTCACAGAAAACAGAGGTGTTTTTTGCAAAGTGCCTACCTGTGGATTTTGGCCTCTAGCTCAGCCGGCCCCAGGGGGGGCAGAAATGGGCTAAAATAAATCCCCCCCCCGGGGAGCGACCCGTGCCTTGCGTGACGGCACAAAAAAAAAAGGTGCCTAGTGGTTTATGCCCCCCTTGGGGGCAGATTCACCTAAAATCGGCCGATTTGCCCCCAAGGGGGGCAGAAATGGTCTAAATACAATTTGCCCCTCCAGGGGAGCGACCCTTGCCTAAGGGGTCGGTCCCCATCTCTAAAAAAACAAAAAAACAAAAACAAAAAACACAAAAAAAAAAATTAGCCCTGGCGCCTAGAGGTTTCTGCCCCCCCGGGGCAGATCGCCTAATAACAATAGGCCGATCTGCCCCCGGGGGGGGCAGAAATGGCCTAAAATAAATTTACCCCCCCTGGGGAGCGACCCTTGCCTACAAGGTCACTCCCCTTGCGTGACATTGGTGCAAAAAAAAAGATCCCTGATGCCTAGTGGTTTCTGCCCCCCTTGGAGGCAGATTAACCTAAAATCGGCCGATTTGACCCCAAAGGGGGCAGAAATGGTCTAAATACAATTTGCCCCTCCAGGGGAGCGACCCTTGCCTAAGGGGTCGATCCCCATCTCTAAACAAACAAACAAACAAAAAATAAACACTAAAAAAAAAATGTGCCCTGGCGCCTAGAGGTTTCTGCCCCCCCGGGGGCAGATTGCCTAGTAACAATAGGCCTATCTGCCCCCGGGGGGGCAGAAATAGCCTAAAATAAATTTTCCCCCCCACCCCTCTGGGGAGCGACCCTTGCCTACAAGGTCGCTCCCCTTGCGTGACTGCGCAAAAAAAAAAGATCCCTTGTGCCTAGTGGTTTCTGCCCCCCTTGGGGGCAGATCGGCCTAATTAAAATATGCTGATCTGTGCCCCGGGGGGGCAGAAATGGCCTAAAATAAATTTGCCCCCCAGGGAAGCGACCCTTGCCTAAGGGGTCGCTCCCCTTACGTGAAATTCACGAACAAAAAAAAAAACTCCCTGGTGTCTAGTGGTTTCTGTCCCCCTTGGGGGCACATTGGCCTCATAAAAATAGGCCAATCTGCCCCCAAGGGGGGCAGAAATGGCCTAAATATAATTTGCCCCTATGGGAGCGACCCTTGCCTAAGGGGTCACTCTCCACCTCTAAAACAAAAAAACTAAACAAAATCAAAACAAAAAATAAATAAATTATCCCTGGTGCCTAGAAGTTTCTGGGGGCAGATTGGCCTCATAAAAATAGGCCGATCTGCCCCCGGGGGGGCAGAAAAGGCCTTCAAAAAAAATGTGCCCCCTGGGAGCGACCCTTACCCAAGGGGTCGCTCCCTTATGCCAGTTTCATAAAAATAAAAAATCCCTGGTGTCTAGTGGGCGTTTTGACAGCCGGATTGCTTTCAATCCGGCTGCCAAAACGCAGAGAGAGACTTCAAAGGGAAGGAAATAACTTTCCTTCCCTTTGAAGCCTCTCTCAGCCTCCCCCACGTGATCGGAAGATAAATGTCACAGGGGGATGGGGGGGTAGGGGGTGGAAGGCGAAGGGATTCCCCTTTCAGCCCTGGCCTGGGGGGTGGGGGGGCGGCCCTCGGGGGGAGTGCTAGCGCATCCCCCGATGGCAGTCGCAGGACGTAATGGTTACGTCCATGGCGCCACACGGGCGCTGCCGTGGCCGTAACCATTACTTCCATGGCGACGAAGGGGTTAAAATAGTTAATGCATATTATTTTGAAATATAGAAATAAAACTTTAGGAGCTGAAAGTAAGGATGAAGGGGTAATGGATGGGGAAGTAAATGAATACTCAGGTATGAAGTAAAATATTATTCATTATATTTAAATAATTGTAAAAAAAATGAAAAATAATTTACAACATAATTTATATTTGCATGTATTTGTAGATCAATATACACTAAAATATTGTAAATTGTATCTTTACAAGTAATGTTTAAGGACATAAAATATAAATAATACTTTTTATGAACAAAAAACATACTGTATTTTTATAAAATGAATCCACTTTTTTTGTAATAACGTATTATACATTTAATAACATGTTTTCAACATATTCCCTATGTTTCTCATTCATTTCAATAGGAGAAACTATAATGTTTTACTTTTGCCTTTTTCACATTGATGTAAACTGTGGCATCTGTTTCCAGATCTGTTGAAGTTTTGCAGTCAAGATAAGAAGCAAGGAGGAGATGGGCTCATGTAAGAACAATCTTTTTTAGTTTGCACAACAAATAGGTTAGGTAGATTATTGTAAGGAGAGATGGAGTGGAGTAGTAGGAATTCCTTGTACAAAACGTATATATTGCTATATTTAAACAGCTTTCCAACCCTATACAGGTTGTTTTGATATGTGCACATTGGGCCATATTAAAAATGAAAATATTTCTTTTTAGAAATTATCTGAAAAAAAGACTTTTTAAAAAAACAAATGTAGTCTTGTTTTTTTAGAAGTGTTCAACTTTCCGAAAAGAAATCCATAGACAAGAATAAAGAAGACAGCTTTGTAAGAGTGGATACACAATGCATTTTTTTGGATAAATGAATTGCCTTTTTTCTTTTCCATTTGACAATTTTTGGGATACCTTTTTATTGGATATAGATTTTTCTGGGAAACAAAGAGGGCAACAGGAAATTTGATTTGCGACGTTTTGAAAAATGTTTTTTGGGGGTGTTGAATGGTTTTGACATTAATGGATTATTGGATTTCTAGTGACTCTTGCTGATAGCTTTGAATTCAACAAGTTTTGGAGAAAGAAGATAGCTACAGGTAGGATAAAATAAAATACTGGTTTGACAGAAACAATTTTAAAAATGCTAATTTAATTTAGGTAAATTGTCAAAACAGGAGAATAATGTTTTTGACATTTAGAAGTGTAAATTATAAGCAGTATTGTTTAGGTAGTCTGAAGCTCCCAACAAAAGAATCTGTTGAATTCTTAACAACAGTTTTTCCAACATATTTTTGTTTTTGGAAATTTGAGAATTCAGTTTACCTGTCAATAACTGTGCCATTCTCATTTCTTGGTAACTTTGCTCCTACTTCAAAATGTCCAGGAAATTATAATGGATGTTTGTTTTTGTGCCTCCCTTTAAGCAGGTTGAGTAGTTGTTTCACCATTCAATAGGAAAACATAGGGCTTGATTACAACTTTGGAGGAGGTGTTAATCCGTATCAAATGTGACGGATATACCACCAGCCGTATTACGAGTTCCATAGGATATAATGGACTCGTAATACGGCTGGTGGTAAATCCGTCACTTTACCGTCACTTTTGGGACAGATTAACACCTCCTCCAAAGTTGTAATCAGGCCCATAGTTTTTGTCTGTGATCCAATATGCTTAGATGGCCAATCCACGTGTCTTTAAAGTAATTTAGAAGTGGTGCCAATTTTTCTTTATTTTCAGCATAATTAGCTGATTGTATAATTTATGTGTGAAAGTCACCCACAACATTCAAGAGGAAAAAAACACAAAGCTGTTAGTTGTCTGGGTTTAAGTTGGTTAACTGTTTGACATATATTCCTCAGTTATGGATCTTTTGTGAATACTACTTCTTGCAACATTCATGAGGATGATCTGGGCTACCTTCCTCAAAAATGAACCACACGGTTCATTGTCGGCGACCACAATTGATTTTTTTTGTTGAACATTGTAATTTCTAACTTCATTACAGTGGTGGAGTGATAATGTCTGTGGTTTTCTCCACTGTAAATTTGTTACAGGTTGAGAAATATTCAGCACACCTCCAATGCCTCCTGGGCTTAGTTGATCTCGCCTTACAATAAATTTACCCACAATATTTCAAAATCCTATTACTCCTTTTGGGTAAGGCATACAGGGCCTGTCTTGGATTTGTCTTAGTTTGATGAACTGTAAAATAAATAAAAGAAGAAAAGCATAAGTGTATTGTGATAATTGTATAGAATTCGTAACCTTTTGTTGTTATACCTGTAAAAAGAAGCATCTTTATGTTAGTTTAAGTTAAGCCTGCTGAAAATCAAAGTACTTTTATGTTCACTCTGCAAAAAAAAAAATGTTTTTCCCTATTTCACAAAGAAAATATGTTTATTTATCAATATTTATTGTGAATGATTTTACCGTACTTTTGTACCTTTGACAAATTGATGACTATTTTTCTCAGGTTTAATGTTGAAAGTTTTTGTAGATTTCACATTTGTTGTTTTGGGCTTGCTTGTTGTATTATTGTCTTCTATGTTCTAATTCGGAGCTGCGAAAGTACATTGAAAAATATCTTTGATTTTTATCCATCATGGGTTTTCAGTTTCGCTTACTTAGCATTTAATTTTGTATCTGTAGTATGATTTTTTTCTGTAATTTTAATATCTGTTTTTGAAGATGGCTGTTTTCTTTTCAAGAATGTAATTTTCTCTTCAAGGTTCCAACTGGCAGAAAAAAATGTGAATTTTTGCCTGTCAGTGTTCAGCACGTTCCCCACATTGGCAGAGAATGGAGGTAAAAATAGTATTTCTCCCCAATCATTGTCCTACATGTTCATCGAGTTGGCAGAGGTTGGAGTTAGAATAGTAAGGGCCTGATGGAGAGTTTTGTGGATAGTATATACAGTCTGCTGAATTCTAGACAGGGTAGCTGCCGCCGTAGTGGCGACCACCCTGCCAGACCTATTAGGTGTTTCCCGCTAGGCTGACGGGGGAAACCTCAGTTTCCACCCATCAGCCTGCAGAAAACAGGCGGCAGCATTGTCTCTGGCTCGAAATCGAGCCCGCCGCAATGCTTTCGTCTGCAGGGTGCACGAGCACCCTCTCAATGTTCATTATCTGCACAGCAGAAACCACCATGAAAAGGCTTGCCGAGAACGGGGTCGTAATCCGCAGGGTAGTGCTGCATGCAGGTGGATTGCGACCTCCACCATCAAACCTTCGGGTTCACCGATCCCACCGGAGACGGCTGAACCCTGGTGGTCTGCCCACCCAGGTCTTAATGTGGTGGTCGTACTGCCACAGCAGCGGTGGTCCAGACCACTACCGCAATGCTAGCGGTCTTAAGACCCCCAGCCTCATATTGAGGACCTATGTCTCCTCCCAGCCACTGTCCAGCACCTTTCCCAAGGTGGCGTAAGGCAGAGTTTTGATTAGTAAATTAGGGATGGGTGGAATGTTTTATTCTGCCCACGGAATTGGTAGAATTTGCTGACTCTATGTTACTCTTGTAATGCAGAGTTCCTGCCAAATTCTGCCAATTGCTGTGTGACATAAATTTTTTTTCCCAGGAGGCTCCAGAAATGTGAATTGGTGAGCGATAGTGAGATTTGGCATTCCCTAGTGTGATTTTCTAATGTGGTCAGTTGCGAGCGTTCAGACAGTTGATTCTTGAGTACATTTCTTGCTGCTTGGGTAGATTCTCTTCTCAAGAGGCAGTGAAATCAGCTTGAATGACCACACCCTCTTGCACATCACATGGTACTATTCAAGCTGGGTTTTCAGTGCTGCCCACGTAACAGGTGCTAAGTAGAGATTCAAGGGCAACACTAAGAGTGAGGGGACTTCCAGTGAATGGGCAGCTAGCTAGGATCCATAGGGGTAGGTTGTCATTTCGTATGAGTTGGTGAAAGTGATCAAAGAGGGTGTCCCAGGAGAGGAAAATGGGGCACTTGCAGAGATGGCAGGCCTCCCCGAAGCACAGGGCTGCCCCTCAGCTTTTCCCTAGAGCTGCAGTGCCCCGCACTAGGCCTCAGGTAGAGGGGCTTGGCTTGATCTCCCGAGTAGTGTGAGAGTTCCCTTGGCAAGAAGGAGAGCGAGGCTAGCGAAGAGTGCCCACAAAGCAATGAGATTCCCATGTTTGAAGATGACCAAGGTGCAGGCCTCCCAAATGTATATGTCCTGGAGTTACATTACCATCTGGAGCATTGTATTAATTGTACGCCAGTATGTGGTGAGAGCAGGACATGACCAAACATATGTTTAAGATCTGCTGACGGTGTGTGGCAGCACGATCAACCCAGTTGTGCAGAGGGGAAAAAGCAGTTGAGTTGTTCAGGTGTTAATTAGGTCTTGTGGAGAGTTGTAAACTGTATGCTTTTGAAGTGCACATTGTGAAATACACGATTAGGGAAGTTAAGTGCTCTGTCCCATTCACAATCATGTAGTGCCCATCCAAAGTTGGCCTCTGACTTGTCTCTCAGTGGCATCAGTGGAACCCCCTGTATGATCTCTCAGCACCTTATATAACCATGTGATAAGATGATGGAGTGTTCCCATGTGTAGTGAAGTCTGGACAACAGAATGAATTTTCAGCTCATTATTGATGGTATACCAGATATTAGCCACTGGTGAGGGTATGGTCCTCCATGTACTGGTCAAGGGAAAGGGGGTGGCCATCTGCAAAGAAGGCACCCACTGTGGATAGGAAGCCGGTGAGTCAGGGTAGAGGGGAACCCAGGGGGAATGGGAAGCCCCATTGGGAGAATGCTGGAGCATAGGGTGGGACATAGTGGGTAAGGTGGGTTACTCTCTTAAGGCATCTGCATACTATTGTGATGTGCAACAACTGTTGGGACTGAGGAATGGCCCCAGGTAGAAGAAGACCCCAGGGCACCAATGGAGAAAGAGGGCTTGTGTCTTCACAGGTTTCATCTAGGTTGTGTTGCACTGGACCTATTTGAGCTGGGATGCCAAATAGTGACACTCAAACAAGGGCACTCCAAGACAACCTCTGCCTACCGGTAGCTGCAGCTTGTGTAGCACAAGGCGATGGCATTTAACAACCCAGATAATTTCTCATAGCATTATGTCAAGTTTGTGAAAGTATCTAAGAGGGAGACAACAGGGAGGTTAGTGATTTTAGGGATGCAAAGGCCCTTCTGAGGATTTTCTCAAAGAGGTCAGAAGAAGAGTAGTAAAGGTGCACCCCGAGGTAGTGGACAATGTCACCTCTTCAGGCTAATAGCGTTCCAATTAGTCGCACCTTGTGAGGAGGCAGGGTATCAGTCACAGGGAACGCACAAGATTTGGATAAGTTCACCCATAGGCTAGTGATGTGCATGAAGTATTGCAGTGTGGTATAGATGGGTATAGAGGAGTAAGTTGTCCACTTAGAGTGAAACCACATGGGTCACTCCTCCTAGGGGTATTCCCCAGTCCACTCCCTCCAAGCGGAGCCTAGAGATGAAGGGTTCAATTGCAGTTATTAACAACAAGGGAGATGGAGGCAACCCTGTCTGGTGACCCTCCTCACGGAAAATGGTGGGGAGATCAGCTGACCCAGACAAATTCTGGAGGTGGATTCTGGGTAGTGGAGCTGTCTGTATGTCTGGAGTCGATCACCTACTCTCACGCAGTAACACCTGGAACAGGTAATCACACTACAGGGTATCAACAGCCTTTTCTAGATCAAGTATGAGGCATGCTGCAAAGGGAAACTGATGGGGGGGGGCTTGGTCCATCAGATGAAATAGGTGACATATACTGTGTGAGGTGGTGCATCCCAGCACAAAGTCATTTTGGTCAGGGTGAACTAAAGTCAGAAGGATTTGGGCATAACGCTTAGGTAGGATATTCCCCAGGATCTTATAATCAGAAGAAACCTACTGTGTGGATCATGTCCATAAGATGTGAGGTAGGTCGTATTTCTCCCAGGCTTCAATGCAGGTACTAAGATGCACTCCCGAAGACTAGGGTAGTCTCATAATTTGCAGAGATTTGTTGTACATCTCAGCCAGTCTAGGGCCAAGGAGTGAGACAAACATGCTATAAAACTTAATGAGCAGGCCATGCAGGCCAGAGTTCTCATTTCTGGCTAAGGTGCAGATAGGTCCTTTATTCTTGGGGATGGTGAATGGTTCATATAGGTCAACGCTACGGATTGAAGTGACACGTGGGAGAAGGAGCTTCGACTAGAAAAAGCAGATTGTCTCAGTGGGTGGGAGCGGAGTTGCTTCATAGAGAGAGGAGTATTAGTTGAAGAAGACATTAAAGTCCGAATTTCAGAAAAGCGGCACTGCATCCAATGCAGTGCCACTTTTCTTGCGCCCCTTATCGCCCCCTACCACCAACATGTGTGCACTGTATTTAATATATGGTGCACCATGGTGCAGGTTAGGGTCAATAGTGTCAACATTTTCAAAGCTATTGATGTACTGTGCAGGATTAGCGTCAACATTTTGATGGTAATCCTGCAGTGTACATAGCGGCCCACTGAAAGCAATGGTATGCCCCCTTTTAACACATACATTGTTCCACTTTGTAAATAGGGTGCAGCAAGTTTGGCCTCATTGGGCCACATTAGCGTCATAAAAAATTATGCTAATGTGGCACAAGGAGGAGCTAGGCCCTCTTAAACCTGGGCCCAAAAATGTTGGATTGAGTATGGAGATTACCACCAGTGGAGGAAGTGAGCTCAAGAATCGACCTAGAGTGGGAATCTTGGTAAATCAGTGATGCAAGAAGACAACTGGATTTGTCGCCCTCTCGGTGCGCCCAAGCTGTGTGAGCTTTAAAGTTGAAGCAGGGCAGTTGTTCCAGAAGGGTTGCATTGTGGGTTTTGGCCTCCATGAGTGTACTGCTCTTGGATGCATGCAGGGCCACCTCCTTGTTCAGATCAGCTATTTGGCTCTCAGACTTACTTACCGCAGGTCCAAGTGTTTGGTGGACCCCAGTTATTAGAGAGGTATTGGGTGATACATAGGCCTTGGGATTCCTGAAAGGTAGGGTCCTCTAGCATCTCCTTAGGGAGCAGCCCTAGGAGGCCTTGGGAATCAAGGCACTCCACGTCATGTTGGCAATGTGTGCATAATGATTCAAGACTAAGCAATCTAATAGTCAGCCTGGTGGATGGCATCTAGGAGGAAAGAGAAGCAAAAGACACAGTAGATGTGCACAAATAAGTTGTGTATTGACGCATATGAGTAGACTTGAGCATTGGGGTTTAAGAGATGTCCACGCATCCACTCATGACCACTGGTAGACCCACCTCCTAAAATGATCTGTCTGAGCGCATGGAAGGGTAGAAGGAAGGGGTGGGTGAGAGTGGTCAAGTGAACAATTGTAGTCTCCAGCCAGAATCCAAGGTGCCACAATTCTGTGTGCCAGCGTCCCAGATAGTATCATCGAAAAGGCCTCGGCCAAGAAGGACATTGGAGTAGTCAAGGCAGACCTCCACTATGGGGTACCATCTTTCCCTGTCTACTATGGTGGCTAGTTCCTGGGAGGGAACCTCAGGCCAATCAATATAAGGGCTCCCCATGCATATGCAGAGTAGGTGGTGGCTTTGAAGAGCCCTCTCCAGTGTTTGTGTAAGCACTGCAGTTCAATGATTGTGATGTGTGTTTCCTGGAGGCTGATGATGTCAGCTTTGTGGATGCATTTTCTCATCCTGTGCATGCCCCTGACTTTGAGGGTGAGGAGCCGTATTCTATCTAGGGGGGCCATGTGGTGGGTGAGTGGGATTCCCCATGAGGTCTATAGGATTGGGATTTGAGGGGGACAGGGTGTCCCCCCAAAGGGGATTCAGTACAGCCCCATTGCTGTCATAGAAGCAAAACCCTGGTCTGATTGAGGTGTAGAGGGGTATTGGGAGGGGTGGTGTACAATAAAACAACATGTGGGACATGCTGCAATTGCAGTATGTCAAAATAGGGTGGAGTCCTGTTCCATGAATGAAGGTGGGGTGGTGGCTTGGCAAAAGAAGACAAAACAGTTGCAGCAGTCGGCCATATAGTAGTGCAGATGAGCTGACCAGGGCTTTGCATCAGGGGAAATCAGAAAAGAAAAGTGCGAGGGTGGAGGAGGGAGTGGGATGAAGGATAGGGGAAGGAAGTCCAGTCAAATTAGGGAGCCTGCTGTTTGTGGGGATACTAGTGGAGGAGTCTGAGAGCCAAGGCACAGTCCATCTGTTACTGTGAAGTCATGATCTGATGTGAAGATCTGAGGGCGCATTCCCTCCTCTAAGGAGCCAGCACAATCTCTCAGTGATGCCTAGCCTGTATCGCCTGCCATCAATTTACAATGAGTTGTTCAAGGGGGGCAATTTAGAGGTGCAGGTGGCTGTCACTTCCATAGTTTCCCTGCCAGTCGATGACAAGGCCTAATCACACAAGTAGCCGGCAATCCATGGTGATGTCAATCTATCCAGTCCCAATTGTTATAGGGTCTGTGAAGAAGGAGAATGTACCCTCCCACAACAGTTTGGAGCAGACAGGGAATAATAAGGAATGTTGTATTCCAAGTTCACGGAAGCGAAGACTGTTGTCATTCTATTGCTAGCGTGCAATCAGGGCTTAACATTTTGGGTTGATTTTTTAGTTTAAGGGTTCCTGCAGTATTTTCAAGTCTTAAGATAACGTCCCAGTCTCAGAAATAAAGAATATTAGCAAGTAAGGTGTACGGGGTTGCCCCTTTAATTGGTTGCTTACGGGGATCCTGTTTCCCTCTTTCTAAGGAGAAGAATGGGGTGAGATCGGAGGCAGAGGTTTTCCAAGAATGCTGGCGGGTCTCGCCATCGAGCTCCGCTGGGAGGCCTAAAATACGAAATTTGCTTCTATGGGAGTGATTCTCTGAGTCTTCTGTCCACTCCTCAAAGGACTCTACACGTTCTTGGAGGTCCACAAGCGCTCGTTGAGCATGAGACCTCAGGGGTTGTACCAAAGAGAGTTCTTTTTCTCCTTCCCCGACTCGATCCAACATCTTGCAAAACCCTCTTTCGACTCCATGGAAAGGTGGGCGGTCTCAATGGCCACGAGGACCTTGTAAAGCTTGTCACCGGGGGCAGCAAGTATCTTGTAGATTTGTCAAAGAGGGGAGTCTCTGGCATGGTTGTTTGATGGCTAGTAACTTGCAGTGATGATGTGGCGCAGCTGATCGAAGGTGGCTCATCACTGTGTGGGGCAGAGCCACTCTTCCTTTAGATAATTGTAGGATAAAGAGAGGGTTAAGGGTGTACAGCCCCTGGTTTGTTGAGTGTAGAATTGAGAATCAGTGGATGAATACTGGGCTACGAGGAGGATGCCCAGCTGGTTGAGACCCTCACGGGTGTCCACCAGCAGGAGGAGCCGCACAGTTTAGGGAGGAAAAACCAAGAGGGTGTCAGGGGCATGGTAGGAGATGTCTTTGGGTCCCTATGGAGACCAAATACCTTTGTGATGTCTGGATAGCAGGAGATGCCGCCTGTTACATGGTACAGGAGAAGAAGGGATCAAGGAGGGACATCAAGGCTGAGGCTGTGGTCTCCTTCACCCAATGGGTAATAGGAAGAACTCCAATGCCTGTTCTTTCTGCCATAGTAGAGAAGTGACTCCTTTCGGGAAGGAGCTGGAATTTGTTGTTTAGGGCGTTGGTCTACCCCTCTGTGAAGGCCCTCCTGGAGGCCCTCCTAGAGACAGAGAAGGCAAGTCAAGGGGGGTTCTCCAAGAGAGAAAAGCCGAGTTCCATAGTGCCCAGAGAGGGAACCAAGGAGTAGAGTTCCCTCAAGCCTGTCAACATACACTGGGCCCCCCACTCTTCACCTCTCATCTCTGGCATACAGGCCGGTGTCTCCATGAGATGATGATAGGCTGATTACTCTTCAAGTGGTTACGGTGGCCGCGTGTATCTGTCTGTGGCAGGGCCTAGCTGGGCTAGTAGAGAACCACGAACAGGGGGCCTCCATGCTGTAATTGCCTGTCTCCAGCAGGTGCAGTTAGTGAAGGGGGGGCCCACTCAAAGTGCAAGCAGGTGCATTAGAAGGGTCCTCCCACAGCAGCTGAGGATTGTTCTCCCGGGAAAGCACATTGGGCTCCTTCATGGAGAGCCACATTGAAGGATCAGCTGGGACAGCTGGCAACCACCAGTGCCCTGTTTCTCTTTGTCTCTGGGGGCTCCCAGGTAGACTTATGCCCACAGGTCCACTGGCCTCACAAAGAAAAGTGTGACCCAGGGCCTGGGGGAGAGTGTCAGAAAGATGGCCTCAGGTCCAGGGTAGGCCACCGCCATAACCAGTGTGTAGTAGCAGCTCCCTGTCTCTGAAAAATGCTGCCTCGTGGCTCACAGCGAGTTCCCCAGTCACCTCCTCTCAGGGGCAGCTGGACAAGAGGTGATGATGAGCCCCAGGGTAGATTTTGAAGGATAAAAGAGACTGACTGCGGGGAACTCTAATTGGGAGTGGCCACCATGTTGATGAGTTTAAACTGATGTGTCGTAAAGGTATGCATGGTAAATGTATGTATGATGAAAGTATTTCCAATGTTATCCTATGTATATGAGTGGTAAAGGCATGCATAGTAAAGACGTGTGGTAAAGGCATGCGTGGTAAAAACTGCATAGTAAACATATGTGTGGTAAAGTCATATGTTGTCATACAACCCAATTGATCACAACTACGTATCATTTTTTATAGTCCATGATACTTGCAAATGTAATTCCCTATGATGTTGAGACTACTCAGAGAATGAGTCTTTTCTGGTTTTATGTGGTATGGATGAGGCACATTCTCCATACATTGTGAAAAATTCCCTTCTCACTGTAGTTGCAAATCATTTTATATATGTATATATATACAACTTTTTCTTTTTTTGTGTTGTTTGACAAGGGAGAGGTTTCTAGCATGTGAAACCTAGATATCTCTTCTTTCTTTTATAGGAGCAGAAATTTTCCTACAATGAGAATTATGAACCCAATATTGGAGACCCTGACACTGAACTGTGGTGTTTGTTGTGAGTAACACCAAATATGGTCCTTTCCACTGGGTTGCAGAGTTGCTTTTCATTGGTGTCCTTTAAAATGGATCCAGTCTTTGTATTGCTTATGATGACAGCCTTAACTGGACTCCTTGTAGAAAGCCTGGGAAAGCCATAGATGGTCCAAATCTAATTTCCTGTTACTCTTCAGCAATGTGCTTTCTATCATCCTGATGCCCAATCTTGTAACGTAGAAATGGCCCTCAATGTTGCCTTTGATGATGTGCAGTGGCGGTGGAAGGAATTTGTGTGCCCTGTGGGAATAAACGAGTCACCTATCAGGCTGCATTACTAGCTAAAGCATTTTCACATAAACGTTTTCCGTGACAGGTTAGTAGGTTGCACATTTAACAACAGCAGTTTCAATGGGTAATTGAAGATCATGCAATGTGTCTGACAATACAGGGACAGTTATTGATCTGCTCCCAAGTTGAGGTGAGATATGCCATTAATTCTACAATTGCCTTTAGTCATACATTACACCAAAAGCATAAAAGGAATCATCAAAATATTAGCAGTCTAGTTTACTGAGGGGATGCAAGCTCAGGTAGAGGAAACCACCTCAGTCATTCGGGAGGCACAGTATTGGGCAATATTGGCAGTACCTTTTTGAGACCACACAGAATACGCCATTACCTGTTAGCCATTGAGTTTTGTAAACATGAATCATCAATATAAAAGACAGGTTTGGGGTTGTGCAGTGGGTTGACTGCTTAAAGAATTGGGGTTGTGCAGTGGATTGACTTCTTAAAGAAATCTATAACGTCCTCTGGTCATCCATCATTCTATTTTGGGAAGTCATTCAGCTGAGGGTGCACAAAAACAGCAGGTGGTGAAGCCAGTGGGTTGTTTGGCTTAGTGGCATGTCTAAGTCCATTCTACATTTTTCTTCTAGTCTTTTTAACTAGCCCTCTAACTTCTCATACAAGTCTTTTAAACCAGTCACCTGAGATTAATGAGATTCCTTAGAAGCTTCTTTATCCTAAACAAAAAAGTTGAACCTCTGGAGCTTCACCTTTCATACATATTGAACCCTGGTTAAGTGCACTATTCTATTGAAAGCAAAGGTCCCTTCCAAAAGATTTGAGGGGTTATCTATGGTGTACCTGGCCCATTCATGTCCTCAGTTCAAACAACACACTCACTCAAAGAAAGAGACTGACATTGGGATCCTGGAAATACATAGTGTTTATTTATTTTCTATGAGGTTCAATAAAGAGAAGTGGATTAGTTCTCACTCTAAAATGGGTTATAGCCATATTTTGTTGAGTATAAAACTGGAGAATGAAAAATGTAACACAGAAGCCCATGGAATACACACAATTAACTCCTTCTTTGAGTCCCAAGATTGAGCAGAACCTTCTTGCTTTCAAAACACCAAACATTTGGGAGTCTTGGGGCAGTAGCACTTGCTTTAGGCTTAGACCTACTCAACAGTTATAACCTCACTTCATAACTAAGATACTACAGTTATAGCCTCACACACAAAACATAAAAAATTCACAAGCCATACAGCCCTCACTGAATTACTTATGTGTCCCATATCTTTCAAGTCCATCCTGATAGACATGTGTCTTTCTTGAGAGCCTAAGCGCAAACATACAGCAAACAGAAGATGGGAAGCTTCTCTCTGATTCTTTTATAATGTGGTGCCTTCTCTTAGTACAGGAGAGGTCTAGTGTGTAGCTCTGTAGTGATGGGCATAGCCCTCCAAAGTCGCAGGATCAAAGCCCTTGATAGGTTTTGTCAGGAGGCACAGTTATTAAAATACAAGCAATCAGTAGTGTGACCAACTCACTCAACAAGGTGGGCACATCCTGATTTATAATCTGTAATCCACCCTGAGAGAAAGTGCATTAATAATTGGTGCAAATATTACTTGTGCTCTATAGATCAGTAAAAGAAGCAACTATTGGTCTGACAGCCCGGCTGCCTGCACCTGCTACTGGGGTACATGCTTCGGACACGGGGCAGGACAATCTAATACCTGGTGCTATGGCGTTGGTGAGCTCCAATTGAAAAGAAGAGCCAGTGTCCACAGAGACTACCCGCTACCCCCTAAGTGTGGAAAAGACCACATTGGTAAAGATTGAAGCAGCTGGGGAGGAGGCAGAGACGTAGGCTGATGCAGAGGCAAAGTTGGGGACAGTGGAGTAGCAGCTGTGAAAGAGGAAGAGGACAATAGAGTTGGAGATGCAACTGACAGACCTGCTAAACAACAAGCATTCAGCTATTAATGAGGTTCCAGCCCACTATAGGAGATGGTGGAGCAGAGGAGAACAAAGTTAAAGGTGGTGCGGCAGCCCAAAAGAAGAGCTGTGTCCCTTCAAGAACTGCATGGACAGAGGAGAACAGGTGTGTGGCCTACTCAAAATATATGAGTTCAAATACACAGTGTTTCCCAGCCCACTTTGGGAGATGGGAATGAGGCGAGAGTTAGTTAGGAATAAGACCTGAACGCCACAATTATGTCCCAGAGAATTAAAAAGAGAGAAACCCTGAGTCAATACCATAGTGATTTCATTAAGAAGAAGGGCATTGCCTGACTAACTTTCAATCTCCAGGAAATCTTTGGAGCACGATTATGGAACCAACAACTAGAGGAAAAGGAAGTGAAACTGGATACCTTTCCTACTTCACCTTTTTCGTTTCCCCATCCCGTCTCTGAAAGAATCCTGAATTTAATTAAATTGAACTGCTAACTAAGTCACTTCATAGTACAGGAGATTAAGGTTTAATATTGCATTACACACAGCATTTGCCTATACAGAGATGATGTAGGGGAAAGAAATCCCCAACTGTGAATGGGAGACTGGTGCAGTATGTGAAAAGGTGAGATAGCAAATACACAGCAGCAACAATAATACAAATTGATAAATATACAAAAGGTCAGCCAAAATACAAGAACTCATCCCCTGGTCTCCCTTGTAGTAGAACTGGGTGGCTTAACAGACCCCAGTGCCACTATAGATACAGTACTGTAAGCGATCCAGGCTTCCAGGGAGGTTATAAAGATGAAAATAGGCAAAATTGCAATAAATGCACAACAGATGAGCTACTGCTTCATCAGGTCTTGCAGGGGGTAGTCTAAAGGGTCACCTGAGTCAATGAATATTTATCTAGCTTTTGGCAGAGTTGCACTGCGAGGAGATATGCAGAGTGAATGAGAGTGATGGGGGAGAGCAGAGCAGAGCAAGTGCCAAGAGGGAGATCCTCAGCTGCCGCAGCTTTGGGGCCTACACGAACGAGTCTGCATGGCACCGGAGAGCTTTGAGCAGGTGTGGAGTGAAGAGCAACAAGCGGCAAGGGACAGCTCCTCAGTTGCTGTGGTCTTGGGGCTGACGCTGCATTGTGGCTTGCTCTTGGCTCTGGCTTGGCTCACGTGGCCACTGTGGGCAATGGCGCCTCTTTAAAAAAACAAAGGGGAGAAGTTGAGAATGAGGGTCGGAAGACTAAGATCCGCTCAACAAATGTAACCCACTAAGAAGAGAAAAAGGTTCTCAAGACAAGCTATTCAAGCTATTTAAGTCCAGCCACCTATCACAAGAGCAACGCTAAAATCAAAACAAGAGCACATAAAGAGCTCACACTTTTACTCCACACTTGACCTCTTTAAAAGAACAGAAAAACGCAAGGAGGAGAGGGCAGGCATGCCCCATAGCAAGGAGTGCAAAAGACATGCGGGTGAAGAGTGACACACAATCTTGGGGATACCTAGACCAGTTAAAATCAGTGAAAATCAAGATCAAACAAACCCGGATAATGCAGACCCAATGGACTCAATTCAACATGCAGGAAACAACAGATCCACATTGGAAACATGCTAGGGAATAGGCTAGTATATCAAGTCCACATGTAAAACAAACAAGGACAACATAGTACTACATGCATGGTGCAATTTCACCAACATTGGATTTAAATAGTGAGGGATCAGAGCAGCCTTTTAATACATGTGTTGGACACTGGTCAACACGAGTTTCCCAGCTACATGATGGCCATTCTGAACCCTGGGTTATTTGGCATCAAACAACTCAGACTGATTAATCCAAACTGGTACCAGTATTGGATTTATCCCTAAATGCACCCAACGCCGCCTTTGAGGTGCCCCCTGCAAAAGTCAACTACCCTGGCATGGTTGTTGACTAGTTCGACCCAGCCTGCCATCTCCAGAACACCCAATCTACAAACCTTGCGGGAGAACCCTGTCTCTCTGGTTCGTAAACTAATCCCCTTCCTGGGTGGAGGAGCTAACAACCCCTCCCTCAGGAATGTGCACTGCCCAGGCAGTGAGCTTCAAAGGGCTTACCGCCTTTGAAACTCGACCCACAGGCCTGCTAGCAGCAGATGGTCAGCACCTTTGCAAACCCCCACTTTTGGCAGGACCAAAGGCGGGAAACGACTCAAATGATACGAAGAGTAGCCCCACCTAGCATGCACCACCCCAATGGCGTTTCCTGAGAGGTGGACATTCTATTTCATTTTTCTCCATTTTAGATTGAAGACAAATAGCCAATCACGGATAGGGAAGTGACCTTTCCCACAGGAAGTGGTCACTATAGTGCGACTAGCCACCCAAAGGTAAGTGTCCATTGGACACTACTAGGTACCCCCTAAAACGCCAACTAAATTCAGTATTTATTGGGCATACCTAGACCAAGAAAACAGATTTGAAGGACACAATGAAGACTAGCACAAATAAGATCCAAGGCACAAGAACTGCAGACCTGCCACACAAAAAAATGTGCCAACCCCTGACTGCTGCAGCCAAGACCCAAAACTCACCACTGAGGAGCTGCTGGACAACTGGACTGACCTCAAGAAACCCAGAGGACCACCATGCTTTGCCAATCACCCAAGAACTCACTCCTGAGTGGAGGTACCACTCTGTAATGAAGAAGGAACTAGCAACCCAGTGAGATTCACTTCACTGACTGCCCACTAACTCCTGAACCAGAAACCATAGCCATACCCGACTAAATCCCTACAACTACAAGGACAAACCATGCAAGTGTGCCAAGTTTGGTGGCACTATGCCCTCCAGTGGCTGAACCATATTAATACTCTGGGTACTGGTCAGCAGGCACCAGAAACCAAGAAAACCAGCCCACCCGGTACTGAAAAAGGACCAGGAGGAAGTTCTAGTTGAGGGACTTCAGGCACACTCCCAACCTCCTGCCAGAGTGCCCCTGTTGTCCTGTAAGCAACCCTTAAAGTGACCTACCTCCAGATCCAAAGGACATCTTTGTGCATAGCTCATGGCTCACCAATTTGCTCTGCACTCGGCTGCCCTGTGCCATGCAATGAAGAACCTGCTGTGCCCTAAGGATTCCTCACCCCTTGCAACCTCGACATTCCAAGGGGACCCCAAGGAACCACCTGTAAATGTTCCTGCAGAGCCCTTTTCCAAGTGGTCCCCTGCAGTGGCCCTACACCAGCTCCACCACTGCTCCTGCTGGAACCAGGAAACCCTCAAACCTCTGCAGCTGGCACAGTGTACCCACCAACTTGCAAAAGAAGAACTTGGTTAAGCAACTGTATGATTTTATATGTACTTCTAAAGGTGACTTTGCATTGATTCCTATGCTGCATAATTATGCACAAAAAGACTATTTTCTTTAAAATTCAAAATGCCATATTTCCAAAAGTACTTAACCAATTTTGATAATCTTAGTCTTACAATTTATATAAAAATCTGAAGTATTTTTATTAATTGGTCTTCAGTTATTCCTTCGAATATATGAGTGGTATGATTGATACTGTGAGTACAACAAATGCTTTGCACTCCTCCAAGATTGGCCTTACTGCATGACCAAGCATCCGAAAAAAGTTAGAGCAATAAGTGATCTAGTTTATTTTACCCCTGTAAACCAACATGTGGCTTCCTAGACTCCCTGCACAGTGTTCCCAGCTTTGCACACTACATAGAGGGCCAACCTCCTACATTTGGTGGATCAGCTGTGGGATAAAGACTTTGCATTTGCTGACACCACTTTATCAATTTTGTGAGCACACGGATAGCTCTCCAAATGACCTTTATTTAATTATTTTTGATTTTTATTTGACCAAACACTTTTTGCTAATTTTTTAAATAATTGTTAGGGCTCTGGTTAGGTCTCTACAACTCTATCAAAAAGTTTTAAAAGTCCTTACTTTAGTTGGCCTATCCAAAAAGGGGATTCTAAATTTCTAAAAAGGTCCCATCTTTAGTAAAATAAAAATGACAGATGCAGAGACCAAGACCCAGGAACCTTATGAGGTATATAGCTATGACCAATTAAGGAGAATCTGCAGACTGTTCCAAATTTGTACTGGAAAAAGCCCCAGTGCAGAGAAACCTGTGTTTCTGGTGGCCCGGTATGAAAGTGATAACCCCACCAGATGAGGGAGAAGATGATGTATCTGTGGTGGGTAAAAAAGATCCTGTGGAAAATGGGGATGAGGGTAGCTGATCTTCCACCAGACACTCTAGAGCACCCCCAGAAACAGACTTGGACATTTACAGACTGACCAAGAGACTGGCCTTAGAGAGTCAACTCTTCAAAATATAAAAACAGAGGAAAGAGTTGGGCTTACGATGCATCTCTGGTGGCAGCATACAAGTGTTGAGGGAGAAATCTTTCAACATTAAACTCCCAAAAGAAGTTGTCCCTCCCTTTACTGAAGGGGATGATATAGTAAAATGTTTTTTGCCTTTGAAAGAGCTTGAATTGGGTGGGAAATTGAGAAGAAATATTGGGGCACACTGTTGTGGGAGTTATTCTCCGTAAAGTGCAGGGATATGCTCTTGACACTGTATGAGGCAGATAATAAACCATCTGACCTCATGAATGATACCCTGATTAAGGGCTTTGGATTTACAGCTGAAGAGTTCAGAATAAAGTTCAGTGAGCCTCAAAGATCCCAGGAGCCAGACCTGGGTAGACTTTGTGGACTATTCAATAAAAATGCTGGGTGGTTGGTCAGCTGGAAACAAGGTACAAGATTGTGATGGGCTGTATAACCTGTTCATGAAGGAGCACCTACTGAGTAATTGTTTCAATGATAGGCTACATCAATATCAGGGAGCCCTACGTCCACTTTCCCCTCAAGAATTAGGGAGGAAGGCAGACCATTGGGTCAAAACAAGGGTGACCAAAACTACCATTGGTGAAAGAAAGAGGCCATAAATTCCCCCCCCAAGAAAAACATGGGAGCCAAAACAAAATTAAGAAAGTGTCTTCTCAAGGCCCTCAAAACCTGCACAGGAGTGTGGGCCCATAGACCGCTCACATTCCCGGGGTGGGTACAAAGGGAGACACTTTGACACCAGCAAGGCTTGGTGCCTTGATTGCAAAACTAAAGGGCACCCAATTGGAGACTCTGGCTGTAAGAACAAGAAGAATTCCTCCAGTCAATCTGAAGTAAATGTATTTGCCACTCTCCAGATGGGGTCAGAGGTGTTGCCTGAACATGTCACTGACCCCACAGAGGGAACATTATTCACTGAGGGTGGGGTAGAATTATCCTGTGCTGTCTGGCCAAGTAATATGCAAAAATACAGACAGGCCCTTTTGAATAATGGGGAGAAAGTAGAAGCACTGAGGGACACAGGAGCTAGTGTTACCATGGTAACTCAGCACTTGGTCCACTCAAATCAGATCCTGGTAGGGAAGTCTTATCCTGCAACCAATGCTGACAATGAGGAAAATTCCTATCCCATGGCTATGGTAACCTTTGATTGGTGGGGAGTACTAGGGCAAAAAAAGGAGTTCTGTCCTCAGCCATTCCAGTAGGTTGCCTGCTTGGAAGTGACCTGGAGCATTCCACTTTGGCGGATGTAGAACTGAAGGCATATGCAGCCATACTAGGGATCCCTGAGCGGGCATGTGTCAAGACAATAGCATAAAGCAAGCTTCTGAGAGAAAAAGGAGAGCTGGATCCTGAAATAGTAGACCAGCTTCCCAAGAGAAAAGGCAAGAAGACTGGGGGACCAGCTTCAAAGCAGATCCCAAAACAGGACCCCTCTTCTTAGAAGGAGGAGTCACCCACCTTGAAGGAAACTGAGACTGAGGAGCTTGGGCCTCACCCCCAGAGCTCTTAGGCCCAGGGGGACCCTCCAGGAAAAATCTGTGCCCAGGGCAGAGGACCAGCCCCACTCTTGAAGGCCTGAGGCAAGAAGCTGCACAGGAAGAGTTAGGGAATATCAGTGGCACTGTTTTGCTTTACTTTTGACTGAGCCAAACTATACACACTGAAAGGTGTCGAAAGGATTCTCTGGAATGCACTTCTTAATCTGAAGAAGACATTTATTATAGCTTTTTGCAAGGTTCGTGAAGGAAGGCTTGAATATTAAAAAGTGTACTTTAAAAATGTGCAACAATGAAGTAAGATCATGTATAAAGAATCTTCAGTCTATATATAAACAGCAAATATATACATGCAAGGATACAAACACTTTATATTGATATATATATATATATACACACAATGCAAAACAAATAATTAATAAAAATGCATCACTGTAGGGCTTCATCTTTCCCATGCCAGCAAGATGATGTCCCCGTTTGACTGCGAGAAAGAGATCTCCACTCTCACAGGAAATATATCAGGAATTCAACGTCTAAAATCCTGACTGAGGTCTCGGAATCTACAACTTCTGATCAGGGTCATCTCTTATATCTTAAAGAACCAGAGAAGGAGCTTTCTGGAAAAACCCCTCCCATCAAGAAGAAATATTCAAAAATGCTGGCTAGTTTAGATAAGCTTTGAAAGAAACACTTTGGGAATTGGACAAAATCCCAAGGCGTCCCTCCCAAAGTCAAACCGTTCCCTGCTGTACCATAAACATCAGTCGAGTACATCCTTATCATGCTGACTGACTAACTCTTCCATATTATGTACTAGCTCTTCAGTGATAATATGTCCTAGCTCTTCGGTGAGAAAGAGAACACGGAGAAATAGAAAACACGTTGCATAACATGTTTGCACGGAAAACTACTCTCACCTCTAACGTGGCAATGAGGCTAAGCTGAACTCAAAATGGAGTCTAAGCTGAATACATAATGGAGTCTATAACTAGTGACCACTAAAGTGACAGTGGGCAGCTAAGCCAAGTGCAAAGTGGTGCGACACGAGGTCAGTGGTCAATACACAAATATCACTACATTCTACCCTTTGACGAGTGAGTCGTGTAGCCTATAGGTTTGAAATCAACTGTTTTCGGTAAACGTTGCAAGCAAATTAGGAATACATTGTACACAGCAACATAATGATATAATGAGAACTAATGCTACAATAATTCCACCCAAAACTTTGCATAATTGTCTAAAATCAGATAACCATTGAAACAACCAGTCCCACCATCACTGATCTATATCCTGCTTTACCCCTTTCACTAATGTATGTAGGATATCAATGTGGGCCTGGATAGATTTAGAGTGGTCAGAAAGATTAAAACAACACATGCCTTCAAATTCATTTTAACCATGATTATGTTTTAGCAAAAGATAATCTAAAGCAACCCTGTTTTGTAATGCAGCTTTTCTAGTACCATGCACATCTAATAAAAATTCTGATAAAGCAATAGAAGTATGGTTAATATTTTCAACTATTAGACAAGTTAGTTTGTTAATTACCCTAGTATTGTATACAGCTAAACCATGCATGCCTACAATAGAAAGACTTAAGCTTAGATACTCGGATTGGGATAATAATTGACTATGTGAGTCACAATTGTCATCTAGTTGCATAGTGTCTCTAGGATAACGAGTATGTATAGTTAGATGGCAACATCATGAGTACCAGGCATGTAAAAGTACACAGCTCGCCTGTTATGTTAGCTGGAATGTAAGTGAAGGTCAGGTTTCCACATGAAAAACAGCGAGACAACTGCCAACTTGACATGTTTAATGTGACTGGCAGCAGTCACTAAATGATGAAAACCATAGGATTCAACATATTTTTGCAATGTCTGTCCGTTCGGTAAAAGCACAAAACTCTGTGTTCCTATGGTAAGTTTGGAGAGGTTGATGTTTTCTTTTCTAAGTGCAATTTAATGCATTTTCCAATGCCAAGAGAATTGCAGAACATAATGTAACACATGTCACCGGTAGTAATGTTGTAGGTAATTATCTGAGTGAGACTGTCCATATTTTCATCAGTTGTTTCCTGACAGTCCCTGCAATACTCATAGGGGCTTAAGTGTGTTTCAACATCATGTTCTTGCACATCTTTATCCCAGATAGTAGCACTGAAAATTTCTAACAAGATGCTTGTTGGCGTTGGTATAGCGATCAAACATGTTGACAAAACATCCACAGTGCTTCTTATGGCGCTCATACAGAAATCAGATTTGTTGAGCACGGTTTGCGCCAAATGAATCCAAATATTGTCATTCAGATGCAGTAAAGGTGTTGCATGACGTGGTCGATCAATAAAGTTAAGATTGGGGGTGTTAGGTCTCTCCTGACCCCACACACCCAAAAGGAGACCACACGGAACACTCACGGCAAAAACAAGCTATAGTATGATCTGTAGAAGAAACAAGTATGATCATCCTCGCAAATAACATTTATCAGCTGGAATATGTTGCCATTTTTCCTTTCCTGGTTTCATAATCAACAGGGCATTATTGGGGCCCTTTGCTATAAGTTCTGCAGGTTCTGGAGGGCCATTTGGGGATTCCACCCATACTTTAGCACTAGGGTTTTTATCAGTGGAACCGAAACCCCCCTCCCCACATACAGTAAGAAGGGCTGGGGCAGTCCCCTTCCTCACCAATCCTCCATACACTGGAATTATGAAAAGTTGGGCAATTCTGTCTCCAATTTGAATGAATAAATTAACTTCTCCACTATTTAACAGAATAACTTTGATTTTTCCTTGGTAACCTGCATCAATCACTCCCCCTAAAATCTGAATACCTTTGAGGGCCAACCCAGATCTGTGAGCAATCAATCCAAAATGCTCTGGGGGAATCTGTACCCCAACACCTGTTTCACACAGTGCTATGTCTTGGGGTTTCAGTCTGTAAGCTTGTGAAGCACGTAAGTCAAGACCTGTAGATTCGGGTGTGGCTCTGTAAGGAGCTAAGGCTCCAGGTTTTATTTCCCAGTATGTGATGGTATTGGTGGTCACATGGGGTTGTATTTGCAAAGGTGGAGTTAACATTGGCATCAAAGGTGTTTCAGCATTTGTTAATGGTCTATTGTTCAGAATCTGTAGGGCTTCATTTAAATGCTCTCTCCAGTTTTTCAAAGTTCCATCAGATAATTTTCACAATTGAGCTTTCAGTAAACCATTCATTCTCTCAATCAGTCCTGAGGCCTGTGGATAATAAGGAATATGATATATTCACTCAATATTGTGCTGAGAACAGTAGTCCAGCACCAATTTGCCTGTGAAGTGTGACCCATTTTCACTCTGGACCTGGAGTTGTACTCCATAGTATAACATTAATAAGTCCAAAGTTCTAATAGTGTTGTGCTGAGTAGCATGTTTGCAAGGGACAGCAATCAGATATCCAGAATAAGTGCCACTATAGTGCAGGTGTATTGACACCCGCGACTAATCGGTAGTGGTCCAATGTAATCAATTTGCCATATCTGTCCTGGTAACTTTTCTCTCCCCAATTGACATTTAACTGTTTTCGGGACAGATCTCTGTTATGTGTGCTGACACTGCAAAATTACAGTGTTTATCAAGTCTAGGGGAATGTGCATTCCTCTAATCTCTGCCCACCTGTAAGTGGCTTTTTCTCCCAGATGTCCACATTTGTGGTACGCCCATTTAGCCATCCCCACCAAGTCAGAATCCAGTATTGCCACTTCTGTCTCTGAAATTTTGGCTTTATCGTCTGCAAGGGAACTGAACCAGCGTTTTAGTGAGTCAATGGGACAGTGAGCATCCACATGATAAACTGTGACTTTACTTTGTTTAACATTTCCCAAATTTCCTGCCACAACTCTTTGCCCCACACATCTTTTGAGTGGATACACCAGTTATGTGCATACCATGTGGGAAGCCAAGTGGTTAACCCATTGGCAGTGGACAGTGGACATTGGCAGTGGACCAAGAATCAGTGTAAATATGACAAGTCCCAGACAGTTCTTGCTTTAGAGCCTGATACACAGCGTACAACTCTGCATATTGGCTACTTTTTACTTCTCCTGTGGTGGTAAGCAGCATTTTGGTAAGTGGAATGTATGACACTGCTTTCCAATGCCTTTTGGTACCCACATATTTGGATGAACCATCAGTGAACCATACATGTTTCCTATCCTCAGGGGATAAGGATTCAAATGGCGCATCCCATCTTACTGGTACCTGTGGTACCTCCTGCACCCTCTCCTCATCCTGTGTAGGGGCTTGTGATACCTGTTCATGTAGGGCTGCAGTGGCTGCTGGTCCTACTCGAGCCCTGTCTTTTATGTACCATTTCCAGCATATAATGCTAGCCTCTTGTGCATGTCCTATACAGTGAGATTTAGGTGAACCCATCCCCCACTGCATAATTGGTATGTCAGGTCTCAGAATTACATTATGACCTAGTGTTATTTGCTCAGTATCCACAAGAGCCCAATAACAGGCCAAAAGCTGTTTTTCACAAGGAGTATAGCGTTCCCAGAGTCAGGTAGTTTTCTGGTCCAGAACCCCAGGGGCACCCTCGTCCTTCCCTGTTTTTGCCACATACTCCAATTTGCATATTGTCCCTGAACAGTTACATGTAACTCAATGTCTTCCTCCTGCACTGGCCACAAGTCTAAGGCCTGTTGATTTGCTTCATTTGCCAAATCAAAAGCATGCTGCTGCTCTTCACCCCATTCAAGTTCATGTTTCTTCCTTGTCACTTTCTACAGAGGGACCAAGATCTGACTCAAATGAGGAATGTGCTGTCTCCAAAAACCAAACAATCCAATACATTTCTGTGTCTCCTGCTTAGTGGGGGTGTGGCAAACTCGAGAATCTTTTGCTTTGCTTGTGGTAACACCTCTCTCTGTCCCTGAGTCCACTGAATGCCTAGAAACTTCACATTTTGAGATGGTCCTTGTGTCTTATCTGTGTTAATCATCCACCCCTTACTCTGCAAGAGTTCCACTACTCTCTCCAACAGAATCTCCACCTGTTCGTCTGTCTCTCCTTGAATCATCACATCAACAATGTAATGAGTTAATTGCACACCTGGAATGACAGATACATCATCCAGGTGCTCTGCCACCAGCCGGTGACAGATAGTGGGACTATGTATATGCCCCATTGGCAAAGATAACTTCTTAAATTGCCTTCCGCAGTGGGAGAGTAAAAATTGCTCTTGGCATTCTGGCGCCAAGGGTATAGAGAAGAACGCGTTGGCTATGTCGATAGTGGCATACTATGTCCCTGTATGTTTCTGTATTCATTCAATCAAAGTGATGGTGTCTGGGACCTCAACTGTCAAAGGAGGCGTTGTTTATTCAGCTCGCGGTAATGAACTGTCATTCTGTACCGCCCATCAGGTCGTTTAACTGGCCAGAGGGGATTGTTCCATTCAGTAGTAGCTGGAGCTATTACACCAGCCTCAATCATGTCTTTGATAGTTTCACTTATTTCATCATACCCTCCAGGAATGCAATCCTGTTTCAAATGAATTGCTTTAGTTGCCAGGGGCACCATCACTGGGGGAATTTTTAAAGACCCGCTTTCATGGCAGCTAGTGGAATGTATCTTTTTATTCCAAACTGATAACAACCATCATCCAAATACAAAGTAATTCCTTTCAAAATGTAAATTCCAAGTATGTATTCCAAAAGAGGCACAATCAGCACAGTATAGTCTCTTTTTGCTGTTCTCCCTATTTTCATTTGTACTGTGGTTTGTACAGCGGGGGTCTGCCTCCCCCCCAGCCCTGTGATGGTGTAATGCGGTCTGTTAAACTTCTTAGGATTTCCGTAAATCAAAGAGGCCTCCGGTCCGGTGTCAACTAAGGCTCGAACTTTGTGCACATTTTTGTGTTTCCAATATATTTCTAAATCAACATGAGGTCTGTTTTCTCGACGAGCCCAAAGTTGTACCGGAGCTTGGCCACTTTCCTAGTATGATTTAAACCTGTCAACTTATGCCCAAGTGAGGTCTGGATATAGTCTTTCATATTTGCGAGCAGGCTCACCCCCAACTCTGTTCTCAAACGTTAACCAGTCACTGTCCAGGTTTTCCTCACACTCTTGTGAGAAAATATTTTTCTCCTTTTCCTTTCCTTCCCTTGATATCTGTGACTGGTTCTGCATTTCACGCTTGTTATCTTGCTTGTTAATTTTTTTGTTGCTTTCCTTTTGATCTAAGTCCTTTTACGGTACATTTCCCACAAGCTTTTGGTGTCTATCCCATCAATCTGTTCTTTTTTGACACCATCTATTAGTAGCGCCATAAACATGTCTTTTCGGGATACTCTGTTGTTGTCTGTGTGACCCTCAGACCTTGAAGATCTCTCAGGTTTATCCCAAATTCCTAATTCACTTAACTCTCTGACCACTTCTAGTACATCTTTCAAAGCCTGCCCTGTCTGATTGATTAATAAAGTCATAATTACTTGCTTATAGGCAGGTGGAACAAGGTGAATTATTTTGTTTCTTATTGGCACAGTAAGCAGTCAATCTAACAATTGGTGTGCATTGCCCAAGAAAATGGTAGATTTCATAGCCTCCTCCTTAATTCTTTGCATTGCATCACGTAATGTATACAAGGGTTTCTCATTGGGAGGCCACTCTGAATCAGTGGGGTACTTCAAATTACATCCATCAACAACTAGTTGTAACAAAGTAGTCTGGTGTTCTCCTTGAAAACCCCTGAACTGTTCCTGTATTACTGGATCAGAACTTAGAGTACAGAACTTGCGAGAGTCCCCAACAACTAACATAACACCAGAAGCACCAGTTTCAAACAACCTCACAATCCAAGCAAGTAGGGACTCCCCTGCTCTCTGTTTAAAACAATCCATAATGTAATGTACTTCTTGCTGAGTGTAATCTTCTAAAGCATGTAATGCAACTCCTGCTGCATCTTGTGGTGTGTGCTGCAAATTTCGTCTACAAATTGGCTGTGCACGCACTACATTGTGCTCCTATAGGTCCCCCTGTTCCCCACCTATTCACTCTCCTCTTCTCTAGAGTTTGACAGCTCACTGCTGGTCCAAAACACTATCCATCCAAGACAAATCTGGGCACCAATCCAAACCAGCATTAGCAATGACTAAATGGACCTTTTTCTGATTTATCTTTCCTCTACGTTTATGATTTCTGTTTTGAGCTATTTTGATCGCAGCACATTCTGCAATGGTTTGATACGTGTCTGCCTTATCTTGCAATAATTTATATTGGCAAGACAACATAGTAACAATATTCTTTGAATCCACCAGCTGATTTTCCAGTTGCTCATTTACCCTTCTAACTGTTTATATTTGTCATGCATTTTTCTGTAGGCAAACAAAAGTATCCACCCCCGGCTGCCAAGAACTGAAAGATCATTCTATTCAACTGGTACTTATTTTAAGCAAGACAACACATCTGCTGGTTCTGCTTCATTCAAACATTCATCCCAGCTTTCTGATAAACCATCCAAATGTGAAAATTCACTAGCTAACTCATCATAAGGTGTGCAGCACCATTCAGGAATTTGAAAAACACTCTTTTCACACATGTTTTTAGAAGCAGATGCTTTAGTCTTCCTTCCAAACATATTTTCACTTTTAAATATACCCTTTTAACCTACAAACCCTTCCCATGCCGACCTACGCCAAAGTGTTTTGCTGAACTTTTGAATGAGCCAAAAGGGGGCACCCTTGCTTGTGCAAGGGTGCATTCACACAGTAACTTTTTACCTAGCCTTCAGTAACTGAAGCTTATACATATAGGTAACTTATAAGTTACGTTGTGCATTGAAAATGGCTGTGAAATAGTGTTTGCACTATTGCACTCAGACTGGTGTGGCAGTCCTGAAGGAGTGTTTGTATGAGCTCCTTATGGGTGGCAAAAGAAATGCTGCAGCCCATAAGGATCTCCTGGAACCCCAATGCCCTGGGTACCTAGGTACCATATACTAGGGACTTATAAGAGGGCCAATCTGGATTGGAATATTGAGTCACTAGATATAGTGACTAATTTGGGAACCAAGAGAGCATAAGCACTAGAGTTCTGGTTAGCAGGACTCCAGTGACACAGTCAAGCATACTGACAACACAGTAAAATACACTGACAATACACTGTGCCCAGAGCTCCTCCACAGTGCCCCTGGCATTAGCCATATTGCACTACAAGGTGTGGGGACCCCCTTGGGAGCATCTGAGTGGCCAGTGCCAGAAGGTGACGTCAGAGACCCCTCCTGATAGGTGCTTACCTGGTTAGGTGACCAATCCCCCACTCAGGGCTATTTAGGGTCTCTCCTCTGGGTGTTTCCTCAGATTCAGTTTGCAAGACTCCACCAGGACTCCTCTGCATCCTCTGCTTCAGCTTCTGACCATCGGATCAACTGCAGACTGCTCCAGGAACAGTGTAACTGCAACAAAGTATCCAAGAAGGCTACTGAAACTCAGCAACTTCAGCTCCTGCCAGCAACTGCAACAGTTTCCAGGTTTTGCACGCTCTGAGGACTGCCTGTCTTCATTATGCACCAGGAGGACCGAAGGAATCTCCTGTAGAGTGACAGAGTCACTTCCCTGTTTCAGCAGGCACCTCTCTGCAACAACAATCGGTACTCTGGGACTCCTCTCCTGTCAATAGGCTTTATCCCAGGAACACAGCTGGTGGACCAAAGTGATCCTGACTGTCCAAAGGTCCAGCTGTCCAAACTTGGTAGAGGTAAGGGCTTGCCTACCTGTGCCTGACAGTACCCCTTTGCACTGTGTTTTCTGCAGCTCCTTAAGCTTCTGTGTGCTTCTTCCAGAAATCCTTCATGCACAGCATAGCCCAGGTCCCCAACACTCTATCCTGCAATGCTCACCTCCCTGAGTTGTTCTCCAGCGGTGTGGGCTGCGATGATGGCATTTTGCAACTCTTTTCACCCCGTGTTCTGGGACTCCTGTGGGGGCTGTCTGGTCTTCTGAGGGCTCTATAGAGTCTTGAGAGCCCCCACTGTCTCCTCAGTCCAAATTAGGGTACCTAGGTCCCTCCTGGGCCCAGGTAGCGCCTTTTCCGGCCAACCAAAACATTTGCATGTGCCAAGGCTTGTTGGCGGAATCTAACGACGAAAACCAGCCTTTATGCAACAACTCGAAGTGGAACATCTCTTACACCAAGCAGGAACCCGTAGCTGTCTTCTTTAGTTCATTTCTGACTTCTTCATCCAACAAGAGAATCCACTTTTGCACCTTCATTTCGTGTTAGCAGGGGCTCCTGTTCTTCCTGGACTCTTCCCTGACTTCTGGATTTGGTCTCCTCTCTCCACAGGTTTTGGTTTCTTGCAGTCTTGCTTGTTTTTTGCATAATCCTTTACCACGACTTCTAGTGTGTTTAGAGGAAACTTGCTGTACTTTACTCCAGTTTTCCTGGGCTCTGGGGTGGGGTAATTTACTTACCTTTGGTGTTTACCTACACTCCCAGCACCCCTCTACACACTACACTTGCCTAGGGGGGAAACCGACATTCACATTCCACTATTTTAGTATATGGTTTGTGTTGCCCCTAGGCCCATTGCAACCTATTGTGTTTGTCACTGTTTGCACTATTCTATGACTGTTTACTTACCTGATTTTGGTTACTAGTGTATATATTGTGTATAATACTTACCTCCAGAGGGAGTATAGCCACTAAGATATTTTTGGTTGTGTGTCACTAAAATAAAGTACCTTTATTTTTGGGAAAACTGAGTGTTGTCTTTTCTTGTGTATAAGTACTGTGTGACTATAGTGGTATTGCAAGAGCTTTGCATGTCTCCTAGTTCAGGCTTGGCTGCTCTGCTACAGCTACCTCTAGACAGGTTAAGCTGCTAGACACTGCCTACATTTCACTAAGGTGGATCACTGGACCTGGTATAAGGTGTAGGTACCTCTAGTAGCCCACTACAAACCAGGCCAGCTTCTCACATTGGTGGTGTAGTGGTGGAATAAGTACTTGCAATTGACTTATCACTTTGTCACTGGTGCTTTCCACAAGAAAGCGTACTCTAATACTTAGAGCTATTTACAATTGCACCTAGCAGTCTCAATTTCACTCTAAAGAAATTGTTTTTCAAAAGGTTTTTCTTTTTCTCTAAAAAGTTAGGTGAAATAGTTTTGATTACTTCTTACTATTCTCCCTAACTTTCCAATCACTATGGGGGTTATTCCAACTTTGGAGGAAGTGGTAATCCGTCCCAAAAGTGACGGTAAAGTGACGGATATACCACCAGCCGTATTACGAGTCCATTATATCCTATGGAACTCGTAATACGGCTGGTGGTAAATCCGTCACATTTAGGACGGATTACCACCTCCTCCAAAGTTGGAATAACCCCCTATGTCTTCTATTGAGGCTACCCCCAGGGATATCAAGACAACCTATGAGAACCTTAACTTTAAAAGTCTGAGGCAGCTCTGCTTAGAAAGAAGCTTAGGAATTGGGAAGAACAGCAATAAGGATTTCCTCTTAAATATCCTCTTGCAAGATGATCAGAAGCAAACTGATACTCATGTACATCCAGAGGAGGAGGTAGAGGGGGAATCTGACCAGGTAGATTCAGGAGAGGGTCCAGAAGATCCAGGGGAGGGTACTTCCCAAGATCTTTCTCTTACCAAACCTCCTAGTGTAGCTGGTAGTGGGAAGGGGTCACACACAGGTAGGGCACCCTTCACACCTAGAGGCCAGGTAACTAGGGTTGCACAAGTTAGGGAAAGATCAACCTCTACATACTCCCATGTGACTTCAGTGTCAGAAGTGTCACACACATCCAACCCTGAGGAACAGTCCCAAGATAGGGAACTCAGAAAGCTGAGGTTGGAGGAGGCCAGACTGAGGCTACAGCAGCAACAGTTGGCCTTAGATAGGGAATCCCTAGCTATGGAAAGGGAAGGACAGGGTTTGGGGTTAGTTTCCCATGGTGGCAGCAGCAACAGCAGTTTTAGAAGTTACAATGTCAAAGAACATACATTTGATTCTAGAAACTTGCAGAAAATTGTTCCTGCTTACAAGGAGGGGGGTGACATTGACAGGTGGTTTGCTGCCTTTGAGAGGGCCTGTAAAGTTCAGAGGGTCCCTGAGCTGCAGTGGGCTGCTATTCAGTGGTGGTCTTTCTCAGGCAAGGGGAGAGGTAGGCTCCTTGCTGTCAGAGAAGATGATTCAGACAATTACAATGTCCTAAAGACTGCACTCTTGGATGGATTTGGCTTAACCACTGAACAATATGGGATTAAGCTCAGAGAAACCAGAAAGAGTCTTCACAAGATTGGATATGCTTTTTGGACTGTTCAATTAAGGCCTTAGAAGGTTGGTTGCATGGCATGCAAGGTGTCTGATTATGAAAGCTTATATAATATAATCTTGAGAGAGCATATTCTTAACAATTGTGTGTCTGATTTGTTACACCAGTGCCTTGTGGACTCAGATCTGACCTCTCCCCAAGAATTGGGAAAGAAGGCAGACAAATGGGTCAGAGCAAGAGTGAGCGGAAAAGCTCATACAGGGGGTGGCAAGGACAAAAAGAAGAAGGATTGTAAGTCACATGACAAGGATGGGAACAAAGATAAAAAGTCAGAGTCTTCATCATGCCCACAAAAATCCTCTGGGGCTGGTGCGCCCAAATCATCTTCTAACCATCAGAAAAAGCATTGGTGTCATTTGTGTAAAAGTAGAGGCCATTGGGCAAGTGATCCCACTTGTCCCAAAAGAAACAACAAACCTCCCACCACCACAACCCCCACTGCTTCCACTAGTTCCCGCAGCAATAGCCGTGGTGTTGGGAAAAACTCTACAAATATCCAAACAAAGGGTGTAGCTGGGCTCACTTTTGGTAATGTAGTGGGAGTTGGTCCATTTAGGGAGACAACTGAGGCTTTTTTAGTCTCTGATGGTGGCATTGACCTTGCCTCCTTAGTTGCTTGTCCCCTTAATATGGATAAGTACAAGAACTACTCAGAATTAAGGTTGAGGCCTACAGGGACACAGGTGCCATTGTCACTATAGTGATGGAGAAACTGGTAGCCCCTGACCAACACCTACTTGGTCATCAGTACCAAGTTACTGACATCAGTAACAACACTGATAGTTACCCCATGGCTGTTGTGAATCTCAACTTGCGGGGGTTTACTGGTCCTAAGAAGGTTGTGGTATCCACTGATTTACCTGTAGAGTGTCTATTGGGCAATGATTCGGAAACTTCAGCTTGGGCTGAAGTGGAGTTGGAGGCCCATGCAGCCATGCTGGGCATTCCAAGGCACATCTTTTCTCTTACCAGGGCTCAGGCCAAGAAGCAAAGAGGACAGGGAAACCTGGATCCCAAAATAATGCACCAAGTGCTCCCAAGAATCTGGGGTAGAAAGGGCAAACCCTTGTCCACTATCCTCCCTCTCCAGAAGATTTCCCTTTTGATGGGGAGGAGTCAACTCCTTGTGCAGAACCTACTCTAGAGGAGCTTCAGGCTGACACAGTTGAACTCTTGGGTGCAGGGGGGTCTGCCAGGGAGAAACTGAGGCCCATATTTATACTCTGTTTGTGCCGAATGTGCGTCAAAAACTTTGACCCATATTCAGCGCAAACCATGCACCATATTTATACAATGACGCCTGAGCCCATGAACACCAAAAGTCCGCAGTGTGCATCATTTTCTGGATGCAGGAAACCGCCTTGCGTTAATGACATGCAAGGCAGGCGTTCCCGTCCAAAAAATGACTTAAACACCTGTATGCCATATTTATGCTACCGCAAAAAAATTACGCACGGCCAGGAGGCCGAGTCGGAAAATAGCGCACAGATGGATTTGCGTCAAACAATAACGCCTGGGTCAGGGCAGGCGTTAAAAAGGGGCAAACACACCAGTACTTAAGGAAAACACACAGAAGCAACAGCAGAGCTCCAAAAGGAAGACATGGGTGTGCCTTTCATCCAGCATACAAGCCAGAGCAGAGCACAGGACCAACAACAACAGCTTCTACAACACCAGCAGGGACCCAAAGGCAACGCAGAAGGCAGGAGAGGATATGCCGCACCAGGACAACCCTTCTGTGACTCCGGCAACGAGACATCATTCTAGAGGTACAGACTCAACTGGCAAACCATTCAGCAGCTGCTGCGCAACATTGAGCCACAGTTGGTTCCCAGCTTGCAGACACCGCACACCATTCCACCAGAAACCAAGCTCCCAGCAGAACTCCACATGTTGGCAAGTAGCTCCTTTCAAACTACTGGTGCCCTGGTTGCCGGGATCTCACAGCCCTCATTCTTTACCTTCCTACCCAAGGTATTGGATGCCATCATCTCCCTCACACCCCACCACATCAGCTTCCCCAACACATAGCAGAAGCAGCAGGAGACCAAACAGGGCTTCTGCCAAATCAACAGCGTCCCACACGTGCTTGGTGCCATTGACTGCACACGTACGCATTTTGCCACCTGATGCAACCGAACATCTACACCGCAACTGGAAGCACACACACTCCATCAATGTGCAGGCCATTGTCAATCACCATGGATTTATCACCAACATCGTGGAAAAGTATCCTGGGAGTGTACATGATCCATTCAACTTCCGTCACTGCACCATCAATCAACACTTCCAGGATGGACAATATGGAAATGGCATACTTGTTGGTAAGTACAGAAACCTACTTATATACACACTGCACAGCAACCCTGTAGGACACACAACACATACACCACTACATTGACACGTTGCCAGGAAGACACTGAGGTTGTGACACTGCTAGGCATATTTAATATCCTCACCCATTTGGATATACAACTAGGGACAAATGACAGATCCAAATAACAATAGATGCCACACCACAGACACAAGGGAACAATTTAAAACAACACAATGACAATGACATGGTCTCAACTGGCAGTACAACTTGGAAGATTAATCTTTCAATATCACATCAAGAACACTCAATCAAACACCCTTCCAAGCAATAAGTACTGTGTAAGGGGTGTGTAATGTGTTTTGCTGCAGGTCAAACACCATGACACACATAGCATGATGATAATGACTACAATGAAGGTGACATGGAATCCTTGAGGCAGTACCAATCTCTCACATCACTCCTGCTCTGACTTTGCCCACTACCAATAAGCAAGTGGACTGTGCTAAGAACACATATTGATGTGACAATATTGAAACTGCACTTTCCTACACATACGGTTTGAGACAATTACACATATACACAACAGATGTACAAGCATATGGACCTTCTGACTCTGTAAATGACAACCTCACAACCAAGTTAGCCAGCTGAACTAGAACATGTTCAGTAGTATAGGTACCCGTTTGAACCTGAGTCGACTTGGCAAAGGCACAGAAATAGGTCTGCAGAGAATTTGTCACACATGGGATATTTGTACATAGTCAATTGTCAACACGTCAGTGCTGACAACTTATGGAGATGTGTTGTACGTTGTCACCTTGCCAAATCTAAGGGCCTCACTGATGTTTAACTAATTCTATTGCATATGTTAAATTGGATGGGATGTCCAGGGTATATAGATGCAACCGTGTTACCACCACTGTGGAATTAATTCTGTGTATGGAAGTATCAAGTCACCCCCAGTTAAGACACTTAGGGCCAGATGTCGCAAGGTCCGAGATTGCGACTCGGAAATTGCGAGTCGGTGCGACTCGCAATTTCCGAGTTGCAATCTCGGATGCAGAACGGTGTCTCAGACACCGTCTGCGACTCGCTATGGGGTCGCAAAGACCCACCTCATCAATATTCATAAGGTGGGTCGCATTTTGCGACCCCATAGCGAGTCCCTGCACTCACAGGGATGGCGGCCTGCTGGAGACAGCAGACCTCCATGTCTGTGACTGCCTTTTTAATGAAGCAGTTTTTTTTTTTTTTTTGTATTGCAGCCCGTTTTCCTTAAAGGAAAACGAGTTGCAATACAAAAAAATAATGAAACCATTTGGTTTCATTTTTTCAGAGTAGGCAGTGGTCCATTGGACCACTGCCTGCTCTGAAAAAATATTTTTAGAGACATTCACAAAGGGGAAGGGGTCCCATGGGGACCCCTTCCCTTTTGCGAATGAGTTACCACCCACTTCAAGTGGGTGTTAACTGCAAATTGCTTTGCGACCGCTTTTGCGGTCACAAAGCAATTCTGCATCGCGGTGCGAGTCGCAAATAGGAAGGGAACACCCCTTCCTATTTGCGAGTCGCATTCACATTTTGCGAGTCGGTACCGACTCGCAAAATGTGAATGAGCATCGCGATGGCCGTTTTGCATGGCGCAAACTGCGGTTTTCGCAGTTTGCGCCATGCAAAACGGTTCCTACATCTGGCCCATAGACACCTCTTTCACATGACATAATGCAAGGGAGTACACAATGTACTGCAACTCTACAAAAATACCGCTAACATCCGGTCAATCAGCCAAACACCAGTTCAGATAAGGAAACAACCCAATGCTGATGGTACATCCTAGAAGCCTAGGATTCCACACAATAACACAAACACCGATGAGTCACAGACAACACAAGAGAACAACTGTTATGAAAAATAATAATCATGGTGCAAGCAACATCAACATTTTCTCACTCATGTTCTCTTTCAGCTGATCAGGGGTATGGGATCCAGCCATCGATCATGACCCCATTTGCAAACCCAAGCACAGCATCAGAGCGTGCCTATAATGAGCCACATCGAAGGACACGCACCATAGTCAAGAGGACCTTTGGCATCCTGAAGTCAAGATTCAGGTGCCTCGACTTCACCGGAGGCAGCCTCCTATACTCACCAGAAATGGTCTGCAAAATCATTTTGACCATCAACACACAACTAACCAGCCACCTCGAAGACAACGGCATCCTAGACCCCTCCCAGTCCGGCTTCAGACGAAACCACAGCACCGAAACCGCCCTTCTCGCCGCCACAGACGACATCAGATGCCAAATGGACAACGGCGAAACATCAGCCCTCATCCTCCTGGACCTCTCTGCCGCTTTTGACACAGTCTGCCACCGCACCCTGGAATCACCCCTCCACGAAACCGGAATTCGAGGAAAAGCCCTCGACTGGATCGTCTCATTCCTCTCCAGCAGAACCCAGAGAGTCCGCCTCCCCCCCTTCCGCTCCGAAGCCACCGACATCATCTGCGGTGTCCCCCAAGGCTCATCCCTCAGCCCGACGCTGTTCAACAACTACATGGCCCCCCTCGCACAAGTGGCCCGACAACACAACCTCAACATTCTCACCTACGTCGACGACACCCAGCTCATCCTCTCACTCACCAAAGTCCCGCGCACCGCCAAAACCAACCTCCACGAGGGGATGAAATCCATCGCCGAATGGATGAGAATCAGCCATCTGAAACTGAACTTGGACAAGACGGAGGTCCTCATCCTCAGATCCACCCCCTCTGCCTGGGACGACTCCTGGTGGCCCACCGCACTAGGAACCCCACCGACCCCGACCGACCACGCTCGCAACCTGGGCTTCATCCTCGACTCCTCCCTCAACTTGTCTAAACAGGTCAACGCAGTTTCCTCCTCCTGCTACAACACACTCCGCATGCTCTGCAGAATCTACAAGTGGATCCCGACAGAAACAGTGACACAGGCCCTCGTCAGCAGCAGGCTGGACTATGGCAATGCACTCTACACAGGCATCCCAGCGAAAGACCTACTACGCCTCCAACGCATCCAAAACGCCTCCGCCCGACTGATCCTCAACGTACCCCGCCACAGCCACATCTCCCACCACCTGAGAAACCTTCACTGGCTCCCCGTGGACAAAAGGATCACTTTCAAGCTTCTTACCCATGCTCACAAACCGTTCCACGACACCGGACCAGCCTACCTAAACAACAGACTCAGGGGGTCAGCCGACTTTCCACTGCTCGGGGGAATCCTCCATGGCAGAGGAGCGCGCTCCGCCGCCATGGGGATTCTGACACCCCCTACCGCCATCCTGTTCATGGCGGGAAACCCGCCATGAACAGGATGGCGGTAGGGGGTGCCGCGGGGCCCCTGGGGGCCCCTGCAGTGCCCATGCCAATGGCATGGGCACTGCAGGGGCCCCCGTAAAAGGGCCCCAAAAAGTATTTCAGTGTCTGCTTTGCAGACACTGAAATACGCGACGGGTGCAACTGCACCCGTCGCACCCCTGCAAATACGCCGGCTCAATTCTGAGCCGGCGTCCTCGTTGCAGGGGCATTTCCTCTGGGCCGGCGGGCGCTCTTTTGGAGAGCGCCCGCCGGCCCAGAGGAAATGTTTGAATGGCCGCCGCGGTCTTTTGACCGCGGTGCGGTCATTTGGCGGCGGTACCTTGGCGGACGGCCTCCGCCGTCCGCCAAGGTTAAAATCACCCCCTCAGTTTCTACACCCCCACCCGTCAGCTCTGCTCCTCTAACCTCGCCCTCGCCGTCGTCCCCCGCATCCAAGGAAAGACCTCCGGCTGCAGATCCTTCTCATACCTCGCCGCCAAAACCTGGAACACCCTCCCCACCAACCTGCGACAGACTCAAGACCTACTCACCTTCAGAAGACTCCTCAAGACCTGGCTCTTCGACCAGTAACACCAGCCCCCCCCCCCCAGCGCCTTGAAACCCTCATGGGTACGTAGTGCGCTTTAGAAATCCAATGATTGATTGATTGATTGACCTGTGCCATCCTGCACAACATATGTGTAAGGAGGAACATTCCCCTATATGAAACCGACCCACAAATGCCTGAAGAAGAGGAAGAGGAGGATGCTGTCCATCAACATGAGGGGGACAATCCAAACACAGCTGCAGGATTGTGTTGGAGACAACATATTGTCCAAAATTTATTTTAACTCTACTCATCATCACCACTGTTTTACCATCTGTCAATAAACACCTATTCTAATCACTGTATCATGGTCTGGGTAATCATTTTTGCATAACATTATCCCTAAGAATCATAATCAGAGTGTAGCCTCATGGAGCATTGCAGAAATACATATTAGGATACAGAAAAATCCACATCATATTTGATGGGTATGAATGTACACCCAAATTCACACACACTGTAAATGACATATATCCTGTCCATTTCACATTTGAAGGGCAATAGCAGAGGAGCACAGCTATTTCACACATACATGTTGGCAACATGGGTCATTGCAGCATATGGCACACAACTAAGACACCATCATTCACTGAGGAAAAAAATGCCTCATGCATGAGGCAGTGGATGTGCTATAGCATTGGTAACAAGAAGGAATTGCCAGACCCTTGACAGCAGAAAGTGTGACATCAGCTATCTTTGCAAGGAGTATGTGTGACAAGAAATCCATATAAGCAGCAAATGGATAGCACGAGTGCCCCAGGTCTGACTAGCATTGCTCACAAGACATCCCCTGCACATGCCATCCCAGGACATAAGTCCTGTCACTGCCATGTTCCCTGTCTCACCCCACCCTTCTTCAGAGGGCCCTGGAAATGGAATATTTGCACCCAGATAATCCCTCATCTACACAGAACCAGACTCACATTCTGACTCCAGTGTGCTTCCCAATTTAGTATGGTATGCCATAGTCATTGTACTTCTGTCTGTATGGACTTCTGGTCGAATAATGCACTGCCTTGTAGCCTGTAGGACCTGTAATCACCTGTACATTGCTTCCCATGTGAAAGGTACTGTTTGCCCTTTTAACTTGATTGTCACCTATAGGACTTGTGAGAGACTGAAGCTGCACACACCTGTTTGCACCTCCATGCTGACCAGCCATTGGAACATGCACTACCCTTGCAGTATCCTGGAACGGTATAGAAACTGCCATTATATGTATAACACTGTTATGCATTGCCGTATAAATCACTTGTGTAACACAGGCCTTGGGTCATTGTGTTACATTCCAACACACAGGACATACAGTTTTCATTTTCCACAGTGTTGTTCCAGCTTTGACCAGTCTCAGTCTGCTCACTGGGTATTTGCCTTGTTCATTTTTGTTCCTGATTGACCCTGCATCCTTTTAGCCTGACTGGTTCCTGTCTTTGTGTCACCATAAAGGTTCCCTGTGGCTACATTTGTCTCGTAGTTGCTTTCCATGCCCTCACTCTCCTCCTGGGGTATTGTGTCAGGTAGGTCTACAATGAATATGCAAATACATTGTATAGCATAATCAGTTTACTTATCATATCATGGGGTGGAACTTGTCTTCAAATAGCCTAATCATGGCCCATCCCTTGTCCTGGTTTCATGTATGCATGAGTGACAAATAGTGACAGTGTACCATGGCTTTATGCATGGATTGGGTATGGTGCCTTCAGCACAACAAACAACTTTAGATAATGTGCATGAAATGTCAACACATGTTTGTACCCTGACAGTCCACACACTGATTCACATTGCCCCCAACATATTGATGGGGCTTGCGTGGTAAATAGCTGTGAGATTAATCAGCACAGAGGCACTGATGTTCCCGGCTGCAGAGGGAATTTTAGAGGCAACCCTGTGTACAAATGTTGTGAGGAAACCTGCCGGTTTAAAATTCCTGATCCATTCGTCAGCAGACCAAGGTTGCCCTGTTGTCAGTCTCATTAAACGTCTGCAGTGCCATTACTGGACTATCCCCATGTGTGTTCTCAATTCCTCTTCGGCTTTTCTTCCATTCAGCTGTGAAGGATACTTTGTAAATGCAGGAAATGGCTCCACAGACTCATGAGTAGACCTGCACGTAACTGTGACAACATGGACCCCAATAATGACACAGGCTACACATGGCCCCACACACTTGAACTGGACCTTTGTGCAATTAACCACTGGAAATATGTGCACACGTGCTGCTTGGTCTGCTGGTTCTCCACTCCCACAGGAGAAACATATGTCATTTGTATGACTCAAACTGTGGCGTGACATGACATTTGCGGATTGGTTTTGGGACTTGGTGTCACAAACACCATACCCACTTAGCATTTTCCAATGCCTGACTCATGGGTAGTATACAAACAAGTGCCCAGGAAGTGGTATCCAACATTCCAGGACATGTGATGGTCTAGTCTTGGAACTTTGCCATGATCAACCGTCTTCTATCCTGTGCATGGTTTGTCATTGGAAATGCTTATGTCCCAAAAAACCTGGGAAGTTCACACAGCATTTGTTGCTACTTGTGTGACAAACACATTTCCTTTCTCATTTCCACACTGAAAAGCATCTGATGGTTGGCCACATTGAGAACACATGCATACAAGCACATTTGAGAAAACGCATCTTGTGATGTTCACACAGTGGGACAACTACATTAGTAAGAGCCAATTCACACACATTGACACACAGGCAAAGAGTTACTGTATTGAGTTGCGTAGCCTTGCTATCCTCTATTGACGCACAACATGCCCAAACTGGGAAATACCAATCTGTACTCTACACGATTAGCCCTCTATTGCGTCAGTGAAGAGTGCAAATCCGGTACAACAACTAGAGGATTCTGGTCCGCAGTAGTATGATCTGTCACATGTGCCCATACACCGGAATGCACAATGTAGGTGCAAACAGCCTATCTCTGTATAGTCACACCTGTTATGTACTATTAAAATTGAGAAATGACCCAAACCCAGTCAAAGACAGAAATTTTTACGCATATGCATAAAAAAAGATGCACATGCGTCAAAAAATGCTGCAAATGCGTGGAAAAATAACGCTCACTGCCATGATACATCCATTGTCCCTGAGTGGTAATTCCCACACTGTACCCCATGAAATTGGTTGAGAGTGAAAAATAATTGAAAATTTGTATGCGGGGTAATTTCTAAGCATGTGCATAGAAAAACAATTACGCCCAGACTATAAGTGTCATAATATTTTGACGCATAAGAATAAAAACGCACCGCATTTGAGGCAGGAAGTGATGTAATAGGATGTTCTGTTTACAGAATTGGTACAGTGGGTGTACTTTCACTTACACTTTGCAGTCTGTGATATTTCCTGACTGTATGGCTGTGTTTGGACTTGTCTGACTGTGCATTTTGTGAACTTGTCTCCTGTGTGGTCTTTAAATTGTCTCTTGGTGGTTCCTAAGTGTCTGTGTTATCCTGTGTAAGTGTATTTTTTTTTCATTTCTGGTGTCTAATTTTTTCTTTGTAGTGTTGGGAGTCTGTTGTGGGTAGTGTTAGTTTGGGGATAGTTGGGCTGTTTTACCGTTAATTAGTTTTCATTTCCCTCTCCTACTTTCCCTTCATTATCCTCTGTACCACTTTATAAAAATAAAATTCAAACATGTTGGGTAGGCCACGTCTTGGTAGGATGGGAAAGGAAGAGCTGGGGGATTTATTTGGCTGGTGTGCCACTTCCTACCATTAATGATTGAAGCAGGTTGCCGTGTGATACAGGGGTATCACACAGAGGCAAGGAGGCTCCGGTGGGCAAAGGTCCTGGATCATCTAAAAAGAATCTACAACACACCGTGCAACAACCACCAGATGAAACACCGTTGGGCTCACCTGGTTGCCAGAGAGCAAGATCTGCTGGACCACCTGGGGATTGTTATTGGTGGCCCTTTTGGTGAGTACAATTCAGAGTAATGTGCAAAAACTCTGTGTTGAAAGTAGCAGTTGTTTATATGCTGCAGGCAATGGTTTTTGACATGTGGATTGCAAGTTAAACATACAGTTGCCGTGAGTTATACAGTAATTCCTACACATTACCGTCATTTGTTGACGCAACATCTGCACTAACTTACAAAACACAACAGGAGCCCTTTAAATTAGTGTTGCCTTCACGTCAATAGATGATGCAAATGTGGCTCTAACATATGTTTTATGCATGGTCTGTGAGTGTACCAGGAAAGACATGTTTTTAATCCAGATATTTTCAAGAAATAATGTGTCCCTCAATTATTTCTGATACATGTCTGAAATGGATTCTGACACATACGTAACAAGTTATATCTGACCTCAGGTAACATCTTAGACTGATATTTGGACTTGGTTGTGCCGCAATTAAATTAGGGATGGATGCCAAAAGTAATGCACAGGCGTTCATATCAAAATGTTTGGTGCAACTTACCATAGCTGTGGCACATAAAATGAAGCAAATGATACAAATTGAGGGGTAACAACTATCGATGGCCCTCTGTTCATTGTACCTGTGTGTTTTACATTGGCCTTAGTCACAATAGCTGGCCTGAGCTAATGTATTTACCATCTGTGTTACTCTATTGCCATGTACTTCTCATAAGTTATGGGATCATCATGGGATATGTGACGTTGGGGAATGCATGATCACAATGGATTAAGTGCATGATGTCATGCAAGGGACCACTGACCAACTCCATCATACATATAAAGTTGACAAATACTTAGCTAGTTTAGTTTGGCACACCCATGCTGATCAAGTGCAGCATATGTTTAATAACTGACCTCCCAGTATGGAGGCTATCACTGACATGGGTGTATGCTAAGATCAGTAGGCCAGCATTCCTGTGACTGCTCTCGTTCCGAAGGTACATACAAATTGAAAACTACATCAGCATGATTGACACACTGGTACGTTTGCTAAACCATGTATTAATAATATCACAGTGTCAGTTTGCTATAGATCCGCTGATCAACCAAATTGGCAAATGTAAGATGATGAATGTGGCTCATCTGTGATTTCCGAAACCCATATTGGTAAACAGGGCAATGAAAGACACATTTCAGGTGCAATGACTACACCTGTGCCCATGCAGTCTGTCATGGATGAATCCAACATACACTGTCAACATATACCTCCTTGTTGTACCCAAATATGAAAACTGCTCAATCCATGGCTAGCCTCAAACTGTCACCAAATATTGCACAGGATCTCTGCCATTATGGTTTCATAGGTGGCATATGTGGCTCAGGGTACCCTTTTAATGTAGCATATGTAACCTAGGCACAACACAGGCCGGACATGTAAGGGACCATAGAAAGCATGATAAATCATGCCCTTAATTCAACCCACAGGTGCGTCACGCAGTAAAGGATTGTCCTTTGATGCCCAAGCCAAAATACCTGAGTGACTGGTATTGCAGTCCTCCAGGAAAGTGGCTTTGCATGTCTCTCATTGATACACATGATAAGAGGAATACACTCCATAGATGAGTCTGCAAACAAATGATGGAGCATGTTTGCCACCACACAATAGTTAGGGCCACTGCATGTGTGCAGATATGTGTGTATCACTCACTGGAGTGCCCGGGTCTGTACATGTTTGCAGTGGTATGTCGGTTGCAGTATCATCATGCCTGAGAGGCTTGACTTTCTGATTTAATCTTACACACAGAAATTGTATTTGAAAGTGTTGTACAGTGCACAGACATTGAGCACATTTCTCCCTTCCATGCTTTACAGGTGGCCTGCCCCCCTACACCATCGGAGAGGTGGCTCGATTTGCAGACCCAGACATCTCCAGTAAGTGTTGATATTTCTGTTCTGTGTTGTGTTTGCTGCTGTTGTGTGATTGACTCCTGTGTGTTGGACACATAGCAAGGTATGATGCACTGGTAAATGATCGGATATGTTTCTTGAGTGGAGTATCATTCTTTTTCCAGCTTTGAGTTGGGCAATCATTAGCGTGTAGTCATATTTTGGGATTGTAGGGCAGCCCTGTAGGCATGGCCATGTGAATAGTGTGACTTTAATGGATAAATCTTTTATTAATAAAAGTTAACAGAGGACCATATTTATGGTTTAGTCAGCAAGTCAGACCCTGAATCTCACAGAATAGGGATCCCAAAGTCTTACCCACAGACTTGAGCGTCCCTATTTACTAATGAACATGTTTTACTGTATGTTTGAGTTCCTAGCAGCATGTAGCTCCACATGTTGTGCTACGTGTAGGAGACACTTGAGTGCAATGACCTAGGTGTGCATGCAGCTCATGGCCAGATGTGTGCTTGTATCTACCTGCTTGTTGTAAGTCATGTGTTACTGGTATGAAATGATGTTGACAATTGTCTGCATTTCAAAACATAAATGTGCATGGGGATTGTCCAAGGTTTGGGTGTATCCTAGTTGGACATCCTCCTTACCTGTGGTGGACTGCCCAAACCCATGAAGAGCTGTCCAAAGCTTCCTGGGTGTCCTTGATGTTTGAAAGTATTTGTTGCTTGTCCATCCCCTCTCAGGCAAAGGCGTAGGGTTATGAAATGCGTACCTAGGACTGATGATCCAAGTTTAGTAATCAGACATGTAAATCTGTAAATCACTTTTCCAAAACTAGAATACCCAATCATGATTAGCAACTGCATTCTATCCTGGCAATTCCATTTACAACTCACAGATCTTGTGGCCCTTCATTGTCATCCAGAAGTTAGTCATTAGTTGGCCTGTCACATGAGGAGGACTTGCAGCATTTTTTACGTGACAAATGGTTGAACAATGATGCATTGGTCATTTAAGTTGTTACACATGTTTTAGAGTATTGCTGTGCTGTTTGATAGGACATGTGTAGGCTGCGTTGGCATGCACTTCTTTAGGGACAATCAGTGATCTCTATGATGATATGGCCTGTTTCTGGTACATTAGATGTATTGTCTGATTTACTTCTGGAGCCATATCACAAAATGAAGTACCTAATGTTTGGTTTAATATTTTTTTAACAGCTGCCAATATGAATTCCATCCAGATTCGTGAGTTTCAGCACCGGGCTATGCGTTACTGCCACATTCTGGATGTGGAGTCTTGGTTCCGCAACATGGCAAGGCATTAATGCCATGAAAGAGCCTCCGAAGTTTGTAGGGCATTTGCCCAAGGGGGCCCTTCCGTGTCCAGCACAGCCACCACCACCAGCACCACGACTACCACCCAGGTGGCACCAACCATAGTAGGCACCACTGCTGGACCGTCAACCTCCACTGCTCCCGGACCTATCACAGCACCACCTGAACCGACAACGGGACACAAATCTTCAACTGGCACCCAGACCACCCCTACTGCATTCATTGACCCAGCAGATTTTCAACAGATGCAAAGTGACATTGACCGTATGTTGAAGAAAATGAACAGGCTGCAGCAGGAGGTGGCACAAGTGAATAGGAGGGTGCGTGCCATAAAGAAGACCCAGCGGAGGGCGAACTTGTAAACATTTTACCCTCAGCCATGATTCCCTCACCTCCCTCCTCTTTCCTGGTTCTTTTTATTAGTGTGTTTAGGGGGCTTAGTGTTAGGTTAGAATAGGCTGTTAGTTTAGTTAGTAGTAGTGGGTGGGGGTGGGTGTATGATACTTTTAACATCTGTTTTTTATTATGAGTGTTGGATGATGTTGGGGTTTTGGTGTTTAAAAAAAAAGAATAAAATATATATAAAATATAAAAATACCCCCCAAAAAATTGTTTAGTATAAGATAGTATGTGTTTAGGTAGTATATGTTGTCCTCCATGTGTCCCATCTTATAAGGGGGGTGAGGGGTTGATGTTTAGATCGTTTCGTTAGATGTGATAATTAAGTTTAGCTTAGGTTAGTTAGGGCCAATTGTGGGTAATGTGTAGTTAGGATAGGTTATGTTAGGTAAGGTGTTTCCCTGGTTTTAGCTTCTATTTTTACTGTTAAATAAATATTTAGGTAACCCTTTACAGTATGTGTCACATGCTTGGGGATCAGGGCCTTGGCATGGGTGAACAGTGTCTCTTTAGTATTTACATTTGTGTCCCATCCTGCAACCAAATCCCAATTGAGCTGTTACATTGGCAGCTACACCAGAGCTACTTTGCTAAGATTCTGCCATCCATTGTACCCACCACTCAAGGTTACTATGTATCCCAAAGTGTTGTTAATTTTTTATGAATGTTTTCAATCTCACATACTTTGCGACCAGAATTGGTATTGAGGACACTGTGTTAAGTCTGCCTGCAGCCTGATGTCCAAGCGAAGCCTTATAAGGTGAGTGGTAGTATGATCTCATGTAGTATGGTATACATAACTTACACCTATCATTTGTTACATTGTTCAGCCAGGTTACATCTTTGTACGTATACTCATACACATTCATTCATGCTGTATGGTGTGTGTTAGGTAAAATGTGGGTCAAATGTCACATACGTAAATTTTGGCTTGAAGAAAAAGTTGAAGGCAATAGTTTTTGGCTTAGACATCCCTTGAGGAAGCGTTATTCTGTCCAACACAGCATTATACTGTATAGTTTCTATTTCCCTCAGAATTAACCCTCAGGAAGAGCAGATGATGGTGCAATCCAGACCACAGTCCATAGGTATCAGCCAACATTCTTTCAGGTCAGTTGCATTGACAATCTATAATCATTGACCTGAGGTAAACATCACTGATGGCCCTCACGGTTGATATGTCACATTACACAGAGACAAAGTTGTTGTGTAAGTGCTATTTATTTGAAAGTGCTGTAGTGCTATATGTACATTGTACATGATTGTGAGTCCATTAGTGTGACACCTTCCACTGTGATCCTACACAAGTGCAAAAGGACATGTCATTGGACATGCTGGGGTGAAGTGTTAGACAGTGCAGAGGGACAGGATTTGCCAATGAGTTCATGAGAGACAATCACAGGGCAGGGTAACAAGATAAACAGTGGGCTGGAGAACAGTGCTAGTGCGCAGCTGTTGCAAGACTGGCATGTTACAAAGCACAGGACCTTGGTTATAGGTGGCCATGTGGCAGGGACAAGTGCTACCGGGTACACTTACGGGTGAAGGTGATCAGTTCCACGTCTTCATCTTCTGATGTGTGTGTTTTCTCCTCTGCCCTTGGTGGTGGTGGTTGTGAAGGGGCAACACACACCTCAGTGTCTGAAGACGTGGAGTCAGACATCCCAGTAGCTACCAACTGTGAGGCTATTAAGGGCAGTTCCGCAGCAAGGAGGAGCTGCTGGTTCTTAAGTATAGCAGCCACATCACTGTGGTAGGCAGCCAGGTCGGCCCTGAGAGGGTCAATATTGCATTCGTGCACGCGTTAACAGGATTGTTGTTGGAGGTCTTGTGTCAACTCTCTTACAGCTGTGCTGATTTCCTTCACACTTTTTTCGAGTTCATGCAAGATTGATGTTCGCCCTTACATGGCTGCTGCCTGTTCATCAGTTGACATCATGCACGAACGCACCCTCACTAGGCTGGCTGCCATATTTTCCATCCCCCACCCGCACCTCCTTGGCTAGCTCCCGCTGTACTCCAACTACAGTCCTCTCAAAGCTGATGCCAGTGTTGTCAGAGTCCTCAGCTGGGTTGGAGCTGGCAAGTTGTACAATTGGAGAGGTGGGTGGGTCCTCTGTGATGGCTGCTGTATCTGTGCTCCTCCTTTCAACTGAAGGTGGGGTCTGGAGGGTCCGGCTGCAGATCCTTCTCATACCTCGCCGCCAAAACCTGGAACACCCTCCCCACCAACCTGCGACAGACTCAAGACCTACTCACCTTCAGAAGACTCCTCAAGACCTGGCTCTTCGACCAGTAACACCAGCCCCCCCCCCAGCGCCTTGAAACCCTCACGGGTACGTAGTGCGCTTTAGAAATCCAATGATTGATTGATTGATTGACCTGTGCCATCCTGCACAACATATGCGTAAGGAGGAACATTCCCCTATACGAACCCGACCCACAAATGCCTGAAGAAGAGGAAGAGGAGGATGCTGTCCATCAACATGAGGGGGACAATCCAAACACAGCTGCAGGATTGTGTTGGAGACAACATATTGTCCAAAATTTATTTTATTTTAACTCTACTCATCATCATCACTGTTTTACCATCTGTCAATAAACACCTATTCTAATCACTGTATCATGGTCTGGGTAATCATTTTTGCATAACATTATCCCTAAGAATCATAATCAGAGTGTAGCCTCATGGAGCATTGCAGAAATACATATTAGGATACAGAAAAATCCACATCATATTTGATGGGTATGAATGTACACCCAAATTCACACACACTGTAAATGACATATATCCTGTCCATTTCACATTTGAAGGGCAATAGCAGAGGAGCACAGCTATTTCACACATACATGTTGGCAACATGGGTCATTGCAGCATATGGCACACAACTAAGACACCATCATTCACTGAGGAAAAAAATGCCTCATGCATGAGGCAGTGGATGTGCTATAGCATTGGTAACAAGAAGGAATTGCCAGACCCTTGACAGCAGAAAGTGTGACATCAGCTATCTTTGCAAGGAGTATGTGTGACAAGAAATCCATATAAGCAGCAAATGGATAGCACGAGTGCCCCAGGTCTGACTAGCATTGCTCACAAGACATCCCCTGCACATGCCATCCCAGGACATAAGTCCTGTCACTGCCATGTTCCCTGTCTCACCCCACCCTTCTACAGAGGGCCCTGGAAATGGAATATTTGCACCCAGATAATCCCTCATCTACACAGAACCAGACTCACATTCTGACTCCAGTGTGCTTCCCTCTTTAGTATGGTATGCCATAGTCATTGTACTTCTGTCTGTATGGACTTCTGGTCGAATAATGCACTGCCTTGTAGCCTGTAGGACCTGTAATCACCTGTACATTGCTTCCCATGTGAAAGGTACTGTTTGCCCTTTTAACTTGATTGTCACCTATAGGACTTGTGAGAGACTGAAGCTGCACACACCTGTTTGCACCTCCATGCTGACCAGCCATTGGAACATGCACTACCCTTGCAGTATCCTGGAACGGTATAGAAACTGCCATTATATGTATAACACTGTTATGCATTGCCGTATAAATCACTTGTGTAACACAGGCCTTGGGTCATTGTGTTACATTCCAACACACAGGACATACAGTTTTCATTTTCCACAGTGTTGTTCCAGCTTTGACCAGTCTCAGTCTGCTCACTGGGTATTTGCCTTGTTCATTTTTGTTCCTGATTGACCCTGCATCCTTTTAGCCTGACTGGTTCCTGTCTTTGTGTCACCATAAAGGTTCCCTGTGGCTACATTTGTCTCGTAGTTGCTTTCCATGCCCTCACTCTCCTCCTGGGGTATTGTGTCAGGTAGGTCTACAATGAATATGCAAATACATTGTATAGCATAATCAGTTTACTTATCATATCATGGGGTGGAACTTGTCTTCAAATAGCCTAATCATGGCCCATCCCTTGTCCGGGTTTCATGTATGCATGAGTGACAAATAGTGACAGTGTACCATGGCTTTATGCATGGATTGGGTATGGTGCCTTCAGCACAACAAACAACTTTAGATAATGTGCATGAAATGTCAACACATGTTTGTACCCTGACAGTCCACACACTGATTCACATTGCCCCCAACATATTGATGGGGCTTGCGTGGTAAATAGCTGTGAGATTAATCAGCACAGAGGCACTGATGTTCCCGGCTGCAGAGGGAATTTTAGAGGCAACCCTGTGTACAAATGTTGTGAGGAAACCTGCCGGTTTAAAATTCCTGATCCATTCGTCAGCAGACCAAGGTTGCCCTGTTGTCAGTCTCATAAAACGTCTGCAGTGCCATTACTGGACTATCCCCATGTGTGTTCTCAATTCCTCTTCGGCTTTTCTTCCATTCAGCTGTGAAGGATACTTTGTAAATGCAGGAAATGGCTCCACAGACTCATGAGTAGACCTGCACGTAACTGTGACAACATGGACCCCAATAATGACACAGGCTACACATGGCCCCACACACTTGAACTGGACCTTTGTGCAATTAACCACTGGAAATATGTGCACACGTGCTGCTTGGTCTGCTGGTTCTCCACTCCCACAGGAGAAACATATGTCATTTGTATGACTCAAACTGTGGCGTGACATGACATTTGCGGATTGGTTTTGGGACTTGGTGTCACAAACACCATACCCACTTAGCATTTTCCAATGCCTGACTCATGGGTAGTATACAAACAAGTGCCCAGGAAGTGGTATCCAACATTCCAGGACATGTGATGGTCTAGTCTTGGAACTTTGCCATGATCAACCGTCTTCTATCCTGTGCATGGTTTGTCATTGGAAATGCTTATGTCCCAAAAAACCTGGGAAGTTCACACAGCATTTGTTGCTACTTGTGTGACAAACACATTTCCTTTCTCATTTCCACACTGAAAAGCATCTGATGGTTGGCCACATTGAGAACACATGCATACAAGCACATTTGAGAAAACGCATCTTGTGATGTTCACACAGTGGGACAACTACATTAGTAAGAGCCAATTCACACACATTGACACACAGGCAAAGAGTTACTGTATTGAGTTGCGTAGCCTTGCTATCCTCTATTGACGCACAACATGCCCAAACTGGGAAATACCAATCTGTACTCTACACGATTAGCCCTCTATTGCGTCAGTGAAGAGTGCAAATCCGGTACAACAACTAGAGGATTCTGGTCCGCAGTAGTATGATCTGTCACATGTGCCCATACACCGGAATGCACAATGTAGGTGCAAACAGCCTATCTCTGTATAGTCACACCTGTTATGTACTATTAAAATTGAGAAATGACCCAAACCCAGTCAAAGACAGAAATTTTTACGCATATGCATAAAAAAAGATGCACATGCGTCAAAAAATGCTGCAAATGCGTTAAAAAATAACGCTCACTGCCATGATACATCCATTGTCCCTGAGTGGTAATTCCCACACTGTACCCCATGAAATTGGTTGAGAGTGAAAAATAATTGAAAATTTTTATGCGGGGTAATTTCTAAGCATGTGCATAGAAAAACAATTACGCCCAGACTATAAGTGTCATAATATTTTGACCCATAAGAATAAAAACGCACCGCATTTGAGGCAGGAAGTGATGTAATAGGATGTCCTGTTTACAGAATTGGTACAGTGGGTGTACTTTCACTTACACTTTGCAGTCTGTGATATTTCCTGACTGTATGGCTGTGTTTGGACTTGTCTGACTGTGCATTTTGTGAACTTGTCTCCTGTGTGGTCTTTAAATTGTCTCTTGGTGGTTCCTAAGTGTCTGTGTTATCCTGTGTAAGTGTATTTTTGTCATTTCTGGTGTCTAATTTTTTCTTTGTAGTGTTGGGAGTCTGTTGTGGGTAGTGTTAGTTTGGGGATAGTTGGGCTGTTTTACCGTTAATTAGTTTTCATTTCCCTCTCCTACTTTCCCTTCATTATCCTCTGTACCACTTTATAAAAAAAAAATTCCAACATGTTGGGTAGGCCACGTCTTGGTAGGATGGGAAAGGAAGAGCTGGGGGATTTATTTGGCTGGTGTGCCACTTCCTACCATTAATGATTGAAGCAGGTTGCCGTGTGATACAGGGGTATCACACAGAGGCAAGGAGGCTCCGGTGGGCAAAGGTCCTGGATCATCTAAAAAGAATCTACAACACACCGTGCAACAACCACCAGATGAAACACCGTTGGGCTCACCTGGTTGCCAGAGAGCAAGATCTGCTGGACCACCTGGGGATTGTTATTGGTGGCCCTTTTGGTGAGTACAATTCAGAGTAATGTGCAAAAACTCTGTGTTGAAAGTAGCAGTTGTTTATATGCTGCAGGCAATGGTTTTGGACATGTGGATTGCAAGTTAAACATACAGTTGCCGTGAGTTATACAGTAATTCCTACACATTACCGTCATTTGTTGACGCAACATCTGCACTAACTTACAAAACACAACAGGAGCCCTTTAAATTAGTGTTGCCTTCACGTCAATAGATGATGCAAATGTGGCTCTAACATATGTTTTATGCATGGTCTGTGAGTGTACCAGGAAAGACATGTTTTTAATCCAGATATTTTCAAGAAATAATGTGTCCCTCAATTATTTCTGATACATGTCTGAAATGGATTCTGACACATACGTAACAAGTTATATCTGACCTCAGGTAACATCTTAGACTGATATTTGGACTTGGTTGTGCCGCAATTAAATTAGGGATGGATGCCAAAAGTAATGCACAGGCGTTCATATCAAAATGTTTGGTGCAACTTACCATAGCTGTGGCACATAAAATGAAGCAAATGATACAAATTGAGGGGTAACAACTATCGATGGCCCTCTGTTCATTGTACCTGTGTGTTTTACATTGTCCTTAGTCACAATAGCTGGCCTGAGCTAATGTATTTACCATCTGTGTTACTCTATTGCCATGTACTTCTCATAAGTTATGGGATCATCATGGGATATGTGACGTTGGGGAATGCATGATCACAATGGATTAAGTGCATGATGTCATGCAAGGGACCACTGACCAACTCCATCATACATATAAAGTTGACAAATACTTAGCTAGTTTAGTTTGGCACACCCATGCTGATCAAGTGCAGCATATGTTTAATAACTGACCTCCCAGTATGGAGGCTATCACTGACATGGGTGTATGCTAAGATCAGTAAGCCAGCATTCCTGTGACTGCTCTCGTTCCGAAGGTACATACAAATTGAAAACTACATCAGCATGATTGACACACTGGTACGTTTGCTAAACCATGTATTAATAATATCACAGTGTCAGTTTGCTATAGATCCGCTGATCAACCAAATTGGCAAATGTAAGATGATGAATGTGGCTCATCTGTGATTTCCGAAACCCATATTGGTAAACAGGGCAATGAGAGACACATTTCAGGTGCAATGACTACACCTGTGCCCATGCAGTCTGTCATGGATGAATCCAACATACACTGTCAACATATACCTCCTTGTTGTACCCAAATATGAAAACTGCTCAATCCATGGCTAGCCTCAAACTGTCACCAAATAATGCACAGGATCTCTGCCATTATGGTTTCATAGGTGGCATATGTGGCTCAGGGTACCCTTTTAATGTAGCATATGTAACCTAGGCACAACACAGGCCGGACATGTAAGGGACCATAGAAAGCATGATAAATCATGCCCTTAATTCAACCCACAGGTGCGTCACGCAGTAAAGGATTGTCCTTTGATGCCCAAGCCAAAATACCTGAGTGACTGGTATTGCAGTCCTCCAGGAAAGTGGCTTTGCATGTCTCTCATTGATACACATGATAAGAGGAATACACTCCATAGATGAGTCTGCAAACAAATGATGGAGCATGTTTGCCACCACACAATAGTTAGGGCCACTGCATGTGTGCAGATATGTGTGTATCACTCACTGGAGTGCCCGGGTCTGTACATGTTTGCAGTGGTATGTCGGTTGCAGTATCATCATGCCTGAGAGGCTTGACTTTCTGATTTAATCTTACACACAGAAATTGTATTTGAAAGTGTTGTACAGTGCACAGACATTGAGCACATTTCACCCTTCCATGCTTTACAGGTGGCCTGCCCCCCTACACCATCGGAGAGGTGGCTCGATTTGCAGACCCAGACATCTCCAGTAAGTGTTGATATTTCTGTTCTGTGTTGTGTTTGCTGCTGTTGTGTGATTGACTCCTGTGTGTTGGACACATAGCAAGGTATGATGCACTGGTAAATGATCGGATATGTTTCTTGAGTGGAGTATCATTCTTTTTCCAGCTTTGAGTTGGGCAATCATTAGCGTGTAGTCATATTTTGGGATTGTAGGGCAGCCCTGTAGGCATGGCCATGTGAATAGTGTGACTTTAATGGATAAATCTTTTATTAATAAAAGTTAACAGAGGACCATATTTATGGTTTAGTCAGCAAGTCAGACCCTGAATCTCACAGAATAGGGATCCCAAAGTCTTACCCACAGACTTGAGCGTCCCTATTTACTAATGAACATGTTTTACTGTATGTTTGAGTTCCTAGCAGCATGTAGCTCCACATGTTGTGCTACGTGTAGGAGACACTTGAGTGCAATGACCTAGGTGTGCATGCAGCTCATGGCCAGATGTGTGCTTGTATCTACCTGCTTGTTGTAAGTCATGTGTTACTGGTATGAAATGATGTTGACAATTGTCTGCATTTCAAAACATAAATGTGCATGGGGATTGTCCAAGGTTTGGGTGTATCCTAGTTGGACATCCTCCTTACCTGTGGTGGACTGCCCAAACCCATGAAGAGCTGTCCAAAGCTTCCTGGCTGTCCTTGATGTTTGAAAGTATTTGTTGCTTGTCCATCCCCTCTCAGGCAAAGGCGTAGGGTTATGAAATGCGTACCTAGGACTGATGATCCAAGTTTAGTAATCAGACATGTAAATCTGTAAATCACTTTTCCAAAACTAGAATACCCAATCATGATTAGCAACTGCATTCTATCCTGGCAATTCCATTTACAACTCACAGATCTTGTAGCCCTTCATTGTCATCCAGAAGTTAGTCATTAGTTGGCCTGTCACATGTGGAGGACTTGCAGCATTTTTTATGTGACAAATGGTTGAACAATGATGCATTGGTCATTTAAGTTGTTACACATGTTTTAGAGTATTGCTGTGCTGTTTGATAGGACATGTGTAGGCTGCGTTGGCATGCACTTCTTTAGGGACAATCAGTGATCTCTATGATGATATGGCCTGTTTCTGGTACATTAGATGTATTGTCTGATTTACTTCTGGAGCCATATCACAAAATGAAGTACCTAATGTTTGGTTTAATATTTTTTTAACAGCTGCCAATATGAATTCCATCCAGATTCGTGAGTTTCAGCACCGGGCTATGCGTTACTGCCACATTCTGGATGTGGAGTCTTGGTTCCGCAACATGGCAAGGCATTAATGCCATGAAAGAGCCTCCGAAGTTTGTAGGGCATTTGCCCAAGGGGGCCCTTCCGTGTCCAGCACAGCCACCACCACCAGCACCACGACTACCACCCAGGTGGCACCAACCATAGTAGGCACCACTGCTGGACCGTCAACCTCCACTGCTCCCGGACCTATCACATCACCACCTGCACCGACAACGGGACACAAATCTTCAACTGGCACCCAGACCACCCCTACTGCATTCATTGACCCAGCAGATTTTCAACAGATGCAAAGTGACATTGACCGTATGTTGAAGAAAATGAACAGGCTGCAGCAGGAGGTGGCACAAGTGAATAGGAGGGTGCGTGCCATAAAGAAGACCCAGTGGAGGGCGAACTTGTAAACATTTTACCCTCAGCCATGATTCCCTCCCCTCCCTCCTCTTTCCTGGTTCTTTTTATTAGTGTGTTTAGGGGGCTTAGTGTTAGGTTAGAATAGGCTGTTAGTTTAGTTAGTAGTAGTGGGTGGGGGTGGGTGTATGATACTTTTAACATCTGTTTTTTATTATGAGTGTTGGATGATGTTGGGGTTTTGGTGTTTAAAAAAAAAGAATAAAATATATATAAAATATAAAAATACCCCCCAAAAAATTGTTTAGTATAAGATAGTATGTGTTTAGGTAGTATATGTTGTCCTCCATGTGTCCCATCTTATAAGGGGGGTGAGGGGTTGATGTTTAGATCGTTTCGTTAGATGTGATAATTAAGTTTAGCTTAGGTTAGTTAGGGCCAATTGTGGGTAATGTGTAGTTAGGATAGGTTATGTTAGGTAAGGTGTTTCCCTGGTTTTAGCTTCTATTTTTACTGTTAAATAAATATTTAGGTAACCCTTTACAGTATGTGTCACATGCTTGGGGATCAGGGCCTTGGCATGGGTGAACAGTGTCTCTTTAGTATTTACATTTGTGTCCCATCCTGCAACCAAATCCCAATTGAGCTGTTACATTGGCAGCTACACCAGAGCTACTTTGCTAAGATTCTGCCATCCATTGTACCCACCACTCAAGGTTACTATGTATCCCAAAGTGTTGTTAATTTTTTATGAATGTTTTTAATCTCACATACTTTGCGACCAGAATTGGTATTGAGGACACTGTGTTAAGTCTGCCTGCAGCCTCTTGTCCAAGCGAAGCCTTATAAGGTGAGTGGTAGTATTATCTCATGTAGTATGGTATACATAACTTACACCTATCATTTGTTACATTGTTCAGCCAGGTTACATCTTTGTACGTATACTCATACACATTCATTCATGCTGTATGGTGTGTGTTAGGTAAAATGTGGGTCAAATGTCACATACGTAAATTTTGGCTTGAAGAAAAAGTTGAAGGCAATAGTTTTTGTCTTAGACATCCCTTGAGGAAGCGTTATTCTGTCCAACACAGCATTATACTGTATAGTTTCTATTTCCCTAAGAATTAACCCTCAGGAAGAGCAGATGATGGTGCAATCCAGACCACAGTCCATAGGTATCAGCCAACATTCTTTCAGGTCAGTTGCATTGACAATCTATAATCATTGACCTGAGGTAAACATCACTGATGGCCCTCACGGTTGATATGTCACATTACACAGAGACAAAGTTGTTGTGTAAGTGCTATTTATTTGAAAGTGCTGTAGTGCTATATGTACATTGTACATGATTGTGAGTCCATTAGTGTGACACCTTCCACTGTGATCCTACACAAGTGCAAAAGGACATGTCATTGGACATGCTGGGGTGAAGTGTTAGACAGTGCAGAGGGACAGGATTTGCCAATGAGTTCATGAGAGACAATCACAGGGCAGGGTAACAAGATAAACAGTGGGCTGGAGAACAGTGCTAGTGCGCAGCTGTTGCAAGACTGGCATGTTACAAAGCACAGGACCTTGGTTATAGGTGGCCATGTGGCAGGGACAAGTGCTACCGGGTACACTTACGGGTGAAGGTGATCAGTTCCACGTCTTCATCTTCTGATGTGTGTGTTTTCTCCTCTGCCCTTGGTGGTGGTGGTTGTGAAGGGGCAACACACACCTCAGTGTCTGAAGACGTGGAGTCAGACATCCCAGTAGCTACCAACTGTGAGGCTATTAAGGGCAGTTCTGCAGCAAGGAGGAGCTGCTGGTTCTTAAGTATAGCAGCCACATCACTGTGGTAGGCAGCCAGGTCGGCCCTGAGAGGATCAATATTGCATTCGTGCACGCGTTAACAGGATTGTTGTTGGAGGTCTTGTGTCAACTCTCTTACAGCTGTGCTGATTTCCTTCACACTTTTTTCGAGTTCATGCAAGATTGATGTTCGCCCTTGCATGGCTGCTGCCTGTTTATCAGTTGACATCATGCACGAACGCACCCTCACTAGGCTGGCTGCCATATTTTCCATCCCCCACCCGCACCTCCTTGGCTAGCTCCCGCTGTACTCCAACTACAGTCCTCTCAAAGCTGATGCCAGTGTTGTCAGAGTCCTCAGCTGGGTTGGAGCTGGCAAGTTGTACAATTGGAGAGGTGGGTGGGTCCTCTGTGATGGCTGCTGTATCTGTGCTCCTCCTTTCAACTGAAGGTGGGGTCTGGAGGGTCCCAAGGACATCTTGGAGGTTCTGCTGGCTGATGTTTTTCAGCTCATCATCCATGTCATCAGGGTAGTCCAGGACAGGCATATCCCCAGGAGAGCCATCGTCCTCTGCAATGAGATATGGTACAATTTCTGTGTCTGTGTTGTGGGATTTGTAATGTGACGTGCCTGCCTTCCTATTTGTTGCACATTGTGATCTTGGTTCCGGTTCATTACTCCTGTCTTTCATATTAGCATTCTCCCATAGCCTATGCCCCACCTGCATGTCACATGTATTTTGGTCAGTTTGTGGACTTGTCAGCATCACATCCTCTAGGTGTTGGTTCTGGCCAAATTGTGAAGTGCCACCTTCTTGTCCTACTCAACCCTTCGTCTACTTCCATTCTCATGGTGAGGCCTTTCACTGGCTGTGGGTGTTCTGATGGCACTTGCACCACACTTAACAATCTTGAACTGCCCCAGTCTCGGATATTTCACATCCAGCTATATGTTGCTGAGACATAGCATATACTATGTATAGCATTGGCATGGTACAATACATATGTCAGCATTGGTAGTGTGTAATGTTGATGTTGGGGAATGTGTGCTACATTGGATTGCACTGATGGTCCTAGCAGTGTTCCATTTCCTCTTCTGACTGTGAGGGTGAATTCCACTGGCCGGTGGCATATGTCCTCCCCCTCAATGCTGATGTCTGTGCAGTATGACATTTGGGATGTTGCATGGTGTCATTGCAGCTATTGTGACCCAGGCACAGGGTGGACCCTGACATCTGCAGCATGGGTATGAAATTAGTGCTGTGTACCTCATAATGTTTATGTCAATGGCTAATGTTTGTAGCAACTATGGACAATCACATTTGACAGGATTGGAACATTTGTATTGATTACAGGGGATTGATAAAGTTGTCATCCTGAACCCTCTAATTTGGGTGTGTTTGATCCATGGGGACGTTACTGCCATTAGCTACTTGACCTGCACACACAGCAGAGGTGGTAGTGGCAACTGTTGTCAATGTTAAATTCCACTTGCAGATATGGCCTGTGACTGGTAATTGAACCCTAGTTCATGTAGGGAGAATACCAGCTGACGTATGACAGCAGGCAAGTTTTACTTTGTACCCTACCCTCCTGGACTGGCTTTACCTTTCCAACATCCTTGGCATGGCAGCATACCCCAATGCAAAGGTTGTTGGTGTAGTGTAGTACTGTGCCCCAGGTTTACCCTGCACAGCCCATGCACCAGTGCCGTGCACCTTTACCCATTCTACTCCCTGAATATCATGGCTGACATGCATTGTGTAGTAGGTATGTCCCCCCTGCTTCTAGTTGACCCTTGACCCAAGGGTTGGTCGCTCCCCCTTCCGCTGCAGCTCCACAAGCCCAGGCTCCTGACACCTCCCAGCAAGACCTGCTAAAAACAGTAAGTACTCCCCCGCCCAGCCCCTCGCCCAGCCCCTCGCCCAGCCCCGCGCTACTCACCTCTCTTCTCCTGTACCTCTGTCTTCTCTCTCCGCACCTCTGCTGTCCTTCTTCCCTTCGCTCTCTGCTCCTCTTCTGCAGCCTTCTTGCTGCGTGTTCTGCTCTTCCTCAGCACCGCTCCTCTTCCTCACCGCGTTCTCTTCCTGCTTCTTTCTTCATCTGTGATCTTCATCTGTGTCCTTCTTCTGTGTTCTTCATCTGTGTTTCTTCTTTCTCCTCTGCACCCCGTCCTGCGTGTCCTTTCTTCTTTCTTCATCTGTGTTCTTCTTCTGTGTCCTTCTTCTGTGTTCTTCATCTGTGTTTCTTCTTTCTCCTCTGCACCCCGTCCTGCGTGTCCTTTCTTCTTTCTTCATCTGTGTTCTTCTTCTGTGTCCTTCTTCTGTGTTCTTCATCTGTGTTTCTTCTTTCTCCTCTGCACCCCGTCCTGCGTGTCCTTTCTTCTTTCTTCATCTGTGTTCTTCTTCTGTGTCCTTCTTCTGTGTTCTTCATCTGTGTTTCTTCTTTCTCCTCTGCACCCCGTCCTGCGTGTCTTTTCTTCTTTCTTCAGCTGTGTTCTTCATCTGTGTCCTTCTTCTGTGTTCTTCATCTGTGTTTCTTCTTTCTCCTCTGCACCCCGTCATGCGTGTCCTTTCTTCTTTCTTCATCTGTGTTCTTCCTCTGTGTCCTTCTTCAGTGTCCTTCTTCTGTGTTCTTCATCTGTGTTCTTCATCTGTGTTCTTCATCTGTGTTTTTCTCTGCACCCCGACCTGCGTGTTCTCTCTTCTTCTGTGTCCTTCTTCTCTGTTCTTCATATCTGTTCTTCATCTGTGTTCTTCATCCGTGTTTCTTCTTTCTCCTCTGCACCGCGACCTGCGTGTCCTTTCTCCTCCTCTGTACTTTTCCCTGCGTATTCCTTCTCTTCCTCTGTGGCCTCTCCTCATCTTCTGGACGCTTCCCCTCTGCTTCTCAGGTCTCTCCTCTTCTGACTGACTCTTCTTCTTCTTGACTCTTCTCTCTCCTCTCCGGACTCTTCTCCTCTTCTTCTTCACTCTTCTCTCTTCTCTCTTGACTCTTCTCTCTTCTTTACTCTTCTTCTTGACTCTTCTCTCTTCAGTTCTTGACTCTTCTCTTCTTCTCTACTCTTCGTCTTGACTCTTCTCTCCTCGGTTCTTCACTCTTCTCTTCTTCCTTACTCCTCTTCTTGACTCTTCTCCTCCTCTGTCCTCCCTTACTCCCCTCCACCTCTGTAACCCCCCCTCCCCTATCTTTTCTCCCCTCCCCTCTACCTGACCCCCCCCACCCTCCGCTTTCCCGCTGCCACCTCCTGCTCGGCCCGCCCCCGCTCCCATTCGTCACCCCCCTCCCGCCCCCCGCCCCCAGCTGACCCCTCCTCCCCCCCTCCTCCCTCTTATGGCGGCCGCTGTGCGGCACAGTTAGCGACCCTTGACCCAAGGGTAGGTCGCTCCTCCTGCCGCTGCAGCTCCACCAGCCCAGGCTCCTGACACCTCCCAGCAAGACCTGCTAAAAACAGTAAGTACTCCCACCGCCCAGCCCCTCGCCCAGCCCGCGCTACTCACCTCTCTTCTCCTGTACCTCTGTCTTCTCTCTCCGCATCTCTGCTGTCCTTCTTCCCTTCGCTCTCTGCTCCTCTTCTGCAGCCTTCTTGCTGCGTGTTCTGCTCTTCCTCGGCCCCGCTACTCTTCCTCACCGCGTTCTCTTCCTGCTTCTTTCTTCATCTGTGATCTTCATCTGTGTCCTTCTTCTGTGTTCTTCATCTGTGTTTCTTCTTTCTCCTCTGCACCCCGTCCTGCGTGTCCTTTCTTCTATCTTCATCTGTGTTCTTCTTCTGTGTCCTTCTTCTGTGTTCTTCATCTGTGTTTCTTCTTTCTCCTCTGCACCCCGTCCTGCGTGTCCTTTCTTCTTTCTTCATCTGTGTTCTTCTTCTGTGTCCTTCTTCTGTGTTCTTCATCTGTGTTTCTACTTTCTCCTCTGCACCCCGTCCTGTGTGTCCTTTCTTCTTTCTTCATCTGTGTTCTTCATCTGTGTCCTTCTTCTGTGTTCCTCATCTGTGTTTCTTCTTTCTCCTCTGCACCCCGTCCTGCGTGTCTTTTCTTCTTTCTTCATCTGTGTTCTTCATCTGTGTCCTTCTTCTGTGTTCTTCATCTGTGTTTCTTCTTTCTCCTCTGCACCCCGTCATGCGTGTCCTTTCTTCTTTCTTCATCTGTGTTCTTCCTCTGTGTCCTTCTTCAGTGTCCTTCTTCTGTGTTCTTCATCTGTGTTCTTCATCTGTGTTCTTCATCTGTGTTTTTCTCTGCACCCCGACCTGCGTGTTCTCTCTTCTTCTGTGTCCTTCTTCTCTGTTCTTCATATCTGTTCTTCATCTGTGTTCTTCATCCGTGTTTCTTCTTTCTCCTCTGCACCGCGACCTGCGTGTCCTTTCTCCTCCTCTGTACTTTTCCCTGCGTGTTCCTTCTCTTCCTCTGTGGCCTCTCCTCATCTTCTGGACGCTTCCCCTCTGCTTCTCAGGTCTCTCCTCTTCTGACTGACTCTTCTTCTTCTTGACTCTTCTCTCTCCTCTCCGGACTCTTCTCCTCTTCTTCTTCACTCTTCTCTCTTCTCTCTTGACTCTTCTCTCTTCTTTACTCTTCTTCTTGACTCTTCTCTCTTCAGTTCTTCACTCTTCTCTTCTTCTCTACTCTTCGTCTTGACTCTTCTCTCCTCGGTTCTTCACTCTTCTCTTCTTCCTTACTCCTCTTCTTGACTCTTCTCCTCCTCTGTCCTTCCTTACTCCCCTCCACCTCTGTAACCCCCCCTCCCCTATCTTTTCTCCCCTCCCCTCTACCTGACCCCCCCACCCTCCGCTTTCCCGCCGCCACCTCCTGCTCGGCCCGCCCTCGCTCCCATTCGTCACCCCCCTCCCGCCCCCCGCCCCCAGCTGACCCCTCCTCCCCCCCTCCTCCCTCTTATGGCGGCCGCTGTGCGGCACAGTTAGCGACCCTTGACCCAAGGGTAGGTCGCTCCCCCTGCCGCTGCAGCTCCACCAGCCCAGGCTCCTGACACCTCCCAGCAAGACCTACTAAAAACAGTAAGTACTCCCCCCGCCCAGCCCCTCGCCCAGCCCGCGCTACTCACCTCTCATCTCCTGTACCTCTGTCTTCTCTCTCCGCACCTCTGCTGTCCTTCTTCCCTTCGCTCTCTGCTCCTCTTCTGCAGCCTTCTTGCTGCGTGTTCTGCTCTTCCTCGGCCCCGCTACTCTTCCTCACCGCGTTCTCTTCCTGCTTCTTTCTTCATCTGTGATCTTCATCTGTGTCCTTCTTCTGTGTTCTTCATCTGTGTTTCTTCTTTCTCCTCTGCACCCCGTCCTGCGTGTCCTTTCTTCTATCTTCATCTGTGTTCTTCTTCTGTGTCCTTCTTCTGTGTTCTTCATCTGTGTTTCTTCTTTCTCCTCTGCACCCCGTCCTGCGTGTCCTTTCTTCTTTCTTCATCTGTGTTCTTCTTCTGTGTCCTTCTTCTGTGTTCTTCATCTGTGTTTCTTCTTTCTCCTCTGCACCCCGTCCTGTGTGTCCTTTCTTCTTTCTTCATCTGTGTTCTTCATCTGTGTCCTTCTTCTGTGTTCCTCATCTGTGTTTCTTCTTTCTCCTCTGCACCCCGTCCTGCGTGTCCTTTCTTCTTTCTTCATCTGTGTTCTTCCTCTGTGTCCTTCTTCGGTGTCCTTCTTCTTTGTTCTTCATCTGTGTTCTTCATCTGTGTTCTTCATCTGTGTTCTTCTCTGCACCCCGACCTGCATGTTCTCTCTTCTTCTGTGTCCTTCTTCTCTGTTCTTCATATTTGTTCTTCATCTGTGTTCTTCATCTGTGTTTCTTCTTTCTCCTCTGCACCGCGACCTGCGTGTCCTTTCTCCTCCTCTGTACTTTTCCCTGCGTGTTCCTTCTCTTCCTCTGTGGCCTCTCCTCATCTTCTGGACGCCTCCCCTCTGCTTCTCAGGTCTCTCCTCTTCTGACTGACTCTTCTTCTTCTTGACTCTTCTCTCTCCTCTCCGGACTCTTCTCCTCTTCTTCTTCTTCTTCTTCTTCACTCTTCTCTCTTCTCTCTTGACTCTTCTCTCTTCTTTACTCTTCTTCTTGACTCTTCTCTCTTCAGTTCTTGACTCTTCTCTTCTTCTCTACTCTTCTTCTTGACTCTTTTCTCTTCGGTTCTTGACACTTCTCTTCTTCCTTACTCCTCTTCTTGACTCTTCTCCTCCTCTGTCCTTCCTTACTCCCCTCCACCTCTGTAACCCCCCTCCCCTGTCTTTTCTCCCCTCCCCTCTAACTGACCCCCCCACCCTCCGCTTTCCCGCCGCCACCTCCTGCTCGGCCCCGCCCCGCTCCCATTCGTCGCCCCCCTCCCACCCCCGCCCCCAGCTGACCCCTCCTCCCCCCTCCTCCCTCTTATGGCGCCCGCTGCGTGGCACAGTTAGCGACCCTTGACCCAAGGGTAGGTCGCTCCCCCTGCCGCTGCAGCTCCACCAGCCCAGGCTTCTGACACCTCCCAGCAAGACCTGCTAAAAACAGTAAGTACTCCCCCCGCCCAGCCCCTCACCCAGCCCCACGCTACTCACCTCTCTTCTCCTGTACCTCTGTCTTCTCTCTCCGCACCTCTGCTGTCGTTCTTCCCTTCGCTCTCTGCTCCTCTTCTGCAGCCTTCTTGCTGCGTGTTCTGCTCTTCCTCGGCCCCGCTCCTCTTCCTCACCGCGTTCTCTTCCTGCTTCTTTCTTCATCTGTGATCTTCATCTGTGTCCTTCTTCTGTGTTCTTCATCTGTGTTTCTTCTTTCTCCTCTGCACCCTGTCCTGCGTGTCCTTTCTTCTTTCTTCATCTGTGTTCTTCTTCTGTGTCCTTCTTCTGTGTTCTTCATCTGTGTTTCTTCTTTCTCCTCTACACCCCGTCCTGCGTGTCCTTTCTTCTTTCTTCATCTGTGTTCTTCCTCTGTGTCCTTCTTCAGTGTCCTTCTTCTGTGTTCTTCATCTGTGTTCTTCATCTGTGTTTTTCTCTGCACCCCGACCTGCGTGTTCTCTCTTCTTCTGTGTCCTTCTTCTCTGTTCTTCATATCTGTTCTTCATCTGTGTTCTTCATCCGTGTTTCTTCTTTCTCCTCTGCACCGCTCCAGTACCTGCTTCCAAGCCAACCCTAAACGCACCCATGGACCCTTCGCATGCCTCACCTGCAAACTCACCTTCCACCGCGAAACCACCCCGTCCACCAGCCCACGTGCCAACAACCACCTCAAATGCACAAGCACGCCATTGAACTATGGGACCTCCTGGACTCCACTGCACCCGACGTCGCCTTCATCACTGAGACCTGGATGAACGCCTCTTCGGCCCCCGACATCGCCATAGCCATCCCCGACGGCTACAAGATCTCCAGGAGAGACCGCTCCAACCAAGTCGGTGGAGGAATCGCCATCGTCTTCAAGGACTCCATCAACGTCACCACCTCCACCGAAGAAACCCCTGCACTTCCAGATCCACACCGACCCCAGGACCACCCTCAGAGGAACTCTCATCTACAGACCCCCTGGACCACGCGCCCTCTTCAGCGACTCTATCACTGACTTCATCTCCCCGCACGCCCTTGCCTCGCCGGACTACATCCTCCTCGGTGACCTCAACTTCCACCTGGAACAGAACAACAACCCCAACACCCCCGCCCTGCTCGACAACCTCACCAACCTCGGTCTCAAGCAACTGGTGAACACCCCCACACACATCGCCGGACACACGCTCGACCCCATCTTCTCCGCCAGCAATCACGTATCCTTCAGCCACTCCTCCGTAATACACTGGACCGACCACAGATGTGTCCACTTCACCTTCCGACACGAGACTCGCCACCTCCGCACACAATCCATCCCACGCCGACATTGGAACAAAATCCCCGCGGAACAGCTTCTCTCCACTCTCAGCGACAACCAACCCACCTTCTCCACCGACCCCAACGACGCAGCCCTCAGCCTCACGCATTGGATCACCAACTGCGCAGACAACCTCGCTCCCCTCAGATGCCTCCCAAGACAGACCAACACCAAAAACCTCTGGTTCACAGACACCCTCAAGGAATCTAAAAAAAACTGCTGCACCCTCGAGAAAGCCTGGCGCAAGGACCACACCGCAGAGAACATGGCTGCCTTCAAGAACGCTACCCGCAAACACCACCAACTGATCCGCGCCGCCAAAAGAAATTCCTTCACAGACAGACTGGACAAGAACACTCACAACAGCAAAGAACTCTTCAACATTGTCAAAGAACTCTCCAACCTCAACGCCAACGCCATCACGCCCTCACAAGACTTCTGCAACTCCCTCGCCACCTTCTTCCATCGTAAGATCACCGACCTACAAAACAGCTTCGGACACCAGACCCAGCCAACCACCACAGAACCTGCAACCCCAGCCATCACCCTCAACACCTGGACTCACATCAACACGGAAGAGACCAAAGCCACCATGAACTCCATCCACTCCGGTGCCCCCTCGGACCCCTGCCCACACTTCATCTTCAACAAAGCCAACAACATCATCGCCCCGCATCTCCAGACCATCATCAACAGCTCGTTTGCTTCTGCTACCTTCCCCGAGAGCTGGAAACACGCTGAAGTCAACGCCCTACTGAAGAAACCTACGGCGGACCCCAGCGACCTGAAGAACTTCCGTCCCATCTTGCTCCTCCCCTTCCCTGCCAAAGTAATAGAGAAGACTGTCAACAAGCAACTTACCAACTTCCTTGAAGACAACAACCTACTCGACCCCTCTCAGGCTGGATTCCGAGACAATCACAGCACAGAAACCGCCCTCATCTCAGTCACAGACGACATCAGAACTCTGATGGACAACGGAGAAACAGTCGCCCTCATCCTCCTCGACCTCTCGGCTGCCTTCGACACCGTCTGCCACCGAACCCTAATATCCCGCCTCCGCTCCACCGGGATCCAAGGACAGGCCCTGGACTGAATCACCTCCTTCCTCTCCAACCGCTCCCAAAGAGTCTACCTCCCACCTTTCCGCTCAGACCCCACCGAGATCATCTGCGGCGTCCCACAAGGCTCCCCGCTCAGCCCAACTCTCTTCAATGTCTATATGAGCCCCCTCGCCGACATCGTACGCAAACACAACATCAACATCACCTCCTACGCCGACGACACTCAGCTGATACTCTCCCTCACCAAGGACCCCACCAGCGCCAAGACCAACCTGCAAGATGGAATGAAAGACGTCGCAGAATGGATGAAACTCAGCTGTCTGAAACTGAACTCAGACAAAACGGAAGTCCTCATCCTCGGAAACACCCCGTCCGCCTGGGACGACTCCTGGTGGCCCACGGTCCTTGGCACCGCAACAACCCCCTCAGACCACGCACGCAACCTCGGATTCATCCTGGACCCACTTCTCACCATGACCAAACAAGTCAACGCCGTATCATCCTCCTGCTTCCTCACCCTTCGCATGCTCCGAAAGATCTTCCGTTGGATCCCCGCAGACACCAGAAAGACAGTGACCCACGCCCTCATCACGAGCCGCCTGGACTACGGCAACACCCTATACGGAGGAACCACCGCTAAACTCCAGAAACGTCTGCAGCGAATTCAAAATGCCTCCGCCCGCCTCGTCCTCGACATATCCCGCAACAGCCACATCTCTGCCCACCTGAGACACCTGCACTGGCTTCCCGTCAACAAAAGGATCACCTTCCAACTCCTCACCCACGCACACAAAGCCCTCCACAACAAGGGACCCGAATACCTCAACGTCTCCTCAGCTTCTACACGCCCACCCGCCAACCTCGCGCTCGCCACCGTCCCTCGCATCCACCGCACCACGGCAGGTGGGAAATCCTTCTCCTACCTGGCGGCCAAGACATGGAATTCCCTCCCCACCAACCTCAGGACTACCCAGGATTACCTCGCATTCCGGAGGCAACTCAAGACCTTGCTCTTCGAGCAGCAGTAACCCCATCCCCTTAACGCCTTGAGACCTGCACGGGTGAGTAGCGAGCTTTATAAATGCTTGTGATTTGATTTGATTTGATTAGTTAACGTTTGTGCATTTTAATTCCCCAAGCGACTTACCCTGCATCTGTGTTGTCTCCTGGTAGTCTACGCTGTCCTGTCCTTGAATCCCTGTGACGATCTCCTCAGGGATGACTGCTGCCACCATCTCCTCCATGTGGTCAAGGGCCTCCTGCGGTGCTGGACTCCCACCTCTAGTCTGCAGTGCTGACTTCCTGTTCCTGACCATCATGCCTGCGTTTCTTGCACTCGATGACTGTTCTCCGTACTTGTGCCACACTGTTTATCCTGCCTGCAATTTGTTGCCATATTGCCTCTCTCTTACTAATTGGCAACTTTGAGGTGACAAAAAGTTGGTGCTGGTGTTCCGTCACCTCTTTCACCAGAATTTCCTGCTCCTCTGCACTGAAGCGACACTTTCTTTTCTTCTTCTCCCTCTCCTGGGTCTTGTGTGGGTCCTCCTGGCTGGTTCTTGGTCTTTTATCATTTCCTGGGGTCTGTGCAAGCATCTGGGATCCATGTTGGCTCTCCTTAGCACATTTTGCAGTGTTTGCGCTGCTTTTTGATGTTATTGCAACATAAAACGGCGCGTATCCGATTTGCGGCTTCGTAAAACGGCTCACAGTCATTTTCGCTGCCTTAAAGTTGTTTTTCTTTACGGCGTGATGCATTGGATTAAGTAAAAAAAAATGATTCACACCAGTGGTTTGCACTGCCGTGCGTCAAAGTATAAATTTGACGCCCAAGCAGCGCAAATAAATGGCATTAGCCAGCGGTAAGATTTTTGACGCAAAACTTCACTGACGCAGTTTTGCATCAAAAGGTATAAATATGGTCCTGAGAGTGGCACAGCAGACCTGTCCCACACTAGAGGGTCTAAGACAGCAAGCTGTCAAGCAACAAGCTGGGGATTTCAGTGACTCACACACAGTGTACTTGGAGAACAATCTCCTTTATAATGAGGCAAGGGACCCAAAGCCTGGTGCTACCAGGAGATTGGTTATTCCCTTGCAGTATGGGGAATTCCTCCTAACTCTTGCACACAATATTCCCCTGGCTGGACATCTGGGGCAAAGTAAGACCTGGGACAGACTTGTCCCTCACTTTTACTGGCCTCACATGTCAGAGGGAACAAAATAATTTTGTCGCTCTTATGTCTCTTACCAAGCCAGTGGCAAAACTGGTAGCATCCCAAGAGCCCCTTAATCCTACTGCCTGTGGTTGGGGTGCCCTTTGAAAGGGTAGGGGTTGATATTGTTTGCCCCCTTGACCCTCCAACTGCTTCTGGAAACAGATTAATCTTAGTGTTAGTGCACCATGCCACAAGATACCCAGAAGCAATCGTCGTAAGAACCACTACAGCTCCTGCAATGGCAAAGGCCCTCCTGGGAATATTTTCCAGGGTGAACTTTCCTAAAGAGGTAGTATCAGACAGGGGTAGTAACTTCATGTCTACATACTTAAAAGCAATGTAGAAGGAATGTGCTGTAACCTATACATTCACCACACCCTATCATCCACAAACAAATGGATTGTTTGAGAGATTTAATAAAACTCTCAAAGGCATGATCATGGGACCTTATTGTAGAAAAGAAGGGTGAGATCACCTATTTGGTGCACCTTGGCACTCCCAGAAGTCCCCTCAGGGTACTTCATGTCTACTGCCTTAAACCGTACTATGTTAGGGTAGATTTGACCCTACTCATGGCCATAGATGAAGGGCAGGAAGAAGAGAGGGACCATCTCTCTGACTTCTTATCCAACACTGCAGCTGATGGCTTAGTAGGGGACTGTCCTTGCAGACTGCCTTACAGCAGAGCAAAAGGAGGACTGCAAGACCCTCATAGGCCAATTCTCTGAACTCTTTACACTCACAACTGGTCAGACTACTTGGTGTGAACATACTATTGATACTGGAGACAGTTTGCCTGTCAATAGTAAGATTTATAGGCAGCCTGACCATGTCAGAGGCTGTATTAAATCTGAGGTTAGAAGATGTTGTACCTAGGAGTTATTGAGCACTCAGACAGCCCCCGGGCCAGCCCAGTGGTACTTGTCCCCAAACCTCATAGTCAAAATGGAAAAAGGGAAATAAGGTTTTGTGTAGACTACAGAGGGCTCACTACAGTTACAAAAACAGATGCTCACCCTATACCAAGGGCAGATGAGCTAATAGATACACTGGCATCTGCCAAGTATCTAAGCACCTTTAATTTGACTGCAGGGTATTGGCAGATCAAATTATCAGAGGATGCTAAAACAAAAACTGCATTTTCAACCATTGGAGAGCATTATCAATTCACAGTTATGCCCTTTGGTCTGGAAAATGCACCTGCCACTTTCAAAAGTCTGGTGAACATAGTCCTCCAAGGTCTGGAAGCATTCATTGCAGCATATCTAGACGATATTCCTGAATTTAGCTCCACCTTGGAAGACCACCTGGTCCTCCTGTGGAAAGTTTTGGAGGCCCTGCAAAAGGCAGGCCTCACTATCAAGGTTTCAAAATGCCAGATAGGGCAGGGAAAAGTTGTAGGAGGCTGGCCTGGTTTGTAGTTGGTACCTTGGGTACTTACACCTTACACCAGGTCCAGTTATCCCTTGTTAGTGAATGTAGTAGTGTTCTAGCAGCTGAGGCTGATAGAGGTAGGTATAGCATAGCAGCTTATGCTGAACTAGGAGACATGCAAAGCTCATGCCATACCACTTATAGTTACACAGTACTTATACACAAGTAAAGACAATACTCAGCGTTCCCAAAAATAAAGGTATTTATTTGGGTGACACAGTACCAAAAATATCTTAGAGACAACACTCCTTCTGGAGATAAGTATTATACACAATATTTACACTAGACACCAAAATTAGACAAGTAAATAGTCATAGAACAATGCAAACAGCAGGAAATCCTATAGATTGCAATGGGAGAAAATAGGTCTGGGGGTCAATACAAACCATATACTAAAAAAGTGGAATGTGAATCACAAATTCCCCCCTAGACAAGTGTAGTGTGTGCATATTCACTCAGAGAGTAAGAATACAGTAAAAGTAAGTAAATTACCCCACTCCAGAGCCCAGAAAAGAAGGAGTAAAGTACTGCAAGTTTCCTTAGGACACACTACACCTCGTTTTGGGGATTTTCCAGCAGCCAACCAAGTCTGCAAAGAACAACTGCTGGATTATTGGACCTGAATACCTGCCAAGGAAGAGGACCAAGTCCAGAAGTCAAAAGAAGTTCCAGGAAGGACAGGAGCCCCTGCCAACCCAGAAGAGGGTACAAAAGAAGAGTTCCCAGTTAGTTGAAGACTGCAGAAGTGCACCCTAGGAAGATGCCAGCAGGTTCCTGCATGATGCAACAGATGTCCCATGGCTTGAAGATTGTTGCTGATGAGATTTAGTGTTGGAAGGCACCAACAAGCCTTGGCTACAGCAAAAGTGAATTTTTCAACAAAATGGCAAGTGGATGGAACCTGGAGGGACCTGGGGGCCTCAACTCTGTGTGAGGTAGAAGAGGGGGCTCTCAGCACTTTAGACAGCTCTAAAGATGCTAACCAGCACCCCCAGAAGCTGTAGGATCCAGGCTCAAAGGAGGTGCAAAATGAGTTTGATGCAGCAAAACAAAAGATGGTCCCATGCCTCCGGAGAACTCAGCGAGTTGAGCATAGCAGGGTGAAGTGCTGGGGACCAGAGCCAGGATGTTCATGAAGGAATTTTGCAAAGAGTGCACAGAGGCCTCAAGAGGCGAAGAAGACACAATACACAGGGGTACCGTCGTTCTCGGGGAAGGCAAGGTCTTACCGCCTACAAATTGTGTCAGCAGGCCCTCAGGACAGTCTATGTCAAAGATGTCCACCCTCAGGGTCCTTAGGAGCATGCTCGTCACCATGAGAGGAGTCCCAGGGTACCATCTTAGCCTTGGAAGGTGCCTGCTTGGAGCAGGGAGTGACTCCGTCACTCCACGGGGGAGTTCTTTGGTCCTTCTGGTGCAGGATGAAGACAGGGAGTCTTCAGAGCATGCACACAATGGAAACTGTTGCAGTTGCTGACTTGGAGCTGAGGTTGCTGAAGAGAAGGGTCTCTGTAGACACTTTGTTGCAGTTACAGCGTTTCTTGGAGCAGGCCGCGGTTGATCCGAGGTCAGAGGAAGCCGAAGTTGTTGCAGAGGATTCTTGAAGGAAACTTGGAAGCAGAATCTGAAGAGAACCCACAGGACAGACCCTAAATAGCCCTGAGAAGGGGATTGGCTACCTTATCAGGTATGGACTTATCAGGAGGGGTCTCTGACGTCATCTGCTGACACTGGCCACTTAGAGCCCTCCAGAGTGCCCCCACACCTTGCAAAACAAGATGACTGAAGTCTGGGACACACTGGAGGAGCCCTGGACACCACCCCTGGGGTGGTGATGGACATGGGAGTGGTCACTCCCCTTTCCTTTGTCCATTTTACCACCAGACCAGGGGGAAAGGGGTCCATGAAATGGTGTAGACTGGTTTACGCAAGGAGAGTGCCATCTGTGCCCTTCAAAGCATTTCCAGAGGCTGGGGAGGCTACCCCTCCCCAGCCTGTAACACCTATTTCCAAAGGGAGAGGGTGTAACACCCTGCTCTCAGAGGAAATGTTTTGTTCTGCCTTCCTGGAAGTGGGCTTCCCAGACCCCAGAAGGGCAGAACCCTGACTGTGAGGTGGCAGCAGCGGTAGCTGCAGTGCAAGCCTCAGAGAGCTGGTAGCTGGTTTGGCAGTACTGGGGATCCATGGTGGAGCCCCCAGGATGCATGGAATTGGCTCCCCAATACCAGATTTGGAATGGGGGGACAATTCCATGATCTTAGACATGTTACATGGCCATCTTCAGAGTTATCATTGTGAAGCTACATAGAGGTATTGACCTATATGTAGTGCACGCATGTAATGGCGTACCCGCTCTCACAAAGTCCGGGGAAATTGCCCTGAACTATGTGGGGGCACTTTTGCTACTGTGAGGGTGCCCTCACACTTAGTAACTTTGCACCTAACCTTCAACAAGTGAAGGTTAGACATATAGGTGACTTATAAGTTACTTAAGTGCACTGAAAATGGACGTGAAATAGTGTGTGCACCATTTCACGCAGGCTGAAATGGTAGTCCTGAAGAAAGGTTTGTCTGAGCTCCCTATGGGTGGAAAAAGAAATGCTGCAGCCCATTTGGATCTCCTGGAACCCCACTGGAAAAGGAAATGAGGTTTTGTATGGACTACAGGGGCCTCAACTCTGTGACAAAAACTGATTCACACCAAATTCCAAGAGCTCCTGAGCTCGTAGACAGATAAGGGGCAGCCAAATATCTGAGTACTTTTGATTTAACATCTGGGTCCTGGCAGATTGGCTTAACCCCAGAAGCAAAAGAGAGGTCCGCATTTTCTTCTCGTAGTGGGCATTATCAGTTCACTGTTATGCCCCTTCGATTAAAACAATGCACCTGCCACCTTCCAAAGGTTGGTGAACGAAGTCTTTGCAGGACTGGAAACTTTTATTGCAGCTTATCTGGATGATATAGATGTCTATAGTTCCACCTGGCAGAACCTCCTGATCCACCTAGTGAAGATCCTTGAGTCTCTACAGAAAGTAGGCCTCACTATCAAGGCCAGTGAGTGCCAAATAGTACAGGGAAAGGTTTTCTACTTGGGTCACCTGGTTGGTGGAGGCCAGGTACAACCCTTCCAACCTAAAATTCCGACTATTCTGGCTTGAGAAGCTCCCACAACCCAGACATAAGCCAGGGCATTCCTTGTCTTGACTGGGTACTGTAGGAGATTTGTGAAGGATTAATGCACTATAGTTGCCCCCCTCACAGAACTAACCTCCAAGAAAATGCCTAAAAAGGTTAACTGGACAGTGAGTTGTCAAAAGGCCTTCAACACTCTGGAGGAAGCTATGTGTTCTGCTCCAATCCTACAAGCACCAGACTACTCCAGGCGATTAATAGTTCAAAGAGATGCTTCTCCCAACAGTTTGCCCACTGCCCTCGTCCAGTCTAATATAGAATACAGGACACAAATCTCAACATTGTATGTAATTCAGTGCTTGAGAATCAGCTGATTCCTAATTCATGTCAAGGATCAATAATACACCCAATCTATAAAGGCGGGGAGAGGAGCAATCTCTGCAATTATCAATTAATAGTCCTATTAGACATCAAGTCCATGTACTGTGCAAGTGTACCCTGCAACACCTAGCAAGGTGGGACAAACCCTTTGACCTTATTCTATGGAATCAAACAGGTTTCTTCCCAGACCAGTGGAGGTTCTCAAATCATTCTGCCCTTTAAACCTGTATGAGATCCACCTTTGTCTAAAAGCACACCTTACAAATGTTTTGTTGATTTTAAGGTATCTTTCGACAGGGTCTGACATAATTTAATATGACAGAAATTAACTTATGTGGGATTCCAGCCAAAATCCTAGGAGAAATTCACCTCCTGAACTCCAACACATGGCTCAGTATAAAGTTGGGAGACTGCACCATACTCTCAAGGAAGATATATATAGCAAAGGGCCTGAAACAGGGGTGTGCCCTCAACCCGTTGCTGTTCAATTTCTACATCTCAGACTTATTACATGCTTTAAACTCCTTAAATCCTCACCCTCCAAAATGTATTGATTTACATATGTTGCACATCCTGTATGCTGATGATTTGCTACTACTGAGTCTGACACCAGTAGAAATGCAGTGACTGTCAAATCGTTTTTTTTCTATGTTCAACTGACCAAATTAGAAGTGAACTTTACCGATCTGCGCGAGCCGACGACCAAGATGGCCGCCTGATAACGGAGCTCCGCGCCTCATCGGACAAATCTTTACCGCCGGAGCCGTTTTTTTTCTTCTTTTTAATGATGTTCCTCTGAAAACAACCATGGGATGTTTTGGTGAGCATTTTCATCTTTTTTTGGGCTGCCTAGCATATTTCCTGACTCTTTAATTATGTTTTCTTATTTCTCCTCATGAATGCACACATTTTGACTAACTTTGCTCACCATGACATTATACTTTTTTTGAATATTTGACTTTCTTTTTTGCCCAAGCCTGTTTTTTTTGTTTTTTTGCCGTTTCGCTAACATATTTTTGGAGTTCCTGTGTCACTTGCTTCCTTATTGAAGGTTTTTTATCTTTATATGGGCAAACTGAAGAAAATAAAAGCTCTGTCGCATCAGTCCTCCTCAGCTGACAAACTTTGCACTTTTTTCAATTGGACACTTCTGCTGCAGCGTCTTCTTCTTCCATCTCAAAGATGTCTTCCTCATCTTCTTCTTCGCCTAAAGTTCCTCAGCATATTTCTGCACCACTCATAAGAGGGTCAAACAGGACCCACCTTCACCAGTAAAATCTCACTCGCCGATCTCTCTTGAACTTGTGCTTGACGAAATATGTGCAGTGCGTCCTTTTATTCGTAGTACAAGGACTTTATTCGACTTTCAACAAGTCATAAAAGTAACAATAATTTACATTTTGATAAACAATAAATAAAATACAATAAGATAAGCTAAAATCTTAGAGATTAAAAAATAATAAATAATCTAAAATAGTTCAAGTTATGTTGGTAGCCCCCATGCACTTTCTTGTGCTTAATACAGAGCATAAAAAATTGGCCAAGGTTCTGCACATCTCGATAGATGATAATAGCTGAAGGCAAGTGTACGCGGTGCGGCACTGAGGGAGATTGATTAGCCTTAGGAGAGGGGCTACTAGACGCTTTCTTTGCTTAGCGTAGAATTTGCAAAATAAAACCACATGGAATGTGGTTTGTTGTGCCTTTGCGTCGCATGGGCAGGCCTTCAGGGTGGTGCTCCAATCATTCATGGTTGGGAAGGTCACCAAACAATGGAATATATCCAGCCTCATTCTAGTGAGCACAAAACGATGGCGAGGATTTATCACGTTCATCAGATAAGGCTGAATAGCCTCCGTTGACAAGATTATTTGATTGTGACTGACGGTGGACTTTTTTGATTCAACCTCCCATCGTAGATCTTCTAGATATTTTAGTGCCATAGCACTCAGGTCTTTCCTAGAGATTGTTTCCAGGAGAGCTGGATTTGTGTAATAAGCTTTGTTGCCCATGTTTTCAAAGAAAGTCATGATGAATTTTAGCCATGGCACCCTTGTTGCGTATGTAGACTCCATGCAGTCGGTCAAAATGGCCTTATTTAGTTCAGTGTGTTCCGAGGTCCAAATTTTGTGCCATAGCAGTAAGGGTTGGATCTTTATCAGGTCGGTGATAAAGGGGGATCCTAGTTCTGAATGAATTATGTATGATGATGTGCCTTTTGGTACCATCAATATATATCTTAAAAAGTCGTTTTCAGCCGTCTGTAGCAGATTACAGTCTGTGTATCCCCAGATACCAGACCCATACGTGACTGCTGGGATGCACTTAGCTTTGTAAATTTTTATCATGTTTGGCGGGGTAATCCCCCCTATTCTTTTAGAGAAAAACCTTAAGGCCATCGTTGTTTTAATATGCTGGGATTTTTTTATCTTCCTACAGTTAACCCAGGAGCCCTGATTGTCGAACATTATGCCCAGGTAGGAAAAGGTGCTTGCGGTTTCTACTCTCCCTTCCGCGGTTGTAATATTGTAGGGTTTGCCGCGTTTCCCACCACAATTCATGATGAATGTTTTTGAATAATTGACAGTAAGACCCAATTGTGACATAAATGTAATACAAGTATTTAGTAGTTTTTGTAAGGCTAACGGGGTCCTGGCCATTAAAACTGCGTCATCTGCATAAAGTAAGACCGGGACAGGACGGTTGCCTATTTGGGGTAGATCTTTACAATTACTAACCAGCACAATTTCTAAGTTGTTTATATACAACGAGAACAGGAACGGGGCGAGGACGCAGCCCTGGCGCACGCCTCTAAATATGCCAAAAGGGCGGGTGCTCTCCCCCTTTAGGCCGTACCTCACTCTTGCTCTGCACCCTGAATACATGTCTCGTATAAACTGGATTATTGCTGGATCTACCCCCATGCTGGTTAAGATGTCCCATAACTTGTCATGTAGTACGCAGTCAAATGCTGAGGATAAGTCAATGAATGCCAGGTGCAAGTTGCCTTCTCTGATCTTAGTATACTTTCCTATAATGATACTTAGGTTCAGGCTTTGTTCCACTGTCCCAATGCCTTTCCTGAATCCGTATTGGACAGGAGACAAGACTCTCTTGTCTTCTGCCCAAATTTGCAATCTGTTCAGGATGATTCTCCCTGCTAGTTTGGCTGTTGAGTCCAGCAGGGAGATAGGTCTGTAGCAGGCTGGGTTAAGACGGTCACCTTTTTTATATATAGGAATTATATTGGAATCTCGCCAAGATGGTGGGGGACCTTGTGTGCAGATGGCCCTCAATGACTGCGTTAATAGGGGGCCCCATAGGTGGATATTGGCCTTATATACATCTATCGGGACGCCATCGGGGCCCGGGGCTTTTCCTGGTTTACTTAGAGATATGGCTTCCTCTATCTCCTTAAGGCTGAATTGAGGGGTTATTAACAGGCGAGTGCATTGCTGTGGGGCTTGCTCGTGTTCGTGTAATGTAGGGTTCTCCTTGCTGACTCGGGCATATGTTTTGGAAAAGTGTGCGATCCAGACTTCTTCGGAGATCGCTATTTCCATTCTGCGGGAATCTCTGTCCCCGAGCATAGGTGAGTTGATTGTTTTCCAGAAAAGAATATTATCTTTTGTACGGCTAGCTGTATGTAGAGTTTCCCACAGGGTTCTTTTCAAAGACAATTTCCTTCCCTTCATTGCTGCTTTATATTCTTGTCTGCACTTTCGTATCTCTGTTAGCGATCTTATTGGGGCTTTTAGCACCTTTTTCAGTTTCCTATGTGCTTGTGAGCAGTTATAATCAAACCATCCAGTAGCCCTTTTTTTTCCCAGGTTACCCCTTCTAGTAGTAAGGGCTTTCTTTATAGATTGCAGGATCGATATAAAAGCGTTCACACATCGTCCTGGATCTGTGTTCTCACTTAGACAATCTGCAAAAGCATGCTTCGAGTTACTTAATAGCTGCTTGAGGAAGAAGTCAGGGTCGATCTGTGACCATTTAAGGGAGTATCCGTTACACGACATTAACTCAGTATCGTCTAACAGGCTGATCTTGTCGTCTCTGTCAGCTGTTACGGAGGTTATTAGAAGATTGAGGCTCTGGGGGTAGTGGTCACTGATTGCGATGTCATGCAAGGTATATTTCTTAAGGTAGTGTGAGAAGTGGGTTGACATTAAAATGTAATCGATCACAGTATTTGCTCCCCTTCCATTGTAAGTTGGATAGAACTTTGGTTCAGCAGTGTGTAATTCATTTGCAAAGGATAAATTATGAGTTTGTGTCAGTAAATTAAGTGCGTCTCCTTGGGTGTTATGAGCAAAGTGGAGAGTTGTACCAATGCCCTCAGGGTCCCAGCCACATACCTTATCTGAGGTTTCTTTGCAGGGGTGGACGTTAAAGCCACCTCCCCAGATCATGAGGATCTCACGACTGTTATTAGTATTAGCAATTTTTTTAAGGTCATTACCCATCTCCAGTAAGGTATTAGCAAACTCTCCTGCGGGTGCATTATTATAGAAATTAATGAGGACTAGGTGAGTCTTATTGTCCAAGTTGCCCTCTATCTTTTGGTAATATAGACTCGTAAATTTCATTTCTAAATTTAGTAGTCGTACCTTGTTAGAGATATATGTGCATAGGCCCCCTTTTGGTCTTCCATGCCTAGACGGGGCAGCTGAGGAGTGAAATGTTTTATAACCATTAATGTGAAGGGGGCTCGTCATCCAAGTCTCTTGGAGACATATACATGAATGTTTTTCTATAAAGTTCACCCAAGCCTCATTGTCTATTTTGTTATTTAAACCTGCGATGTTCCAGAATAGTAGGGCAATCTCTGCTTTCTGTTTGGGGATGTCTTGCTGGTCCACTGGTGTACCCAGAGGTACGATGTCACCTGGTGACTGGGGTAAATATCTGGGGGCACTATTTTGTATTGAGTGGCTATGGAGCGTGTTTACTATGGAGTCTGTTGTATGGGATGTAAGTTCTTTGCTTGGTGTCCGTCCTGGTTTATGTTCTATCTGGGGTAATTCGTCTGGAGCTTTCTGGTTCATACTGAGTCAATCGATATCTTCTAGAGTCCTAAGGGGGTGGAATCTGTTGCGCCCCGTTGGGAAATCTAATGTGTTAGAGGGCATTCTTGCTAGTTGTAGGCCTGTGAAGTTGTGTCCCTCTGGTTTTTGGTAGAAGAAACCTAGGGGTAGTAGTGAGATTCCTTGAGAAGTGACCTGTTTAGCCCCTAGATTACGGATAATTTTGTCCACTAAATTTGGTGACCCGAATGAGAGTACCACACAATCGCCTTCCAATACTTTCTTATTGTTACCTATCCATTTGATTCTCCTGACCATTTTTATGTTTTCAAAGAGAGGCCCTGCCATTTCTGGGCCCGTACGGACACTTATCCAATTGAGGGCCTTATTTCTCAGAGCTGTCCAAGATTCTGTCTGTTGGTCATTTAGGCAAGGAACATTGGCCAGAATTGCTACATAGGGGGTAGCCTCTGGAGGGAGATGTAGTAGATCACTTGGGCGGTAACATATGTTTGGGGGTTCAGTTCTGCTATGTGTGTTCCTCCCTGGGTCTACGTGAGGGTGAGAGGTCATTATCCTCGGTGTGCTGTTGTCTATTCTCTTGACTAGTCTAGGTTTTAAGTCTGGTTGGTCGGGCAGGGAAGCTTGAACTGTAGCGGTGGAGAATACGGACCTAAGGGTTGGATTCGAATTGGATACTTGCGGCTGCGTCGACGTATTTCTTAGGGGATCTACGTTCAAGTGGGTACCATTTACCCTATTTTGCAAGAAGGATTGGGTATTTGATCCCTGCGCTTGGTTTGGAAGTGATGTATTAGGATCCTTTAGTGCGTGATGTGTATCTGTTCGTTGTATGGCCTCTATTAGACCAAGTCCTGCCTCAAGTTTATTTTCCACTCCCTTTAAGCGCTCCAGCATGGAATCAAGAGTGAGTCCTATTGATGATTTCAGGGTGTTTACTAGGTCGTTAAGGTTTATAAGGAGTGATCTAGTCGTATCTCCTACATTATTTATAGGTTTCTTCCTAGTTGGTTTCTTAGGTAGTTTTGTGGCTGGGGTGACAATTGGGCCTTTCGCTGGGGGTTTCTTAGAAATCTTATCCTCCAGCCCCGCCTCTGGTTTCCTTGGTCGTTTGGCCACGGGGGAGGTATCATCCAGGGAGTGTATTAGGTTAGAGGTGTCTTTAATACATCCGTTGGTGTACCTTGATTCTATGTTCTCCTCGCCGTCTTTGCTTTGCTGTGAATTATTAGGTAGTTCTACAGAAACTAGTGGTTCGAGTGAATGATCTTTAGACCCCATCATTTTTTCTTCTACAGTGGCGATTTGTTTATCAATCATGCGTCCTTTTATTGAAGAAACTAATTCTCGGATACAAAATCTTGATTCTAAGTGGTCTCAAATAGAAGTGAGAGTCTCTGCTTTGGAAGAAAGAGTCAGCGACGTGCAGGATGAAACACATAAAATTATTAGTTTGGAGAAGGTGGCAACCTTGAAGACTCTTACGGAGGATTTGGAAAACAGAAATAGGCGCAATAATCTTCACCTTTATGGATTACCGGAGGGTCTTGAAGGGAGTGACCCAATTTCATTTTTCACCTCATTCTTTCCACAGTTGGTGGATCTACCATCTTCTACAGTATTAAACATTCAAAGAGCACACCGCATTGGTCATCGTTCTCCGCATTCCTCCACATCTAAACCAAGAGGCGTGATTATTTTCTTTCTTGAATTTACTGACTTATTGAGAAGTCTTAACGCAGCGAAAACCAAAAAACAAATTTCTTGGCAGGGAAGTAAAATCTTCATTTCACAGGATGTGTCCAAAGCTACAGCAGACAGGAGGAAAGAGGTTTTGGATCTTCGTCCATAGCTTCGTGACTTGGGAGCTCGTTTTGGATTATTCCATCTATGTTTGTTCAAAGTGCAATATCAAAACAAGACCACTTCATTTACCTCTCCTGCAGTTCTTGTGATTTTCTACGAATACACTCTACAAATTCTATGGAAACAGCTGGTCCTTCTACATGTTGACTATATATGTTTCTTAATTTATTATGCCCTTTCAATATTATTGCGATAGAATTGATGGTCCTTTATATGCAGTTTATACAGTATACTATATTGACGTGACTACAGACCCTTTTTTGTTAATGTATTGTTTTCATTCCACAGGTTCCTGGTGTTCTATAATCATTATTTGTGCTCATAACCTTTGTCCGTTGATGCGTTCCCTTCCCTTGCTGTGCCGTCTTCAGTCTGTGCTGTCACCACCCCTCCCCTATTGTTCATTCATCTCAGGTATGTTTTTGCAGTCGTCTTTATTTGACATGTACTGTCTCTTCTTTTTTTCTTGACTACTTCCCATCCTTTTTCCTGCTGTTTTCCATTTACTCTTCTCCCCTTTTGTTTTTTCTGTTTTCTTTTCCCTTATATGTATTTTCAGTTATTCATGGTACAAGGCCTTTCGTGTACATATATGGTTATGTGATGTAAATTCAGGGTTGTTTCTAGGAATGTCAAAGGTTTTATTAATCCAATCAAAAGGCAGAGAATTTTATCCCACTTATCTAAATATAATCCAGACTTGGCTCTTCTACAGGAGACCCATTTGACGGACTCTGAACCTATGAAACTTAAAAAAGGCTGGGTTGGCAATGTTTTTACTTCACCTTCGTCTACAAAGAAAAGTGGTGTATTTGTGCTTTGCCATAAAAAATGATCAGTTAATGTTATTTCACAAGACTCGGATTCTGATGGTAGGTGGCTCTTTGTGAGGCTTAGTATTAATGGGACTACAATGACTCTTGGTAATCTTTATGGTCCAAATAATTCAGATTATCTTTTCTGGCCCACTATCACTAAACAATGTTTGCATTATAATGATGATTTTCTTCTTATTGGAGGGGTTTGCAAACAAATTCTTGATCCCTTTATAGATAGGCAATCTGTAATTACATTTTCTCCCTATAAAATGCATAAACAATTTAAGGCATTTTTCTCACAATGTAATTTAATTGACTCATGGAGAACTTGCAATCCTGATAATAGGGATTTTTCGTTTTATTCTCCACCACATGGCTCCCTATCTAGACTTGACCATATTTTTGTTTCTAAATCATTATCCCAAAATCTTATTAACTCCTCCATTGAACCTATGGTAATATCTGATCATGCCCCAGTCATTACAGATTTTGACTTGCTCCCGGTGCATCCCAGGTCCAATAGGTGGTGATTTAATAATTCTTTATTACTTGACTCTAAATTTTCCACTTCCTTTGTTGCCTTTGCCGATGAATTTTTTCAATTTAATGAAGATTCTCATGTTTCTCCCCAATTGTTATGGGATTCGTTTAAGGCTGTGGCTCGTGGTCATATAATAAATTTTGTCTCTAATAAAAAAAAATCTTTCAATGCCCAGCATCAAGCACTACTTCTCAAAATTAAACGCTTAGAACATCAGTACTATTCTTCCTCCTCCAATTTTAATATACAAGAACTTATTCAGGCAAAACTGCAATTTAACAAAATCTCAACGGATAATGCTTCCTCTTTTCTTCTACGTAGTAGTGCTCGTTATTATGGAGGTCGGAATAGAGCAGGGAAGCTTCTGGCTAATTATTTAAAAGTTCGAAAGCAACGCCATTATGTGAAGTCTATAGTTTCAGATACTGGTGAGACCCTTTTTAAGGATGAAGATATTTTAGCTGAATTTATTAATTATTACCAGACACTTTATACTCCTGAGTCAGTCCCAACCCCCTTACAGACTGATGATTATTTAAAGAATATTCCAAACCCTAAAAAGACACTGAATGATGCTACTTCACTTGAAGTAGATATTACTTCGTTAGAAATTTTTAAAGCTCTTCAATCTCTAAAAAAAGGGAAAACCCCTGGTCCGGATGGATTTACAGTGGAATTCTTTTTACATTTTTCTGACCTGCTACTTCCTAAAGTTTTTCAACTTTTCCAATTCTTCATAGATTCTGGTTTTACAAGGGGCACACTTCAGGAAGCTTCGATTTGCCTAATTCCAAAGGACGATAAGGATCATACTTTTTGTAAAAATTTTAGACCAATCTCTCTTCTTAATAAAGATTATAAAATCTTTGCTAAATTATTAGCCCTATGTCTTGATACCCTTTTACCTGCAATGATAAGTAAGGAACAAACGGGTTTTGTCAAAGGTAGACTTGCTTCTGACAATTCTAGAACATTCTTTAATGTACTCAGCAAGGCTCCCGCTCTGTCGTATTCTCTAGTGGCAATTTCCATAGATACTGAGAAGGCATTTGACCGGTTAGATAGGTCTTTTCTATTAAAAGCTTTAGCCTGGCATGGTTTAGGGCCTCATTTCATTTAATTTATCTCTTTGCTTTATCAATCTCCAATGGCATTGATATCGGCAAATAGGAAATTGTCTAGATATTTTGTATTACGCCGAGGTGTACGTCAAGGGTGTCCACTCTCTCCACTCCTATTTATTCTAGCTCTCGAGCCCTTTCTATCCAATATTAGAAATAACATAAAAATTGAAGGTTTCCAGTATGGCGAGAAACATTTAAAATTAACAGCATATGCAGATGATATACTTTTATATATTTCAAACGCTGAGCTCTCGATTCCATCTCTACTTTGGGAAATTGAGGGTTTTTCCTTGATTTCAGGTTATAAGATAAATTCGGATAAAACTGAAATCCTCCCTTTAACAAAATTTTGTTTTAAAGCATTGTTTGATTTCACTGGTTTTCAGTGGAATTCTTCCAAGATTAAATATTTAGGTATTTGGTTCACTTCATCCATTAAAAAGTCCATTTAAGTAAATATTTCAGAGGCTTTAGAGAAAGTTGATAGATCGATTCTGGCTTGGAATCCCTTATTTTTACCTTGGTGGGGTTGTCTTGATTCCATTAAAATGATGATTTCTCCTAACATATTATATATGCTATCCATGAATCCGCTTCCTTTACCTGGTACCTTTTTTACACAATTGGACTCCAAATTGTCTAAATTCCTCTGTAACAATAAGAAATCTAGATTTTCTCTTAGTCACCTTCGCCATTCTAAACAGGAGGGAGGAGTAAATTTTTCTGATTTTAAATTGTATCACAAATCCTTTTGTCTGCGCCAAGCTTCTAGGTGGGTCTCCCTGTTAGACTCAAGGTTTACTCCATTATGGTTGGATATTGAGTGTTCTTTTCTTTTACCTTTTTCCCCTAGTGAGGTGGTATCATTTTCCTATAATATTTCACTTATCTCCTCTCTGCTTCTTAAACATACTTGCTCTCTTCTGCGTTCTCACTATTTACCTCCTTCGCTTTCTCATTCCTCTTTTCTGAATTCCCCTATTTGGCATAATTGTCTTATCACTATTAATAAAAAAAAACTTATTTTGGAAATCCTGGCGACAGAGAAATATAATTTGGGTCAAGGATTTATTCTCCAATAATATTCCACTTTCTTTTTCACAATTCCAACTTCTATTTCATTGTCCCAATTCATTTATGCCTAAATATCTTCTTCTTATTAATATTATTCTTGATGTACTTTTTTCCTTGCCTTCCCCTTCTTCTTCTTCTTTGGAAATACCCTTTTTTTTGTCCTCCTTTCTTATCTCATATCCTAAGGCATCAAATATCTATAAACTTTTTCAGTCTCCTGTTTTGACGCGTCCTAAATCTAAAATTTAATCTCAATGGGAATTGGATTTGGGATGTACCTGGACTGTTTCCTTTTGGAAAAGGGTGTGGCATCGATCTTATAAAATATCCAGATCAGCTTCTACCACACAATCACTTTTCTTTCTTTATCACAGACTTTATTTTACCCCTTCTACTATAGCAAAATTTTCTGTAACCTCCACTCCAAGTTGCTGGGCCTGCAATAGCCCAAAGGGAGATCTTATGCATATCCTTTTTGAATGTCCTCCTACTGTCTCTTTTTGGAGAAAAGTTTGGTGTCAGCTTACCTGCATTTTTCATTTGCAATCCCAATTATCTCCGCTGGTGCTTTTTTTTAGGTAGTCTCTCTGCTGACATTGTTTCAGATGATGATAATTTAAAATTGTTGGATCTCATGTTAGCTTTGGCCTTTCAACAAGTTACTCTCAATTGGAAAAATTCATCCAATATTTCCTATAAAGCTTTGTGGAATAATGTTTGTCACTACCATAGATTAGATATTGCTTTTACCTCTTTATGCTGCCCTTCCATAAATAGAGATTTGTACTGGTTACCTTTGGCTAATTATCTTAATGCTGTTGCTTGTAATTCTACTAATTGTACATTATCTGAGAATTTTAAGCCACCATTAATTATTTATTTTCTCTGTTCTTGAGTGAATTTTAACTTAGCTTAAATTTATGCTTTTTTGAATATTACTTTCTTATATTTAACTGTTGAAGTTCCTATGCATTTTTCACATTGTAAATGGTCTAATCCCGTTTTCCTTGTTTCCTCCCTTTTTTTTATACTTTAAAATGTTAAACAGCTTTTACAACTCGTTTTAAAATTATATCCTTATCATTATGATAGATATCTTGTATTGTTAGAATACTGTATAACCCATATGTATTTTGATTTTAATAAAGCTGATTTACCTTAAAAAAAAAAAAGAAGTGAACCTTACCAAAACTAAAGAGGTGAAATTCACCAGGAAAATTAGAACCCTGGATGCTTGGACTATTGGCAGTTCCCACCTTCTGTATACTTTGCAATAAAGTGTCTTGTAGTTGTGGTTGACTCTAGAGGCTCTTTTACCCCGCACAAGAATGACATGAAATTAAAGGCCACCTCCCTAACATTAGGTTTTTGGCAACTTGCAAAAACTCTGCATGATCCCTTTCTTTGACCTTTACAGTACGTGATGGTAGCTGAACTCCTGCCCACCATAGCATACAGGTCTGAAATCTTTAGATGGATTAACCGCCAAGAACTGTCGCTCAACTTTTAAACTGCGTAATCATATTTTGCAGGCTCTGCTGCGCCTCGACTTTGGACTTGTGGAACATAGTTGGGCTATAAAAAACACCTCTATGGACATGTGCTACTCCTTTCACTAGGCTGAAAACAACACTGTGTCAACCCGGGTCTGTTAGGAAATAAATACCTCTAATTCAAAGGCAGGGCTAAATGACTGTCTAAAAGAAGCAATTCACTTCCTCCATGGAGGAAGCATTGGAATCTACAGATCTTGTCTAAATAATTTAAGAGACATATTAATCGAATCACCAGGTTACTTTCGTTATAGGAGTATAAAGTTACCCTGGCAAAGAAAACATACACCTGGGAAGTCATTATTTCTTATAACGTTTTGAAGCCTCAGCCTCTTTTGATCAAGGATATCAATTTCAATTGAAGTAAGCATTTATGTGCTAGTGCCTTGGCGCTCAACCAACCCTGGAATAGATTCCTTTGTGGAATGGGAATGGAGACGATTTACAACTTATTGGTCTGCCCAGAGTTACTTGCTGAAAGAAGAAAATTACTTAGGAGCCCCTTCATTCAATCCAGAGTAAGTGCCTGAAAACAAGCACTTATACAAGGCCTCATTCCCAAACACAAATGCTTGAAAATAAGGGTTGTTAAATTTGTACAGTTACTTATGGCAAAAGTAAAGGTCCACACCAGCGAGTGCAGGATAAACATTATTTATGAAAAACACACAATAAAATTAAGTAGTTAGAACATTGGAACCAGCCACACATTTAACATACGTAATACCAAAGACTTTGGCGGTCATTCTGACCGCGGCGGGCGGTGGTCGCCGGCCGCCATGCGGTCACCGCCGAATGACCGCCCTGCGGTCAAAAGACCGCGGTGGCCATTCCAACTTTCCCACTGGGCCGGCGGGCGCCCTCCAAAAGAGCGCCCGCCGGCCCAGTGGGAAAGCCCCTGCAACAATGAAGCCGACGGAGTTGCAGGGGTGCGACGGGTGCAGTGGCACCCGTCGCGATTTTCACTGTCTGCTAAGCAGACAGTGAAAATCTTTGTGGGGCCCTGTTAGGGGGCCCCTGCACTGCCCATGCCAGTGGCATGGGTAGTGCAGGGGCCCCCAGGGGCCCCACAACACCCGTTCCCGCCAGCCTGGTTCTGGCGGTGAAAACCGCCAGAAACAGGCTGGCGGGAAGGGGGTCGGAATCCCCAGGGCGGCGCTGCAAGCAGCGCCGCCATGGAGGATTCCCTGGGCCAGGGGAAAACCAGCAGGAAACCACTGGTTCCCCTTTTCTGACCGCGGCTTTACCGCCGCAGTCAGAATAGCCCAGGAAGCACCGCCAGCCTGTTGGCGGTGCTTCCGCTGCCCTCCGCCCTGGCGGTTGAATGAGGGCCTTTGTTACCTTTTGACTTGACGTGAAAAACTCTTGACTTCTACATATTCATTGTTTTACTATGATGCTTTTATTTCAATGGTTTTAATGTGCCTTTATGTGCAATGATTTTAATTAACTATGCACTTTAATAATAAATCTGAATAGCGATCCGAGGTTGAAGAAATAGCTTAAATTTGCATGGCAAAATAACCCACCAAGAGACCACATAGAAGACACTCTAAATGAAACACCATAAGTTCTTCAGACGTACCAAGGGTGCAGAAGATACCGAGTCTGAAATTATTTTGCAAACATGTCTGGAATAATGGGTTTACCTTGCTGGGACTATGGTGGGTGAGCTAGGTGCCACCATTTTGGGCAGCCTGTGTGTTTCAATTATTTTATTCTACTTTCAAAGGACATTTTCTAGGATTACTGATAGAAGAAGTCCATGCCATTTTTGTTCATTGTTTTTTTTTTTTTTCAGATATATTTGTTCGTGCTTGTGGCTGATGGCAATGCTCAGTTGTTGTTTTTGACTTGTTTATTCAAATTTTACCGCCGTCAGACCTCCCATACGGATCTCATGGGCCCTGGAGGGACACAAGTAATTATTTAACTAAGGTATTCTATTTTTGTCTGGGCCCTTCAAGGACACTAGCAATTATATAACTTAGTTACTCTATTTTTGTCTAGGTCCTGGAGGTACACCAGCAATTTTTAACTAAATATTCTATTTTTGCTTGGGCCCTGGAGGGACACCAGGAATTGTTTAATGTGTTTATTTGATTTTTGCCTGTCCCATTTGCCCCATAGGGATCCTATGGTTCCTGGAGAGGCACCAGCAAATATTTAATTAATGTGTTTAAGTTTTGTTTGAACTCTGCCCTCCACAGCGGTCCCCTAGGCCCTTGAGAGACAGCATCAAATATTTAATGTATTTATTGTATTTTTGTCTGGCCCCCAAATGAACACCAGCAATTATTTAATTTATTTGCTAAATTTTTGCCTTTTCCCCCACTTCTGTTAGGAGCCACACCAACAACCATTTAATTGATTTAATCAATTTTTGCCGCACCCCCTACGTCTCATATGGGTCCCTTAGACTCTGTAGGGAGACCAATTTAGATACTCCTGTGTAACGTCTGGAGAAAATACTTGGTGTATGCATAGGTTCACAATATTAAGCATTTGTGATGATGATGATTTGTATTACATTAGTTAGAATGCCAAAGTTTCACTGCCTTCATTCCTTTCTTTCGGTTGCCTGAGGGTGAGCAATACATCACACCAGAGTCCTCTGCTAAATGCTTCTTCTTGGCTAAGTGCCAACTGCTGGTGCTACGAAAATGGTCCCAAAAAATGAGGCTCCTGTTAAGACAGTGGCTACAGAGGAAAAGAAGGAGTCTGTTGTCATTTCCACCATTGCCATCACACCCTCACACTTTTCTAGAAATGTGACAAACTTGCTAGAACCTCCTCTGGACAGAAAGAGGCTGATAGAAAGATCACCTCTGAATCAGTGGTACTACCACCACCAAAACCAAAGCTCATGTCTCTCAGTGCTTCAATGACTGCAGTCATTGAGACTAGCTTTGAGTTTCAAATTGATTTGTACCAGCAGCAAACCAAATCTTCACAAGAAAGTCAACAGCAAGAGTCACAGCTTACACCACTTGTTCATCTGGAAGTAGAAGTGAAGCTGGAAGCTGAGTTTTCTGCAGAGCTGGATGATGTTGTAACTCCTTTTTTTTGTTTTATCCTTTTCCCATACTTCCCCCTAGAGGCAGCAGGTGAATTAAAATAGATTTCACTGTGTTCAGTCCCTGTCTTAGGTGGGATTGGACGTCCAGAATTGTTCCTGTAATTGGAACCAGGTGAGTGTGTGACACACCAACACCACCTGCTTTTATCTTTTCAAGAAGACCCCCAAAACAACAGCAACCACCACCACCTCCTCCACAGTTGCAGCCTGCCTTATAAAAAGGCCAACACAACTGCCTAGCTCCACCTCAACATGTTCTTTAGGATTTGGCACAATAAAAAGTTATCCTTCCCAGTTTGAGAAGGTTTTACAATCAGGCCACATGATCAAAATGTTGAGTTTGCCACAAACATGTTTGTTGTGGTAAGACAGGTTGATATTATGGTACTGGATGTATGGCCAGAGGTGTGTCCCTTGCTCTTGTGGGTTGCTTGTGTTGCAGTTGATGGAGGTCCTAGCCTTGCAGTTTGATCTTGACTATTCTTACTGGAGCAGGGTCAAGACTGGTTTGCAAATGGCTGGGTCCAAATTGAGGTGACATGGTTGGCAAAAGAATGGTGGTTGGGAATGCTGCTCCGAGTGGTTGCCTGAGCTAGGAAAAACTACAAGCATTGCTCCAATACCCTTTTGTGCATTTGATGTACAGAGGCCAATTGACCCATCTGAAAAAACAGAATGTAATTGGGTGGGAAGAACACCTGAAACACAGAGCTGCTACTGGTGAGGGAGGAAAAGAAGTTGAACTGAGAAAAGGAGGTTCTGGTGAGTGAGAAGATGTTAGCATCATGACAAACATCCCTGTGACTGTCACTTGTCATATTCAGTCATCACCTCAAAAAGACACTGGGATCAGAGGGATATAGGTGGTCATTATGGCCTTGGTGGTCAGGTGACCACCACACCAGTGATGGCAGTAGTACCGTTGCCAGGTTAGCGGTAATGACTGTCAAATAATGACCATGGCGGTGATCCCTCCCATAGACAGCCAATGTACCCCACCAACCGCTGGCGCGGTACAACCACGGAACACTTCGGTAGCCACCTACAGGCAGGTGGATGGCAAGGATCTGCCCACCATATTATGACATGGCACACCCCCAGGATTTCCGGGGCGGCAGCAACACCACCAAAAGCCTGGCAGAAACACTTCATATAAAAGGATACACTCACCTCCAGGGACACAGAGGAGTCCGCGGCAGTCACAGAACCTGAACTGCAAGTCTTTCTGATGTTGTACCACACCATGGCCGCCCTGGAGCACCAACGCTGATGAAGACAACAACGGTGAGTACATCTGCCTAGCACACAAGGGAGAGAGGGGAGAGTGGCACACACACGCAAAACTCACACCATACACACACACCACACACCAAGAACCCGCTGCAGAGTAAATTGATGGTAACAGTACCCAGGAGCAAAGAAAGCCAGGACAAGTACCTCAGTTCCAACCACTGTAATCATGTTGGATGAAAATCCCAAATCCAAAAATATACATAATTGGATATTTACATGCAGGCCCAAAGGCCAGTTCAAAGTATCTAATGCCCATAGGGCAAAGTCCAAGCCCCAACTTGACTCCTGACAACATCGGGACTCCACTGTTCAGGGGCATCATGTTGGAAATGGGCAGGCACCTCAGGGGGTACAGGGGTGGGTAGGTTTGGGCTCCTCATAGGGAGGGGGCTCCTGGTCCACTGGTTTGGTGGGGACTCCTTGCCAACTGGTTCTGGAGGGGGCACCTTGCCCATTGGTTCTGGAGGGGGCTCCTTGCCCACTGGTTCTGGAGGGGGCACCTTGCCCACTGGTTCTGAAGCAGTCACCTTGCCCACAGGTTCTGGAGGGGAATCCTTGCCCACTGTTTTTTGAGGGGGATACTTGCCTACTGAAGATGGAGGGGGCACCTTGTCCACTGGTTATGGAGGGGGCTTCTTGCCCTCTGGAGATGGAGAGGAATCTTTGCCCTCTGGTGATGGAGGGGGCACCTTGCCCACTGGTTCTGGAGATGGATCCTTGCCCACTGGTGATAGAGGGGGCACCTTGCCCACTGGTGATGGAGGGCGCACCTTGCCCACTGGTTCTGGAGGAGGATCCTTGCCCACTGGAGATGGAAGTAGATCCTTGTCCACTGGTTATGGATGGGGATCGTTGCTCACTGTTTCTGGAGGGCACACCTTGCCCACTGGAGATGGAAGGGGCACCTTGCCCACTGGATATGGAGGGGGCACCTTTCCCACTGGAGATGGAGGGGGCACCTTGCCCACTGGTTCTGGAGGGGGATCTTTGCCTACTGGAGATGGAGGGGATCCTTGCCCACTGGTTCTAGAGGGGGCACCTTGCCCACTGGAGATGGAGGGTGCACCTTGCCCACTGGTTATGAACGGGGCTCTTTGCCCTCTGGAGATGGACAGGGCTCCTTGCCCTCTGGTGATGAAGGGAGCTCCTTGACCTCTGGTGATGGAGGGTGCTCTTGCCCTCTGCTTCTGGAGGGGGCTCCTTGCCCACTGGTTCTGAAGGGGACACCTTGCCCACTGGTAATGGAGGGGGCACCTTGCCCGCTGGTTCTGGAGGGGGCTCCTTGTCCTCTGGAGACGGAGCAGGCACCTTGCCCTCTGGTGATGGAGGGGGCTCCTTGCCCACTGGTTCTGGAGGGGGCACCTTGGCCTCTGGTTCTTGAGGGGCTCCTTGGCCTTAGTTTTGGGAAGGGCCTCCTTGGCCTTAGTTTTGGGAGGGGCCACCTCAGCTTTAGTTTTGAAACTTGGCCTCCTTGGCCTTAGTTTTAGGGGGGGCTCCTGGGAGGGGGTCCGTGGCCTTAGTTTTGGGAGGGGCCTCCATGGCCTTAATTTGGGGAAGGGTCTCCTTGGCCTTTGTCTTGGGAGAGGTCCCCTTGGCCTTTGTTGTGTGAGGGGTCTCCTTGATCTTTGGTTTTGGAGGTGGCTCCATGGATTTGGTAGTTTGTTTTGGGATGGGGTGAACCTTTAGCCCTCTATTTTTGGGGGGAGAGGTGTCCTTGTGGCGGGGGGGGCATCACACTCATGTGCCCCTTAGTGGCAGCTGAAGACTTTTGGAGTGAAACAGTGTAATACTGGGTGTTTGAGGTACTGGGCTAAGGGAGTGGGACTTTCCTCTTATGGGCACGACGGGGGGAGGGAAAAGGTCAAGGCGGGCAAGAAAAAGCTTCTTAGGGCCAATGGGGCAGAATGTGGGAGGGGGATAGGAATGGAGGTAGAGGTAGTGGTTGTAGGAGGAGGAGGTGGGTTAGATTGGGTGCAGGTGCATGGACAGTGTGTGAAGTGGATGGCTGATGGGGGTCTGAATACGAGCATTTGTGAGTCTTTGGAGGGGCAGACAGGGTGAGGGAGGGCAAACAGGATATATGGATGGGTGTAGTGGTGGTGTCTGCAAGTGAGGTGGATGTGCTGCATGAGGTGGTGATGGTGGTGGTGCATGTGGTGTGTGGGATGCATGTGTGCGGGTCTGCTGTTGTGGTGACCGTGGGCAAGGCTGTGCAGGTGGCAGGTTCAGGGACTGTTGATGCAGTGCATGCAGGTGTGAGTGCGGATGTGACTGTCAGGGAGGAGGAGAAGAGGGACAGTGGAGGCAGTGGATGATGTTGTGTGTGCATTTGTGTGTTGGCTGTGTAAGTGCTTGTGGATTGAAATGTGCTGCCTGTGTTTGTGCGAGTTTTGCGTGATGTTTCTGTGCACGCTTGTCTGAATGTGTGCATGGAATGGGTTAGGGTGAGGAGACTGGGATAGGGAAATGGTAGTTGGAGGGGGGACACAAGAAACAGGGACACTGGCTGCCATCAGTGAAGAGGCCAGAGCCTGAAACGATCTCTCTAGGGCCGCCACGCCACCGTGAATGCCCTCCAGGAAGGCATTGCATTGCTTCATCTGGGATGCCAGCCCCTAGATGGCATTCACTATGGTTGACTGCCCTACGGAGATGGATCTCAGGAGGTCAATAGCCTCCTCACTGAGGGCAGCAAGGCTGACTGGGGCAGGGTCTGAGGTGCCTGGGGTGAAGGAGATGCCCACCCTCCTGGGTGAGCGGGCACAGGCAACTTACTGGGGGAATACTGGGTGGGCGGTGCTGGTATGGGGGTGGTGGAACCTGTAGCTGGGGCGGTCCCAGTCGGGTCCGCCACCACAAAAGAGCTCCCATCCGAGGAGGAATCAGAGTCAGAGGTATCAGCTCCTGTCCCCGCTGTGGTTCTCCCCTCGCCCTCCATCCCACTGGTACCCTCGGCGTCGGTGGACTCTGCCTACTGGGTCCCGTGGGCTGCAGCTCCCTCACTCGCCGATGCCCCTGCTCCTTCATCAGAAGATGCTAATGCACACATGGACAGTATGACAAATGGAGAGGGGGGAAAGAAAGGGAGAACAGGGTCAATGACAACACCAACTGCACAGATGGCATACACATCACTGTCACACACTGAGACCGAGAATGGGCAGTATGGACCACACTGGCATACCATTGGCTAAGTACCACAGCAGGTAGAAGCCAAACACTGCCATCGGCACACCAACTAGGACGAACTAAGCCCTGTCTGCCATGGAAAGTCAGCTACCTAGCTGTCAAAACATGCATTTCACCCAATTAACTTAATCTGGACAACACAGCAATGTCTAAAATGGCATATTGGGGCATCCACCGACTAGTACCTTGTACCCAAATCCCATGCCAGGCCTCAGATATGGTTGTAAAACACACTGTACTCACCCGATGTGGCTTCTGTAGGACCCCATTGACGAGCATCTCAAACTCCTCCAACGTGAAGGCTGGGGCTCTTTTCCCTTTTGCACATGCCAGGGCAGGTTCCAGACACAGGTCACAGCAGCACAAGCAGTGGTGATTGTGTTCAGTGGAAACTTAGGAATCAAGTGAAGTGATAGAAAGAAAATGGCAGTCACATCCACAGCGGTGAACACCGTCTCCGCCGGTGTTGATCATCCTTGGTTCCCATCCTCCATAGAGGGCCATGTTAGCCAATGAGGAATTACACGGCAGTGCAGACCGTCTCCTGCATTGACGCGAACGCCGGCGGAGTGAGGTCACTTCCACCTGTCCCTGCATACAGGACAGGCATTTGCCATTTTCTAATGCTAGTGCACATGAACAGATTTAAAAGTGTGTCAATGCAGTTGAATGTACACACCTAGACAATGCCAGTGTCCAACATAGTGGAGTCAGTCCTTTGTACACTGCTGTAGTGTGTTCATGGTTCCTGTTGTCACTCCCTTCTTACTTTTGGGTCCCTTAGGTACCAACCACTGCGGAGGAATAGGAGGAGGAGGAGGCAAGCACCTGTGCACAGACCCCTTGTGGACTTGGCTACACTGAATGACAGGCACATAATACTCACCTATCGTCTGGACAGGGCCACAGTCACAGAGCTGTGTATACAATTGGAGTCTGATCTGCTACCTGCTACCCGTTGCTCCACAGTAATACCCCCTCTTGTGCAGGTACTCTCAGTGCCCCATTTCCTGGCAACTGGCTCTTTCCAGGTGACAGTGGGCTTGGCTGCAGGAATGTCACAGCCAATGTTCTCTATTGTTCTTGCAAGGGTTTTGGCAGCCTTGCTCAAGCACATGTGCAGCTACATCGCATTTCTCCAGGTAGATGATCACCCACTGTGAAGGCTAGATTCTATGCAATGGGATACATTACACATGTTATTGGGGCCATTGATGGGACCCATATTGCCTTAGTCCCCGCCCCCGGGCTAATGAACAAGTGTACAGGAATAGGATGATTTTTCACTCACTCAGGTCAATATTTATACTTTTTTGTATTTTGTAAGTTTGCACAGTTTATGCGTCCAAAAGCGCCGCAAATGTGGCGCTAAAAAAGTATAAATATGGGCTTCAATGTGCAGATGGTGTGCCTTGCTGACCAGTACATCTCTCACGTCACTGCCAAGTATCCTGGGTAGGTGCAGGATGCCTTTGTCCTGAGGAATAGCAGCATCCTACAGCTAATGGTACAACTACAGAGGCATAGAGTGTGGCTTATAGGTGAGCCTGAGTCCCCACCCAATGTATGTCAGTGTTTTCCTTCAGAAGTCATACCCCATGCCATTGTGCAGGGCTAATATCCCTCACTTCTTGCAGGTGATTCCGGCTACCCAAACCTGTCCTGGCTCTCGACCCCTGTTAGGAACCTGAGAACAGGGACTGAGAATAGGTACAATGAGGCTCATGGACGTACCAGGAGGATTGCTGATAGGACCTTTGGTCTCCTGAAGGCCTAGCTCAGGTACCTCCATCTGACAGGTGGATCCCTAGGCTCCTCCCCTGAGAAGGTTGATGTTGTGTGCTGCATGTTGCACAACTTAACCCTCAGGTGCCATGTGCCATATCTGCAGGCGGAGGGGGTGACAATGCAGCTGTGGCAGCAGTGGACACTAAGGACAGTGAGGAGCAGGAAAGTGAGGAGGATGTGGACAACAGGACACATATGATCCATCAGTACTTCCAATGACACTGAGGTAAAACTGTTGAACTAAACATTTCTCAATTTCAGTGTTGTGCTGTGTGGCTGTAGCATAATGCCAGTCATCACCTTTGCATCCCACCTGACTGTCATCTATGCCTTCCCTTATTGCAAATGTTGCTGTGGTTACAACAGTGTAATGCTGTGATGTGTGCAGACTGCTGAGACACATTTGTAGGATGGATCAACATTTTACTGGACATTTACACAGGATCATGCAGTTCATTACAGTTCAATACATTGTACATTACCTTCAGATAAAGCACTATTACTCAAGTTGTGTCCAAGGGTGTTTATTGAAAATGTGTATACAATGCAAAGTGGAATAGAGTGGGTTGATGGTTGGGAATAGTCCAGTGTAGTGGGCCAGTCTGTTTCTAGCACAGGTCCAGTGTCCAAGGGGCCATAGGAAGGGGAACAATGGCAGTTCAAAGTGGACAAGGTGACACAGTGGAACACACGGGGGCATTCAGAAGGGGCTTATTTCCTGGTGGTGGTTGGTCTTGACAACTGTCTCTGGTGTCTGTCTGGGTCAGAGGGACCATTTGCAGGATGGTTCACCTTCTGCAGGGGGAAGGCTGCTGGTGGACTGTAGAACCTGTGGCAGGGCCTCCTGTCCACTAGCTGCAGCAGATATGGAGTGCTGGTCAATACACTGGCTTGTGGAAGGGGCCCGATGAAGTGCTGTGTAGTCCCTCATGATGTTGGCCAAGTCACCCAGCACCCTGCAAAGTAGACCATGGTGGTGTCATGGCCTGAAATTCTTGCTTGATCTCCTGGTGGTGTTCCCTCTGTAGCTGCTGGGTCTCCTGCATGATGTTTATCACCTGACCCATCCTATTGTTGGCAAGCCACCAGGACATTAGTTGGTGCCTCCTGAGCAGTCGGTTGCCTGGGCCTGTCTTCCCTCTGGCGCACAACTGTCCTCCGACCATCCCTGACCCCTTGTGCCTGTGTCCCCTGAACAGTGTACACACTCCCACTAACCCCAAGACCCTCATGCCCATATTTATACTTTTTGACGCAAAACTGCGCCAACGCAGTTTTGCGTAAAAAAAAATAGCGCCGGCGTAGGGGGATATGGGGCTTGGGTGTCAAGAAATGGGGCAAGTCAGGTTGAGGCCATTTTTTCGCCTCAACCCGATTTGCGCCATTCTTTTTCACTCCCATCCCCCATAGAAATGACTCCTGTCTTAGCAAAGACAGGAGTCATGCCCCCTTGCCCAATGGCCATGCCCAGGGGACTTCTGTCCCCTGGGCATGTCATTGGGCATAGTGGCATGTAGGGGGGCACAAATCAGGCCCCCCTATGCCACAAAAAAATAAATAAAAAAACACTTACCTGAACTTACCTAAATGTCCCTGGGATGGGTCCCTCCAGCCTTGGGTGTCCTCCTGGGGTGGGCAAGGGTGACAGGGGGTGTCCCTGGGGGCATGGGAGGGCACCTCTGGGCTCCTTCAGAGCCCACAGGTCCCTTAACGACTGCCTTTTGCAGGCGCTAAAAAACGGCGCAAAAGCGGCCGTACGTCATTTTTTTTGACCCGCCCACTCCCGGGCGTGATTTTTGCCCGGGAGTATAAATCCGACGCACATGCCTCGGAGTCGATTTTTTAGACGGGAACGCCTACCTTGCATATAATTAACGCAAAGTAGGTGTCCACGCTAAAAAATGACGCTAACTCCATGGACTTTGGCACTAGACGCGTCTAACGCCAAAGTATAAATATGGAGTTAGTTTTGCGTCGAAATTGCGTAAAAAAAAACGACGCAATTCCGGCGCAAACGGAGTATAAATATGCCCCTTATTGTCTTGCCTGTGAGGTGTGGACTGGGGTCCCTGTACAGGTGAGCACACTACTGATTGGCGTGTCCTGGGAACAGAGGTGTGGGAACATTGGGCCGCTGAGTAGTGTTGGATTCTGAGGAGGGTACTATGTAGTGGACTAGATGTGGACTGGGGTAGCCAACTGACCCGCTGTAGGAAAGTACCATCTTGCCTGGCATGTTACCCCCATTTTTACTGTATGTATGTTTGTTTTTGCCTGTGTCACTGGGATCCTGCCAGCCAGAACCCCAGTGCTCATAAAGTGTGCCGTGTATGTGTTCCCTGTGTGGTGCCTAACTGTATCACTGAGGCTCTTCTATCCAGAACCTCAGTGTTTATGCTCTCTCTGCTTTTAAAATTGTCAATGCAGGCTAGTGACTAATTTTACCAATTCTGATTGAAACACTGGAACACCCTTATAATTCCCTAGTATATGGTACCTAGGTAACCAGGATATTGGGGTTCCAGGAGATCCCTATGGGCTGCAGCATTTCTTTTGCCACTCATAGGGAGCTCAGACAATTCTTACACAGGACTGCCACTGCAGACTGAGTGAAATAACGTCCACGTTATTTCACAGCCATTTTACACTGCATTGAGTAACTTATAAGTCACCTATATGTCTAACCCTCACTTAGTGAAGGCTAGGTGTAAAGTTACTTAGTGTGAGGGCACCCTGGCACTAGCCAAGGTACCCCCACATTGTTCAGGGCAAATTCCCCGGACTTTGTGAGTGCGGGGACACCATTACATGCGTGCACTACATATAGGTCAATACCTATATGTAGGGTCACTATGGTAACTCCGAACATGGCCATGTAACATGTCTAGGGTCATGGAATTGTCACCCCAATACCATTCTGGTATTGGGGGGACAATTCCATGCATCCCCGGGGCTCCAGCATAGAGCCCGGGTACTGCCAAACTAACTTTCTGTGGTTTTCTCTGCAGCTACCGCTGCTGCCAACCCTCAGACAGGTTTCTGCCCCGCTGGGGCCTGGGCAGCCCAGTCCCAGGAAGGCAGAACAAAGGATTTCCTCTGAGAGAGGGTGTTACACCCTCTCCCTTTGGAAATAGGTGTGAAGGGCCTGAGAGGAGTAGCCTCTCCTGGGCTCTGGAAATGCTTTGAAGGGCACAGATGGTGCCCTCCTTGCATAAGCCAGTCTACACCGGTTCAGGGATCCCCCCAGCCCTGCTCTGGCGTGAAACTGGACAAAGGAAAGGGGACTGACCAGCACCTCCCAGGGGAGGAGCCCAGAGCTCCTGCAGTGTGTCCCAGACCTCTGCCATCTTGGATGCAGAGGTGTCAGGGCACAATGGACACCTCTGAGTGGCCAGTGCCAGTAGGTGACGTCAGAGTTAGCCAATCCTCCTCTGAGGGTAGTTTAGGGCAACTGCAAAACCGCAAAAAAGTAGCAAGAAGACTACCAGCAACATCGTAGTACTTCATCCTGATGGCTTTCTCAACTGTTTCCTGGTGGTGCATGCTCTGAGGGCTGTCTGCCTTCACCCTGCACTAGAAGCCAAGAAGAAATCCCCTTGGGTCGACGGAATCTTCCCCCTGCCAATGCAGGCACCAAACGTCTGCATCACTGGTCCTCTGGGTCCCCTCTTATTTTGACGAGCGTGGTCCCTGGAGCACAGGAGCTAGATCCAAGTGTCCCTGACAGTCCAGTGGCCCTTCTGTCCAAATTTGGTGGAGGTAAGTCCTTGCCTCCCCACGCCAGACAGTAATCCTGTGTGCTGCATGAACTGCAGCTGCTAGGGCTTCTGTGCACTTTTGTAAGACTTCCTTCGTCAACAGCCTAGACCAGGTCCCCAGCACTCTGCCCTACATTGCCCAACTCGCTGAGTTGGACTCCGACTTCGTGGGACCCTCTTTTGTTGTGCTGAGTTGACCGTCATGCTCAGATCTTCTGAACACCTTTTCAGATGCTTCTGAGGGTGCTGCCTGCTTCTGCGTGGGTTCTCTGAATTTCATAGCGCCCCCTCTGTCTCCTGCTCCAAGGGGCGACCTTCTGGTCCTTCCAGGGCCCTGGCAGCACCAAAAATCTTCAACCATGACTCTTGCAGCTAGCAAGGCTTGTTTGCAATCTTTCTGCGTGGAACATCTTCTGACCAAAGGAGAAGTTCCTGGCACCTTCCGTTGTTGCAGAATCTTTGGTTTCTTCCACCCAGAGGCAGCCCTTTTGCACCTTCATCTGGGGTTTAATGGGCTTCTGCCCCCCCTCGACACTTGCCTGACTCTTGGACTTGGTCCCCTTCCTTCACAGGTCCTCAAGTCCAGGAATCCGTCTTCAGTGCTTTCAGAGTATATCCTCTGAGATACTTTTGGCATATTGTCACTAAAGTAAAGTACCTTTATTTTTAGTAACTTTGAGCCAGATGTAGCAAGCATTTTGCATGGTGCAAACTGCGAAAATCACAGTTTGCGCCATGCGAAAATTCCCATTGTGATGCACATTCACAATTTGCGAGTCGGTACCGAGGTGTCCCCTTCCTATTTGCGACTCACATCTCTATGCTAAATTGCTTTTGTGACTGCGAATGCGGTCGCAAAGCAATTCGCAGTTACCACCAGTGTCACACTGGTGGTAACCCATTCTTAAAAGGGAAGGGGTCCCCATGGGACCCCTTTCCCTTTGTGAATGTTGCTCAAATTTTTTCTTCAGAGCAGGCAAGTGGTCCAATGGACCACTGCCTACTCTGAAAAAATGAAACCAAATGGTTTCGGTATTTTTTTTTATTTAGCAACTCGTTTTCCTTTAAGGAAAACGGGCTGCAAAATAAATAAAAAAAACTGCTTTATTTAAAAAGCAGTCACAGACATGGAGGTCTGCTGTCTTCAGCAGGCCACCATCCCTGTGAGAGCAGGGACTTGCTATGTGGTCGCAAAATGTGACCCACCTCATTAATATTAATGAGGTGGGTCTTTGCGACCCCATAGCGAATCGCAGACGGTGTCTGAGACACCGTTCTGCATCCGATTTTGCAAATCGGAAATTGCGAGTCGCACCGAGGGGCAATTTCCGATTCGCAAAATCGGAACTACCTACATCTGGCCTTATGAGTATTGTGTTTTCTTATGATATAGTGCTAAGTGATATAAGTGGTATGGTAGGAGCTTTGCATATCTCCTAGTTCAGCCAAAGCTGCTCTGCTGTAGCTACCTCTATCAGCCTAAGCTGCTAGAACACCTCTAATCTACTAATAAGGCATAACTGGACCTGGCACAAGGTGTAAGTACCACAAGGTACCCACTATAAGCCAGGCCAGGCTTCTACATTGGTGGGATAAGTACTTGTAACTGCTTTACCACTTTGTCATTGGTGCTTTTCATAAGAAAAACATATACCAAATACTTCAGAATATACACATTGACCTAAACAGTTTAACTTTCCTTCTCTAAAACTTTCTAAAAAGTTTCTGAAAAGTTCCTGAAAACTTTTTTAAAGTTTTCAAAAGTTTTCACAAGTTTTTCTCTGTTCTTTCAAAAGTTCCAAATACTTTTTTTTCTCTCTCTGTCCTACACCTTTTCTATCATGTCTGCAGTAGAACTTACTCTCACAGTTGTCCAGGCAAAATATGGGAATCTAAACTTTAAAGGTTTGAGGGGTCTCTGCATTGAAAGAGGTTTAGCAATTGGAAAGAATCCTACAAAAGATCTTCTCCTCAGCCTTGTCCTAGAAAGTGACCAGAGCCAGTCTGGCCCATCCCAGGATCAGGAGGTAGAGGAGGGGGTACCCAGTCAGACTCAGAGGAGTCCCCTGAGGTTGCTGGGGAGGGTTCTTCCAAGGACCTGTCAGCTAGCAGGCCACCTAGTGACACTGGGTCACACATTAGTAGGGAACCTTTCACTCCTAAAGGCCAGGTTACTAGAGTCCAGCCAGTTAAGGACAGGTCTCTCTCTGCCAATTCCCACATTTCTTCTGTGTCTCACAATTTCCAAGCCTCCCACCCTGAGGATAACTTAATGGAAAGGGAACTCAGAAAGCTGAGGTTGGAAGAGGCAAGGCTGAAGCTTATACAGCAGCAGCTGGCCTTAGACAGGGAATCTCTAGATATGGAAAGGGAAAGGCAGAGGTTGGGGTTAGTTCCCCATGGTGGCAGCAGCAGTGTTTTTGATAATAATCATGTTAGAGAGCAAAATTCCAGAAACCTACATAAGACAGTCCCCCCTTACAAGGAGGAGGATGACATTAACAAGTCGTTTGCTGCACTTGAGAGGGCCTGTATGGTGCAGTTGGTCCCTCAAAGGCAGTGGGCTGCTATCTTGTGGCTATCTTTCACTGGTAAGGGTAGGGATAGGCTCCTTACTGTCAGAGAAAGTGATGCTAATAACTAAAAAGATTTGAAGGATGCACTCTTGGATGGATTTGGCTTAACCACTGAACAATACAGGATTAAGTTCAGAGACACCAGAAAAGAGTCCTCTCAAGGCTGGACAGACTTTGTAGACTGTTCAGTGAAGGCCTTGGAGGGTTGGTTACACGCCAGTAAGGTGACTGACTATGAAAGCCTGTATAATCTAATCCTGAGAGAGCATAATTTGAACAATTGTTTGTCTGATTTGTTACACCAGTACTTGGTAGACTCAGATCTGACCTCTCCCCAAGAATTGGGAAAGAAGGCAGACAAATGAGTCAGAACAAGAGTGAACAGAAAAGTTTATACAGGGGGTGACAAGAATGGCAAGAAGAAGGATGGTATGTCTTCTGACAAGGGTGGGGACAAAGATAAAAAACATTCTGAGTCTTCATCAGGCCCACAAAAATCCTCTGGGGGTGGTGGGTCCAAATCCTCTTCTCACAATCAGAAAAAGCCTTGGTGTTATTTATATGAAGTAAAAGGCCATTGGGCAAGTGATGCCACTTGTTCAAAGAAAACCACCAAACCTCCCACCACCACAATCACAACTGCATATTCTAGTTCCCCTAGTAATAGCAGTGGTGGTGGGAAATATACTACAAATAGCCAATCCAAGGGTGTAGCTGGGCTCACTATTGGCAGTGTAGTTGGGGTTGGTCTTGTTAGGGAGACCACAGAGGCTGTTTTAGTCTCTGATGGTGGCATTGACTTTGCCACCTTGGTTGCTTGTCCCCTTAATATGGGTAAGTACAAGCAACTACCTCTAATCAACAGTGTTGAGGTTGAGGCCTACAGGGACACAGGAGCCAGTGTAACTATGGTTATAGAGAAACTGGTTCACCCTGATCAACACCTACTTGGTCAGCAGTACCAAGTGACTGATGCTCACAATAACAGACTTAGCCACCACATGGCTGTTGTGAATCTCAAATGGGGGTGTTACTGGTCCAAAGAAAGTTGTGGTAGCCACTGAATTACCCGTAGATTGCTTACTAGGCAATGATTTGGAAACATCAGTTTGGGCTGAAGTGGAGTTGGAGGCTCATGCAGCAATGCTAGGCATTCCTGGGCATATTGTTGCTTTGACAAGGGCTCAGGCCAAAAAGCAAAAAGGACAGAGAAACTTGGATCCTGGAACAATGGACCAAGTGCTCCCAAAAGCTAGGGGTAGGAAGGGTAAATCCCTACCCACTATCCCTCCCTCACCAGAAGATTCCCCTTTTGAGGAAGAGGAATCCTCTCCCTGTGCAGAACCTACACCAGAGGAGCTGGCAGCAGACACTGCTGAGCTTTTGGGTCCAGGGGGACCTGCTAGGGAAGAGCTGAGTGTGGCTCAGCAGACCTGTCCCACACTAGATGGTTTGAGACAGCAAGCTGTCAAACAGCAGAATGGGGATGTCAGTAATAGCCATAAGGTGTATTGGGAAGACAAACTCCTGTATACTGAGTCAAGGGACCCTAAACCTGGAGCTGCTAGGAGATTGGTCATCCCCTTGCCATACAGAGAGTTTCTTCTTACCTTGGCACATGACATTCCCTTGGCTGGGCATTTGGGCCAAAATATTACTTGGGGCAGGCTTGTTCCCTTGTTTTACTGGCCTCGCATGTCAGAGGACACCAAGGAGTTTTGTCGCTCTTGTGTGACCTGCCAAGACAGTGGCAAGACTGGTGGCACTCCAAAGGCCCCCTAAATTCCACTTCCTGTGGTTGTGGTGCCCTTTGAAAGGGTAGGGGTTGACATAGTTGGCCCCCTTGACCCTCCAACAGCTTCAGGCAATAGGTTTATTCTGGTGGTTGTGGACCATGCCACTAGGTACCCTGAAGCCATCCCCTTAAGGACCACTACAGCTCCTGCAGTGGCAAAGGCCCTCCTGGGAATCATTTCCAGAGTGGGCTTCCCTAAGGAAGTGGTGTCAGACAGAGGTAGTAACTTCATGTCTGCATACCTCAAAGCAATGTGGAAAGAGTGTTGTGTAACATACAAGTACACCACTCCTTATTATCCACACACAAATGGTCTGGTTGAGAGGTTTAATAAAACTCTCAAAGGCATGATAATGGGACCCCCTGAAAAACTCAGAATGAGATGGGATGTCCTGTTACCTTGCCTCCTTTTTGCTTACAGGGAGGTACCCCAAAAAGGAGTGGGCTTTAGCCCCTTTGAACTCCTCTTTGGGCACCCTGTGAGAGGTCCCCTTGCACTTGTTAAAGAGGGTTGGGAACAACCTTTAAAAGCTCCTAACCAGGACATTGTGGACTAAGTGCTTGGCTTAAGATCAAGAATGGCTGAGTACATTAAAAAGGCCAGTAAAAACCTTCAGGCCAGCCAGGAGCTGCAAAAGCAATGGCATGACCAGAAGGCTGTCCTGACCCAGTACCACCCAGGACAGAAGGTGTGGGTGTTGGAGCCTGTGGCCCGAAGAGTACTCCAGGACAAATGGAGTGGACCCCATCTAATTGTTGAGAAAAAGGGTGAGGTTCCCTACTTAGTAGGCCTGGGCACTGCCAGGAGCCCCCTTAGGGTGCTCCATGTCAACCACCTAAATCCCTACTATGACAGGGCTGATCTCACCCTGCTCATGGCAACTGATGAGGGACAGGAAGAAGAGAGTGACCCTCTCCCTGATCTCTTCTCCACCACTGAAGCTGATGGCTTAGTGGAGGGAGTAGTACTTGTAGATTGCCTTACTGCAGAGCAGAAGGACGACTGTGTAAATCTTTTAAGTCAGTTTTCTGAACTCTTCTCACTGATACCAGGTACCACTACTTGGTGTGAGCATACAATCAATACTGGAGACAGTTTACCTGTCAAAAGTAAGATTTATAGGCAGCTGACCATGTCAGGGACTTCATTAAACAAGAAGTTCAAAAATTTTTAGACTTAGGAGAGATTGAGCCTTCACAAAGCCCATGGGCTAGCCCAGTGGTGCTGGTTCCAAAACCTCACAGTAAAGATGGTAAAAGAGAGATGAGGTTTTATGTCGACTATAAAGGGCTCAACCAAGTAACCAAGACAGATGCTCACCCGATATCCAGGGCAGATGAGCTGATTGATACACTGGCTTCTGCCAAGTATCTAAGCACTTTTGACTTAACTGCAGGGTATTGGCAGATTAAGTTATCAGAGGATGCAAAACCTAAAACTGCATTCTCAACCATTGGAGGGCAGTATCAATTCACTGTGATGCCCTTTGGTCTGAAGAATGCACCTGCCACTTTTCAAATGTTGGTGAACACAGTACTGCAAGGGTTGGAAGGTTTTAGTGCAGCATATCTAGATGATATAGCTGTCTTTAGCTCCACCTGGGATGAGCACCTGGTCCACCTGTGGAAATTTTTAGAGGCCCTGCAAAAGGCAGGCCTCACTATCAAGGCCTCAAAGTGCCAGATAGAGCAGGGGAAAGTGATTTACCTGGGCCACCTGGTAGGTGGGAAACAGATTGCACCACTGCAGGGGAAGATCCAGACCATTATGGAATGGGCTCCCCCTACAACTCAAACCCAGGTGAGAGCCTTTTTAGGCCTCACAGGGTACTATAGGAGGTTTATTAAAAATTATGCCTCCATTGCCAGCTCGTCTTAATGACCTCACTAGTAAAAAGATGCCTAAAAAGGTATTGTGGACAGCTAGCTGTCAAAAAGCTTTTAATGAGCTCAAACAGGCCATGTGCTTTGCACCTGTCCTAAAAAGCCCTTGCTACTCCAAACAGTTCATAGTCCAGACTGATGCTTCTGAATTGGGGGTTGGGCAGTGCTATCACAGCTTAATACTGAGGGCCAGGATCAACCTGTTGCTTTTATCACCAGGAGGTTGACCCCTAGAGAAAAGCATTGGTCTGCCATAGAGAGGGAGGCCTTTGCTGTGGTCTGGGCACTGAAAATGTTGAGATCATACCTGTTTGGTACTCACTTTATTGTTCAGACAGACCACAAACCTCTACTTTGGCTAAAACAAATGAAAGGTGAAACCCTAAATTGTTGAGGTGGTCCATATCCCTACAGGGAATGGACTATACAGTGGAACATAGACCTGGGAGTACCCACTCCAATGCAGATGGACTCTCCAGATATTTCCACTTAGACAATGAAGACTCATCTGGGCAAGGTGAGCCTTATTGCCCCTCGTTTGGGGGGGGTTGTGTAGGAAAGTACCATCTTGCCTGGCATGTTACCCCCATTTTTACTGTATGTATGTTTGTTTTTGCCTGTGTCACTGGGATCCTGCCAGCCAGGACCCCAGTGCTCATAAAGTGTGCCCTGTATGTGTTCCCTGTGCGGTGCCTAACTGTATCACTGAGGCTCGGCTAACCAGAACCTCAGTGTTTATGCTCTCTCTGCTTTTAAAATTGTCACTGCAGGCTAGTGACAACTTTTACCAATTCTGATTGGCACACTGGAACACCCTTATATTTCCCTAGTATATGTTCCCAGGTACCCAGGGTATTGGGGTTCCAGGAGATCCCTATGGGCTGCAGCATTTCTTTTGCCACTCATAGAGAGCTCAGACAGTTCTTACACAGGACTGCCACTTCAGTCTGAGTGAAATAACGTCCAAGTTATTTTGCAGCCATTTTACACTGCACTTAAGTAACTTATAAGTCACCTATTTTTCTAACCCTCACTTAGTGAAGGTTAGGTGCAAAGTTACTTAGTGTGAGGGCACCCTGGCACTAGCCAAGGTGCCCCCACATTGTTCAGGGCAAATTCCCCGAACTTTGTGAGTGCGTGGACACCATTACACTTGTGCACTACATATAGGTCAATACCTATATGTAGAGTCACTATGGTAACTCCGAACATGGCCATGTAACATGTCTGGGATCATGGAATTGTCACCCCAATACCATTCTGGTATTGGGGGGGACAATTTCATGCATCCCAGGGCTCCAACATAGAGCCCGGGTACTGCCAAACTAACTTTCCGGGGTTTTCTCTGCAGCTACTGTTGCTGCTAACCCTCAGACAGGTTTCTGCCCCCCTGGGGCCAGGGCAGCCCAGTCCCAGGAAGGCAGAACAAAGGATTTCCTCTGAGAGAGGGTGTTACACCCTCTCCCTCTGGAAATAGGTGTGAAGGGCCTGAGAAGAGTAGCCTCCCCTGGCCTCTGGAAATGCTTTGAAGGGCACAGATGGTGCCCTCCTTGCATAAGCCACTCTACACCAGTTCAGGGATCCCTCCAGCCCTGCTCTGGCGCGAAATTGGACAAAGGAAAGGGGAGTGGCCAGTGCCAGTAGGTGACGTCAGAGACCACTCCTGATAGGTGTTTACGTTTCTCTGTAGCCAATCCTCCTTTGAGGGCTATTTAGGGTCTCTCCTGTGGGTATCTCACCAGATAATGAATGCAAGAGCTCACCAGAGTTCCTCTGCACTTCCCTCTTCGACTTCTGCCAATGATCGACCGCTGACTGCTCCAGGACGCCTGCAAAACCGCAACAAAGTAGCAAGAAGACTACCGGCAACATTGTAGCGCCTCATCCTGCCGGCTTTCTCGACTGTTTCCTGGTGGTGCATGCTCTGAGGGCTGTCTGCTTTCACCCTGCACTAGAAGCCAAGAAGAAATCTCCCATGGGTTGACGGAATCTTCCCCCTGCCAATGCAGGCACCAAACTTCTGCATCACTGGTCCTCTGGGTCCCCTCTCATCTTGACGAGCGTGGTCCCTGGATCACAGGAGCTGGATCCAAGGGTCCCCAAAAGTCCAGTGGCCCTTAAGTCCAAATTTGGTGGAGGTAAGTCCTTGCCTTCCCACACCAGACAGTAATCCTGTATACTGCGTGAACTGCAGCTGCTCGGGCTTCTGTGCACTTTTGCAAGACTTCCTTCATGCACAGCCTAGCCCAGGCCCCCAGCACTCTGTCCTGCATTGCCCAACTCGCTGAGTTGGATACGGACTTCGTGGGACCCTCTTTTGTTGTGCTGAGTCGACCATTGTGCTCAGATCTTCTGAATGCCTGTTCAGGAGCTTCTGAAGGTGCTGCCTGCTTCTGCGTGTGCTCTCTGTATTGCTGATTGCCCCCTCTGTCTCCTCCTCTGAGGGGCAACCTCCTGGTCCTTCCTGGGCCCTGGCAGCACCCAAAACTTTTAACCCTGACTCTTGCAGCTAGCAAGGCTTGTTTGCAATCTTTCTGCGTGGAAACAACTCTGCATCCTCCAGCATGCCGTGGTACATCTTCTGACCCAAGGAGAAGTTCCTGGCTCCTTCCATTGTTGCAGAATCTTCAGCTTCTTTCACCCAGAGGCAGACCTTTTGCACCTTCATCCGAGTTTAGTGGGCTCCTGCCCCCCCTGGACACTTGCCTGACTCTTGGACTTGGTCCCTTCCTTTACAGGTCCTCAGGTCCAGGCATCCGTCTTCAGTGCTTTGCAGTCAGTTGTTGTCCTTGCAGAATCCCCTATCTCGACTTAACTGTGTTTCTGGGGGAGTAGGGTAACTTACTCATACTTTTCAGGGTCTTGGGGTGGGGTATCTTGGACACACTTAGGGGGTCATTCCGACCCTGGCGGTCCATGACCGCCATAGCGGAGGGCAGCGGAAGCACCGCCAACAGGCTGGCGGTGCTTCCTGGGCTATTCTGACCGCGGTGGTAAAGCTGCGGTCAGAAAAGGGGAACCGGCGGTTTCCCGCCGGTTTTCCCCTGGCCCAGGGAATCCTCCATGGCGGCGCTGCTTGCAGCGCCGCCACGGGGATTCCGACCCCCTTCCCGCCAGCTTGTTTCTGGCGGTCTTCACCACCAGAACCAGGATGGCGGGAACGGGTGTCGTGGGGCCCCTGGGGGCCCCTGCACTGCCCATGCCACTGGCATGGGCAGTGCAGGGGCCCCCTCACAGGGCTCCATACAGATTAAGCAGACAGTGAAAATCACGACGGGTGCCACTGCACCCGTCGCACCCCTGCAACTCCGCCAGCTCCATTCAGAGCCGGCTTCCTCGTTGAAGGGGCTTTCCCGCTGGGCCGGCGGGCGGCCTTTTGGCAGTCGCCCGCCGGCCCAGCGGGAAAGTTTGAATGGCCGCCGTGGTCTTTTGACCGCGGGGCGGTCATTCGGCGGTAACCGCATGGCGGGCGGCGACCGCCGCCCGCCGCGGTCAGAATGACCGCCTTAGTGTTTTCTTACACTCCCAGTGCCCCTCTACACACTACACTAGGCCTGGGGTCCATTTATGGTTCTCATTCCACTTTTGTAGTATATGGTTTGTGCTGCCCCTAGGCCTATTGTCTCCTATTACATTCTATAGTGTTCTACAGTGTTTGCACTACTTTTCTAACTGTTTACTTACCTGATTTTGGTGTTTGTGTATATTTTGTGTATATTACTTACCTACTAAGGGAGTATATCCTCTGAGATACTTTTGGCATACGGTCACTAAAATAAAGTACCTTCATTTTTAGTACCTCTGAATATTGTGTTTTCTTATGATATAGTGCTAAGTGATATAAGTGGCATGGTAGGAGCTTTGCATGTCTCCTAGTTCAGCCTAAGCTGCTCTGCTATAGCTACCTCTATCAGCCTAAACTGCTAGAACACCTCTAATCTACTAATAAGGGATAACTGGACCTGGCACAAGGTGTAAGTACCACAAGGTACCCACTATAAGCCAGGCCAGCCTCCTACAGCAGTGGTCTCAGATGGTCCAGGGTGTTCATCCAGATCCAGAGCTCCAGAGTTGCTGTCATCACTGGGGGCATCTTCTGGTGGGGGGACAGGGTAGCTGTGGCACCTCCTTGCCACTGACATTGGCTGGGGCACCTGTGGGGATGTAAGTGATGTTTTATGGTACAGGTCAGTGACATATTTAGCATTACTAGCTTTCCTATGTGACTGCTGTTGTCCTCCCAACTTCGGTTGTGTATGGTGATGGATTGTGGGATTATTAGTTCTCCATGCTGTGCATGCTTTGGTGGTGGGTGTGCATGCAGAGCTGGGAGGGATGTGCATGCAGTGGGTATGGCATGCAATGGGTGGCATTTAGGTTTCTTAATTGTGGTGGTGTACTGTGTGGGGTGGGGTCATCGGGGTCAGGGTGAGAGGTCGTGTGGTATGAAGTATGGGAGGGTGATAGGTAGTAAATGTTGACTCACCAGTGTCCAGTCCTCCGGCTACTCCAGTGAGTCCCTCAGGATGCAGGATTGCCAAGACTTGCTCCTCACATGCTGTCAGCTGTGGTGGAGGGGAAGGGAGTCTCCCGTCAGTCCTCTGGATGGAGAGCTGGTGCCTTGCTGCAATGGAATGCACCTTCCCCTGTAGGTCATTTCACCTCTTCCTTATGTCATCCTTTTCACTCGGATGTAGTCCCACTGCGTTTACCCTGTCCATGATCCTCTGCCATAGCTCCATCTTCCTGGGAAAGATGGTTTCTGCCATTGAATGTCCGTTGTGGTGATTCATGGGTCATTATTTGGAGGGCGTAGTATTGGTGGCGTAATGGTATTTGTGGTAGTGCCGACAGTTTGTCACTTACAGTGGGTCTGGCGGATTTGTGGTTGTGGCTGTTTTCTGTCGGTTTTGTATGTATGTGTCATGATCTGGCGGACCAATGTCCGCCTCCGCGGTGGTATGCTGGCATCAGTCAGCATGGGCGGTATTCGGTATTTACCGCCAAGGTCATATTTAGAGCCACAGTCACCCCAAAGTACCCAAGCAGTCTACCTGCTGCAGGTAGTTCACTGATTGAAGTATTGCAGAGAAAACAGTCACTACAATGTACTATCAATGTGATGTTTACTAAGCAGTCACTGTACCACCAAAACAATCAAAAAGTCCATTTATTCAAAGTGAGGCTGGTCAAAATGATATCTCTTAATCTCCTCCTTTTCTCTTTCCTGGCAAGAGAGGGGTTTCTTGAATTTGTGGAGATGCTCTGTCCAAAATAAAATATTCCAAGCAGGGCCTATTTTTTCATTATTGCTGTGCCGGACCTGCATCATTAATTGCTGAACTTATGTGGCAATGTTATAAAAAGAGTGCTGCTCAGTCCATCCTCCTCACAACAGAGATGTGGATCCATTGTAAGTAACCGATCACATGTGCATGACTGCATATTGGATCTCCTTTGGTTATTGAAGCAACAGCTAATTGCTGGTGTAACTGCTGATGATGCTTTATTGGCCATTTGGCAGCATGCAACAGTCGCATTGTCCACCATGGAAAAATCACATACAGCTGCCAACATGTTGAACAAATTGAATACCAAATGGATGGCTTAAACACATAGGTCACAGTGCTTGATTTGTTGCCATTAACAATGTCAGTAATCTTGTCAAAGACATGCCTGAAGGAGGACTACAAAGTCCTATGTTTAGAGCATCAAGCGTGTTATGAACTTTGGAGGCCTGTAACCAATGTGGAATAATATCTACTCAAGATACATGTAAAGAACAGTCTTCTTTTACTATCTGCTAATTGTGGCCTTTTATCCAATAGGAGTGAACTTTGCAACATTTAAAGATCTTCTGGGGTCATTGACTCAATGATCCCAGGATACCTAATGTTTTTTCTTTTTTTTAATGTTGCTGGGGGGCTACCTCAATCCCTGCAACCCCTTACTACATTAAGAAAATGGTTGGTAGGTGACCATGTCACTTCTCGAGGCACCACCAGAATACAAAAAAAACAATAAAAAGCTCCTGCAGGGCAATATGGTCTGCGCCTTGCTTAAAGGAGTGGATAATTAATGATCTACTTCTGCCTCTTACTTATTATTCTTTTTTCTGTGTTTTTGTTTTATTCTTTGGGTGCCTTGCTACCCACCCGGGACTCTCACATTTTTATTTTTTGTTGTGGGCCATAGAGAGCTCCAGGGCTTCCCACAGTCCCACAAGCTCCCTGCAAGAGGCCCCATAGGCCACACAGGAGCCAGAAATATGTTTGCCATGTTTTAAAATAAATAGTGGGGTGCCCTGGGACCAACCCAGGGCACCACACAGCAATTTTTTATATCGGGGACAGAAGGGGAAAACACAAGCTTTTCTTTTTCTCCGACAGGGCAGGAGCAATTCTGTGTTTCCCTGCCTGAGACCCTGTGCAGGAAGGATTCTTTGTGCTCCCGTCCAGCGGGAGCAGCTTACTGCTCTGCCAAATAAGGACACAAGAAGACTTCCCTACCTGCTTTCGAACAAGGAATAAACATTGACCAGAAGATGGAGGTCCCCCGGGCACCAGTCCTTTAAAGGTCCCGGGAGAAGGGGTCTCGTGGCTCATGAAGGGAGGTTGCACGCCACCTCTCCATTTTAAAATGCCAGTAATAGGGAACCCTGGTGCTCTTTGAGGTTCAGTGAGGGGGTTGCATGCACCCCATTTTTTTAATGTTGAACCTCAGGGTCTCAGTGAGGCTCAAGGAGTGGGATCTTGCACCTCCCCTCCCTAGTTAAAGAATACAAACCCCAGGGATGGAGTCCTCGAGGCCTAATGAAGGCTCACAGAGGGGGTCACACATCCCTCTCCCTCTCTGCGCCTCATGCACCTTTCATAGGTAAGCCATGGTGCAAACAAGGAAAGTCTGCCCTATGTGTATTATGGTTCCTGGTGGTCCTTGTTCAGCCTTCTACTTCATTTCAAATTAAGCTGCAGGGATTTTCTGCTCCACAAGATGACAAAATATACATTAGTTGCCTAATCAATAGCCAGTGGCCAAAATGATTTCCATGAAGGTGATATAGTGACTTGTTACATACATTCAAGTCAAATTCAGGCATGCCAAGATATATTCGAGCTGAACTAATGAAAGTCATATTTTATTGTCTGGTCAAAGACAGAATTTTAGAAATCTTCTGTGAGCATTTGTCCTTAACACAACAGAATACTCAATACCATGTAGACATACAGAAAAGAAGACTTAATTTGTAGTAGAAATCACTATGTGATAGAAGATAGACAATTTGAAGAAGATATTATATGATATAATAAAATATTGCACCAGTCAGATGGAAATCTCTGCATGGTAAAGTATAGGAAAACATAAAACAGTAATATTAGACATATTGTTATGTTAAATATTAATGTTAATTAATTTTATTTATCTACTTTAAATGTAGAGCACAATATAAAATGCTATAGTACTAATACATTACTTTTGAAAGAAAAATTTAATTTATCACAATATATTAAACTCAATTACAATTTTGTTTTCTGAAGATTAAATTAAAAAATAATTACCCCTACAAAAAAGAATGTGCATTGATAAATATTGAAAGTGGTGTATAGGAATAACTAAAATTAATTTAATTTATTAAAATACAAATCTATCTTTACATAATAATACTAAAACTGTACTCATTATTTATCGATACTTATCCATCACTAATTCTTGTTGGGTTCCGGAGTAGCGTGCTACTCATCGAAAAGCGCTTCGACGCCTCGTCAGGGGTAGTAAGCGCTATATAAATACGATTACAATTACAATTACAAACGTTTTTATATTCAAAATAGGCTATTTAATGTTATTATTGCATAATAAATATGTAATATTTGTAAATACTTTATTAAACAATAACATATATGTATCTATATTTTTAAATATTTAAAATAATTCAATTTCATTTTGCATTATTTCCTAAGAAGTTTTATGTTATGTCTTTGCCTTCATTATTTTCTGTGGAGGGTGTAGGCCATGTGCAGTGCTGCACTTATTACTGTTTTTTCACTAGTAATTTACGTTTGAATTTTGTGAACACCGAAAAGCAGTAAACACACTCAAAAGTGTGAACTTACTCAAAAGTGTAAGTTAACTTTGTCAATCAGGCATATCGTGACCGTCAATATTTCCTATGGGAAAGTGTTGGCCATGTGCAGTGCTATACTTACTACTTTTTTTTTATTAGTAACTTATATTTTAAGTTTCAGAATGCTGAAAATAATGAACAAACTCTAGAGTGTGCACTTACTCAAAAGTGGAATTTAACTTTGTCAATCAGGCATACAGGGATTTATAAGGAAGGCAGTTAATGGAATTAAAACTAATAAGAATGAGACTGATACACACTATCCTCATGTGCGATACATTACATAAATATAGCTTTAAAAAAACTGGCTAAGCATTACAAAAGCACAAAATGCACTGTGTGTGTGAACTGAAAATAGGCTGTATAGAGAGAGTACATAGTGAAGAGCATAGTGTAAAGTGAAAAGGAGCTAGACAATCACACCACATTCACTATTTAATTTTTCATTTTGATGTACAAGAAGAAGGCTCCCGAAATTTGCCAGTCATGCTTAGCTAAACAATTTATAACTCACACAAATGCCAAACAAACAATAACTCAGACATCAAATGCAATACTCACTACCTCACCCACAGTGTGGGCACAGAATGACAGCTGGCTGATTAATGCAAGCCCTGCTGGGGCAGCTGTAGAGAGAAATACTGGGCCCTTATCTTGAACTGAGTCAGAGAAATATAACATTCTTGGATGACCCATAAGTTGTAAAACTATGTTTTTGTAATCTACTGCATTATTCTTTTCATACAGGTTTCAGTGAACATTGCTGTGACTCTGGACTCTGTAAACCCTACGCGACTGGAGTTGCGATCTACGCCATCCTTTTCCATTGACATTTAATGGAGTGTTACTACAAAGGAAACACAGTGCCTTACTTTGCATTAAGGGGGCACTCCATGTGTGATACATTGGCATTCTAATATTACCACCCATGGTTTTTGACACAAAGCCCTATCTACTAACATTTGACCACAGGGTTTTGTGGTAAAACATACATTTCCCTGAGGCAGGCACACATTAGGTAAAATGTATTTTTTCTTCAGTCTTCTCTAACATTGCCTATATGCTGCATTGTACAACATATATACAAAGTGGGAAAGTTGTATAGTATGTCAAAGCATAGTATTTTGTACTGTAAGTGTACCATTCTGGTACAAACCCATGCTAGGTATCATACACACACTATGGTGCAAACGTGTGTGGCAGTAGGCAGACAGAAAGTGTGCTAGAGCATTGTAAGAGTCATATATTTTTATATATATTGTAGTCCTGCTTTCTCCTTTTCATGCAATGTACAGTGCAGCAACTTTGGTTGCTGCTCTGTGTTATATTGTGTTACATTTTAGCTATTTTCCCAGTTACCTTGATGGGAATCCACAAAGCCCTGACTACTTTTGAATCCCCAACATGTGGGAATAAAGGACATCATTTGGCCTGAATAACTTATGTGGAAAGAAATATCTGAAGCCATAAGTGCAAACTGCCCTAACCATAAACAAAGTGCTCAACAGTGAGGTGGGAGGAAAAGGCCCAAGATTTGTGAGGTTAAAAATAAATAAAGCAAGCTCTTCTGACTGAAAAGCATACTACATGAGCTGTAGAAATTCAATAATAGGTCCTTATTGAAAAAAAAGATTGTTCTTGACTTAAAACAGTTGTTATGGGCTTATTTCGAGTTGGGTGGGTGCAGGGCAACTGCCAAAAAAAGGATGGATGTCCCAACCACATTATTAAGATTGTATTGATGTAAATGGTACCCTGAACAGGACATATGGAACATCCACGACTTTGCTCTGCCACACCATCATTCTCCACCATGCTCCATCAAGCTTGAAATATGGCCTTAAAACTCAAAATCATACCAAGCCTCATTAGAAAGGGTGTAACTTACCTAGTGATAACATTTCCACCGTGACTTAGAATCCCTTAAGCCAGTGGAAACCTATAGTAATCACCACAGAAACATGTTAGCAAACAAATTAACCTTTTCCTTCAAATAAACAAAGTTAATGAGCGTGAGATGAAAATAAAAATAATGTAAGTGTTGAGTTTCTGTATTCAGGTTACCTTGTTGATCCATACCAAACAGTCAATTTTTGGTCTGAATGTGATCACTTTATCTAACTTGAGGTTTGTTAGAGGGACTAGAGGGTTCCTTTAGAGGTAATAGGAAATTAGATATCTACCAAAACTTGTTTGGTGCCCCATTAACTTTGCCATTATAAATACGTTGGTGAGCCCATCCTATGGAATTCCCTGAAATTATTGGGGAGCTACTGGATAGACTTCCTCAGCCCTAAAAGCAAACTTTACCATTTTCAGAGAAATAGGCAGATCAGCTTGTTTCACACCACTCCATTTGAACTATGCGTTATCCGTTAACCCCTTCGCTGCCAGGCCTTTTCTCCCTCATGTGGCAGGCCTTTTTATTGCTATTTGGGGCAGTTCGCAATTAGGCCTTCATAACTTTGTGTCCACATAAGCTACCCACTCCAAATTTGTGCCCTTTTTTTCCAACATCCTAGGGATTCTAGCGATATCCAGAGTTTAGAAAAATACAGCAAAAATTTCATTTTTTTTAAAAAAAATGGAAAAAAGGGCAGCAGGAGAAAGCTTGTGTTTTTTTTCCCTGAAAATGGCATCAACAAAGGGTTTGCTGTGCGAAAATCACCATCTCCCCAGCTTTCAGAAACAGGCAGACTTGAATCAGAAAACCACATTTTTAACACAATTTTGTCATTTTACTGGGACATACCCCATTTAAAAAAAAAATTGGCCCGTATTTATACTTTTTGACGCTAAACTGCGCTAACGCAGTTTAGCGTCAAAAAGTTTTGCGCCGGCTAATGCCATTCTGAAGCGCCATGCGGGCGCCGTATTTATTGAATGGCGTTAGCCGGCGCTAGCAGACCGGCGCTGCCTGGTGTGCGTGGAAAAAAACCACGTACACCAGGCAGCGCCAGCGTTGGGGAAAATGGCGTTAGGGCGTCTTAAAATGGTGCAAGTCAGGTTGACGCAAAAAAATCGCCTCCACCCGATTTGCGCCATTTTTAACGACGCCCAGACGCCATTTACATGACTCCTGTCTTAGTAAAGACAGGAGTCATGCCCCCTTGCCCAATGGCCATGCCCAGGGGACTTATGTCCCCTGGGCATGGTCATTGGGCATTGAGGCATGTAGGGGGGCACAAATCAGGCCCCCCTATGCCAAAAAAAAAAAAAAAAAAAAAAAGAAATTATACTTACCTGAACTTACCTGAATGTCCCTGGGATGGGTCCCTCCATCCTTTGGTGTCCTCCTGGGGTGGGCAAGGGTGGCAGGCGGGGTCCCTGGGGGCATGGGAGGGCAGCTGTGGGCTCATTTTGAGCCCACAGGTCCCTTAACGCCTGCCCTGACCCAGGCGCTAAAATCCGGCGCAAATGCGGGGTTTTTTGCCCCGCCCACTCCCGGGCGTGATTTTTGCCCGGGAGTATAAATACGACGCATTTGCGTCGCAGCCATTTTTTTAGACGGGAACGCCTACCTTGCATCTCATTAACGCAAGGAAGGCGTTCACGCAAAAAAATGATGCTCTTTCCTCATACTTTGGCGCTAGACGCGTCTAACGCCAAAGTATAAATATGGCGTTAGTTTTGTGCCGAATTTGCGTCGAAAAAAACGACGCAAATTCGGCGCAAACGGAGTATAAATATGCCCCTTTGGCCCGTATTTATACTTTTTTACGCTAAACTGCGCTAACGCAGATTAGCGTAAAAAAGTTTTGCGCCGGCTAACGCCATTCTGAAGCGCCATGCGGGCGCCGTATTTATTGAATGGCGTTAGCCGGCGCTAGCAGACCGGCGCTGCCTGGTGTGCGTGGAAAAAAACCACGTACACCAGGCAGCGCCGGCGTTGGGGAAAATGGCGTTAGGGCGTCTTAAAATGGTGCAAGTCAGGTTGACGCAAAAAAATCGCCTCCACCCGATTTGCGCCATTTTTAACGACGCCCAGACGCCATTTACATGACTCCTGTCTTAGTAAAGACAGGAGTCATGCCCCCTTGCCCAATGGCCATGATAAGTCCCCTGGGCATGGTCATTGGGCATTGAGGCATGTAGGGGGGCACAAATCAGGCACCGCTATGGCAAAAAAAAATATTTAAAAAAAAAGAAATTATACTTACCTGAACTTACCTGAATGTCCCTGGGATGGGTCCCTCCATCCTTTGGTGTCCTCCTGGGGTGGGCAAGGGTGGCAGGGGGGGTCCCTGGGGGCATGGGAGGGCAGCTGTGGGCTCATTTTGAGCCCACAGGTCCCTTAACGCCTGCCCTGACCCAGGCGCTAAAATCCGGCGCAAATGCGGAGTTTTTTGCCCCGCCCACTCCCGGGCGTGATTTTTGCCCGGGAGTATAAATACGACGCATTTGCGTCGCAGCCATTTTTTTAGACGGGAACGCCTACCTTGCATCTCATTAACGCAAGGAAGGCGTTCACGCAAAAAAATGATGCTCTTTCCTCATACTTTGGCGCTAGACGCGTCTAACGCCAAAGTATAAATATGGCGTTAGTTTTGTGCCGAATTTGCGTTGAAAAAAACGACGCAAATTCGGCGCAAACGGAGTATAAATATGCCCCTTTGGCCCGTATTTATACTTTTTTACGCTAAACTGCGCTAACGCAGATTAGCGTCAAAAAGTTTTGCGCCGGCTAACGCCATTCTGAAGCGCCATGCGGGCGCCGTATTTATTGAATGGCGTTAGCCGGCGCTAGCAGACCGGCGCTGCCTGGTGTGCGTGGAAAAAAACCACGTACACCAGGCAGCGCCGGCGTTGGGGAAAATGGCGTTAGGGCGTCTTAAAATGGTGCAAGTCAGGTTGACGCAAAAAAAATCGCCTCCACCCGATTTGCGCCATTTTTAACGACGCCCAGACGCCATTTACATGACTCCTGTCTTAGTAAAGACAGGAGTCATGCCCCCTTGCCCAATGGCCATGATAAGTCCCCTGGGCATGGTCATTGGGCATTGAGGCATGTAGGGGGGCACAAATCAGGCCCCCCTATGCCAAAAAAAAATATAAAAAAAAAAAAAATTATACTTACCTGAACTTACCTGAATGTCCCTGGGATGGGTCCCTCCATCCTTTGGTGTCCTCCTGGGGTGGGCAAGGGTGGCAGGGGGTGTCCCTGGGGGCATGGGAGGGCAGCTGTGGGCTCATTTTGAGCCCACAGGTCCCTTAACGCCTGCCCTGACCCAGGCGCTAAAATCCGGCGCAAATGCGGGGTTTTTTGCCCCGCCCACTCCCGGGTGTGATTTTTGCCCGGGAGTATAAATACGACGCATTTGCGTCGCAGCCATTTTTTTAGACGGGAACTCCTACCTTGCATCTCATTAACGCAAGGAAGGCGTTCACGCAAAAAAATGACGCTCTTTCCTCATACTTTGGCGCTAGACGCGTCTAACGCCAAAGTATAAATATGGCGTTAGTTTTGCGCCGAATTTGCGTCGAAAAAAACGACGCTAACTTGGCGCAAACGGAGTATAAATATGCCCCTTTGTGCTTTCAGCCTCCTTCCAGTTAGTGACAGAAATGGGTGTAAAATGAATGCTGGATCCCAGACAGGTAAACATTTCTGAAAAGTAGACAAAATTCTAAATTCAGCAAGGGGTCATTTGTGTAGATCCTTCAGAAAATGAAAGGTGAAAAAAAAATATTGAACTTGAGTTGAAAAAATCAGCCATTTCCGTCCATGTTTTACTCTGTAATTTTTCCTGCGATCTCAGATTTTCAAAATCATTATAGCGTTACGTCTCCTGGACTCTTCTGGTTGTGAGTATATTTAGGGCTTGTCACAGAGTAAATAAACGAGGTGCACCTTGAAATGGGTTTTCATTGTATACAACAATTTATTTGGTAAAATATAAAGAGTCAAAAATAGGTAAAAAGGAAACCTTTGTATTTCGAAAATGAGCACAAAATAAGGTGTTAATTAAACAGTGGTTATTTGCACATCTCTGAATTCCGGGGACCCCATACTAGCATGTGAATAATATTTGGAAGGAAAAAATGTAGAGAAAGACAAGGGGCAGTAGCACTTGTTCTTCTATTCTATGTTCCCACAGGACCCCTGATTAAAATGGTACCTCGCTTTTGAGGGTAGACCTAATGCCCGAGACAGGAAACGCAACATGGACACATTACATTTTTATGTTGAAATCAGACGTGTTTTTTGGAAAGTGCCTAGCTGAGGATTTTGGCCTCTAGCTCAGCCGGCACCTAGGGAGACCTACCAAACCTGTGCATTTTTCAAAAATAAACACCTAGAGGAATCAAGGATGGGGTGACTTGTGGAGCTCTCACCAGGTTTTGTTACCCAGAATCCTTTGCAAACCTCAAAATTTGGCAAAAAAATCACTATTTCCTCAAATTTTGGTAATGGAAAGTTCTGGGATCTAAGAGGAGCCACACATTTCTTTCTACTCAGCATTTCCCCAAGTCTCCTGAAAAAAATGGTACCTCACTTGTGTGGGTAGGCCTCGGGACACGACAGGAAATGCCCCAAAACACAACATGGACACATCACATTTTCCCAAAGAAAACTGACCTGTTTTTTGCAAAGTGCCTAGCTGTGGATTTTGGCCTCTAGCTCAGCCGGCACCTAGGAAAACCTAGCAAACCTGGACATTTCTGAAAACTAGATATATAGAGGAATTCAGAATTGGGTGACTTGTGGAGCTTTCACCAGGTTCTGTTATCCAAAATCCTTTGCAAACTGCAAAATCTGGTTGAAAAAACACTTTTTCCTCACATTTCGGTGATGGAAAGTTCTGGAATCTGTCAGAGTCACCAGATCCTCGGGGTCTGTGCACGTTCCCAACACTTCCACCACAAGACAGCTCCAATACTCTGATTAGAATTGTCATATAGTCTAAGAGAGTCCAAGTGGGGAAAAGGGGATTAGGAAGGGAACAGCTGGGAAGGAGACCTGTAGGAAGCAAAAAGGATAAAAAACACACAATATCAAGATTACATCATATTAATCAATACTAGGCTATGACTCTAAGCATTGTCATTCTGAAAACATGGACAACCAAAGCATAGACTTAAAATGACTAGGCTTCAAGATGACTGGATACCTGTGAGGGAATCAAGAAAGGTTAAATGCAATTTTCGAATTCAAGTATTATCCATTGCATGACGTTCAGGAAACAATCTGAATGATTTCTAAACCATCATATGAATCGTGTTTGAGAAACATATTAGGAACACACAACATTAAGGGGGTGATTCTAACCCTGGCGGTCGGTGTTAAAGCGGCGGCCAACCCGCCAACAGGCTGGCGGTAAAAAAAATGGGATTCTGAGCCTGGCGGGAACCGCCAACACAGACAGCCACCTTAACACTCCGACCGCCACGGCAGTACAAACAAACAGCGCGGCGATCACCGCCAACAGACAGGCGGCAGACAATGTACCGCCCACACTATTCCAACTCACCAATCCGCCACCTTTTCCGGGGCGGGAGCACCGCCGATAAAAACACGGCGGAAACAGACTACGGACGGGAAAACGCTCACCACTACGCACTCCAGGAGGAAGGAGGACAGCATGGAACCCGAATTAAACATCCTACCTGCTCTCGTCTACCTTCTCATCTACCACGAGTACGAAGTCCGGCGCAGACGACAACGGTGAGTACTGCACCTACGACACACGGGAGGGGGAGGATGAAAGGTTACGGCCACACACATATGCGACCCCCCCCCCCCCCAACTATGTACTCACCAATGCAGCGCACCAAGTCACAGTGATACCACCCAAACACCCCTGAAAAATGCTAGGACATAATCATATTTTGAAGAAATATTTATGTTCCAAAAAGCTCCAGAAAATTAGCGTACAACCATGAAAGATATCCACAACAAAACTAATGACACACACATCAGTGTATAACTGAAGTACCAAGTCCTGCACAACCTACGATTTCAGCATGTCCGTGGGCCAAAGTCTTGAGAAACAAGGGCAAAGCCCACACAGGAGACCTGAGTCCTTTGGAGAGAACACTGCAGGGGCATCAGATGTAAAAACTACAGGCACCTCAGGGGGAAGGGAAGGGGGGGGCACCACAGCCACATGAGTCCACGACGCCAGATCCACGAGGAGCCACCATGCCCACTGGACCATCCTGGGGAGTGCAAAGCCACAGTCTCTCAAGTCTCTGCAGTGGGTGGATTGCCCACTGGACCATCCTGGGGAGTGCAAAGCCACAGTCTCTCAATGTCTCTACAGTGGGTGGGCTGCCCACTGGGCCATCCTGGGGAGTGCAAAGCCACAGTCTCTCAATGTCTCTACAGTGGGTGGGCTGCCCACTGGGCCATCCTGGGGAGTGCAACGCCACAGTCTCTCAATGTCTCTACAGTGGGTGGGCTGCCCACTGGGCCATCCTGGGGAGTGCAAAGCCACAGTCTCTCAATGTCTCTACAGTGGGTGGGCTGCCCACTGGGCCATCCTGGGGAGTGCAAAGCCACAGTCTCTCAATGTCTCTACAGTGGGTGGGCTGCCCACTGGGCCATCCTGGGGAGTGCAAAGCCACAGTCTCTCAATGTCTCTACAGTGGGTGGGCTGCCCACTGGGCCATCCTGGGGAGTGCAAAGCCACAGTCCATCAGGTGGATGACAGTCTCCACTGGTCAAGGAGGAGGCATGGTGGGCACAGTGAACCATAAACGGTGCTTGCGACGGCGGTGCCCAGCGGAGCGGTGCTTGAGAGGAAGGGCCCAGCGGAGCGGTGCTTGAGAAGAAGGGCCCAGCGGAGCGGTGCTTGAGAGGAAGGGCCCAGCGGAGCGGTGCTTGAGAAGAAGGGCCCAGCGGAGCGGTGCTTGAGAGGAAGGGCCCAGCGGAGCGGTGCTTGAGAAGAAGGGCCCAGCGGAGCGGTGCTTGAGAGGAAGGGCCCAGCGGAGCGGTGCTTGAGAAGAAGGGCCCAGCGGAGCGGTGCTTGAGAGGAAGGGCCCAGCGGAGCGGTGCTTGAGAAGAAGGGCCCAGCGGAGCGGTGCTTGAGAAGAAGGGCCCAGCGGAGCGGTGCTTGAGACGGCGGGGCCCAGCGGAGCGGTGCTTGAGAAGAAGGGCCCAGCGGAGCGGTGCTTGAGAGGAAGGGCCCAGCGGAGCGGTGCTTGAGAAGAAGGGCCCAGCGGAGCGGTGCTTGAGACGGCGGGGCCCAGCGGAGCGGTGCTTGAGAAGAAGGGCCCAGCGGAGCGGTGCTTGAGAGGAAGGGCCCAGCGGAGCGGTGCTTGAGAAGAAGGGCCCAGCAGAGCGGTGCTTGAGACGGCGGGGCCCAGCGGAGCGGTGCTTGAGAAGAAGGGCCCAGCGGAGCGGTGCTTGAGACGGCGTGGCCCAGCGGAGCGGTGCTTGAGAAGAAGGGCCCAGCGGAGCGGTGCTTGAGACGGCGGGGCCCAGCGGAGCGGTGCTTGAGAAGAAGGGCCCAGCGGAGCGGTGCTTGAGAGGAAGGGCCCAGCGGAGCGGTGCTTGAGAAGAAGGGCCCAGCGGAGCGGTGCTTGAGACGGCGGGGCCCAGCGGAGCGGTGCTTGAGAAGAAGGGCCCAGCGGAGCGGTGCTTGAGAGGAAGGGCCCAGCGGAGCGGTGCTTGAGAAGAAGGGCCCAGCGGAGCGGTGCTTGAGACGGCGGGGCCCAGCGGAGCGGTGCTTGAGAAGAAGGGCCCAGCGGAGCGGTGCTTGAGAGGAAGGGCCCAGCGGAGCGGTGCTTGAGAAGAAGGGCCCAGCGGAGCGGTGCTTGAGACGGCGGGGCCCAGCGGAGCGGTGCTTGAGAAGAAGGGCCCAGCGGAGCGGTGCTTGAGACGGCGGGGCCCAGCGGAGCGGTGCTTGAGAAGAAGGGCCCAGCGGAGCGGTGCTTGAGACGGCGGGGCCCAGCGGAGCGGTGCTTGAGAAGAAGGGCCCAGCGGAGCGGTGCTTGAGAGGAAGGGCCCAGCGGAGCGGTGCTTGAGAAGAAGGGCCCAGCGGAGCGGTGCTTGAGACGGCGGGGCCCAGCGGAGCGGTGCTTGAGAAGAAGGGCCCAGCGGAGCGGTGCTTGAGAGGAAGGGCCCAGCGGAGCGGTGCTTGAGAAGAAGGGCCCAGCGGAGCGGTGCTTGAGACGGCGGGGCCCTGTTCAGCGGTGCTCTTCTCCACCGCGGGCCCTGTTCAGCGGTGCCTATCTCCACGGCGGGGCCCTGTTCAGCGGTGCTCTTCTCCACCGCGGGCCCTGTTCAGCGGTGCCTATCTCCACGGCGGGGCCCTGTTCAGCGGTGCTCTTCTCCACCGCGGGCCCTGTTCAGCGGTGCCTATCTCCACGGCGGGGCCCTGTTCAGCGGTGCCTATCTCCACGGCGGGGCCCTGTTCAGCGGTGCTCATACAGCAGGTCAAGGGAGCCAGACCTGGCCTCGACTCCCTGCTCAGTCGCCCTCGGACCGTGACGTTTCTGGACCCTTCGGGGACGGACTCCTGGCCTCCTTAGTGTCCTCCTTCCCAGCTGGGATGTGGCATGTGGGGTCCACCTTCTCCGCGCTCCTGCTGCCCTTCCGCTCCTTTGATGGGGATCTCGGGCCCTTGCCTCCCCCAGATGGTGTGGGTGGTGAAGTGGCCGCACATTGCTCCTTGGGGGCAGCCCTGTCGGTCCTCGCACGGCGGTCCTTGGTTTTGCGGGTCCTCTTGCCGGGGGGGGGGCTGGACGTGTCCTTGCTGCAGCTCGATGTGTCACTGCTGGCAAAGGGTGGGCTCCAGAACCCAGGCACAACAGTGACACCCGATGCGGGGCTGGTGGTGGCTGCGGTGCTCTTGGGACTCTTTGAAGATGGATGGGGGAGGTCATCGGGGGGAAAGAGGTTAAGGTTAGCCAGGAAAAGTTTTTTAGGGCCAAGGTAAAGGGTAGGAGAAGTGGAGATGGAAGTGGAGGTAGAGGAGGTGGTTGTAGGAGAGTCAGGTGTGCTGTCATTGGGTGAAGGTGCTGGTGCTGTAGGCTGTCGTGAGGTGGATGGCTGTTGGGTGGGTGGCTGCCTGCGTTTGTGTGTCTTGGAAGAGGGGGTGACAGACACAGTGGGAGAGGACACAGGGGACGTGTACATGGCAGTGGGGGTGGTGACTGCACGAGTGTGGACTGTACTGGAGGGTGAGGTGGTGATGGAAGCACTGGCTGATGTTGGGGTGCATGCAGGTGTGAGTGTAGACGTCACAGGGAGGGAGGAGGGAGACGAGGAGGAGGGGGACACAGGGGTGGCAGTGGCTGTTGGCATGTCTGCATCTGGGTGTTGCTCGGGTGAGTGTTTGCGGGATCTGTGGTGCTTGTGTTTGGATGAGCTGCTCTTGGGTGTTGAGGTGTGTGCAGGCTGGTCTGATGGTGTGGATGGGATAGGCTGAGGAACAGGAGACAGAGACAGGCTGGAGGCAGTCAGAAGAGGGAGGCTGGAAACAGGGACAATGGCTGCCGTCAGTGCTGAGGCCAGAGCAGTGAACGCTCGTTGATGGGCAGCCTGACCCGAATGAATGCCCTCCAGGTACGCATTGCTCTGTTGCACCTCCCTCTGCACACCCTGGATGGCATTCAAAAGGGTCGTCTGCCCAACAATGAGCGTCCTTACCAGGTCAATGAGCTCCGCACTGAGGGCAGCAGGGGCAACAGGGGCAGGGGCTGAGGTGCCTGGGGCAAAGGAGACGCGCGCCTTCCTGGGCGAACCGGCACGGAGCGAAGACTGAGGGGCTGCTGGGAGGGCGGGGCTGGTGCGCTGGGTGGCGGCTGTACCTGTAGAGGCGGGGGGCACGGATGTTGCCGCCACCCCTAGGGAGCTCCCATCCGAGGACGTGTCGCTTTCGCTGCTCTCACCAGCGGTCCCCGTCGTGGTGCTCCCCTCGCCCTCCGGATCACTGGTGCCCTCGGTGTCTGTTCCTGGGCCCACCGGGGCCTTGTGTCCTGCAGCTCCCTCGTGCTCCGATGCCATATCTCCTCCGCCTGATGATGCTAATGCACACATGCACAAGAAGATGAAGAGAAAGGGTGGGGGGAGAAAAAAGAAGACCAGGTTGAGTGCATGCAATGTCAACACCGTTGGCGGAGAGGACAGACACAGGTGCCTAATGCACTAAGCCGCGCATTCGGGGTACACTACTCAGTACTACTGACTAAGACAACAGGCCAAGAGACGTCAAACGCGCACATGGGAGATGCTGGACCTTCAATGGCTGTACTTGTCACCCTACAGAGGTGGGGGCCGGGGGCACAGGGCCATGCCTAAGGGAGAGGACTACACTACAGAAAGCGCCCTGGCCTAATGTCACCCACAGCCCTCCTCCCCCACCCAGACGCCTCCACTACGCAGAAAGATAGGAGAATGTGCTGATACTCACCCCCTTGTGTCTGCTGTGATGTCTTAAAGCGCCCATCCAATTCAGGGTAGGCCACCACCAGGATCCGGGACATCAGGGGGGTCATGGTGCGACTGGCACCCCTCCTAGGTTGGGAGGCCATCCCCAGCAGTGTTTCTGCGGTCTTCCTTGTTCCGCGGCGGATGTCCTCCCACCTCTTGCGGCAGTGGGTGCCCCATCTGTTGTGGACCCCCAAGGTCCGGACTTCCTTGGCGATGGCACGCCAAATCTCGATCTTCTGATGGGCGCTGACCTATTAGACATGTACAGGGTGGAAAGGAGGAAATCATCAATGACCTGCATGTTAGATGTAATTGGCCCCCACCCACCCACTTTGCCATATGGCACATGCTCTCATCTGTCGGGCGTTGCACTCCTCATTCGCCCCCCACCCCACCAACTTACATCCACCCCAATCCACACAGGCATAGCCCATTCCATTAGCACCCGGTGTACTCACTTGTTGGTCTGGAGGACCGTAGAGTAGCGCATACTGGGGGAGGACCCCATCCACGAGCTTGTCCAACTCTTCAGACGTGAAGGCAGGGGCCCTTTCCCCAGGCGCAGCAGCCATTGTATCTTCCAGACCGAGGTCACAGCAGCACTTGCAGTATAGGTCCTCTCCTGTGGATGATCAGGTCTCGAGTGATTGAGCAGATAGAAAATGGCGGTCACGCCCGCGGCGGTGCGTACCGCGGCGGTGCGTACCGCGACCGCCGGCGCACTTCGTCATTGGCTCCTGAAACCCATAGGCTTCAATATTAACCAATGCGGCTTTGCGCCGCGGTCTGCGACCGCCTACCGCCACGGTGTGCCCCGCCAGCGCATTGACCTCACATCCCATTGTCCCACTTCACAGGTCAGGCAGCCGCCATTTCAAGGGCCCACATGGCTTAATTTTGACTGCGACACACAGGCCTAGGCCTTGCATTGCCACACATACACGCCTTTCAACCCATTGCCATTCTTTAACTGTGCAAGCTGTCTGTACGTACCTGTGTTTTGGCTGACTCTGTGCTCCATGTTGTCCTTCCTAGGCACCGTCCGCTGGGACTTGCGATGAGAAGGAGGAATCCTCGCGTGTACCGACCGCTGGTGGACCGGTCGACAATGGAAGAACGCCATATAATACTTCGATACACACTTGACCGTGCCACTATCCATGAACTGTGTGCCCAGCTGGAGCCAGCCCTGATGTCCCCCATCCGCCAACCCACAGGGATTCCCCCTCTGGTGCAGGTTTTGTCAGTCCTCCATTTTTTGGCCAGTGGGTCATTCCAGACCACAGTGGCCATGTCATCTGGAATGTCTCAGCCTATGTTTTCTAAGATTTTGAGCAGAGTGTTGTCTGCCCTGATGAAACTCATGCGGAGCTACATCATTTTCCCCGAGGAGGGTGACTTGCCTACAGTGAAGGGTGATTTCTATGCCCTTGGACACATCCCCAACATCATTGGTGCCATTGATGGGACCCATGTGGCTTTGGTACCCCCAAAAGACGATGAGCAGGTGTTCCGAAACAGAAAGAATTATCATTCGATGAATGTCCAGGTGGTCTGTTTGGCTGACCAGTACATCTCCCATGTAAATGCCAAGTTCCCAGGGTCAGTGCATGATGCGTATGTGATGCGAAATAGCAGCATCCCCTATGTGATGGAGCAGCTACAGAGACAACGTGTGTGGCTAATAGGTGACTCTGGTTACCCCAACCTGCCGTGGCTACTGACCCCAGTAAGGAATCCCCGGACAAGGGCAGAGGAACGCTACAATGAGGCCCATGGGCGTACTAGGAGGGTGATTGAGCGAACCTTTGGCCTCCTGAAGGCCAGGTTTAGGTGCCTGCATATGACTGGTGGATCCCTAATGTACTCACCAAAGAAGGTGTGCCATATCATCGTGGCCTGCTGTATGCTTCACAACCTGGCTTTGCGACGCCAGGTGCCTTTCCTGCAGGAGGATGGTCCAGATGGTGGTGTTGTAGAGGCCGTGGAGCCTGTGGAGAGTGAAGAGGAGGAAGACTCAGAGGACGACACAGACAATAGGGATAGAGTGATACAACAGTATTTCCAGTGACACCCAGGTAAGAATCACCCACGCCATTTCCCAATTGCTTCTAGCCTCCTGCATCTGTACTTTCTGTAGTTCCCCACAGATGTTTTTCAGTAATTTTTGCCTTTCCCTTCCCTTCTCAGTGCTGTCTGACTCAGTACCTGACTTCTGCTTGGTTCGCCCATGAAATACAGCGTATTGACATTGGTATGTTGTCATGACTAATTGACAGAACAGAAATTGAACAGTAATATGTAATACATTTGTTAATAAGACAGCATGACTCCAAACAGATTATTGTGCAAAATGTGATTTATTTACAGTGCTAGATATCGGTACATGTGATTCTAAGGGTGATGGGTGGGGGTGGAGGAATATCCATGGCAGAGTCCAGTTCTCAGTCTCACAGGTGCATTGTTCTTTTGCCTGGGGAAGGATGGAGCATAGGCAGTTCATGGTTGGACAGGGTGGCAATGTGGGACAGTGGGAAGAGTTCAGGGGGTATGTCCTGCTGGCGGGGGTCTTGACATCCTACTCTGTCTTTTTCTTTGGTCTCAGGCTCCTTTTACGGGGTGGTTGTTCTTCAGCAGGAGGTGGGGTTCTGGGGGGCTGTCGAGGTGTTGGGACCTCCTGTCCACTAGCACCGGCGGAGGTGGTAGGCTGTTCCTGGTCCGGCCTAGTGACAGGGGCCCTGTGTGGTGCACCATGGTCCCGCAACGCGTCCTCTATCCTGTGGAGGGCCAGGACGATGGTCCCCATTGCGGTCCCGATGATTCTCAGCTCCTCCCTGAACCCCATGTAGCGTTCTTCCTGCTGTGCCTGGATCTCAGTGAACCTGGCCAGTACTGTCGCCATCGTTTCTTGGGAGTGGTGGTAGGCTGCCATGATGGTGGTGAGGGCCTCTTGGAGAGTGGGTTCCCTGGGCCTCTCCTCCCCCCCCTGTCGCACAGCAGCCCTCCGAGCTGCCCGGTTTCCCCCGGCCTCTGTCCCCTGGCCGGTGTGCCCGCTCCCACTGCCCCCAGGTCCCTGTTGTTGTTGGGGTGTTGGGTTAGCCTGGGTGCCCTGTAGTGGCAGACACACCGCTGATTGAGCTGTCCTAGAGACAGAGGCATGGGCCCGCTGGGTGGGAGCTGTGCTGGTGTCGGCAGAGGGGGTCGGGTCTGGTGTGGCCTGTAGCTGCCTGAGGGGAACCGACTGCCCAGAGGTCCCCGATGGTCCGGGCTGGTCATCAGGTTCACTGTCGACAGAGCTGCTATCCTCAGTGTGGGCCTGTTCCGGTGGTGGGATGGACACTTCTGGACCCTCCTGGCTGGTGTGTTGTCGTTCGGGTCCTGCATGGGGTAAGAGAGTTTGGTTATTGTTTCTGTGTGTGCAATAGCGTGCGTGTTATGGGTGCCCTTGTTCCCCAGTGCAGGCATTCCCTTGAGGGAGGTGTTGTGAGGGTATTTAGTGGGGGGGAGGGGTTAGTGCAGTGGTCATGCATAGGTGATGGGTGCCCATGATTTGTGTTGGCATGCAGGAGTTGGTGTTGGGATGGGTGGGTTGTGCTGGTGAGACATTGTCAGGGAGGATATGTGCTGGGGGGTTGGGGGTGAGGGTGGGGGTGTGGGTTGGCATGCTGGTGGGGTGGGGGGGATATAGTAGTTGAGATGGGACTTACCAGAGTCCATTCCTCCGGCTACTCCAGCGAGGCCCTGAGGATGCAGGATGTTCAAGACGTCTTGCTCCCACGATGTAAATTCGGGAGGGGTGGGTGGGGGTCCGCCGCCAGTCTTCTGGACCGCGATGTTGTGCCTGGAGACCATCGATCGGACCTTCCCCCGTAGGTCGTTCCATCTTTTGCGTATGTCCTCCCTATTCCTGGGATGCTGTCCCACCGCGTTGACCCTGTCCACGATCCGCTGCCATAGCTCCGCCTTCCTGGCTATACTGGTGTGCTGCACCTGCGAGCCGAAGAGCTGGGGTTCCACTCTTAGGATTTCCTCCACCATGACCCGGAGTTCTTGGTCCGAAAAGCGTGGGTGCCTTTGGGGTGCCATGGGGTGGTGTGGGTGAGGTGTGGGGTGGTGTATGTGATGATGAGTATGTTGGTGTGTGGTCCTTTGTGCTACTATGTGGTGTGTGTGATGGTGTAGTGTGCCTCAGTGTGTCTTGCTAGGGATTGTCTGCTGTGTCTCTCTCTCCTTCTCTCAGTAATTCTGGTCGCAGGGGTTTGTGGGTGATGTGGGTGTGTGTTTTATAGTTGGTTGATTGTGTGGGAGTGGTGTGTGTATGTGTATCAGGTGTGTGTATTTCAAATTGTCCAATGTGGCTGTGTTTTGGTGATGTGTGTGTATTCTGACCGCGGCGGTGTGTACCGCCAATGGAATACCGCGTTTGAATGACCGCCGTGTGGATTCGTGGGTCGTAATGGCATGGGCGTATTTCTGTTGGCGTGACGGTGGAGGTTTGGTCATCTCCAGTTTATCGCTGCCCGCCGATGTGGCGGGCTGCAGTGGAGGACGGATTTTTGGAGGTTTGGCCGTTGTGGGTCAGAATGACCGTGGCGGTTGACCGCGGCCGCGGCGGTGTTATGGCGGTCTTATGACCGGCGGTAAGGGCATTTTACCGCCGAGGTCAGAATCACCCCCTAAATCTAGAACTCTGGCTTTTTTGTTCTCTCAAATTTGCCGGAACATGAACTGCGCACATTGCAGATTTTCACATAGGTAGTAAATAAAATAGAGTGATTGTACACCATGAATAACACAAATTAGACTCGAGAAATAAATCACGTGACTTGCCAACTCGAAAGCCGCCAAGTAAATGCCTTAAAATGGTAGCGCATTATGAACACCGTGATTTTAAACACAGAAAAGGAATTGCGCGGCCTGCTGATTCGAATGTCACCAAATAAATGTCAGGAAATGGTAGCGTACAATGAGTAACATGAATTACACACAGGAAATGATTTGCGCATCTTACCGATTCGAGTACCACCATGTAACTGCCAAGGAATGGTAGCGCACAATGAATGTTAAGGGTTAAAGCAGAAGAAAACGAATTGCACGTCTTGCCGATTCGAAGGCCACCATGTAACTGCCAAGGAATGGTAGCGCACAATGAATAACATGAATTAAGCATGAGGAAAGAATCGCGCGTCTTGCCGATTTGAATGCCACCATGTAACTGCCAAGGAATGGTAGCACACAATGAATGTCAAGGGTTAAAGCACAAGAAAACGAATCGCATGTCTTGCCGATTTGAATGCCACCATGTAACTTCCAAGGAATGATAGCGCACAATGAATATCAAGGGTTAAAGCACAAGAAAACGAATTGCACGTCTTGCCGATTCGAATGCCACCATGTAACTGCCAAGGAATGTTAGTGCACAATGAATAACATGAATTAAGCACGAGAAAAGAATCGCGTGTCTTGCCGATTCGAGTATCAGCATGCAAATGTCACAAAACGACCAAGCGCACATTCACACGCACAAGAGTAAAATTGTTTATCATGCAAAGATTAGGCCCAAGAACAACTCAAGCGTCTTCAATAACGGGGTCGGGGGCCCAGCCCGACCTCCGTCTTACCACCCTGGTCTAGGATCACCAGTTAAAGTGAAAAGGGCAAGGCCTGGATGATCAAAGTAGGCCACCGGAACAGGAGCTCAGGAAGTTGCTGCTGCTCTGCACTGGGCCCTCTGAATAGTGAGCATGTGGAGCTGGGCTGGCTCCCTTATATAGAGTCTTGGCCCATCCCACAAACCACACCCAGGCATGCTGCAGGGAAAGCTTCTAGAAGGCCCTGGAAGGGGACCACACCCTGACACAGTCTAAAAACCTGCAGCAGTACATAGCATGTGAACAGTATTTATATGCATGCTGTACATAAGTCTTTAAGATTAAACTATGCAATGCAAAAGGTTAAAAAACATCATATCAGCACAATGCATAAATTATGTTAGTTTGAAATTGTTGAATTTTTGCATTCTAGTCGCCCGTAGAGCGCGCACTGCCCTGATGTTGACAGAATCTAAGAGAAGCCATGAATTGTCTTCAACCTAGCATTCCCCCTAGTTTGCAGCTAAAAATGGTACCTCACTTGTGTGCATAGGCCTGGTGCCCGCGACAACAAATGCCCCAAAACACAAAATGGACTCATCACATTTTCTCAAAGAAAACTGACCTGTTTTTTGCAAAGTGTCTAGCTGTGGAGTTTGGCCTCTAGCTGAGCCGGCACCTAGAAAAACCTAGCAAACCTGGACATTTCTAAAAACTAGACACCTAGGGAAATTCAGAATGGGGTGACTTGTGGGGCTCTCACCAGGTTCTGTTACCCAGAATCTTTTGCAAACTGCAAAATGTGGCAAAAAACACTTTTTCCTCACATTTCAGTGATGGAAAGTTCTGGAATCTAAGAGGAGCCACAAATTTCCTTCCACCCAGCATTTCCCCTAGTCTCCCGATAAAAATGGTACCTCACTTGTGTGGGTAGGCCTAGTGCCCCAGGCAGGAAATGCCCCAAAACCCAACATAGACCCATCACATTTTCCCAAAGAAAACTGACTTGTTTTTTGCAAAGTGATTAGATATGGATTTTGGCCTCTAGGTCAGCTGGCACCTAGGAAAACCTAGCACACCTGGACATTTCTGAAAACTAGACACCTACCGGAATTCAGAACGGAGTAACTTGTGGGGCTATCAGCAGATTCTGTTACCCAGAATCCTTTGCAAACCTCAAAATGTGGCAAAAAACCACTTTTTCCTCACATTTTGGTGATGGAAAGTTCTGGAATCTAAGAAGAGCCACAAATGTTACTCCACCCAGTGCTCCACCAAGTCTCCCAATAGAATGATATGTCACTTGTGTGGGTAGACCTAGTGCCCGTGACAGGAAATGCCCCAAAACATGATCTGGACACATCACATTTTCCCAAATAAAACTGACCTGTTTTTTGCAAAGTGCCTAGCTGTGGAGTTTGGCCTCTAGCTGAGCCGGCACCTAGGAAAACCTAGCAAACCTGGACATTTCTAAAAACTAGACACCTAGGGAAATTCAGAATGGGGTGACTTGTGGGGCTCTCACCAGGTTCTGTTACCCAGAATCCTTTGCAAACTGAAAAATGTGGTAAAAAAACACTTTTTACTCACATTTCAGTGATGGAAAATTCTGGAATCTAAGAGGAGCCACACATTTTCTTCCACCCAGCATTTCCCCTAGTCTCCCTATAAAAATGGTACCTCACTTATGTGGGTAGGCCTAGTGCCCCAGACAGTAAATGCCCCAAAACCCAACATGGACCCATCACATTTTCCCAAAGAAAACTGACCTGTTTTTTGCAAAGTGCCTAGCTATGGATTTTGGTCTCCAGCTCAGCTGGCACCTAGGAAAACCTAGCACACCTGGACATTTCTGAAAACTAGACACCTACCGGAATTCAGAACGGAGTAACTTGTGGGGCTCTCACGAGGTTCTGTTACCCAGAATCCTTTGCAAACCTCAAAATGTGGCAAAAAAATACTTTTTCCTCACATTTGGGTGAGAGAAAGTTCTGGAATCTAGAAGGAGCCACAAATTTCCTTCCACCCAGCGTTTCCCCAAGTCTCCCGATAAAAATGGTACCTCACTTGTGTGGGTAGGCCTAGTGCCCACAACAGGAAATGCACCAAAACCCAACATGGACCCATCACAGTTCCCCAAAGAAAACTGACCTGTTTTTTGCAAAGTGCCTAGCTGTGGATTTTGTCCTCTAGCTCAGCTGGCACCTAGGAAAGCCTAGCAACCATGGACTTTTATGGAAACTAGACACCTAGGGGAATTCAGACTAGGGTGACTTGTGGGGCTATCACCAGGTTCTGTTACCCAGAATCCTTTACAAACCTCAAAAGTTGACAAAAAACTATTTTTCCTCAAATTTCGGTGATGGAAAGTTCTGGAATCTAAGAAGAGCCACAAGTTTCCCTCCACCTAGCATTCCCCCAAGTCTTCCAATAAAAATGGTACCTCACTTGTGTGGGTAGACCCAGTGCCTGTGTTAGGAAATGCTCCCAAAACACAATGTGGACACATCAAAATGATCTAGTACAAAAATACCGTTTTTTGCGGGAAGGAGACCTGCTTTTTTGTCCCGGGTGCAGCAGTCATCTAGGGAAACCTACCAAACCCAGACATTTTTTAAAACTAGACACCCGGTGGAATCCAGGGAGGTGTGGCTTGCTTGAATCCCCCAACAAGTTCTTACCCAGACTCCTCTGCAAACCTGAAAGATAGCTAAAAAAATCACATTTTCTACACTTTTCTTCATAGGAACACTGTACTGATTCAAATTCCCTACCACTCAATGTTCCCCTCGGTCTGCCAATAAAAATGATACCTCACTTGTGTGGGTGGCCCAGGTGCCTGCAACAGGAAACTACCAAAAACGTGTAGAGATTGAGGGGACAGCACAGAGAGTTGATAAGCACAATTTTTTAATACATTTTTAGGCTGACTCTGCTTTGGGGACCCACACAAGTGAGGCATCATTTTACTTGAGAGACTGAGGAGAATGCTGGGTGGTAGGAAATTTGTGCTGGTGTGGTGATCCTACAAAGAAAAGTGAGGAAAATATGCTTTTTGCAGGCAGTATGGGTAAGAAAATGTTGAGGTATCCACGCAAGCCACACCTCCCTGGACTCCACCGGGTGTCTTTTTAAAAAAATGTCTGGGTTTGGTAGGTTTCCTGATATGACTGCCACACCTGGGACCAAAAACGCAGGTTTCCGCCACTGGAAAAAGAGGTAGTTTTGTAATAGATCATTTTGACGTATCCACATCCTTCTGTGATGTTCCAAACACTAAAATTGTGAAGAGAAATGCACTCAGGTTATGTTAAAAAGACCCTTGACCCACCAACCAAGTTGGTAGCATGCTTCATCATTGGGGTCCCACCCGAGACACCTAGCATATCTAGCGTGTGCTTCGATGCCTGATTACAGCAGAGCAGGTTTTATCATTTTTAATGCACATAATGGTTAGATTTGGCACTATGGTGAGTGATGGTTCAGTAGATCAAATTTTATTAACATGAGAATTCACAAAAATGAAATTCACTATTAATAACTGGAAGGCCAAAAAACTGAACCAATGACTCACAGCTCGTGAGCTGAAAAGCCGAGTCAAGGCACCTACAGCTTTACAGTCCATTCACACACCTTTCATACATGACATGCACAAGACCATTCAGGCCGCCAGATGCAGGCCCAGCACATTACAACACTCGCATCAATAGACAGCACCATTTAAGGGCCCATCACTTTCATACGCCCACATGCCTGATACAGCAATCACACCAGCTGATGGGAGTGTGTGGACTGGTGTTTGGCTAGCAGTGTGTTGCAGTAGCCAACAGCAAGGCACTATTTACACCGCCAGCCAAGTGCCACTCCAGGTAAACCGCCAGCCAAGCGCCACTCCACGCACACCGCCAGCCAAGCACCACTCCATGCACACCCCCCATCACTTTTTTTAACAACGAAGAAACCACTAACTAATTATAAATAAGCAAAAAACTACAAACACAAAAGCTCTAACTGAATACATGACAGTAATGCCTGGTCAGTGAACTGCTCTGCCTCCCGTAGCCCCACCTGCTAAATAGAGCCCTCATTCCTCTGAACTCCTGACCCCTGTAAGGAGTTCGAGGCCCTCCTCTACCCACAGGCATGCCTGTGCCTCATCCCTGGTGTCTAGTGGGAGAGCTCTGCTTTCCTACTAGACTGCCTCTCTCCTCCTTCTCTCTCTGTGTGATCTCTCTTCTGTGTCTGCCCCCCTGTGCCCATTTTTGCCGTTCGCTCTCCTCTGTGCTCTTTCTGACTCTTGCTTTACTTCTGCGCTTTTCCCTCCACTCTCTCTCTCACTCTTGCTCTCCCCCTCTCTCTCTCTCTTCTGCCGCTGCTGCCCCTGTGGCCCCAGCCCCCTCCTCTATCACACTGCACTCCCACCACTGCTGCCCCCACGGCCCAACCCCTTTTTTTGTGCCGTTTTTCGCACCCGCCTCCCATCCGCCTCCCACCTGTCCTCTCGCCCCCCTCCCTACTTAATGCTAGCTGCGCAGCAGCCATGCCCAGCGGGTGCACCGCTGTGCCAGGACCGCACCCAGTGCCGGAACCCCTGGCTCTCGCCCCCCCACTGCCGCTAAACCCATCTTCGTTACGAGGCCACCACCCTCTACGCCCTCAACACCGGCCGCTCACCCGCCTTCCATCAAGCCACCCTGCAGCTCTCCCACGGACCCTTCTCCTGCCGGAATTGCACCTTCGTCAGCCTCCATGCCAACGACCTGCCCACCAAGACAGGACATAACAATCTCAGATGTATCCTACTCAACACCCGCTCCGTCCACAAAAAATGCATCAAACTTTGGAATTTACTCGACTCAGCTTTCCCAAACGTCGCCTTCCTGACCGAGACCTGGATGAACCCCTCCTCAGCACCAGACATCGCCATAGCCATCCCAGATGGCTACAAGATCACCCGCAGGGACCGCTCCAACAAACCAGGAAGAGGAATCGCCATTGTCCACAAAAACACCCTCAGGATCACGACCAGCACCGAAGACACCCTCAGCACTGCCGAACATCTGCACTTCTAAATCCACACCGACCCAAACACCACCCTCCGAGGGACCCTCGTTTACAGACCCCCCCTGGCTCCTGACAGCAGTTCAGCAACTCCATCACCGACGTCATCAGCACGCACGCTCTCACATCCACAGACTGACTACATACTCTTTGGGGACTTGAACTTCCACCTCAAGAACACCAACGATAACAACCCTACCACCCTGCTCGACAACCTGTCCAACCTCGACCCCAAACACCTCGTCACAACACACACCCACTCTGCAGGACACACACTCGACCCCATTTTCTCCGCCAGCAAACACATCTCCTTCAGCCACACCACTGAATTCCACTGGACAGACCACCGCTGCATCCACTTTGCCTTCGAGAAACCCACAACACACCATCACCCGCAATGGATTCCCCACCGCAGATGGAACAAGGTCACCGAAGACCAACTGACCACTACCCTCTCCCGTAACCCACCCATAGACACCACCAACACTGACACAGCTGTCCGCAACCTCAGGCAATGGATCAACAACTGTGCCAACACTCTTGCCCTGATCAAAAATCCTTCCAACATACGTTCCGACAGAAAGGCCTTCTGGTTCACCACCGACCTCCAGGAATCTAAGCAAACATGCCAAAGGCTCGAAAAGAAGTGGCACCAAAATCAGACACTGGACAACCACACAGCTTCAAAAACGCCATCCACAGAAACTATCAACTCATCCGAACCACCAAGAGAACAGCCTTCAAAGAAAGCATCAACAACAACGCACACAGCCACAAGGAGCTATTCAACATCGTGAAGGAGCTCTCCAACTTCGGCTCCAACATCAACCCCTCCATCACAGGACCTCTGCGACTCCCTAGCCACCTTCTTCCACCGCAAGATCACAGACATCCATGATAGCTTCAGCACTCAGACCCCCCGTCAACCACCAACACCACAGACTCACCACCCACCAGCTCCTGCTCTCCTGGACCCACATCAACAACAATGACACCATCGAAATCATGAATACCATCCACTCTGGCTCACCATCCAACCCCGGCCCTCACCACATCTTCAACAAAGCAAGTTCCGTCATTGCACCCCAATTCCAGAAGATCATCAACAGTTCCTTTGAGTCCACCACCTTCCCGGAGAGCTGGAAACACGCTGACATCAACACCCTCCTCAAGAAACCTAAGGTGTACCCAAAGGACCTCAAGAACGTCTATCCCATCTCCCTGCTCCCTTTCCCGGCAAAAGTCATAGAGAAAATTGTCAACAAACAACTGACCCATTTCCTCGAGGAGAAAAGCACTGTAGACCCATCCCAATCCGGAATCCGCAGCTAACACAGCACTGAAACTGCCCTCATCGCCGCCACCGACTACATTTGAACCAAACTGGACAATGGCGAAACCACGGCCCTCCTCCTCCTGGACCTCTCCCCCGTGTCACCACACCCTATGCACACACCTCAGCGAAGCAGGAATCCGCGACAGAGTCCTGGATTGGATCACCTCCTTTCTCACCGGCAGAGCTCAGAGTCCGCCTCCCTCCATTCCACTCTGATGCCACAAAAATCATCTGCTGCGTACCCCAGGGTTCGTCCCTCAGCCCAACCCTCTTCAACGTCTACATGGCTCCGCTCGCTAACATCACCCAATCCCACAACCTCAACATCATCTCATATGCTGATGAAAGCCAGCTGATCCTCTCCCTCACCAAGGACACCTCCAAGACCAACCTCCACGAAGGAATGAAGGCCATCGCCGAATGGATAAAGAACAGCTGCCTTAAACTGAATTCCGACAAGATTGAGGTCCTCATCTTCGGCTTCTCCCCCTCCGCAAGGGACGGCTCCTAGTGGCCTGCCACACTGGGAACCACACTGACATCCAGCGACCATGCATGCAACCTGGGATTCATCCTGGACTCTTCACTATCTATGACCCAGTAAGTCTACGCCATGTGCTCCTCTTGCTTCAACACCCTCCGCATGCTTTGGAAGATCTACAAATGGATCCCTACTGAAACCAGAATAACAGTCACCAAAGCCCTCGTAAGCAGCAAACTGAACTACGGCAATGCCCTCTACGCTCGAACCACGGCCAAACTCCAGAAAAGACTGCAACGCATCCAGAATGCCTTAGCACGCCTCACCGTGGACATCCCCCACCACTTCCACATCACAGCCCATCTAAGAGACCTGCATTGGCTCCCCATCAACAAGAGAATCACCTTCAAACTCCTCACCCACGCTCACAAGGCACTGCACAACACCGGTCCAGAATATCTCAACAGATGGCTCTCCTACACCCCGACCCGAAAGCTTCGCTCCACCGACCTTGCCCTCGCCACCATCCCAAGCATCCGCAGAACAACCACTGGCCACAGATCATTCTTGTACCTCGCCGACAAGCAGTGGAACACTCTTCCCACCCACCTGCATCAGACCAAGGACCTCCATACCTTCAGGAGACATCTTAATACGAGCAGTAGCAGCCCCCGACCAACGACTTGGGACCCTCACAGGTGAGTAGTGCACTTTGCAAATTCCCTGATTGGTTGATTGATTGATTGATGCCAACCATGTAACTGAACATTTGAAAATATAAAACAGGAAGTTTACGCTCACAGTAGTTCCCAGTAATTCTTCCGGGTGTGGTAACTTCTGAAAAAGCCAGCCATACACAGCCCAGGCTTCGAAGGACAATCCGGGCAGTACTTCCGTCTTTCCCTCCGGATACCTCTTTGGGCACAGACACTGCATTTCTTAGTGCGAGGAATGTGATCAGGAAAGTGGTGATATTTTAATCTAGCCACATCTTCCACCACTGCTAATCTAGGAACTCTTGCCTGTTCCACCACAATAAGGTTCTCTATCACTGACTCCTGAAATGTAACAAATTTCACCCTTGACTCAGGGGAGCAATTCTTGAACACAATAAAAGCATTAAAAGTAGCTAAATTAAACAAATGGATGGCCAACTATTTATACCACAAGTAAGACTTACGAACAGCAGTGTAAGCTTCCAACCTCTGATCTGCTATATCAGGACCACCCATATGCTTATTGTTCTCCAAAATGCATGCAGGTTTGCACACTTCTGCAACCTGACCCCAAACAGTCACAGGGGAAGTACTCTCATCATGGATGATAGTTAGCATGTACACATCCCTCCTGTCAGCAAATTTCAGAGCTAGCAGCTCATTATTATGCAAGGCATTGCACTGTCCCCTCTCAAGAATTTAACAGACAAGCTTCCTTGGATAGCCTTTGCGGTTAGAACAGATTGTGCCACAAGCAACAGTGGCCACTCTGAACAGTTCCTTGAACAACTGCACTCCATTGTAGAAGTTATCCATGTACAGATGATGACCTTTGTCAAACAGTCGTCTACCAAGTTCCCACACAATTTTCTCATTAACTCCAAAACTGAGCAGAGAACCAGGGGGATCAATACTGAAATCCCTACTAGTGTAGACCCGGAAAGTGTACACATATCCGTACTACTTTCAGACAGCATACATATCTTAATTCCATACCATGCCCTCTTGCTAGGAATGTACTGCTTAAAAACCAAGCGCCCCTTGAACAGGACCAAAGACTCATCTACAGATATTTCTTTCCCTAGAACATAGATGTCTGAAAACCAATCTATAAAATGATCAAGGACAGGCCTCATCTTAAAAAGACGGTCACAATCAGGCTGATCTCGTGGCAACGCTAAAGCATTGTCAACAAAATGCAGCATCCGAAGAAGAAGCAAATACCGATTATGAGTCATGGTTGCAGGAAATATAGCCATTGCCATCAAGGGACTATTAACCAATAAGAAGCCAGTGATGGCTTCCTTATCAACGCCATCAAAAAAGTCAAACCTAGGAACTTTTTCAACTCTTCCATATATGTGGGAATCCACTGGGCAGCTGTAGACTGAGAACTAAGTCTGGCAGCGTTGTCCCTCAAATACTGCTCCACGTACAAATTAGTCTGCTCAACAATCTCTTCCAAAAATACATCGTCCATAAACAACTGAAAGAAATCGACAGGCAAAACGTTTTCTGTATTCACTCTACACCCTTGGAGACCAGTAAAGGCAGACAACTATGGCTGCTCCATGTTTGGGGCCACCCAGAATTCAGGTCTTCCAATGGGAAACCTTTCAACCCCAGGCTGCTGCACTATTGGAACATCAGTGTCCTCCTCTAAACCAGGTCCTTCATCTGCACTTAGGGTGGCTTCCTCAAAAGAAGATTCCTCATAGACAGAAAATTCACTGACAGAATCTCTCACTTCGTCATCTACCTAATATGCAGAGTCAGTCTCATTATCATGGTCAGAAGATGACTCAAAAAGCAGGCCAACAACCTGCTGAGCAGTCACTCTGCGTTTAGCCATGATAATTTCTAAGAAGTGTAACTTGACAAATGCGCCAACAATAACCAGCTCTGTCTAAAATAAATAATAAACAAAGTGTGGCTTTATCACAAAGAGTTATGTACTCAAAAACTATACCCTCACTTGCCTGAAAAAGCTAGACTCACCAGCAACTACTCTGCACAGACACAGCAATCACCAATGATATCCCACTAAAAAGAAAAAAGAAAAGCAAATTAGACATAAGACAACACAAATATAATTGTGCACAAATCTAAGGATAATTTCACACACAATCCTGCATTTAGTACACCACCAACAAACATGCCATTCATGCATGGCAAAAATACTCTTTTGGAGTACATTTTTTTACTTAGCTAAACCTTGCAACTACGCAAACTGCAGGTTAAGCCCTGCCAAAGGAGCCACAGCAAAGAAAGCAAAAGCTTTGAACTAGAACAAAAAGGAGAAATAAACTGTCATAATCACAAATGCAAATACTTCACAAGTTGACAAACTCCCTGCCACCAAGCATTTAGAAATTTTCCCTGGTCCTAAGTGGTTTCTGGGCATGCACAAAATAGGCTGATCTGCCCCCAAAGGGGGCAGAAATGGCCAACAGTTTTATGCCCCCCTGGGGTTGTGACCCTTGCCAAAGGGGCTGCCCCCACACAAAAAACATTTAATAAAAAATGGGTGTCTTCTGCCCCCCTTGGGCACAGATGGGCCTAATGAAAAAAGGCTGATCTGCCCCCAAGGGGGAGGGGGGGGCAGAAATAGCCATCAGTAATGTGCCCCAAAGGGGCCACCCCTACACAAAAATCACACACACAAGATCCCTGGTGCCTAAGTGAATTCTGCACCCCTTGGGGGCAGAGGGGCCTAATACAAAAATAGGCCACTCTGCCCCCATGGGGAGTAAAAATGGCCAACAGTTTTGTGCCCCCTTTGGGGGTCAACCCTTGCCAAAGAGGGCACCCTGAACACAACAAAATAAAGGAAAAAAATCCCTGGCGTCTTGGTGGCTTCTGTGGTCCTTGGGGGCAGGTGGGCCTAACAAAATTGGCCTATCTGCCCCCAAGGGGGCAGAAATGCCCATCAGCAATGTGCCCCCTTTGGTGGTTGATCCTTGCCAAAGGGGCTGGCCCCCACAGAAAACACACACACACAAACACGATCCCTGGTGCCTAAGTGGATTCTGCTGCCTTGGGGGCAGATGAGCGTAAAAAATAGGCCGATCTGCCCCCAAGGGGGGCAGAAATGGCCAACAGTTCTGTGCTCCCTTTGGGGCTGACCCTTGTCAAAGGGGGCACCGCCCAACTAAAAAAAAAAGAAACAAAAAAATCCCTGGCGTCTTGGGGGCAGATGGGGCTAAGAAAATAGGCTGATCTTCCCCCAGGGGGGCAGAAAAATCCATCACTAATGTGCACCTTTTGGGGGGGGTGACCCTTGTCCAAGGGGTGCCCCCAAGACAGAAAAAACACTCAAACACACACACAACACAATCGCTGGGGCCTAGTGTGTTTCGACCAACCCAGGGGTGAGATTGGCTAAAAAATATGGCCGATCTAGCCCCAGGGGGGCCGTACCATTAAAAAAAATTGCCCCCAGGGGGCAGATCGGCCATAAAAACAGCTGAACTAGCCCCTGGGGGGCCAAAACACAGATACAATAATAACCCCAGGGAAGCGACCCATGCCTAAGGGGGTCGCTCCCTAAAATAAACAAAAACAACATCCCTGGTGCCTAGTGGTGGATTTTTGCTCCACGACCGCCGGCCTTGCCTGCGATTGTGGAGCAGGAATCCATTGAAAACAGGCAGAAGGGGAAAGGAAAAACTCTTTCCTTTTCCCCTGTGTCTGTTCCCCCCCTCCGACCATCCCAAGGAGAAGGACTCACCTGCAAATGGCCCTCTCTTCTCCACGTGCTGAAAGCAAATGGCTTCCAGCACATCCTCGGCAGCATTTGATGACGTCAGTCATCAGATTGCCGAGGGGGGCCGGGGTGGAAGGGAAGTAATTCCCCTTCCATCCCTGTTGGGGTTGTGTGGGTGGGAGGCCCACCAGGGGAGCATTCTTCTAACAACCAGTCCATCTGCTTTACCCTGCCACAATTACTAGTGTCCTTTATTCATTTTATTCTTGCTTGATAGTTATTCAAATTGGCCCTCTCTGCAGAGTCATCATGACACATTTTGCTTTCAAATCTTCTGTTTTCTAACCCCATTTTTGTTGACTTATAGGACTCTCTGCACTGTACCACAGATAAGCAGTGCTAAAATACAGTGCTCACTCCCGACAATATGGTCAAATTAGCTTAGAACTGATTAGTATAGTTAATTTACTTATAGGTCCTTTGTAAGGTAGTATACCACATATCCAGGGCTAGTAAAGTAAATGCTACTAGTGGGCCTTCAGCACTCTTTTGCCACCCACTTAAGTATCCCCTTAAAACATGCCTCAGGCCTTCCATTGCATCATGTATGTAGTGTTAAACTGCCAGTTCGACTTGGCAAAATAAATCCTTTGCCAGACCTAAAACTCCCTTTTTAGTATACATAAGTTGTCATTTTCTTTTCCTAACTGTTTGGCACCTGCAGCATGTTTCCTGGGTCACATGTGCAATAGATGTACTTGGCATTTAGCCTTTGTGTATTCCTCCCAAACAGACACACAATAGAGGGACTGGGTGTTTGTAGGAGGAGCCATCCAAGGTGGATCAGAGGCCAGAGCTGTGCAAAGCCCTACTTGCACTAAAAATAACCTGCCTAAGCTCCCACACCAAGAACTTCCCACTACCCTATTGTGTACCAGACAGAGTGGGGCCAGGGCAGGAAATTCCAAACACTTTTGTGGGGCAAAAACCTCAGATGTTTCTTCCACTTCAAAGCTTGCATTAGGTTCAAAATTAGGATCCTCATATCAACTCTTTACTGTAGTTCACTCCTAGACCTGTGGATACTACAGAAGAAGTACTGCCGAGCTGACCACTGCATTGGAGCTGCTTGGACCTGCAACTGGAATTGCTTGAGGTATGAAGTGCTCTCTGAGGAGGAAGAAGGGACCTTCTCCCATCATCCCAGGCTGAAATTACTCCATGGTCAGCTCCCTGAGCTATAGGGACACAAGAAGCTCCTGAAGCCCCCCTTCAATTTCCATGATGACCCACTCATTGGACCTGCCTGAACCAGCAACTGGACCTGGCTGAGCCCCACTGACCACTGTTGGAATGAGGTTCTGATCCCTTCAAGGGTCCTGGGCCCTTGGCTGGCATCAGAGAGATCTGCTCCTGTTCTAACCAAAGGTTCCACCAAAACCAGAGTGAAGCAATACAAAGCTTCACCGCACAGCTTCAAGTATCATTGGATCTTGGATTCGGTCGAGCAAATCCATGCAAAGCCACATCATATAGTTCATCAGAACCGATGCAGAGCAACGCAAAGCCCCACAAAGCCTTGTTACACAGCTTCATAGGAACCCATGCCAGATGCCATAAAGCATAGAAAGCAATGCCACACAGGCCGTGCACCAAGGACTTAAGGCATAATTTTCAGAAGGACAATCTTGGTTCTGTGTCCAACTTGTGCTCCATCGCAATTGGACAGAAACTGACACTTTGTCTCAGTCCAGCAGGATCAGATACCCTCAGTTCCTGCTATTGGTGCTACTTGTATCTACATCTTTAAAATTGCACATCTCAACTTCTAGTGATTGGATTTGTGTCATATTGATCTCAAATTATTTATTAAAATTTACTTTTTATATCATTTAAAAAAATTGTGTAGGATTTTTTTAGTGTTGTGTTTTCACTTTATTAAGGTTTTAGTGATACAAAAATTCTTTACACCTTGCCACTTAGTTCGGCCTGCCAGATTTTGTGCCAAGCTACCAGAAGGTTAAGACAGGTTAATTTAGTGAGTTAGTGAATCCTGACAAGGATTGTGGCTGTTGCTTGGGAAGGGCTCACAACCACGTGATCCACGCCCCCCTGACCCAACAACCCAATTCCTCCCAATAGTCTATGGAGTGAAGAGGGTCTACTAAAGTGTGACTCTTGTTTTTGTTATACTGAACAGTAAGCAGTGGTTTCATAAAGATTTAGGGAAGTACACAGATGCTGTCTCTTGTCAGTTCCACTGATATAGAAATGAGCAGGGCATTGAGAAAGTTAGAGTAGCTCTGCACCTACAGTCCACAAAAGCTATTGCAGAGAATAAGAGGCCTATCTATGGCTCATTAGTGCAAGCTACTGAAAAAATGAGCACAAGTAATTTTAAAAGCAGAAAGCCAACATTTATTTTAAACAGTCCTGAAGGCCCTTAGCTATTCTGATGCACTTCAAAGCATTCTGTGCACAAACAACAGTCGTGTTAACATGCAACACAGCCTGTTAAGTATGTAGAATGATATAAACATTTGTAATTATAACTCTAATTGCATTTATATATTGCTTACTACCTGAAGAGGCGTTAAAGAGCTTTTCGGCGAGTATCACGGTACTCCAGATCCCAAAAAGGATTAGTGGTGGATTATTATAGGGAAATATGATTTATTTTGAGCAGTGCACATGCAAGTTTGTTAGTTGCATTGAATAGGATAGTGGAGGGATAAAAGAAGGAAGAGTCTAGAAGATGTTATTTGGGAGATCATAGTAGTAAGATGAGGTTTGGTATGAGTAAAAAATGAGATGTGGAGGGAAGAGTCTCTAGAAATTAATTTGAGGAGATCATAAAAGTAAAACGAGATCTGGCATAAGTCAAAGGAGGTGTACCTGAGAGAAGAGGTTGGAAAGGGGCTTTTGAGAGATCATAGTAGAAAAATAAAGTTTGGGTTGATCCAAGGAGGGACAGAGGAGGGAAGAGTCTGGAACAAGTTATTTTTTAGATTATAGAAGTAAAATTAGGTGTAGGATGATTCAGAGAATGGAGTTAGAGTATATTGAGAGAGGTATATTTTGAGAAGGTGTTGCATTGGAGAGAGTCAAAGGTTTATTTTTTCTTCTTTAACGGTAGGAGTAAAGTAATAAATACATAGATATATAGGCACATAGAGAAGGTATACATGTATAAGGAACATAAGATATCAAGATTTAAAGTTCTATTTTACAGACTGTGATAGTAAATAAAACAGAGACCCAAAAAACAGCTCCTGAAAATAACTAATATGAAAACTATGCAGTGACCTATATACATGTTAGGCATAGACTATTATCAACTATCTATCTATCTATCTATCTATCTATCTATCTATCTATCTATCTATCTATCTATCTATCTATCTATCTATCTATCTATCTATATCTCTCTCGTGATATATATATATATATCTATGGATATATATTCATATATATCTATAGTTAGAGTTCTTTCAAGCAAATAGAAGTCGTTCCCTAAGGTAACTATAACTTGCACCCTCGCAATGCACTGCTAATTAGCCCATATATTACAGCGCTCATGACAACTGCTATAACATCTTTAAAAATATAAATAAGGCATTATCACTCAAATTATTGAAGAACAAACTGTGCATGGCAGGAGCGCAAGTTATAGTTACCTTAGGGCGTAAGTTATAGTTCCTTTAAAATATTCTTACTATAACTGCTGAATTTCTATGGTTTTGTAACTGTAAATTCAGAATCTAACTATAATGTCCCTGTAACCTTTGTTTTTTCAGTTAAATTCAATTTTTTTTAAATTCTGTTTCCTAACTATAATGTTCCTGTAACCTTTGTTTTTTTCAGTGAAATATATCCTACCTGCTCAGTCGGCGTTACTGCTCCACATCAAATCACCAGTGGTGCGTCCATAGACGCTTCACCACCACTTCACATAAAACCACTGCTCCTTGTGTATTGAAGGAGCAGTGATTACATATATTACATCTATATATATATTACATATGTATATATATATATATATACATATATATAAAACCATAAATAATACATGCATTTGTTAAGCAGACTTAAAAAATATCAATATATTCTGAAAAGCATAGTCATTATACATATTTGTACAAAGATATACACACAAATCTAGATGCATACATATAATTAAATTACAAATGTTAATATACACAGGGATATACTGTACATTAGTGTTTGAGTATTGTGGATAGGTAGGAAACAGCCAAATCTTGAGTAGTTTCCTGAAGGTAAGATAGTTATCCATTGATCTTATGAGTAGAGATAATGGATGCCAACCTAGAGCGGAGGTTCCTTTGTTGAACGTATTTGGTGATTTTATTTGTGATGAAAAGTGGTCCTATTCCATGTATTTTGTGGATGATAAAAAGCAGATTGAAGGTGGATCTTCTGGCAATTAGTAACCAATGTAGGGCCTCAAGGCTGGGGAGATGTGGATTTGTGGCTTTACATGTCAGAGTACTCTGGCAGCAGAGTTGTGAATCCGTTGTGGTCTTTTCTTATTTAATAAAGATGATCTGTGGTAGAAGCCATTTATGTAATCAAGTTTAGACAGTACAAGAGAAATAGTAGCTAGGACCTTGTGTGATAACCCCAGGTGGGGGAAGATGCCTCCCAGAGTTTTCATAGTACTGAAGCTTGATCTTGCTAATTTGTCCACTTGGGCATTCATTTATAACTTGGAGTTCATGGTAATTCAAAGGTTTCCTATTTTTATAGATACATTAGGGGTGGTCCCAGATGATTAGTACAGAGTGAGTCATTCTTTTTCCAGTCACAGTAAGTTAGTATTTCATTTTGGGAAGCATTCAGTTTGAGATGGCTACATGTCATCCACTGATCAGTGGCTCTGAGGCAACTGAAGAGTTTTGAGTTGCCACTCTCTTTGGGTCTTTCCAAATTTAAGGATTATTTGTGTGTCATCTGTAGGGTTACAGCATGTGAGATACTGAAAAGCACGGGTGTGGTAATAGAGCTTTGAGGGACCCCTGCTTTTGTATAGTATGGTGTGAAAGGGAAAGGGGGAGTTTAGATGACATCTGTTCTGTTTTGAAGGTAGGATGTTATCCAGTCGAGAGCAGTCCCCTCTATGCTGGCTTCGTAGAGTCTTTGAATTGGAGTGTATTGGCCAACTGTGTCAAAGGTAGATGAGAGCTCCAAGGGAAGTAGTGCAGTGACCACGTTCTGGTCTACTGTATTTTTAAGGTCATCCCAGATGACAATGAGGGCAAATTTTGTGCCTCTTCCTGGGTGGAATCCTGTTTTTTAGTTTTAAAGTATGGAGACATCTTTAATAAATTGTGACATCTGGGCAAATGCTGCTCTTTCTATCAGTTTGCCAAGGAAAGGTCCATTTGTAATTGGTCTATGGTTGTTGGGGTCATGCAGGTCCAGGTTTGTTTTCTTTAATAATGGGTTTATGCATGCCTGTTTTAGGTCTCCTGGAAAAATTCCTGTAGTTAAAGAGTTATTGATGATTTTTCTTACTTGTGTGGCAGCAGCAGTAATTAAAAGAATGTTCTTATAGATTTGTGGTGGACAAGGGTCCGAAAGGCAGCCTGCTGGCCTGCTTGCTTTGACTAGATTCATACATTCACTTTATGATCACTGATTGAAGAAATGCAGAGGCAGAGTTAGCCTACTCTTGGAGGGAATATTTGTAAATTGGTTGGTGCTTGTGGTTTTCCTTTGTTATAAATAGAAGTACAATGTGTCCTGCTCTGCTTATACAATGATTTGCCAGTTTGACAGTGATTTCCTGCATAATGGGATAAGTTCCCTCTTTGTATTCAGGTTTATGAAATTTGATGAGAATTTTAGTAAATTTGTTATTTGCACATTTAACATTTTGCTTTCTGTTAAAATAGTGTCTTTTTTCACTTTTTTGATTGTTAACTTGTATTTTACGTTAAGCTTCTGTAATTGAACTTTGTCTTGGTTACTGTTTGCTTTAAGTCAGGTGTGTTGCCGATTTCAAATCTTTTTTATTTCTGTATTTCGTGCTAGTTTTCTTTTGTCCTGTTTTGTTGTTCTTAGTGATATTAGGATATCAAAAGCTTCCTGTAGCCACCCATGACATTTTTGTATTGAATTTATTGTGAGCAGGTCTGTTTTGGAAGTTAGTTGTGTTTCTAAGGTCCATATTTATACTTTTTGATACAAAACTGCGCTAAAGCAGTTTTGTGTCAAAAAGTTTGGCGCTGACTAGCGCAATTTTTTAACGCCACCATATTTATACTATGACACTGGATGGCGCTAAAAATAGGTTTAAGTAATTTTTCCTGATACTAACTTTTGCGCCTTGTCGTAAGACAAAATTACGTTATCGAATAAAAAATGACTCTAATACGAATTACAACATGTAAACATGTTGCATAACAGAAATACGCCATGTTTGCCCGCAATGGCGTAAAAAAGAGTTGCTAATGGAGTAGACATTGCAAAGGAGAGGCAAGAGGGTCCCAGAAAACCAGGAGAGACCCCAGGGAGATCCCAGACAACCAGGAACCAGGCAGGACGATATTGACAAGACCCAGGGGAGAGAGAAGAAAAAGAGGAAGTGTTGGTTCAGCGAAGAAGAGCATGAAATACTGGTGAGAGCGGTGACGGAGCACCAACATCAACTCTTCATCACCTCAAAATTGCCAATTAGAAGGAGAGAGGCAATTTGGCAGGAGATAGGGGACAAGATTAACAGTGTGGCAGAGGTCAGGAGAACTGTCACTGAGTGCAAGAAATGCTCGCATGACAGTAAGGGGAAGACAAACAAAAAAATGGCAAGGAACAGAAAGGCATCCCTGCAGACCGGAAGGTGGGAGTCCAGCACCACAAGAGGACCTGGATGAGATGGAGGAGGTAATTGCAGCAGTCATCCCGGAAGAACTGGTCACTGGTATTGCACGACAGGACAGTACAGACTACCAGGAAACAACACATATGCAGGGTAAGTTGCATGGGGTAAAAATATGCCAAAATTTCAAGTGCAAGAAGGGTGAGTCACATAGCTTATACACAATGCATGTCAGCCCTGCAAATCAGGCAGTAGAAAGGGCAAAGAGACAGGGCGTGGGACCGCCTCCGCTGCCCATGCCCGGTGCATGGGCTGTGCAGGGGCACCCAGGGGCACACCACAACACAACACCAACAACCTCTGCATGGGGGTTCACCGCCCTGCCAAGCCTGGTGGAAATGCTGAAACAGACCAGGAGGGTAGAGTTGAACGTAAAACTAGTCTGGTGTCCCAGGACAGCTGGTACTGCCAGTATGTAAACTGCAGGAAACTGCCCAGTGCCAGGCCATTGGCCCAAGGGCTATTCCCCATTGACAACAGTTGCCACTACCACCTGTGCTGTTGGAGCTGGTCATTGAGAAAATGACAGTTAGGTGCCCATAGAAGAAACACACTTGAATTGAGGGTTCAGTATGACCACTTGATCAATCCCCATCGATCCTTATCCAAGTGCAACACCTGTCAACTGGTCATGTCCATAGACACAATAACCATCAGGCACTGTCATATACATAATGATGTACACGGCAGTAATCTCATACCCATGCTGGCCATCCCTGGATGTACCTCTGTGCCTGTGTCACATTAGCTGCAATGCCACCATGCAGCATCTCAGGTATCATAATGCAAGGAGTACTGCATTGAGAGGGAGGACATATGTGTGTAGGAAGACAAACTCTCCCGCACAGTCAAAAGAGGAAATGGAACTCTGCCAGGCCGATCAGTGCAATGCAATGTTGCACACATACACAAACATCAACATGAGGAACTAGAAATGGTAACAAGAGCATTGTGTCTTGGCAATGCCATGCATGGGGTGGTGCTAGTTCTGAGCACCTCATAAGTGTATGTGAAACATGAAAGACTGGGACAGGGGCATATTGTCATGTGCGGTGCTGTGGCATCAGCACAGCAACACCCTTTGCAAGGTCTCACCATGCAAATGGAAGCATAGGGAGGGTTGATGTGGACAAGAAGGTGCCAAGCCACAAATAGGAAATAACTCACACCTAGAAGATGCGATGTACACAATTGCACAGGTGACATGCAAGTGGGGCATAGGCCTGAGAGACTGCAAACATCAATTACAGGAACAATGTATGGGAACCAAAATGACAATGAGCCACCAATAGGAAGTCAGTGGCATCACATATCAACTGCCACAACACAGACACACTAATTGTACAATATCTCATTGCAGAGGACGATAGCTCTCTTGCAGATCTGCCTGTCCTGGACTACCCTGACGACCTGGATGACCAGCTGACAACCATCAGCCAGGAAACCATCCAAGATGTCCTGTGAACCCTCCAGACACCACCTCCAGTTGCAAGGAGGAGCATTCATGTAGCAGCCATCCCAGAGGCCCCATCCACCACCCCAATAGTATGACTTGCCAGCTGCAACACAGCTGAGGACTCCCGGGACACAGGGACCACTTTTGAGAGGACAGTAGTGGGTGTCCAGTGGGAGCTGGCCAAGGAGTTGTGGGTGAAGATGCAAAGTATGGCAGCCAGCCTTGAAGGTATGCACATGTGCATCATGACGGCCACTGAACAGACAGCAGCCAATCAAAGCACTCAATCCCCACTGCATGGAGTACAGCAGTGTCTGAGGGACCTAACCACTGTCAGTAGGGAGTTGCTACAACATCTGCCCTCCCAATATTGTTGCAGCATGCATGACAACAAGCAGGACCCCATGTACCATGAACTGGCCTCCCTCATGGCAGACATGGCTGCCTACCACAGGGATGTTGCTGCCATAATAAAAAATCAGCATCTCCTTCTTGCTGCTGGGAATTTGGTGTCCACTTCTCCAATCACTGAAGTGTGTGTGGCCCCCTCCACCCCACCACCATCAAGGGCATAGGAGACAACACACACATCAGAGGATGATGATTTGGAACAGATCATCTTCACCCGTAGGAGTTCCCAGTAGCACCAGCCCATACCACATGGGCAGTGACTTCCCTTTGTCCTGTGCTTGACATCATGCCAGTGTTGCTACTGTTGGTGACATGCATTCTTCACTGACACACTGTTAACCTTTCCACTATGGACTGCAATTGTCTCTCACTACTCAATTGGCAAGTCATGTTCCCCTGCACTGAACGACACTTTTCCCATGCATGTCCAATGACATGTTCCTCAACCCTAGACTTGTGTTGTGTCACAATAGATTGGTTTTCTCTAATGGGGTCACAGACCTGGACAATGTAAATATTGCACTTGTGAATAAACAGCACCTACACAACCACATTGTCTCTGTGTAATGTGACACATCTACCTTGCTGTAGATTTGTGATGCATGTAACATGTCAATGCTGCATACATCCCCTATGCGCAAGCCATTGTGTATGTGAAATATGCTGAACACATGTATGGCTCACCCACTACATATAGCAGGAATGGCTGTGTATGAGTGCTCGGGCAATACCAACAGCTGGGAGTCCCAGTGAAACACATTGGTGTGAAATAGATATACTTAACCTCATCTGAAATTGGCACTGCTCAGTTTAGCAGTGTTGACATCAACTGCAGGCTATAGTCAGACGTCCCACAGTGCCCAACATTCCGACACAGGACCCAAACAATGACAGCTTAAATACCACACCTACCTGTCCATTACATGGGAACCATAGTCACCTTGAGTGGTGGGTACATTGGATGGCAGATGCATTGACAAGTAGATGTGTTGTAGCTGTCAATGTGACAGCTCAGTTGTAAGTGGGAATGAACATGTCAAGAGAGGGATATGGATGCAGGACGGAATCCCCAGGCCAACACACAATTCTCACTGTACACTCATGGGAAGACCCTGAGACCCAAGCATATGACACGTACAGTAAGGGAGTACCCAAACTTTATTATATAGGTAAAAAATTGAACTGAAAACTATGAAAAACACCTATCCTAATCTAATCTATCCTACCTATACATTACCCACAACTGGAAATAACTACCCTATGCTAAACATACCTATCACATTTTACAACACACTCTAAACATTGACCCTCCTCCACCCCCCTTATACCACGAGACACATGCAGGACAACATATACTAACCTAAACATATACTAATCCTAAACAAATACATATTTTTGTATATTTATTCATATTTTTTATTTTTTTTTAAACAGAAATGCCACAACATTACCCACACCCACCCACCCACAAAGTAACATGTAATAATTTGAAAGCCCACCCCCAAACCTACTTATCCTATCTAAACAACTAACATAATCTAACCTATCACTAACCCCCTAAAACCCGCTACGAAATTTGATACGGAATGAGGAGGGAGGGGATTGAACTGGGGGTGAACGGGAGGCATCAGTTCAGAGGTTGGCTCTCTTGAGTGTCCTCTTGATGGCCTTTAGTCTCTTTGAGTTGTGGTCCACCTCCTTCTTGAGGCTGTCCAGCTTCTTGAGGACCAGTTTCAGGTCCCTCTGTAGGTCCTTTATTGCCGACATGTCCATTGCAGAAGGGGTGGTGGGCTGTGGTGCCTATGTAGAGGGTGTTGCAGGTGGGGCAGAAGTGACAGTGGCAGCTTTGGCCCCCTATGTAGCTGTGGTGCTTGGTCCACTCTGTGGGCAGTGTGGGTCCCCCTTGGCTGAATGTCCGCCATTCCCCAGTGGCTCGCTCCTTTCGATAGCGTCATGCCATCCTGCGGTACCCAGGATCCACATCCAATATATGGGGATAGCGCACTGCCCTCTTCTTCCCTGAGTTCCTCACTGTCCATATTGGCAGCTGTTAAATTGAGACAGGCAACCATCAGTGTCAGCATTGTGTGATGTATGTACAGATGATACACTAACACTCTACCTCGACTTGCACACGCACTCCAAACCACATTCCAGATAATACAATGTCCCTGATGAATGTAACGGCAACGCTGCCTACCCATCATGTCATTGACACCAATGCGATGCACAAAAAGAGTTGGAAACAAAAAAACTAATCTGTGCATTGATTTAGTGCAATGTGTCACAATGCAAAGGCAACAAAACTGCACATGGGCCAGGCCCACTAATATTCATCATCTGAGTCAACTTTAAAACACACAACACCAGTAACTAGTAGATGTCATTGTGAGTATGGTATGCAGTTGCTAATCAAAAGGGGTCAGTGTTGATTAGGACACATGCAAGCCTGATTAAGATGACTGTCATCTACACTGTGACCATCACATCTACCTACAAATAGGTTGTTTCCCTACCTCTGTTCCTCAGGGTGGATAGTCATGCAATCCATCATCACAACTTTCGAAGTCAACCACTAAGGCATGTCCACTTATACATGGAGTTAGGGAGTGAACCAAATGTGAGGAGGGCTGCCACCTAGGAAGCAGGTATCCATAGGTCATTCACATCTACATTCGTGTGTCCAGGTGAGGACACCCATCAACACTTGATCTGGCAACACAATTCCCTACACACCCTCATTGATGCCAGCACACGTCTGGCCTTCACCTGCATGCATGCCTATTACATACCACATACGTGTCACATAAATGGAGTACAACTTATGGGGCACCATGCTGGGGGACAGTTACCCACTGAGTCCTACATGTACATTACAATACAGGGATGCACCTATTAGTGTGGAAAACTAGTGCATCACCGTGTTGTGAGAATGATGGTATGACCCAGTGCCAATATACTGATGCAGTGGTGCACTTCCAAGTCACATATGGACCTACATGTGGCTACTAATCACCTTGTTCACCACTGCTGCCCATTGCACAACACAAGACTCCAAAAATATGACTCTCTGCTTGTAAATGGGTAACCCGTGCATGGGATTCAATGTCACCATCCAGCCTACTTTTAAAAAAAATAATGTGCCAGCTCATCATAGCTAGCAATGAGTGCAATACACAAGAGTCACTCACACAACAGCCACAATAACTACACAAGTCAGACATTATCACATTTACTGGATACATCTGGGTCCTGAAATCTTGCCACTTCTTTAATGGTGTAGGGGGCAGGTCCACCTGTAATACATGGATGGAAAAACATGCTCAGTGTCATATCACTTTCACTACGAGTGGACAACATATCACAGTGTGTAACATGAGTGAGCTAGTGATCCTGCTTGAAGACAGTACAACGACATACCACTGCAAACTCACATTGACATTGGCACTCCGGTGATTGAGAGCCACACATCTGCACCCATGCACTGGGCCTAAGACACATGCAGTGCTATACCCTACAACAACCATATGTGGGCAATCCATTTAAGATGGTACTCCATGGCATGATTTGGATTTGGGTGAAAAATCCATGGCACTTCCCTGGTGCACTGAAATACAAGTGACTCAGGTATTGTGGCCTGTGCTTCAAAGGCACACTGAGTAACTGTTTGATGGACATGAGGCTCAAATTTACTCTGCAAGAATCATGCGTTCAGTGGTCAATGACTGATGTGGCACAGTTGTATGTTGGTAAGATATGCCCCATTGCCAGTGTCCACTAATGTGGGTATGCCCCCTTTGCCAACATAATGGCAGGGTTCATGTGTGTGTAACGATGACAATGTAGCACTATACATAGTTTGCCCACTTTGCTGTCAGGATCCAGTTAAATATGGTATGCTGCTGGTTTCTTACCTTATCATCACTGACACAGTGCAGGAGCACAGGTCTTGCCAAGGCCCCTGAAATGTGTGACTAAGTGATAGTCGTACATGACTCAACAAACCTCTGACCTACATTGATCAAATGTATAGACATGTGGACTCCAACTCAGTACTGTGACAGTAGCACTTTGTTCTGGTTGCATTTAACCTGTCCACAAGCATTATATGCAACACGACAACACATCTGCTACTGTCACTCAGGAGCATTCTACAGTACACGTATGTCAATGGGATACTCACCAACAGGGCCACTGATCACCACACCCAGGTGATCCAGCAGATCCTGCTCTCTGTCCACCAGGTCAACCTAGCGATGTCTCAGCAGGTGCTCATTACGGCTGGAACAGTACACCCTCTTCAGGTGGTGGAGCACCTTCCCCCACCGCAGCCGCCTCGCCTCCGTCCGATACCCCTGTATCACTCTGCTCCCCATCTCAAGCAGCATAGGCAAGAAGTGGCACACCAGCCACACGAAGCCTCCAAGCTCCTCCTCCCCCATCCGTGTCAGCCTCGCCCTTCCTGACATGTCCCTCACACACAATGTGAAACAGTAAATAAGGAAATAAAAAATGACAAAAAAGGAAACTTACAGCCCAAACTTAATAACCCCAACTAACCCACCTAATCTCATATCCCGACAGACACCCCACAGTACAAGTACAAAGAGAAATACAGTAAACTACACAAAATCACAGACACTCGTACAAGTAACAGTCACAATTCACAACAGACACAAGAGAGACACCAGAAGATACAAAAATTGCCTACAACACACCACCAACACCAAGACACAGCCACACAGTCGAAAGATGCACAGACTGTAAAGTGAAAGTGAAAGTACACCCACTGTACCATGCAGGAAACAGGATTTCCTATTACATCACTTCCTGTCCCCTTGAGACATGTTTTTGTTTGACGCCTAAGGTGCTTGCATGACTATTTCCGACGCACAACCTACATGTGATGCAATATACAATGCATTACCTGTAGACTTTGATTTCACAGGATATCCGCATGAGTGTTGTGCAAGGGTGGAATTCACGCTAAGGGCCCATGTTTCGGAAGTTTGTTTTTGTGTTTTTTTTTTTAAGCATTAGCGTCAACATTTTTGACTCTATTTCTGATCCCATGATTTTGTTCCATTGACCACGGTTGCACCCTGGATCATCATGCAAATAGGATAGGATTGGCTGCAGTGTGTAATATTGTATATGGCCACACCTGGTAGACCATGCAACTTTGTGATTTGGATGTGTATGGTCTGTTACACCAATGTGTGTGTTTCTGAATGAACGAAATTCAAAACTTTGGACGTCCTGCATATGTATGAATGCGTGCCAACTGTGTATCCACATTTGATGGCAGTCAGTGATCTACAACAGTCATGGTATGTGTTTGTGAAATGTGTTGACTCATGTGATGTGTGTAGTTGTTTGACTTAGAGGGCATTACATTTAAGATGACATACACAACTCAAGCATTGTTGATGATGGTTGATGAGTGCTATGTAGGATTTGTTACCCCTCAACTGTCTCTAAATGTTGGTAATGAGCTCACGGTGACTTGTGCGTGGATTACACAAATGTCTGACATGTATACATATTTGGTATGTACTGTGTTTGACACACTGTGCCTAAATTCCACCCATATCATATTTTGTACACATAGTAGTTTGACTCATTATAATTAGCTATGTTTCTTTTGTTGTTGTGGTGTACCTGCTGCCCTAGCTGCATGTGTTCTCATTATTTCTGATGTGCATTCCACAGAAGTGTGTGGGCATGTGTACTCTGTGTCAGAATTGGGCTCCATGGAAGTGGCAGGACTGATTTCCAGGGATGGACTACACAGGGCAAGTGTTTTGAACATTGTTTGTCGTATCTTAGACAATCATGCTATCCTTTGTCACAAATGATGCCCCCCTTATCACACAAGCTCCTTGCATACATTTCAAGTGTCACACTTAGTAATATCAGTGGTCTGTTCAAACATTCCTGTCCTTCTGATATTTTATATCCACTGCCTCATGTATGGGGCCCTTGTTTACCTTATTATTGGAGATGTCATAGTTGTGTGTCTTGAGCTACAGTTGAACATGTTGGCAACGTGGATGTGACTCACATATTGTGGTCCAGTGATTGTGTCCTTCATTTGTAACGTTCAAGTGATTAGTCTATTTGTTATGTGTGTGATGGTTGCTGTATAATCATACCCATCACATGTGATGTTGTATCAGAAGTTGTCAGATTTCTATTTGTGACATGCTCACTGAGGTAATAGTCACATTCCTAAGGTACATGTGATAGAGAATGAAGACACCAGAGCAGGATTGTGTGATCAAGTAAGGTGTTTATTTACACATCTTAACAAGGTGTGTAGAGTGACTATAGAGTGAAAAAGTTGTGTATGATTTGCTGTCTGCGGTGAATTCCTTCAGCTGTGTTCTGCTGTTCCCCCTGATTTTCCCTGCCACCAACCTCCTACTCCTCCTCAGGCAGTTCTTGGTCCAGCTCATATAATGGGATGTTCATCCTCACACAAATGTTGTGCAGGATAGCACAGGTCAGTATAATTTTACAAACAATGTGTGAGGCATATAGGAGGCTGCCTCCTGTGATGTCCAGGGACCTGAATCTAGACTTCAGGATGCCAAAAGTCCTTTCCACAATGGTGCGGGTCCTCCAATGTGTCTCATTATAGGCACACTCTGCTGGTGTGCATGGGTTGGGGGATGGAGTCATGATCCATGGCTGGATCCCATAACTCTGATCCACTACAAAAGATAATAGGAGTGAGTATTTTGTTAATGCTTGCCACAGGATTGTCACGTAGCATGGCAGTTGATACCTTGTGTTGTCTGTGACTCATATGTGTTTGTGGTATTTGTGTGAGTTCCTGGCCTTCTGAGACGTCTTCTCAGCACTAAGTTGTTGGACATGACAACTTGTGTTTGTCTCATGGACCTGTTATATATGATTTGGTTTCCTAACTGTTGGTCAGTATGTATGAACCATGCATTGTGTAGTGTCCCATATACATGAGTGTGCTTTCACTGGAGGGGACATGATACATCCACACACAGAATGGCCCTTATTGCAACCCAGGCTGTCGGTGTTAAAGCGGCGGTAATACTGCCAACAGGCCGGCGGAAAACAAAATGGAATCACGACCATGGCGGAAACCGCCAACATAGAAAGCCACTTTAACACTCCGACCGCCACGGCGGTAGACACAAACACTGTGGCAGTAACCGCCAACAGACAGGCAGAACACAATGTACCGCCCACCGTATTACAAGGCACCAATCCGCCAACTTATCCAGGGCGGTACCAACGGCATCAAAAGCACGGGGGAAACAGTACACAGAAGGGAAACCACTCACCTCTTGACACCCAACGAGGAACCAGGACGCCATGCAGCCCAAGTTACAGGTCCTGCCCATGTTGGTTTACATCCTATTCTATCAGGAGCAGCAAAGACGCCAGCGATGACCAAGGTGAGTACTGCACCTAGCACACATAGGAGGTGAGGAGGGAAAAGAGAGTGACACACACACGCAACACGCAACACCCCACCCCACTCCCAACCTCACCCACAACACCATGCACACAAATTCATGCATCAACATTACATTTACACCCTGTCACCCCCTGGAATAACGCAAGTACCAAATGAAATGATTATAACGAGTGTAATCATCAAAAAATCAGATAGGCCAAAATTTAAATCATCAGTATATACAAATATGGACACCAACTACACAAGTCCGAATAGTAATGAAATCATTGTCCGTGGACCAGTGGTCCAGTGGTCCCAAAATGCATGGGCGAAGCCCACACATGATACCTGACTCGAAACGGAGAGAACACTGCTGGGGCATCAGATAAAAAATAAACAGGCACCTCAGGGGGAGGGGGAGAGGGGGCACATCAGCCGGATGAACGGACGACGCCACTGTTCCACGAGGGGGCTCCATGCTCACAGTTTGGTCCAGGGGACTGCAAAGCCACAGTCTCTCAAGTCTCTCAAGTGGGTGGGTTGCCCACTGCTTTATCCTGGGGAGTGCAAAGCCACAGTCTCTCAAGTCTCTACAGTGGGTGGTTTGCCCACTGCTTTATTCTGGCGAGTGCAAAGCCACAGTCTCTCAAGTGGGAGGTTTGCCCACTGCTTTTTTCTGGGGAGTGCAAAGCCACAGTCTCTCAAGTATCTCCAGTGGGTGGTTTGCCCACTACTTTATCCTGGGGAGTGCAAAGCCACAGTCTCTCAAGTGGATGTCATTCTCCACTGGTTCTGGAGGGGGCATTGTGCCCAGAGTGATTCACCCTGCATGATACTCCATGGAGACAGAGACACACTCCACCCTGCTGCGACTTCGCCTGCCACCTGCAGGTACAAACACTGCTGGGTGTATTGCCTCATGTACGCTGTGCAGGGTCCAGGACATCTCCTGCAGCCTCGGATGGCTGGCCACTGGGGATTATACCCATGTCAGCTGTGGTGACACTGTTGGAGCACGTCGCCGGGGTGGTGGCGGTGGTTGCGGCGGTGTCTGTGGCGGAGATGCTGGCGGTGGTCAATGTGTCTGCACTTGTGGAGGGACACAGCAGGACGTCTCCTGCAGGCTCGGACGGCTGCCCACTAGGGATGATGCTGGGGACTGTTGCTGAGGCAGCAGACATGAAGGTGGCGGTGCAGGTGGCAGTGTCCACCGCCATACAGGTTGCTGTTCTGGTTGCAAGAAGGGGTGACTCTGGTCCATCAGCCGGAGGCTCTGTGCCCTGTCCTGACGTCCCCTTTGCCTTGTGTCCCTTCCCCACCTTTGATGTCGCTGCTGGTCCCTTGGCACTGTCGCCTTTCGGCTTGGAGGAGCCCTTGCTGGGTGGTTGGTGCGGCTTCTCCCTACGGCATGTGGGCACCTTCTTCACCTTGTCAGGTGGTGGAATGGGCTAATCCTTGGCCTCGCTAGGTGGCACACTGGCAGCCCTGATGGGTGCAGCGCGCGATGTGACAGGACTTGCTGAGACCACAGTGCTGGAGGATTTGGTGGCTGAGGTGCTGGGCTGAGACCTGGACATCCTGGCCCTAGAGGAAGGACGGGGGGAAGTTGTAGAGAAGAGGTCAATGTTAGCCAAGAATAGTTTTTTAGACACACTGGGACGGGAAGATGGAGGGGGTTTGGGAGTGGAGGAAGAGGTAGTGGTTGTAGGAGGTGTACGTCTGCTGAATTTGGGTGAAGGTGCATGGGCCGGAGGCTGTTGTGAGGTGGATGGCTGTTGGGTGGGTGCATGCCTGCGTTTGTGTAGTTTGGGAGGAGGGTTCACAGACACACTAGGAGAGGACACAGGGGATGTGTGAATGGTAGTGGGGGTGGTGATTGCATGTGAGCGGTGTGTGGTGATGGGTGTGCTAGTGATGGAGGTAGTGGATGAAGATGTAGTGCATGCAGGTGTGAGTGGAGATGAGACAGGGAGGGAGGAGGAGGACGTGGAGGAGGGCGACACAGTGGAGGTAGTGGAAGTTGGTGTGTCTGCATCGGGATGGTGCTTGTGTGAGTGCCTGTGGGATGTGTGGTACTTATGTTGGCCATGTCTACTCTTGTGTGTTGGTGAGTGTGCATGCTGGTCTGATGGTGTGCTTGGGATAGGCTGAGGTACAGGGGATTGTGTCTTGGTAGAGGAAGTTGAAGGGCGGACGCTGGACACAGGTACAATGGCTGCCATCAGTGCTGAGGCCAGAGCTTGAAATGCTCTCTGTTGGGCCGCCACGCCAGAATGAATGCACTCCAGGTATGCATTTGTTTGCTGCAAATGCCTCTCACCACCCTGGATGGCATTCAAAATGGTTGATTGCCCAACAGTGAGGGATCTCAGGAGGTCAATAGCCTCCTCACTGAGGGCTGCAGGGCTGACTAGGACAGGGCCTGAGGTGCCTAGGGCGAAGGAGATGCCCACCCTCCTGGGTGAGCGGGCACGGGAAACTTGATGAGGGGCTGCTGGGAGGGCGGTGCTGGTAAAGGGGGTGGCGGCTGTACCTGTTATTGCGGTGGGCACAGAGGTGCCCGCCACCGCAAGGGAGCTCCCATCAGAGGAGGAGTCGCTGTCGCATCCTCCTGTCCCCATCGTGGAGCTCCCCTCGCCTTCCGTCCCACTGGTGCCTTCAGACTCCATAAATTCACCCTCCAGGGCCATGTGGGTTGCAGCTCCCTCCTGCTCCTGTGCCAATGCTCCTCCGCCAGATGATGCTAATGCACACAAGGACAGGGTGACAAAACAAAAAGGGGGGGAAAGACAGAGGAGACACATGGTCAATGCCTGCAACACCACTACCGTTGGCGGACACAACACACAGGGAGCAGCCCTATGGACTAAGCCATGCACTAACAGTGCAGGGGAAAAGCACATGCCAATGGGGGACTTTGTCTAGACCCATTTTATGCACAGCTGGAACCCATAAGAGCCTGACTATGTGTAGAGGGCAACAACCACCTTTAGGGTTCGAGTGGGACTGAGCCTGCAAATCAATTGATCTAACTTTGCGCATCTGCCCTGGCCTAGGGGAACACACAGCAGACCTCCCCTACCCAGACACCTCGTCAAGCGCGCAGAATCAGCTGAATGAGAGTGTACTCACCCCCTTGTGGCTGCTGTGTTGCCCTCAAGTGCCCATCCAACTCATGATATGCCACCGCCAGGATCTGGTACATCCCCAGCTGGGTCTGAGGCCATTCCCAGCTGGGTCTCCGCCATCTTCTTGCTCCAGCGGCGCAGGTCCTCCCATCTTTTACAGCAGTGGGTGCTCCGTCTATGGTAGACCCCCAGGGTCCACACTCACTTGGCAATGGCACGCCAAAAACCCTTCTTCTGGTGGGCGCTGACCTAGAGGAATAATGGAGTAAAAAAGGATGTTACTCACCCGTACAGTTCTTCTCGCACATTGGCAACAAACCTCCCATCCTGTCCCAGAAAAACATACACTCACCATCCTCACATGCTGGTCTGTCCCCCTGTCTCTTCCATCCACGACACTCCATGCAATCATATCCCATACACCATGCACACAGTTCACTCACCTGTTTGTTTCGAGGACCGTAGAGTAGCGTGTACCATATGAGGCCTATTTGCATTTAGTACTCATTTATTTTCTGTACAACAAATTAGTCTTTGCCGGAACTTTATGTATGACATGTTTATGAGGTCTCAGCACAGGCCTCCATAGAAAATTTCTAATTTATACTGATCAATTCTATATGATACCATTTGTTTGTTGAATGTAATTTCTTTAGAGATTTCTTAAGTTCTTTTGATGTATTCTTCCATGGCGATATCTTCAAATTGCAATATGTATAACCTTTTGCTTGCCTGTGTACAAGCTATTGACAATGTTTTTCCATACAATTTTATAACTCTCTTTTTTTCAACATGCAAAATATTTCTTTCTTATGAACAAACTTGTGTTGTCACCCATTTTCATTGCTTGCTGTGACACATTTTTCCAACAACTTGCTCGTTGCATGGGGATACGAACTACCTTCCACTATAACACACCTTTACTTACTCTGGTTTCTTGTACACATCCTTTTCCTTTTCTCTCTCCCTTTCCATTTTGCCACCACCGTACTCTTTTCCTTTCTGTTAACTTTTCACATATATATTATTTTCCCACTGATTTTCTTCTTTCTTCTTTTTTCTACTGATCTTCTATTTATTATGTTCTGCTTTCCATTTCTCTTTATTCCTTTTTCACCTTTCTCTCTGCCCCTCGGTTATCTGGGATTTCGATTTTCAATTTATTATATTTTTTGATGATATGGGGTTTCCCTTTGTGTGTTACACATTGTACACGCTTTTTCACCTTCCAAGATGGCCGCCATACATATGCAGGAACACGATGACTGCTAAATAAAGTCCGTTGTTTATTTTTACATCCTCTTGCCGGGCACGGCAGAAGTTCTGAGAACTTGGTGTCCGCCTTTCCCCCTTTTTAAACTTTACCACGTACACGACTAGTGTACACACCTACATTGGAACGGGCGGCAGACGGCCGGGCCCCGTCACTCTTTATACTCACTGGCCCCTGATACTTCTTTGACCACTCGCTCTACTATCTTTTGATGTACTGCACAGGTAAGGGCAGAATATTGCCTTGTACCAGCACGGCTACGTTTCTTTGAAGGACGGTATTTTGCTTCCTATGAGCATTACTAGCTTTAGTATTTTTTGTCTTTATCATCGAGGATGCCGCTCTCCCTCCTCAAGGTCATTTATAATGTTTTGTATGATCAACACTGGGAGATATTTACCTCCCCATTATTCTTGTCTTTTTTATGCGACCAGTGGTTCCTGTTCTTTATCATATATTAAGACAATTTCTATTTTAGTTTTTCCATTAGGCCCATTATATGCCTTAGTGTATTTACACTTTGCAAAATTTCTTTGCCAACATCTGGAATACTACTTTGGTATGTTCTTTTCGACTTATTCTTTCAAACTCATACTATCTTTTGCACTTATGCGAGTCTTGACTCTTGGCGGAGGAATTTTCTGTTTGAACTTTCAACACCTTATGTGCATTTATTGTCTACGAGGAATCTGTTTTATCACGTTGTCTGCATGTTGCACTTTTTGGATTCTCCTTGGTGTTTATCTCCTCTCCTTGCCGGTTCCTTTGACCATGTATGATTCTTTGGTCTAGATCAATTTAACATTTAAAACTTCTTTGCACTGTATTTTTGATGTATCATCATAAAATATTTTTGTTCAGTCACCAGCATGTAAAATAGCATTTTATGTGTTAATATGGTGTTCTTTGGTGTTATATTGATATTATTATATTATCCCTCCATTTTTTCATGGTCATATGTTACTTTGCAGCCCTGAGGAAGCCCACCTGTATGGGGCGAAACACGTTGGCTGCTTTTTCCGTATGAACCTCATGTCATAACAAGCTTGTTACGCCAATAAAAGAAATCTTCAGAAGGCAATTGAGAGAAGTCTCGCATCATTATCATTTCAACAGCATTGGACTCTTCCTGCTTACTATTGTTGCTGGATGCTCTGGAGTGGCATAGCCTTGTGAAACCTATATGGTGTATGACCCTCTCCTCACCCTTCGCCTCCATAATGCACGTCCGCTGTGGCAGGTGATGAGATGGCGGCATCCTCGGGTGTACAGACCCCTGGTGGACCTGTCAACAATGGAAGACAGACACATCATTATCACTCACAGACTTGATTGTGCCACAATCCAGGAACTGTGTGCCCAGTTGGAGCCAGACCTGATGTCAGCTATCTGCCATCCCACAGGAATCCCCCCTCCAGTGCAGGTCCTGTCAGTGATCCATTACCTGGCAAGTGGGTCCTTTCAAACAACAGTGGCCATGGCATCAGGGATGTCACAGCCAATGTTCTCTAACGTGTTGTCCAGAGTGTTATCTGCCCTGCTGAAACTCATGCACAGCTACATCGTTTTCCCTCAGGTGGAGGACCTGCCCACAGTGAAAGGTGACCTTTATGCCCTGGGACATATCCCCAACATCATTGGTGCCATTGATGGTACACATGTGGCATTTGTCCCCCTCCTGTAGGAATGAACAGGTGTACAGAAACCAGAAAAGCTACCATTCAATGAATGTGCAGATGGTGTGTTTGGCAGACCAGTACATCTCCCATGTGAATGCCAATTATCCTGGCTCAGTGCATGACGCTTACATTTTGAGGAATAGCATCATCCCTTATGTGATGGGGCAACTCCAGATGCACCGTGTGTGGCTAACAGGTGAGCCCAAGGTCCCCACACAGTTTAAATAGGGGTCTGGATATGGGAGATTCCATAATGGTTGGAGGATGTCTAACAGTTGTCCCTCGATATTTGCCGGTGACTCTGGTTACCCCAACCTGTCATGGCTACTGACCCCAGTGATGAATCCCAGGACAAGGGCAGAGGAACGCTACAATGAGGCACATGGGCGAACTAGGAGAACAATAGAGGGCATCTTAGGCCTCCTGAAGGCCAGATTCCGGTGCCTCCATCTGACAGGTGGCTCCCTATACTACTCCCCAAAGGAGGATGGGCCTGATGCTGGTCTTGTGGCAGCTGTGGAGCCTGTGGACAGTGAAGAAGAGGAGGCAGAAGAAGAAGATATAGACAACCGAAACAACATCATCATGCAATACTTCCAGTGAGACACAGGTAAGAGGATGGCACTGCTTCACACATCTCATACTACTGTAGGACTTAGTATAAATCTGCCTTTTTACCTCTGTGTACGGACCCTGACATGTCACTTTGCCTTTCCATTTCACAGATCTGGGTCCCACTTTGTGCCCTCTGCTATGTTTACTGCTGCCCAACAACTGTGTAGCTATGGTATGTGAACATGAACATTGACATTGCTAGATTTCCGAAAGGTTGCAATTACACATTTGTGAAAGTACAGACTGGCTCCAGATTGATTTGTGATTCAAGGGTGTTTATTTCTGTGCTAATAAGTGGAGGGGGTGTGCAATGGGCTGGGGTGATGGTGGAGGAATGTCCATGGTAGAGTTCAATTTCTTGGTCTCACAGGTGCATTGTCCATGGGGGCATAGGAGGTGGAGAAATGGCAGTTGAAGGTGTACAGGGGGACAAAGTGGGACAGAAGGGTGACAATCAGGAGGGTCTTATTTCATGGCGGGGGTCTTGGCAAGGTTCTCTGTCTTGCTCCTGGATCTCAGGGACCGTTTGTGGGGTGGTTCTCCTTCTGCAGGGGGTGGGGTGTTGTTGGCCTGTTAGTCCTGTGCGCCGGTGGAGGTGGAGGGCTGTTCATTGTCCAGGCTAGTGTCAGAGGCCCGCTTGTGTCCCTCATGGTGTTGGCCAGGTGTGCCAGCACCCCTACAATGGTGACCTGGGTGGTGTTTATGGACTTCAAGTTCTCCCTGATCCCAAGGTAGTGTTCCTCCTGCAGCTGCTGGGTCTCCTGAAATTTGGCCAGTACCGTGCCTATGGTCTCCTGGGAATGGTGGTATGCTCCCATAATGTTGGAGAGTGCCTCGTGGAGAGTGGGTTCTCGGGGCATGTCCTCCCCCTGCCGCAAAGCAGTCCTCCCAGATTCCCTGTTGTCGTGTGCCTCTGTACCCTGAACCGTGTGCCCACTGCCACTGACCCCAGGTCCCTGATTGTCTTGGTTTGGTAGGTTTGCCTGGGGTGCCTGTAGTGGTGGACACACTGCTGATTGACGTGTCCTGGGGACAGTGGCATGGGCCCAGTGGGTGGGTGCTGTGGTGGTGTTTCCTTAGGGGGAGGGTCTGTGGTGGCTTGTGACTGTGGCAGGGGAACCGACTGTCCAGAGGTCCCTGATGGGCTGGGCTGGTCATCTTGATCCAGGTGTGCAGAGCTGCTGTCATCACTGTGGGCCTCTTCTGTGGGGGGACTGGATATGTCTGGCACCTCCTGTCCTGTGACGTTGGGTAGGGGTCCTGTAGGGGTGTAAATGCATAGTTTTAGTATCTGTGTGTGCCATCATGTGCATAGGGTGAGTTACCCTCTACACCTGTGTTTGCATTATTGTGTTTGCCCTTGTGTGATTAGTGTTTTGGGGTCTGTGTGGGTATCTGTACTGGACATGCTTTGGCAATGGGGGTTCATGCTTTGGTGTTGCATGCAGGGCTTGGTATTGGGAAGGGTGGGTTGTGATGGTGGGGCATATGTGAGGTGTTGGAGTGATGGGGTGAGGGGGTAGATGTGGGTATGTGATGGCATGCAGGTAGGGAGTGGGGGACATAGTTGTAAAGATTTGACTTACCAGAGTCCAGTCCTCCTGCTACTCCTGCCAGGCCCTCAGGATGCAGTATTGCCAAGACTTGCTCCTCCCATGTTGTTAGTTGTGGGGGAGGAGGTGGGGGTCCACTGCTAGTCCTCTGTACAGCAATCTGGTGTCTGGATACCACTGAACGCACCTTCCCCCCTAGGTTGTTCCACCTCTTCCTGATGTCATCCTGTGTTCTTGGATGCTGTCCCACTGCGTTGACCCTGTCGACGATTATCCGCCAAAGCTCCATCTTCCTAGCAATGGAGGTGTGCTGCACCTGTGATCCGAATAGCTGTGGCTCTACCTGGATGATTTACTCCACCATGGCCCTGAGCTCCTCCTCAGAAAACCTGGGGTATTTTTGAGGTGCCATAATGTGGTGTGGGTGATGTGTGAGGTGATGTTTGTTGTGCTGTGTGATGTGTTGTGTTGGTGTATGTTCCTTGAGGTGCGTGGATGTTGTATTAGTGATGGTGTGGTGTGCCTGTGGATGCTGGTGTTGTGTTTGCTATTGTAAGGTGTTGTGGGTAATGTAGGTGTGTGTTTTATAGTGGTGTGAGTGTGTCGGTGTGGTGTGTGTATGTGTATCAGATGTGTGTATTTAGAATTGTCCAATATAGTTGTATTTTGTAAGTGTGTGTGTATTTTGAGTGCGGTGGTGTGTACCGCCAATGGATTACTGTGGTTGAAAGACCGCCTGTAGGAGGCTGGCCTGGTTTGTAGTGGGTACCAAGGGGTACTTACACTCTGTACCAGGTCCAGTTATCCCTTATTAGTGTAGAAGAGGTGTTTCTAGCAGCTTAGGCTGATAGAAGGTAGCTATAGCAGAGCAGCTTAGGCTGAACTATGAGACATGCAAAGCTCCTACTATACCACTGGTGTCATATGCACAATATCATAAGAAAACACAATACACAGATATACTAAAAATAAAGGTACTTTATTTTTATGACAGTATGACAAAAGTATCTCAGTGAGTACCCTCAGTATGAAGATGCCAGATATACACAAGATATATGTACACAATACCAAAAATATGCTGTAATAGCAAAAGGAAGTAATGCAAGCAATGTAAAGTTACAGTAGATTGCAATAGGAGCACATAGGTATAGGGGCAACACAAACCACATACTCCAAAAGTGGAATGTGAACCACGAATGGACCCCAAACCTATGTGAGCTTGTAGAGGGTCGCTGGGGCTGTAAGAAAACAGTGAGGGTTAGAAAAATAGCCCACCCCAAGACCCTGAGTAGGTGTAAAGTGCACCTATATTCCCCAGAGAGCACAGAAGTCGTGATAGGGGAATTCTGCAAGGAAGACCAACACCAGTAATGCAACCAAAGTGGATTTCCGGACGAGAGTACCTGTGGAACAAGGGGACCAGATCCAAGAGTCGCGACAAAGTCGAGAGTGGGCAGATGCCCAGGAAATGCCAGCTGAGGGTGCAAAGAAGCTGCCACTGGGTGGTAGAAACTGTGGATTCTGCAAGAACGAAGAGGGCTAGAAACTTCCCCTTTGGAGGATGGATGTCCCGCGTCATGAAGAAGCTTGCAGAGGTGTTCCCATGCAGAAAGACCACAAACAAGCCTTGCTAGCTGCAAGGGTTGTGGTTAGTATTTTTGGATGCTGCTGTGGCCCAGGAGGGACCAGGATGTCGCCACTTGGATAAGGAGACAGAGGGGGCACACAGCAAGTCAGGGAGCCCTCACAGAAGCAGGCAGCACCCACAGAAGTAATGGAACAGGCACTTGGAAGAGGAGTGAACCAGGGCTCACCTGAAGACACAAAAGGGAGTCCCACGACGCCGGAGGACAACTCAGGAGGTTGTGCACTGCAGGTTAGAGTGTCGGGGACCCAGACTTGGCTGTGCACAAAGGAAATCCTGGAAGAGTGCACAGGAGCCGGAACAGCTGCAAATCACGCGGTACCCAGCAACGCAGTCTAGCGTGGGGAGGCAAGGACTTACCTCCATCAAACTTGGACTGAAGAGTCACTGGACTTTGGAAGTCACTTGGACAGAGTTGCTGAGTTCCAGGGACCACGCTCGTCATGCTGAGAGGGGACCCAGAGGACCAGTGATGCAGTCTTTTGTTGCCTGCGGTTGCAGGGGGAAGATTCCGTCGACCCACAGGTGATTTCTTCAGAGCTCCTGGTGCAGAAAGGAGGCAGGCTACCCCCAGAGCATGCACCACCAGGAAACAGGCGAGAAAGCGGCAGGATCAGCGATACAAGGTTGCAGTAGTCGTCTTTGCTAATTTGTTGCGGTTTTGCAGGCGTTCTGAGCAGTCAGCGGTCGATCCTTTGGCAGAAGGTGAAGAGAGAGATGCAGAGGAACTCTGATGAGCTCTTGCATTCGTTATCTAAAGAATTGTCCAAAGCAGAGACCCTAAATTGCCAGAAAAGGAGGTTTGGCTATCTAGGAAGGAGGATAGGCTAGCAACACAGGTAAGCACCTATCAGAAGGAGTCTCTGACGTCACCTTCTGGCACTGGCCACTCAGAGCAGTCCAGTGTGCCAGCAGCTCCTCTGTTTCCAAGATAGCAGAGGTCTGGAGCACACTGGAGGAGCTCTGGGCACCTCCCCTGGGAGGTGCAGGTCAGGGGAGTGGTCACTCCCCTTTCCTTTGTCCAGTTTCGCGCCAGAGCAGGGCTGGGGATCCCTGAACCAGTGTAGACTGGTTTATGCAGAGATGGGCACCATCTGTGCCCATCAAAGCATTTCCAGAGGCTGGGGGAGGCTACTCCTCCCCAGCCCTGACAACTTTTTCCAAAGGGAGAGTGTGTAACACCCTCTCTCTGAGGAAGTCCTTTGTTCTGCCTTCCTGGGCCAAGCCTGGCTGGACCCCAGGAGGGCAGAAACCTGTCTGAGGGGTTGGCAGCAGCAGCAGCTGCAGTGAAACCCCCGGAAAGGTAATTTGGCAGTACCCGGGTCTGTGCTAGAGACTCGGGGGATCATGGAATTGTCTCCCCAATGCCAGAATGGCATTGGGGTGACAATTCCATGATCCTAGACATGTTACATGGCCATGTTCGGAGTTACCATTGTGACGCTATATATAGGTAGTGACCTATGTATAGTGCACGCGTGAAATGGTGTCCCCGCACTCACAAAGTCCGGGGAATTTGCCCTGAACGATGTAGGGGCACCTTGGCTAGTGCCAGGGTGCCCACACACTAAGAAACTTAGCACCCAACCTTTACCAGGTAAAGGTTAGACATATAGGTGACTTATAAGTTACTTAAGTGCAGTGGTAAATGGCTGTGAAATATCGTGGACGTTATTTCACTCAGGCTGCAGTGGCAGGCCTGTGTAAGAATTGTCAGAGCTCCATATGGGTGGCAAAAGAAATGCTGCAGCCCATAGGGATCTGCTGGAACCCCAATACCCTGGGTACCTCAGTACCATATACTAAGGAATTATAAGGGTGTTCCAGTATGCCAATGTGAATTGGTGAAATTGGTCACTAGCCTGTTAGTGACAATTTGGAAAGTAAAGAGAGAGCATAACCACTGAGGTTCTGGTTAGCAGAGCCTCAGTGAGACAGTTAGTCATCACACAGGGAACACATACAGGGCACACTTGTGAGCACTGGGGCCCTGGCTGGCAGGGTCCCAGTGACACATACACTAAAAAAACATATATATTGTGAAATATGGGGGTAACATGCCAGGCAAGATGGTACTTTCCTACACAACCCCCCCCCCCCCAAACGAAGGACAAACAGACTAGCCATGACCTGATGAGTCTTCATTCTCATAGTACCGTCGGTGAAGAAAGCAAGATGGGGAGGAAGATCACTGGCATATCAAGGTGCTTTGCTCTGGAACAACCTGCCTATCAATATATGATCTAACTCTCAAGAGACTTCCTTTAGGAAGGACTTGAAGACCTGGCTATTTAAAATCTAAACTCCTCTACGAACAAAAATAGCTCACTTCCGCTATGGTAATACAAGCGCTACGAGGCCTTCGGGCAGTTAGGCGCTATATAAATAAGTATAACATAACATAACATAAGTGGAAATATCTGGAGAGTCCATCTGCATTTGAGTGGGTACTCTCAGGTTTATGTTCCACTGTATAGTCCATTCCCTGTAGAGATATGGACCACCTCAACAATTTAGGGTTTTCACCTTTCATTTGTTTTAGCCAAAGTAGAAGTTTGTGGTCTGTCTGAACAATGAAGTGAGTGCCAAACAGGTATGGCCTCAACTTCTTCAGTGCCCAGACCACAGCAAAGGCCTCCCTCTCTATGGCAGACCAACACTTTTCTCTAGGGGTCAACCTCCTGCTGATAAAAGCAACAGGTTGATCCTGGCCCTCAGAATTGAGTTGTGATAAGACTGCCCCTACCCTAATTCAGATGCATCAGTTTGAACAATGAATTTCTTGGAGTAACATGGGCTTTTTAGGACAGGTGCAGTGCACATGACCTGTTTCAGCTCCTCAAAAGCTTTCTGACAGCTAGCTGTCCACAATATCTTTTTAGGCATTTTCTTGGAGGTGAGGTCATTAAGTGGGGCTGCAATGGAGCCATAGTTTTTGATGAACCTCCTGTAATACCCAGTGAGGCCTAAGAAGGCTCTCACCTGGGTCTGAGTTGTAGGGGGAACCCAATCCATGATTGTTTGGATTTTCCCATGAAGTGGTGCAATCTGTTCTCCACCTACCAGGTGTCCCAGATAAACCACTTTCCCCTGCCCTATCTGGCACTTTGAAGCCTTGATAGTGAGGCCCGCCTTTTGCAGGGCCTCCAAAACTTTCCACAGGTGAACCAGGTGATCCTCCCAGGTGGAGCTAAAGACAGCTATATCGTCCAGATATGTTGCACTAAAACACTCCAACCCCTGCAGGACTGTATTCACCAACCTCTGAAAAGTGGCAGATGCATTTTTCAAACCAAAGGGCATTAATGTGAATTGGTAGTGCCCTCCAATAGTCGAAAATGCAGTTTTTGCTTTAACATCCTCTGATAACTTGATCTGCCAATACCCTGCAGTCAAATCAAAGGTGTTTAGATACTTGGCAGATGTCAGTGTGTCTATGAGCTCATCTGCCCTGGGTATAGGGTGTGCATCAGTTTTAGTTACCTGGTTGAGACCTCTGTAATCTACACAAAACCTCATTTCCCCTTTTCCATCTTTGGAATGAGGCTTTGGTACAAGCACCACAGGAGAGGCCCATGGGCTTTCAGAATGTTCAACCACTCCCAGTTCAAGCATTTTCTGAACTTCTTGTTTTATGCAGTCTCTGACATGGTCAGGCTGCCTATAGATCTTACTTTTGACAGGCATGCTGTCTCCAGTATCTATAGTGTGCTCACACCAAGAAGTGGTGCCTGGCACAGTAGAAAATAGTTCAGAAAACTGACCCAGGAGATTTATGCAGTTGTCTTTCTGCTCAGCAGTAAGACAGTCTGCCAAAACTACACCTTCCACTAGAGCATCTTGTTCTGTGGAAGAGAAGAGATCAGGGAGAAGGTCACTCTCTTCTTCCTGTCCTTCATCTGTTGCCATGAACAGGGTGAGATCAGCCCTGTCATACTAGGGTTTTAGGCGATTGACATGGAGCACCCTAAGGGGACTCCTGGTAGTGCCCAAGTCAACCAAGTAGGTGACTTCTCCCTTCTTTTCAACAATGATGTGGGGTCCACTCCATTTGTCCTGGAGTGCTCTTGGGGCCACAGGCTCCAATCCCCACACCTTCTGTCCTGGTTGGTACTGAATCAGAACAGCCTTCTGGTCATGCCATTGCTTTTGGAGCTCTTGGCTGGCCTGAAGGTTTTTACTGGCCTTTTTCATGTACTCAGCCATTCTGGATCTTAGGCAGAGTACATAGTCCTCTATGTCTTGCTTAGGCGCTTTTAAAGGTTGTTCTCAACCCTCCTTCACAAGTGTCAGGGGACCTCTTACATGGTGTCCAAATAGGAGTTCAAAGGGGCTGAAGCCCACTAATTTCTGGGGTACCTCCCTGTAAGCAAAAAGGAGGCAAGGTAACAGGACATCCCATCTCCTCCTGAGTTTTTCAGGGAGTCCCATTATCATTCCTTTGAGAGTTTTATTAAACCTCTCTACCAGTCCATTTGTTTGTGGATGATAAGGTGTGGTGAATTTGTATGTTACACCACATTCCTTCCACATGGAATTCAAGTATGCAGACATAAAGTTGCTACCCCTGTCTGATACAACCTCTTTTGGGAAACCCACCCTGGAAAAGATTCCAGGAGGGCCTTTGCCACTGCAGGAGCTGTAGTGGTCCTTAGAGGAATTGCTTCAGGATATCTTGTGGCATGGTCCACTACCACCAAGATAAACCTATTGCCTGAAGCAGTAGGAGGGTCAAGGGGGCCAACTATGTCAACCCCTACCCTTTCAAAGGGAACCCCAACCACAGGTAGTGGAATAAGGGGAGCCTTTGGGGTGCCACCAGTCTTGCCACTGGCTTGGCAGGTCACACAGGACTTACAAAAGTCTTTTGTGTCCTCTGACATCCTAGGCCAATGAAACAGGGGGACAAGCCTTTCCCATATTTTAATTTAGCCCAAATGTCCAGCCAAGGGAATGTCGTGTGCCAGAGTTAGGAGGAACTCTCTGTATTGCAGGGGAATGACCAATCTCCTGGCTGCTCCAGGTTTTGGGTCCCTTGCCTCTGTATACAAGAGGTTGTCCTCCCAGTAAACTCTATGTGAGTCACTGACATCCCCATTTTGCTGTTTGACAGCTTGCTGTCTTAGACCCTCTAATGTGGGACAGGTTTGCTGTGCCACACTCAGCTCCTCCCTGGCAGGCCCCCCTCCACCCAAAAGCTCAGCAGTGTCTGCTTCCAGCTCCTCTGGTGAAGCTTCTGCACAGGGGGGAAATTCTTCCTCCTCAGAAGTAGAAACATCTGTAGAGGGAGGGATAGTGGGTAGGGATTTACCCTTACTAACCCTAGCTTTAGGGAGCACTTGGTCAATTGTTCTAGGATACAAGTCACCCTGTCCTTTTTGCTTTTTGGCCTGAGCCCTGGTTAAAGCAAAAATATGCCCAGGAATGCCCAGCATTGCTGCATGAGCCTCCAACTCTACTTCTGCCCAAGCTGATGTCTCTAAATCGTTCCCTAGTAGACAGTCTACAGGTACATATGAGGCAACCACAACTTTCTTTGGACCAGTAACCCCCCCCAGTTGAGATTCACAACAGCCATGGGGTGGCTAAGAGTGTTGTTATGAGCGTCTGTCACTTGGTACTGGTGACCAAGTAAGTGTTGTTCAGGGTGTACCAGTTTCTCTATGGTAACACTGGCACCTGTGTCCCTGTAGGCCTGAACCTCAACACCATTTATTAGTGGAAGTTGCTTGTACTTATCCATATTAAGGGGACACGCAACCAAGGTGGCCAAATCAATGGCACCTTCAGAGACTAACACAGCCTCTGTGGTCTCCCTAACAAGACCAACCTCAACTAAATTACCAAAAGTGAGCCCAACTACTCCCTTGGGTTGGCTATTAGTAGGTTTGCTCCCACCACCACTGCTATTACTAGGGGCACTAGAGGTTGCAGTAGGGGTTGTGGTAGTGGGAGGCTTGGTGCTTTTCTTTGGACAACTGGCATCAGTTGTCTAATGTCCTTTTACTTTACATAAATAGCACCATGGTTTCTTTACTTGATTAGAAGAGGATTTGGACCCACCACCCTCACCAGAGTGTTTTTGTTGGCCTGATGAAGACTCATTTTTAGATTTGTCCCCACCCTTGTCTGAAGACTTACCATCCTTCTTCTTGCCATCCTTGTCACCCCCTGTATGATCTTTTCTGTTCACTCTTGTTCTGACCCATTTGTCTGCCTTCTTTCCCAATTCTTGGGGAGAGGTCAGATCTGAGTCCAATAGATATTGGTGTAACAAATCAGACACACAGTTATTCAGAATATGCTCTCTCAGGATCAGATTATACAGGCTTTCATAGTCAGAAACTTTACTGCCATGTAACCACCCCTGCAAGGCCTTCACTGAATAGTCAACAAAGTCTACCCAGTCTTGTGAGGACTCTTTTCTGGTTTCTCTGAACTTAATCCTGTATTGTTCAGTGGTTAAGCCAAATCCATCCAAGAGTGCATTCTTCAAAACTGTAAAATTATTGGCATCACTTTCCTTCACAGTAAGGAGCCTATCCGTACCCTTTCCACTGAAAGATAGCCATAGGATAGCAGCCCACTGCCTTTGAGGGACCCCCTGTACAACACAGGCCCTCTCAAGTGCAGCAAACCACTTGTTAATGTCATCCCCCTCCTTGTAAGGGGGAACTATCTTATGCAGATTCCTAGAATCATTCTCTTTCACAGGATTACTATCTGGAATACTGCTGCTGCCACCATGGGGTCCTAAACCCAACCTCTGTCTCTCTTTTTCTAAGTCTAGAGATTTCCTGTCTAGAGCCAGCTGTTGCTGTTTAAGCTTCAGCCTGGACCCTTCCACTCTCAATCTATTGAGTTCCCTTTCTAACAGTCTGTCATCAGGGTGGGTGTGTTGGGAATGCTTTGACACAGAAGAATGATGTGAATGAACAGAGGGAGACCTGTCCCTAACAGTTGGCACCCTAAAAACCTGGCCTGCAGGAATAACATCATCCCTACTGTGATGTGAGGTTCCATTACTACCAGCTATGCTAGGTGGTCTGCTAAGGGGGAGGTTGGGAAGGTCACCCTCTAACACTCTTACTGGGGGCTCCCCTGAGTCAGAGTGTGAACTATCTCCTAACTTCTCAAGTGAAGTGCCAGCTAAGGCCTTATCATTTTCAATAAGCATGTTAGACAACAATTCTCTAGAGGGATTCTTTCCCACCCCCAAACCTCTATCAATGCAGAGAGTCCTTAAACCCTTCCAGTTAAGGTGGTCATAAGCTGTGCTGACCAAGTTAGTAGAAGTTCCTACATCAGACATGATAGAAAAAGGTTTAGGGACAGATAAAAGAGAGAAAAAGTTTCAGGACTTTTTAAGGAAACAGAAAAAAACTTTTTCAACTTTTTAGAAACTTTTTGAAAGTTTAGGAGTACTTTTCAGCACTTAGCAGATAGTGTAAGAGAAGAAAAGTAAAACTTTTTGGTTAGGTGTACATACACTGAACTTGTTTTGTATATTATTATCTTATGAAAAGTACAAAATGACAAAGTGGTAAGTAGTTGCAAGTACTTATCCCACCGCTGCACAACCAATGTAGGAGGCTGGCCTGGTTTGTAGTGGGTACCAAGGGGTACTTACACTCTGTACCAGGTCCAGTTATCCCTTATTAGTGTAGAAGAGGTGTTTCTAGCAGCTTAGGCTGATAGAAGGTAGCTATAGCAGAGCAGCTTAGGCTGAACTAGGAGACATGCAAAGCTCCTACTATACCACTGGTGTCATATGCACAATATCATAAGAAAACACAATACACAGATATACTAAAAATAAAGGTACTTTGCGCCGGAATTGCGTCGTTTTTTTTGACGCAATTCTGACGCAAAACTAACTCCATATTTATACTTTGGCGTTAGATGCGTCTAGCGCCAAAGTCCATGGAGTTTGCGTCATTTTTTAGTGTGGACACCTACTTTGCGTTAATGAGATACAAGGTAGGCGTTCCCGTCTAAAAAATTGACTCCGAGGCATGTGCGCCGTATTTACACTCCCGGGCAAAATTCACGCCCGGGAGTGGGCGGGTCAAAAAAAATGACGTACGCCCGCTTTTGCGCCGTTTTTTAGCGCCTGGAAAAGGCAGGCGTTAAGGGACCTGTGGGCTCGGAAGGAGCCCAGAGGTGCCCTCCCATGCCCCCAGGGACACCCCCTGCCACCCTTGCCCACCCCAGGAGGACACCCAAGGCTGGAGGGACCCATCCCAGGGACATTAAGGTAAGTTCCGGTAAGTATTATTATTTTTTTTTTGTGGCATAGGGGAGCATGATTTGTGCCCCCCTTCATGCCACTATGCCCAATGACCATGACCAGGGGACAGAAGTCCCCTGGGCATGGCCATTGGGCAAGGGGGCATGACTCCTGTCTTTGCTAAGACAGGAGTCATTTCTATGGGGGTTGGGAGTCGAAAAAAATGGCGCAAATCGGGTTGAGGCGAAAAATTTGCCTCAGCCTAACTTGCCCCATTTTTTGGCACCCAAGCTCCATATCCCCCTATGCCGGCGCTGCCTGGTGTACGTCGTTTTTTTCCACGCACACCAGGCAGCGCCGGCGGCTAACACTGGCTAACGTCATTGATTAAATACAGTGCCCGCATGGCGCTTCAGAATGGCAATTTTTTTGATGCAAAACTGCGTTAGCGCAGTATTGCGTCAAAAAGTATAAATATGGCCCTTTATTTTTATGACAATATGACAAAAGTATCTCAGTGAGTACCCTCAGTATGAGGATGCCAAATATACACAAGATATATGTACACAATACCAAAAATTTGCAGTAATAGCAAAAGGAAGTAATGCAAGCAATGTAAAGTTACAGTAGATTGCAATAGGAGCACATAGGTATAGGGGCAACACAAACCATATACTCCAAAAGTGGAATGCGAACCACGAATGGACCCCGAACCTATGTGAGCTTGTAGAGTGTCGCTGGGGCTGTAAGAAAACAGTGAGGGTTAGAAAAATAGCCCACCCCAAGACCCTGAAAAGTAGGTGTAAAGTGCACCTATATTCCCTAGAAAGCACAGAAGTCGTGATAGGGGAATTCTGCAAGGAAGACCAACACCAGCAATGCCACCAAAGTGGATTTACGGACGAGAGTACCTGTGGAACAAGGGGGCCAGGTCCAAGAGTCACGACAAAGTCGAGAGTGGGCAGATGCCCAGGAAATGCCAGCTGAGGGTGCAAGAAGCTGCCACCGGATGGTAGAAGCTGTGGATTCTGCAAGAACGAAGAGGGCTAGAAACTTCCCCTTTGGAGGATGGATGTCCCGCGTCGTGGAGAAGCTTGCAGAGGTGTTCCCACGCAGAAAGACCACAAACAAGCCTTGCTAGCTGCAAGGGTCGCGGTTAGGGTTTTTGGATGCTGCTGTGGCCCAGGAGGGACCAGGATGTCGCCACTTGGATGAGGTGACAGAGGGTCGCCTAGCAAGTCAGGGAGCCCTCACAGAAGCAGGCAGCACCCGCAGAAGTACTGGAACAGGCACTTGGAAGAGGAGTGAACCGGAGCTCTCCTGAAGACACAAAAGGGAGTCCTACGACACTGGAGGACAACTCAGGAGGTTGTGCACTGCAGGTTAGAGTGTCGGGGGCCCAGGCTTGGCTGTGCATGAAGGAAATCCTGCAAGAGTGCACAGGAGCCGGAGCAGCTGCAAATCATGCGGTACCCAGCAATGCAGTCTAGCATGGGGAGGCAAGGACTTACCTCCACCAAACTTGGACTGAAGAGTCACTGGACGGTGGGAGTCACTTGGACAGAGTTGCTGAGTTCAAGGGACCACGCTCGTTGTGCTGAGAGGGGACCCAGAGGACCGGTGATGCAGTCTTTTGTTGCCTGCGGTTGCAGGGGGAAGATTCCGTCGACCCACGGGAGATTCTTTCAGAGCTCCTGGTGCAGAAAGGAGGCAGGCTACCCCCAGAGCATGCACCACCAGGAAACAGGTGAGAAAGTGGCAGGATCAGCGATACAAGGTTGCAGTAGTCGTCTTTGCTACTTTGTTGCGGTTTTGCAGGCGTCCTGAGCAGTCAGCGGTCGATCCTTTGGCAGAAGGTGAAGAGAGAGATGCAGAGGAACTCTGATGAGCTTTTGCATTCGTTATCTAAAGAATTCCCCAAAGCAGAGACCCTAAATAGCCAGAAAAGTAGGTTTGGCTGTCTAGGAAGGAGGATAGGCTAGCAACACAGGTAAGAGCCTATCAGAAGGAGTCTCTGACGTCACCTGCTGGCACTGGCCACTCAGAGCAGTCCAGTGTACCAGCAGCACCTCTGTTTCCAAGATGGCAGAGGTCTGGAGCACACTGGAAGGGCTCTGGGCACCTCCCCTGGGAGGTGCAGGTCAGGGGAGTGGTCACTCCCCTTTCCTTTGTCCAGTTTCGCGCCAGAGCAGGGCTGGGGGATCCCTGAACCGGTGTAGACTGGCTTATGCAGAGATGGGCACCATCTGTGCCCATCAAAGCATTTCCAGAGGCTGGGGAGGTTACTCCTCCCCAGCCCTGACACCTTTTTCCAAAGGGAGAGGGTGTAACACCCTCTCTCTGAGGAAGTCCTTTGTTCTGCCTTCCTGGGCCAAGCCTGGCTGGACCCCAGGAGGGCAGAAACCTGTCTGAGGGGTTGGCAGCAGCTGCAGTGAAACCCCGGGAACGGTAGTTTGGCAGTACCCGGGTCTGTGCTTGAGACTCGGGGGATCATGGAATTGTCTCCCCAATGCCAGAATAGCATTGGGGTGACAATTCCATGATCTTAGACATGTTACATGGCCATGTTCGGAGTTACCATTGTGACGCTATACATAGGTAGTGACCTATGTATAGTGCACGCGTGAAATGGTGTCCCCGCACTCACAAAGTCCGGGGAATTTGCCCTGAATGATGTGGGGGCACCTTGGCTAGTGCCAGGGTGCCCACACACTAAGTAACTTAGCACCCAACCTTTACCAGGTAAAGGTTAGACATATAGGTGACTTATAAATTACTTAAGTGCAGTGGTAAATGGCTGTGAAATATCGTGGATGTTATTTCACTCAGGCTGCAGTGGCAGGCCTGTGTAAGAATTGTCAGAGCTCCCTATGGGTGGCAAAAGAAATGCTGCAGCCCATAGGGATCTCCTGGAACCCCAATACCCTGGGTACCTCAGTACCATATACTAAGGAATTATAAGGGTGTTCCAGTATGCCAATGTGAATTGGTGAAATTGGTCACTAGCCTGTTAGTGACAATTTGGAAAGTGAAGAGAGAGCATAACCACTGAGGTTCTGGTTAGCAGAGCCTCAGTGAGACAGTTAGTCATCACACAGGGAACACATTGAGGGCACACTTATGAACACTGGGGCCCTGGCTGGCAGGGTCCCAGTGACACATACACTAAAACAACATATATATCGTGAAATATGGGGGTAACATGCCAGGCAAGATGGTACTTTCCTACACCACTGCATTGATTCGTGGGTCGTGATAGTGTGGGCGTATTCTTGTTGGTGTGACGGTGTAGGTTTTGGTATCGCCAGTTTATCACTGACCTTTGGTGTAGCGGACTTGTGTGGGTGTCTGTATTGTGCCGGATTCCGAGACGTGGATCGTAATACCTGTCACAGATTTCCGCTGCGGCCACGGTATGTTGGCGGCCTTTAGCACGGCGGTAAGCAGGATTTACCGCCAGGGTTGTAATGAGGGCCAATGGGTTCAGATGTGGTGGTAACATGGTTGCACTAAATGGCCTGGGCATCCCATCCATTCAAACATGTGTCATTGCAGATTAAATGCAACACTGAGGCCATTTGAATTGGGTAGGTGACAATGCACAACACATCTCCATAATTTGACTGTACTGAGCTATTCAGTATTGACACTGCACGATTGTCCTTGTGTGACTTATTTCTAGGCAACCCTTTGTTGTTTCCTCTGCCAGTTGCTGATGTGCAGCTGTGTACTGACATTACCAAGCTTGCACCAGGGGACCTGGCTAACTGCCTTGTGGAGGTGGATGTATCGATGTAGAAAGGGCCATCTCCCTATACATGTGCTATTTTGATGGACAATTGGCTCTTTCAGTGAGTGCAGCAGTGTATAGTTTCCATTGGTGGCACATCAATATGTGTTCATAGCACAGTTCACTCCCTTATTGCAACCTGCAAACGGCACCCCCTGGAGTGGTGTTTGATGTTGGCACTGCCTCAGTATTTCGGTGTCACCTACATCTGAGTCAGCATCATCATGCTATGTGTCTTGTGGTGTTAGAACTGCTGCAACACACATTGCAGATCCCTTCCACACTGCACACTGTTTGGGAGGGTGGCCGATTGACTATGTGGCCTAAAGTAATTGTAAATACTTCATCTTCTAAGTTGTACTTACCATGCAGGCCATGTGATGATGAAGATGATGAATATTTTTATTAGTTAATTAAAACCATAAAACTTTTTCCTTCCACATAAAAATTTAACAGAACAATATTAGTGCGTTAAGACAATTACAGTGCAATAAGATCCTGAGCTTTAAATGAGATGATGTATAAAATTTCCTTTACACATGAGAATTTGAAGCAAAAAGAATATTAGTGAAATAAGGCATTAGTGATAATAGGACAATAGAGCCATACTAGTGCAAATAAGGCAATTACAGTGCAATAAAAGTCCTGAGCATTAAAATGAGATAATATATAAAATTTCCTTCCGCATGAAAATTAAAAAAAAACTGTGATAGTACAATAAGGCATTAGTGATAATAGGACAAAATGGCAAGAATCCTTCTATCGATTTTATTTATCCCTACTTAAGTCTGATTGTTGGGACCAGACTTTATTATGGCACAGGCTAAGTATCCCAGCAGACTACCTAGAGGCCTTCCCTTCTTTAAGTTGTTCAGAATAAATTGAAGAGCTTTTGTTATCTTTTCCGCCCTCCCATGACTGGGTATGTTTGGAGAAGCTGAGATTTTGAGCGAGAAAATTTCCCAAAATTGCACCAGCCTAATGTTTAATATTGTATTTCGTGGATTAAAAGCTTCAGTTAATGCTTGTCTGCAGGATCTAATTCTTAAATTGTTTAATCATTTTTTCAGTAATAGTCTTCTTTCAACCGCCAATGCTGGACAAATACACAGCTCGTGCACCAAGTTTTCATCTGCTAGATGACACAGACGCCACTCCTGGGAGCCTACTAGACGCTCCTTCTTCCATTTAGGCATGAGGTCTAACATTGGGACTTCACCCAGCCTGAGTCTGAGAAAAGATTGCTTGATTTTCCGCGAATAGGGCCAGTCATAAGTAATGATTCTTTAAGTTGTTTATAGGAGTTGAGGATCAACCAACTATGCTCCCTTTTAATCAGGGAGACCCTATCTTCTAGCCAACTCTGTAATTTACTTGCTTTATTCACAGCTTTGTTAAAAGCTGGGATGGGTAGAGAGTGATCCCATACCTCATCTAAGTTCAAAAGGCTCTTGCTCTTTTCCAGATACCTTGCGAAGCTGCAGTTCCCTCTTTCCAGGAGAATTTCCTGCCAGACTAAATTAGCCAAGGAACCTTTCGAGGCGCGGCTCAATTTATAGCAGCATTTAATATATGCTGCGGGTCGAGCTAGCGACTGTTTGACCAGCATAAATTCTAGTCTGACCTGGGCTGGCGAGGCACGCCCGGGGAGCGAGAAAATGTGCTTATAGGTCTTTATCAGAAGCTTATCCAGAAGATCTGCTTCCATCCCCCTTATTATTTCAGTCCCATAGGTGAGGGTTGGAAGTCGTTTCGCTCTCATTACAGCTGTTAGTGGGTTCAGGGCATGACCACAGATTGAGTTTGCTAGTTTACAAAAGGCGTAGGTAAGTGCCTGCAACTTGCTTTTTATTGCTTCTTTTTGTGGCGTATAGTTACCTCTGGCGTCCACCACAAATCCTAGGTATCTATATGACCTTAATTCCTCTAGGGTCTTCCCATTTACGTGCCATTTACATTTGCTAGTCGGCCTACGGTTTAGGGTAATCATTTTAGATTTTTTATGATTGATTTCCAGTTCATTAGATCCTGAATATTCATCTAATGCATTTAGCAATTTTTGCATGCCTATTTTGGTATTGCTAATTAGTAATAGGTCATCTGCATATAGTATGTTGGATACTTGTTGACCACCCAATGAGGGAGAGTGGAATAATTGATCATTTAACTTGGCGGGGAGATCTGCTATGTACAGGTTGAGGAGTGTTGGGGCCAATACGCAACCTTGCTTCACGCCAGCTGTTCTTTTGTTTGCCCTGGATAAATGAGAGCCTTCCCCAATTTAACCTTCACCCAAGTATCTGAGTAGATCATTTTGATGGTGTATAAAATAGAATGTGGCAACCCCCACAGTAGTAATTTGGCCCACAATTTGCAGTGAGGGACACAGTCAAAAGCAGCTTTAAAATCAACAAAATATAAATAGGTCGGAGTCCCCTTTGCTTTTGCTCTGTTGATTATTAGTCCCAGTGCCATAAGGTTTGTTAATGTTCCTTGGTGCTTGGTGAAGCCGGTTTGGTTTAGGGGTAGAATATTGTTATCTGTAACCCAGACATCTAGATGTTTTAGCACACAGGATGAAAAGTACTTGAGGTCAACATCTAAAAGAGCGATTAATCTATAGTTGCTTGGGGAAGCCACGTTCCCACCCTTAAATGTGGGGTGGATTATAGAGCCTTTCCAGCATACCAGGACGGTGCCTTTTGTATGCACATCATTGAACATTGCAGCCAGGAAATTCGACCATCTTTCCGTTTCCTGTTTAAATATTGCTTGCGGTAAGCCATTAGGGCCAGGGGCACAGTCCATTCGTGACTTTCCAATGATTTTTAATAGTTCAGATGCCGTAAATTTCAAATCTTCAGGGACATTGGGCTTCCAGTTAATCATGTGCCCCTGGATTTGAGGGCCTTCTTCGGTTGTCGTTCTTTTTAGATGGGACTTTAGATGGCATACCCATACTTCCTCTGTTAAATTTGCACTATTTCCTACTTTTGAACCATTGTTTATTGTATTGATGATTTTCCAAAATCTTTTGGAGTCAGATGTTTTGGTCGCAAAATGTAGTTTGTCTCAAAGGGTCTCATGTTGGCGTTTTTTAAAGGTTCATATGTCCCTTTTATACAATTTCCTTTGCTCTCGCAGATCGGCCAGTATTGATCCATTATTTGGGTGTTTGCGCAGTAACCTTAATAGTTTACCTACAGCTGCTTTCCTTCTGTGCACTGGGAGTGGTAAAACTGAGCATTGGTGGTGATTCAAATGTGCTCCCTTTCTTGTGTTACCTAAGAAATCTTTTTTTTTTAGGTCGAGGGCAAAGTTTTCCCAGACTGTTATCAACTAACCCCACTTGTGATCATTGATTCTAGCTTTTGTAGGGCTTCTTCTGCCTGACTTTCAATGGTGTCGGAGGACCATTTGAGTCGCTTTAGATTTTCAGTGCCAATTGCCCCATTCAGGGCTGCCATTTTCTCTGGCTTTTGTGGTGATGCACAGATCCCAAATACCTGTGGCTTATGGTCGCTTTCCGTGCGGTCCATGATGGTGAAGGCCTTTTCTAACGTATACAAAGCAGGGGACACCAATGTATAGTCTAGATGGGATACCGTTTTCCCGGAGAATCTTGTCCATGCCGGTGGGATATCAGGCAACCATGTCATTGTCACTGTTGGCTTTAACATTGCTCCCTTAGTGCTCCAGAATGGCAGCTAATGTTTGTGGCAGCTGTCAGTTGTCCAAGGGTGTGTATCCCATTGTGTCAGGGTGTACAACATAACTACTAGTGTCACACCTCAGTGTCACCCTGCCCATGTGTCAGTGTAGTGGTGTATGTCGTGTGTGACCTACAGGGTTGTTATGCTGTGTGCACATTGCTAGGTTTGGAGACTTACCGACAAGTAGGCCATTGCCGTATTGTCCATTCAGGAAGTGCTCATTGATCCTGCTATGCCAGAATATGAAGGAGTCATGGACACTTCTAGGATACTTGGCCAAGATGTTAGTGAACAGTCCCTGGTAGTCAACTATGGCCTGCACATTGATAGAATGCGTGTGCTTTTTGTTCCTCAATAGTTGTTCTGTTGTTGCAGGTGGGACGATCCGGACATGGGTGCAGTCAATTGCACCGAGCACATGCAGGAAGCCATGGATTTGATAAAACCCCTGTTTTATCTCCTGCTGCTTCTTCTGGGTGTTGGGGAAGCTGATGTGGCGGGTTATCAAGGAGATTATGGCATCAAACACCTTGGGCAGGAAAGCCGAGAATGAGGGCTGTGATACCCCATCGACGAGGGCACCTGATTTCTGAAAGGAACCACTTGCCAACATGGGCAGGACAGCTAGAAGCTTGGTCACAGGTGGTATGTTGTGTGTTGTATGCAGGCTAGGTGTTGTGGCTCAATAGAGCGCAGCAGCTGCTGTATGGCTTGGCAGTTGAGTCAATAGCTTCGAATGATGTCCTGTTCCCTCAGGCCATGGAGGGTTGTCCTGTTTCTGAAATGTCTCTTCTGTCTTCTGAGTTGCCTTTGTGGGCCGCGTTGGGGTGGTGGTGGTTGATGCCGTTGGTCCTGTGCTTGGCGTTGTCTTGCATGCTGTATCAGTAGCACCTCCATATTGTCCTGTTGGTCTGTAATGTTGCTTGTCTGTGTTTTCCTTAAGTAGTGGTGAGTTTGCCTCATTTTAATTTCTACCCTGACCCAGGCATTAACATTTGACACAAATTGGAGTTAAGGTAATTTTTTGGGTCCGCCTCTTACCCGTTTGTCATTTTTGTGCTGTTGGATAAATAGGACGCTAGGAGCTTTGAGTCACTTTTTGGATGGGAACGCCTACTCTGCATCTCATTGACGCAAGGTGGTTTCACCCATCCTTAAAATGATGTTATCTCTATTTTGTTGATGCTAGACGGGTCTAGGTTCAAATTATAAATATGGAGTTCAGTTTCCACTGAAGTAGCGTAAAAAATAATGCTAATTCAGCACAAACAGAGTATGAATATGGGCCTAAGTATATAAAATTGAGTTTGTTCCATGGTCGATAGGTGGATGCATAGAAGGTGGTCTCAGGTGTTTTGATTTGTGGTGTTTTATGTTGGAAAGCTAGGAAATGGTGGCCTGCCCATGTGACTAGAGTAATCCTTTGAAAGGTAACTAGTTCTGGATTTGCAAAAATGACATCTAGGATATGTCCAGCTATTTGGGTAGGTTTGTCTACAATCTGATGTAGGTTCATTGTGACTAGGCCAGTGATGATAGGACTTATTGGGTTTGTTAAGCTAAATGTTTTGGTCACCAAGAATGCATAGGTTAGAGTACAGTAATGTAAGGCTTGAAACTCTGACTACAAATGTGTCTGTGAATGTTGTAGTGCAAGATGGTGGTCTGTAAAAGAGAAGACGTTACAGGAGAAATTTGGTGTAGGGTCGCATCTGGTGGTGAGAGCCTCACAACCTTGCATGGAAAAATTGTCAGCTTTGGTGAGCTTTATTGTCTGAATGAATACAAAGCTACTCCACCTCCTCTTTTGCCAATACGATTTTGTGTGATAGTTTGATGGACTGGAGGAACAGCTTCCTCCAGTACTGGGGCCATGTCATCTCCCGCCATAATTCAGTTATGAAGAGTAAGTCAGATTGTATGTCAGTGGGTAGGTTGTAGATGTGATGCTTGTTTTTAGACAGTGATCGAGTATTTTTCAGTAGACAGTTTAGAGATTGTGTTTTGGTCGTGGTGTGATGTTGTTTTGTAGAAAAATGAGTTGCATTAGTTGTATGAGGATAGCAATAGTGTTTTTTTCTATATCTTATTAATTGTACAGTAGACTTCGAAGGCATTTTGATGGGTCTGCATGTTTAGGTGGTGAAGATGGTGGTTGACAGTGAGTTGGTGAGCTGTGTTGTTTTTGCTGAGTATTCTTGTTGTGTAATAGACTTGAAAATATGAAGCTGTGAAGAGTGGCTGTTAGAAATGTGGTCTCTAGTTGCAGGGGTTTGTATCCTGCCCAAGTAGGGACCACAGCCCTAGTCAGGGCAAGTTAATGACAACATATAAATTAGCCTGTACTCACCCTCTCGTAGCTTGGCACAGAGCAGGAAGGCCTAACTTAGAAAGCAATGTGTAAAGTACGTGTGCAGCACACTCACAATAACCACAGGAGGTACAAAACAAAAAGACTCCACACAGCAGTAGAAATTTAAAGCTTGTTTATCTGGGTAATTTGAGATCAGCACAATACAAATCCAATTTGTAAGTGGTTAAATATTTGATTTGCAGATTCAAGATAAAACAAGGTTGATATCCAAAGATGCAATCAAAGAGGTGGTGCTTGAGACGCCTCAGCACGTGTGAACAATTATTCAGTGGTGAACAAAGTTGCAAGCAGCAGAGTTTGGAAAAGCTGCCCGGTGATGATTGAAGTAACAAGCAGCAAATATTCAACATGGCCACTCCAGGTGATCAAAGCTGCAAGCAGCAGAGTTTGGCAAAGCCGCTTGGTTGTCACTTAGGTAACGAGTGGCAAAGGAAAGCAAAAAGCAGTGTGGGTATGCTTGATGTAACAAGCGGAAAAGGAAAGTCAAAAGCCACTTGGAAATACTCTAGGTTTGGTGAATGAGACTTGGCCTACCACACACAGATCAGCAAGCAGCAGGGCAACACAGCAAAGCACAGTAGCAGTTTCTGGGAGCAGGCAACTGTAGCAGAGAGGCACTTCTGATACACACCAGTCTTTACTCCAACAGCGTTCTCTGAGTCCAGAAGTGCACTGATTTCAGTGGGCCATGGACCCAGTATTTATACTAGAAAGTGCTTTTGATGTGGGGGATGACTAAAAAGAGTTCTTGTGAAGGGCACAGGTCCCCCCGTCTCAGGTCAGCCTCGGCTTCAGACTGTCAGTGGGAGGTAATCAGCCCCTTTGTGTGGACTCTGGTCACTACCCTTTGAGGTACCCAGGAAGACCCATCAGTATGCAGATGAGTGCAGATGCAGTTTAGTATCCTGTGTTGTGGGTGTCTCAAGCAGATGCACAAGTGAGCTGTCACCCAGTCCAGGGTAGACCTGTATTGGAGATATGCTGTGAGTACACAGAGCAGTGAGTGCAGAGAAATGCCCACTTTCCAACAGTGGCATTTAAAAAATAGTAATAATAAATCCAACCTTACCAGTAAAGAGGATTTATTACTACCAATGGTACTCAACATGATGCAGCTACTACTCTCATATCAGGAATTACAGCCTAAAGGTCATATAAGAAACTCCCAATGGTGACCTATGAGAGGGGCAGGCCTCACAGTAAAGAAAAAATCAATTTAGAAGTTTTTCATTACTAAGACATAAAACACGTAAAAGTACATGTCCTGCCTTTTGCTTACATAGCACCCTACCGTACCTAGTGCCTACATTAGGGTTGGCATATGTAAGAAAACTGGAGTTCTGGCCTTGGAAAGAGGTTTTAGATGCCAGGTTAGGGTGGCAGTGAGACTGCACACACATGATCTGCAGTGGCAGACCTGAAACAGGTTTACAGAGCTTCTTAAGTGGGTGGCACAACCAGCGCTGCAGCCTCACTAGTAGCATTTAATTTACAGTCCTTGGGTATATGGGTATACCTTTACATGGGACTTACAGGCAAATTAAATATTCCAGTTGTGGATACACCAATGTTACCATATTTAGGGGATAAGCACATGCACTTTAGCACTGATCAGCAGTGGTAAAGTGCTCAGAGTCCTAAGGCCAATAAACAGATGGTCAGAAAAATAGGAGGAGAAAGGCAAACAGTTTGGGGATAACCCTGCAGAAAGGGTCATTTCAAACAGTGGAATGTTGTTTATTTTGTTTGCGTCTGTTTTGTGTGAAAGGTGTATGGGTTAGGGTTGGTGGTGGAGAATGTTCATCATGTTTTAAGGCTCTAAATTTTGCAATGGATGAGAGACGGGTGAATGAGAGTCGTGTTGGCATAGTTGTGTTAGATGTTTATGAAGAGAGAATGTTTGGGCATAAAGACGGCGCAGGGTGTATATTATTTATGTATTCAGGACTACAGAAGTGGGGGGTGTTTCTTATTTGTAATGTTGGTGAGTGGATGTCAGAGGATTAAGGGATGGTGATGTGTTTTGGAAAAAAGTGCATGTGGTGTATGAGAGGGGATGAACAAGAATTGAGTGTTTGTGTTAGATTTGATAGCTGGAAGAGGTGATATATGTGGTGGATTGGAGTATTAGGATTGTTTGGTTGGGTGTTTTTGGTAAAAAGAGGAGGAGAGGTTGGTAGATGATATGATGGATGTGCTGAGTATATGGTTGGTGGTGACAGAAAAGGGTTGTTCGGAGCACATAAAGGGCAGCACTGATCTTTTGTATGAAAAGGGAGTTTGTGTCTGGATGGATTAAAGTTATGTATAATGTTGCTTTCCATCATCAGTCGCAAACGATCTCAAAAGTGACATGGCAAATGATGTTGCCATTAACATTATCAGTGAATTGTCAATGAATACAGAATGTGTTTGTCTAGGAATGTGATATATAATAGTTCTGTGATGTCAGATGATTTACTTATTATTATACACTTTGTAACATCATAAGAATCATATTTGGTGTGTGTTAGGGTGTGCATGGCAGTTATAAATTGTGTAGCTAACCATAAGCAATACATGTTAAGGTTTTTGTCTTAAATCATACCTGCACTCAGGCCCTGACTCCACTGCCACTAGTGGCCAAAAATTTCTGTACCATGAAGGCCTGCATCCAGACTCTGCACCTCTATCTACAGCATTCAACCAAACCCAACTGCTTACAGCCTTTGGCTGTGCGTTGTGTGTTAACCATAAGGCCTAGCCTTTGGCCAGGTCCTTAGCACAACCCAAATGTAGTTGGGCCAATTGCGGCTTTGCTCTATGCTGCTAGGGTTGGTCATATTGCATATGCCTAGAACCCCAAGGTCAGTCTTTCAACTCTGCACATGACTTGTGGCCTTGTACAAACAGAGATTGTCATAGGACCAAGCTGGTCTCCTAAACTCCCACAAACAGAGAACACTGTCCATGTATTGCAATCTTTATTTTTTTGATTTGATGATCCAAATGGGCCATTTCATTTCCACAAAGTCTCTTTTGGGTTTCAAGAACATTACAACATAAATCCATTTTTTGAAACTTTTGTCCTTGCGTCCTGTAATGGTAGAAGCAAAATATACTGCGTTGAGGCCTGTCAGGTGGTTCAGCTTCCTGAAACTGGGTTCAGATTTGTAAACCAGAAATGGCAGACAAAACAAAAGGAAAAGCTCCCTCATTCAAAGAAGTTTGTTAATTTAAAAAAAATTAAGCCCTTGATTGGTTGTTGAATCTGGGTTTGAATAGTCTATTTATCTCTAACTATGAACACATTCGTGTTAGTTACACAAGACAAATAGCCTTTACAGCCCACCTCTACTGGGAGGGACAGGTAATAGGAAACCGAAGATTTAATCATTTCTGCACCCATTCAATCTCCCTCTCCTGATTCATAAAACATCTTTCTGATACCCTTATTTGTAAGAGTCACTGTCTGTAAGAGGTTATACCACACTTGGATACTGTACAAAGTGTCAAAAACAGAACTAATGAGTTCTAGCCAAGGTATGTGATGGCACCTATTCAGGGAAAGGCAGTCGAAAATTACTGATTTAGTAAAATTTAGTTTTGCCCAGATAGAGTGCCATAATAATAGAGGTTTGACTAATAAAATATCCTCAATATATTGTAAGCCCACGTCCTGATGGATAATCATTGTTGATGTTGAACCCGGGAGGCAGAGTAATCACTTAAAAAAATAATTTTCCTCAACCTGCACAGGTGAACTAGGGGCATGGCCCCAAAGACCAGCTCCATAAATACATGCTGATAAACCTTGTGCCTTATAAATTTCCACCATTGTTTTGAGTGTCTGACTACCTAAATTGTAGGCAACCCTGAAAATCCCAGATATGTTATTATTTATTTCAACCTAGCAGCAGAAACCTGCTGTGCCCAGGAACCATTATAAGAGATTATGGCCCTCATTACAGCCCTGGAGGTCGGTGAAAAAGCAGCGGTAATACCAACAACAGGCCGGCGGTAAAAAAAATGGAATCACGACCAAGGCAAAAACCGCCAACACAGACAGCCACTTTAACATTCCGACTGCCACGGCGGTAGCAACAAACACCGCAGCGGTAACCGCCAACAGACAGGTGGAAGACAATGTACCACCCACTGTATTGCACAGCACCAATCAGCCAGTTTTTTCGGGGCGGTACCAACGCCATCAAAATCACAGTGGAAACAGGACTTGGAACGGAAACCACTCACCTCTCGACACCCAATGAGGGACCAGGACGCCATGGAGCCCGAGTTACAGGTGTTACCAATGTTGGTTTACCTCCTCTTCTACCAGGAACATCAAAGACGGCATCGACGACCACGTGAGTACTGCACCTAGCACACAGGGGAGGGGGGGAGGAAAATGAGGGTGACACACACACGCAACATGCAACAACCCCACCCACAACAACATACACATAAACACATGCAGCAACATTACATTTACTCCCCGTAACCCCTGGAAGAACGCAAGGACCAAATTAAATGATTGTAACAAGTGTAATCATCGAAAATCCAGATAGGTCTACATAAATTTAAAAGATCAGTATATACAAATATGTACAGCAACTACAAAAGTCCAGATACAGTTCCATTCTATGTCTTTGGACCAGTGGTCCCAAAAAGCATAGGCGAAGCCCACACATGACACCTGCCTCAAAACAGAGAGAACACTGCTGGGGCATCAGGTAAAAAAAAAAATAGGTACCTCAGCCGGATGATGGGACGACGCCACTGCTCCACGTGGGGGCTCAATGGCCACTGCTTGGTCCTGGGGACTGCAAAGCCACAGTTTCTCAAGTCTCTCAAGTGGGTGGTTTGCCCACTGTTTGGTCCTGCGGAGTGCAAAGCCATAGTCTCTCAAGTCGGTGGTTTGTCCACTGCTTGGTCCTGGGGAGTGCAAAGCCACAGTCTCTCAAGTTGGTGGTTTGCCAACTGCTTGGTCCTGGGGAGTGCAAAGCCACAGTCTCACAAGTCTCTCAAGTGGGTGGTTTGCCCACTGCTTGGTCCTGGGGAATGCAAAGCCACAGTCTCTCAAGTGGATGCCGTTCTCCACTGGTTCTGGAGGGGGCCTGGTGCCCAGAGTGTTTCATCCTGCCAAGGACTGAGGTAGTGGATGCTGTTCTCCACTGGTTCTGGAGGGGGCATGGTGCCCAGAGTGCTTCATCCTGCCAAGGATAGGGTGAGTGGATGCTGTTCTTCACTGGTTCTGGAGGGGGCATGGTGCCCAGAGTGTTTCATCCTGCCAAGGATAGGGTGAGTGGATGCTGTTCTCCACTGGTTCTGGAGGAGGCATGGTGCCCAGAGTGCTTCATCCTGCCAAGGACTGGAGTAGTGGATGCTGTTCTCCACTGGTTCTGGAGGGGGTCTGGTGCCTAGAGTGCTTCATCCTGCCAAGGACTGGGGTAATGAATGCTATTCTCCACTGGTTCTGGAGGGGGCCTGGTGCCCAGAGTGCTGCACCTGGGGTGTGGCAGTCCCCATTCCCTCAACTGGGTGTCTGAGCCACGAGATTTTCTAGGAACAGGTAGCATGATACTCTATTGCGGCAGAGACACACTCCTCCCTGCGGCGACTCAGCCTGCCAACTGCTGGTACTGCCAGTGCTTGTGTGGTAGCTCATGTAGTGTGTGGAGGTTCCAGGACATCTCCTGCAGCCTCGGACGGCTGCCCACTGGGGATGCATGCTGCTGATGTCGGCTGTGGTGGCACTGGCTGGGCATGTCGCGGGGCAGGTGGCGGTGGCTGCGGCGGTGTCTGCGGCGGAAATGCTGCCGGTGGTGCTGGTGTCAGCACCTGTGAAGGGAGACATCAGGACATCTCCTGCAGCCTCGTATGGCTGCCCACTGGGGATGCTGCTGATGTCAGCTGTGGTGGCACTGGCTGGGCAGGTCACGGGGCAGGTGGCAGTGGCTGCGGCGGTGTCTGCGGTGGAGATGCTGCCGGTGTTGCTGGTGTCAGCACCTGTGGAGGAAGACAGCAGGACGTCTCCTGCAGTCTCGGACGGCTGCCCAGTAGGGGGGATGATGCTGGGGACTGTAGCAGAGGCATCAGACATGAAGGTGGCGGTGCAGGTGGCGGTGGCCATCGCCATACAGGTTGCTGTTCTATCTTGCAGAACGGGTGGCACCAGTCCCTCCCCCGGATGCTCTGTGCCGTGAGCTGATTTCCCTTTGGCCTTGTGTCCCTTCCCCACCTTCGAAGTAGCTGCTGGGACCATTGCACTGTCCTGTTTTGTCTTGGAAGAGGCCTTGCTGGGTGGTTGGTGCAGCTTTTCCCTACGGCATGTGGGCCCCTTTTTCACCTTGGCAGGTGGCGGAATAGGGTGATCCTTGACCTCACTAGATGGCACACTGGCAGTCCTGCTGGGTGCCGCCCGTGATGTTACTGGACTTGCAGGGACCACAGTGCTCGAGAATTTTGTGGCTGAGGTGCTGGGCTGGGATCTGGACATCCTGGCCCTAGGTGAAGCACGGGGGAGGTGTAGGGAAGAGGTCAATGTTAGCCAGGAAAAGTTTATTTGACACACTGGGATGGGAAGATGAAGGGGGTTTGGGAGTGGAGGAAGAGGTAGTGGTTGTAGGAGGTCTGCTGAGTTTGGGTGAGGGTGCATGGGCTGGAGGCTGTTGTGAGGTGGGTGGCTGTTGGGTGGGTGTGTGCCTGCGTTTGTGTAGTTTGGGAGGAGGGCTCACAGACACACTGGGAGAGGACACAGGGGAGGTGTGCAGGGTAGTGGGGGTGTTGATTGCACGTGAGCGGTGTGTGGTGATGGGCGTGCTGGTGATGGAGGTAATGGCTGAGGATGTAGTGCATGCAGGTGTGAGTGGAGACAAGACAGGGAGGGAGGTGGAGGACGTGGAGGAGGGGGACACTGTGGAAGCAGTGGATGTTGGTGTGTCTGCATGGGGATGGTGCTTGTGTGAGTGCCTGTGGGATGTGTGGTGCTTATGTTTGCCTAAGCCACTTTTGTGTGTTGATTTGGGTGAATGCTGGTCTGATGGTGTGCTTGGGATAGGCTGAGGTAGAGGGGATTGGGTCTGGGTAGTGAATGTTGGAGGGGGGATGCTGGACACAGGGACAACGGCTGCCATCAGTGCTGAGGCCAGAGCCTGAAATGCTCTATGTTGGGCTGCCATGCCAGAATGAATGCCCTCCCGGTATGCATTTGTTTGCTGCAAATGCCTCTCGACACCCTGGAGGAGGAGTCGCTGTCGCTGGTGTATCCTCCTGTCCCCATCGTGGAGCTCCCCTCGCCTCCGTCCCACTGGTGCCTTCAGACTCCGTACATTCACCCTCCTGGGCCATGTGGGTTGCATCTCCCTCCTGCTCCGGTGCCAATGCTCCTCTGCCAGATTGTGCTAATGCACACAAGGACAGGGTGACAAAACAAAAAGGGGGGCAAGACAGAGGAGACACATGGTCAATGCCAGCAACAGCACCACCGTTAGCGGACACAACACACAGGGGGCAGCCCTATGCACTAGGCCATGCACTAACTGTACTTGTGGAAAATCACCTGCCCATGGGGGACTGTGCCTAAGCCTATGTGATGCACACCTGGAACCCACATGAGCCTGATTAGGTGTAGATGGCCACTACCACTTTTGGGGTTGGAGTGCCACAGAGCCTGCCTAACAATGGACCTACCCTAGCAAGTTTGCCCTGGCCTAGGCGAACCCATAGCCCACTTCCCCCACCCATGCACCTCATACAGCACTCATAGTCAGCTGAATGTGACTGTACTCACCCCCTTGTGGCTGCTGTGATGCCCTCAAGTGCCCATCCAACTCAGAATATGCCACCGCCAGGATCTGGTACGTCAGGGGGGTCAGGGTGCAACGGGCACCCCTTCCACGTTGGGAGGCCATCCCCAGCTGGACCTCTGCTGTCTTCTTGGTCCAGCTGCGCAGGTCCTCCCATCTTTTGCAGGAGTGGGTGCTCCGTCTATGGTAGACCCCCAGGGTCCACACTTCCTTGGTGATGGCACGCCAAATACCCTTCTTCTGGTGGGCGCTGACCTAGAGGAAAAGTAAAGTAAGAAATTATTTTACTCCCCTGTCCTGTTCTTCTTACTCATTGGCCACATTTCCCACCCTGGCCCAGAAACACATACACTGACCATCCTCACATGCTGGCCTCAGCCCACCCCCCCTTTATCTTCCATCCACGCCACTCCATACATTCATGTCCCATCCATCATGCTCACAGTGTACTCACCTGTTTGTCTGGAGGACCTTAGAGTAGCGTGTACTGGGGGAGGTCCCCAGCCACCAGGTTGTCCAACTCCCCCGCGCTGAAAGCAGGGGCCCTTTCCCCAGACACATGAGCCATTGTCGCTTCCAGACTGAGGTCACAGCAGCACTTGCAGTGAAGGTCCTCTCCAATGATAACCAATGCTGAATTGTGCCGTGGTATTCGTCTGCCTACCGCGACGCTGCACAACGCCAGCGCAGTTACCACATTTCCCCTTGTCCCTCCTTACAGGTCAGGCAGCCACCATTTCAGGGGCCACATGCCAGGGCAACTAACTGCATCACAGCACTTTTGGGCAGGAATACGGACAGTGCCACACACAGATTACAACACAATTGTTCAAAACACCCTTGTGCAAGCTATGTGGTGTATGACCCTATGCTCACCCTTCTCCTCCATAGGGGACATCTGCTGAGGCAGATGATGAGATGGCGTCATCCTCCGGTATACAGACCCATGGTGGACCTGTTGACAATGGAAGACAGACATATCATTATCACCTACTTGATCGTGCCACAATCCATGAACTGTGTGCCCAATTGGAGCGAGACCTGATGTCAGCTATCCGCCATCCCACAGGAATCCCCCCTCTGGTGCAGGTCCTGTCAGTACTCCATTTCCTGGCCAGTGAGTCCTTTCAAACAACAGTGGCCATAGCATCAGGGATGTCACAGCCAATGCTCTCTAACGTGTTGTCTGCCCTGCTGAAACACATGCGCAGCTACTTCGTTTTCCCTCAGATGGAGGATTTGCCCACAGTGAAAGGTGACTTCTATGCCCTGGGACATATCCCCAACATCACTGGTGCCATTGATGGGACACATGTGGCATTTGTCCAACCCCGCAGGAATGAACAGGTGTACAGAAACTGCAAAAGCTACCATTCCATGAATGTGCAGATTGTGTATTTAGCAGGCCAGTACATCTCCCATGTGAATGCCAAGTATCCTGGCTCAGTGCATGACGCTTACATTTTGAGGAATAGCAGCATCCCTTATGTGATGGGCCAACTCCAGAGGCACAGTGTGTGACTACTAGGTGTGCCCAAGGTCCCAACACAGTTTGAAAAGGTGTCAGGGTATGGTAGTGTCCCTAAGGGTTGGTGTTGTACCTCGATATTTGCAGGTGACTCTGGTTACCCCAACCTGTCATGGCTACTGACCCCAGTGAGGAATCCAAGGACAAGGACAGAGGAACGCTACAATGAGGCACATGGGTGAGCTAGGAGGATAATAGAGCGGACTTTTGGCCTCCTGAAGGCCAGGTTCCGGTGCCTCCATCTGACAGGTGGCTCCCTATACTTCTCACCGAAGAAGGTATGCCAGATAATTGTGGCATGCTGTATGTTGCACAACCTGGCTTTGCGACACCAGGTGCCTTTTCTGCAGGAGGATGGGCCTGATGTTGGTCTTGTGGCAGCTGTGGAGCCTGTGGACATTGAGGAAGAAGAGGCAGAAGAAGAAGATATAGACAACAGAAACAACATCATCATGCAATACTTCCAGTGAGACACAGGTAAGAGACTGGCACTGCTCCTCTCATATCATATTACAGTAGGACATTGCATGATTCTGCCTTTTTACCTCTGTGTATGGATCCTGACAGTTCACTTTGGCTTTCCATTTCACAGATATGGGTAGCACTGTCTGCCTTCTGCTATGTTTACTGCTGCCCAACAACTGTTGAACATTGGTATGTAAAAAGAAGCATTGGCATTGCTATTTGTCAGAGAGGTTGTAATAACACACTTATGAAAGTACAGACTGACTCCAGATTGTTTTGTGATTCAAGGGTGTTTATTTAAGTGCTATTCATTGGAGGGGTATGTGCAATGGGCTGGGGTGATGGTGGAGGAATGTCCATGGGGGAGTCCAGTCTCTTGGTATCACAGATGCATTGTCCAATGGGGCATAGGAAGGGGAGTAATGGCAGTTCAAGGTTGTAGGGTGACATAGTGGGACAGAAGGGTGACAATCAGGAGAGTCGTATTTCCTGGCGGGGGTCTTGGCAATGTTCTCTGTCTTCTGCCTGGATCTCAGGGACCGTTTGCGATGTGGTTCTCCTTCTGCAGGGGGTGGGGTGCTGGTGGCCTGTTGGTCCAGTGGTTGGACCTCTTGTCAACTAGCGCTGGCAGACGTGGAGGACTGTTCTTTGGTGTGGCTATTGTCAGGGGCCCGTTGGTGTGCCACTGTCTCCCTCATGGTGTTGGCCATGTCTGCCAGCACCCCTGCAATGGTGACCAGGGTGGTGTTAATGGACTTCAAGTCCTCCCTGATCCCCATGTACTATTCCTCCTGCAGCCGCTGGGTCTCCTGCAACTTGGCCAGTACCCTGCCCATGGTCTCCTGGGAATTATGGTATGCTCCCATGATGTTGGAGAGTGCCTCATGGACAGTGGGTTCCGTGGGCCTGTCCTCCCCCTGTCGCACAGAAGTCTTCCCAGCTTCCCTGTTATCCTGTGCCTCTGTCCCCTGAACTGTGTGCCCACTGCCACTGACCCCAGGTTCCTGATTGTCTTGTGTTAGTTAGTTTGCCTGGGGTCCCTGTAGTGGTGGACGCACTGCTGATTGGCGTGTCCTGGGGACAGTGGCATGGGCCCGCTGGGTGAGTGCTGTGGTGGTGTTTCCTGAGGGGGGAGGTTCAGTGGTGGTTTGTGACTGTGGCAAGGGAACCGACTGTCCCGAGGTCCCTGATGGGCTGGGCTGGTCATCTTGATCCAGGCATGCATAGCTGCTGTCGTCACTGTGGGCCTCTTCTGTGGGGGGACTGGATATGGCTGGCACCTCCTGTCCGGTGACGTTGGGAAGGGGTCCTGTTGGGGTGTAAATGCATAGTTATTGTATCTGTGTGTGCCATCTTGTGCAATGAGTGAGTTACCCTCTACTCCTGTGCTTGCATTATTGGCTTGGCCCTTGTGTGATTGGTGATTTTGTAGCCTGGGTGAGTCTCTATACTGGACATGCTTTGGTGATGGGTGTCCATGCATTGGTGTCACATACGGGGCTTGGTATTGGGATGTGTGGGTTGTGATAGTGGGGTATCTCTGGGGTGTTCGGGTGATGGGTGTGAGGGTAAGGGTAGGAGTTTGTGCTGGCATGCAGGTAGGGTGGGGGGATATAGTAGTAAAGATGTGACTTACCAGAGTCCAGTCCTCCTGCTACTCCTGCGAGGCCCTCAGGATGCATGATCTGCAATACTTTCTCCTCCCATGTTGTTAGTTGTGGGGGAGGTGGTGGGAGTCCACCGCCAGTCCTCTGTACAGCTACCTGGTGTCTGGATACTACGGAACACACCTTCACCCGTAGGTCATTCCACCTCTTTCTGCTGTCATCCCGTGTTCTTGGATGCTGTCCCACTGCGTTGACCCTGTCGACAATTCTCCGCCATAGCTCCATCTTCCCTGCAATGGATGTCTGCTCCACCTGTGATCTGAATAGCTGTGGCTCTACCCGGATGATTTCCTCCACCATGACCCTGAGCTCCTCCTCAGAAAACCTGGGGTGTCTTTGAGGTGCCATAATGTGGTGTGGGTGATGTGTAAGGTGATGTTTGTTGTGCTGTGTGATGTGTTGTGTTGGTGTGTGTTCTTTGAGGTGCGTGGATGTTGTATGAGTGATGGTGTTGTGTGCCTGTGGATGCTGGTGTAGTGTTTGCTATTCTCTCTCTCTGTGCTTCTTTAAAAAAAATGTTGTAAGGGGTCGTGGTTAATGTGGGTGTGTGTTTTATAATGGTGTGAGTGTGTAGGTGTGGTGTGTGTATGTGTGTCAGGTGTATGTATTTTGAATTGAATGGTTGTGTTTTGTAAATGTGTGTGTACTTTGAACGCAGCAGTGTGTACCGCCAATGGTTTACTGCGGTTGAAAGACCGCCACGTTGATTCGTGGGTTGTGATACTGTGAGCGTATTCTTGTTGGCGTGACGGTGTGGGTTTTGCTATCACCAGTTTATCACTGACCTTTGGTGTGGCGGATTTGTGTGGGTGTCTGTATTGTTGCGGATTATGAGCTGTGGGTCGTAATACCTGTAGCGGATTTCCACCGCAGCCATGGTATCTTGACTACCGTCAGCACGGCGGTAAACGGGATTTACCGCCAGGGTTGTGATGAGGGCCCATATCCCCTAGATAACAGAAATAATTAACCCTCATGATTGGGATATTATCATTATTAAATGTTCTACATTTTGGGGGTCATTCCTACTTTGGCGGGCGGCAGAGGCCGCCCGCCAAAGTTCCGCCGCCAGAAGACCGCACCGCGGTCAAAAGACCGCGGCGGCCATTCTGGCTTTCCCGCTGTGCCGGCGGGCGACCGCCAAAAGGCCGCCCGCCGGCCCAGCGGGAAAGACCCAGCAACGATGAAGCCGGCTCCGAATAGAGCCAGCGGAGTTGCTGGGGTGCGACGGGTGCAGTGGCACCCGTCGCGATTTTCAGTGTCTGCCAAGCAGACACTGAAAATCAATGTGGGGCCCTGTTAGGGGGCCCCTGCAGTGCCCATGCCAGTGGCATGGGCACTGCAGGTGCCCCCAGGGGCCCCACGACACCCGTTCCCGCCATCCTGTTTCTGGCGGCGAAAACCGCCAGAAACAGGATGGCGGGAAGGGGGTCGGAATCGCCATGGCGGTGCTGCTTGCAGCGCCGCCGTGGAGGATTCCCTGGGGCCGCGGGAAACCGTCGGGATGGCCCCAGAAGCACCGCCCGCCTGTTGGCGGTGCTTCCGCGGTCGTTGGCCCTGGCGGTCCATGACCGCCAGGGTCAGAATGACCCCCTTAATGTATTTGGGGTCAAAGACCATAGTAAATGTTGATTACTAGTCGCTTAGAGGACATATAGGCGGTCATTCCAACCGCGGCGGGCGGCGGTAGCCGCCCGCCTGGCGGGAACCGCCGAATGACCGCTCCGCGGTCAAAAGACCGTGGCGGCCATTCTGGCTTTCCCGCTGGGCCGGCGGGTGACCGCCAAAAGGCCGCCCGCCGGTCCAGCGGGAAAGACCCAGCAACGATGAAGCCGGCTCCGAATGGAGCCGGCGGAGTTGCTGGGGTGCGACGGGTGCAGTGGCACCCGTTGCGATTTTCAGTGTCTGCAACGCAGACACTGAAAATCATTATGGGGCCCTGTTAGTGGGCCCCTGCACTGCCCATGCCAGTGGCATGGGCAGTGCAGGGGCCCCCAGGGGCCCCACGACACCCGTTCCCGCCATCCTGTTCCTGGCGGTAGAAACCGCCAGGAACGGGATGGCGGGAAGGGGGTCGGAATCCCCATGGCGGATTCCCTGGGCCAGGGGAAAACCGTCGGGAAACCGCCGGTTCCCCTTTTCTGACCGCGGCTTTACCGCCGTGGTCAGAATGGCCCAGGAAGCACCGCCAGCCTGTTGCCGGTGCTTCCGCGGTCCCCGGCCCTGGCGGTCATGGACCGCCAGGGTCGGAATGACCCCCATAGTCCCTAAAGTTACTTATCAATTTCTGAAGGCCAACCAGGTCCTAAAAAGCAAAACAGAATTGTCTGCATATAATATCGTACTGTATCTTCCTGAGAAATGGAGGGGCATCAGTCTGCACAGATTGTAAAAAAACTATCCACACCGTTAATGAAGTGCGTGAAGCGTTACGGGGCAAGTTCACATCGCTTCCTTATACCCCTTCCCACTCTAAATCCGGGTGTGCATTCACCGTGCATCCCAAAATGGACTTTACATGATAAATTCTCTTCCAGGCAGGCAGGCTAGGAAACATATAATTTCCTTTGGGGAACCCACTGAGAGTAACGAAGGCCAAAGAAGTAAATGGTCTACTAAGTCCGCAAAACACAAATAAACGGAACCACACTTAGCCCTAATGTACTTCCCAATTACAAGGTCAAGGTTAATACATTGCTCTATTGTCCCCAGCCCCTTTATTAACCCATACTGTACTGGGAAAAAGGACAGAATGGTCTTCAGCCCACTCCCTCAATCTCTTTAGTAAAACCCGGCTCATAACCTTCACTGATGAGTCCAGATGAGAAATTGGCCTGTAATTTTTACGGCAAGGCTTATCACCCTTTTTAAAAATGGGCACTATAATAGAGTTACCCCAGGTAGGCGGGATCGGGCCGACCACTGCTGCATTAAAGACCCTGCTAAGAATTGGCCCCCAAAGATCTATTTGTGCATTAAAAGCGCCTACCGGGACCCCATTAGGGCCAGGTGCCTTACCCCCTTCGCTATCCCTCAGGGCCTGGACCACCTCATCCAGGGAAATGTCTAGCGGAATGGGGTCCCAACTACTGTATATACTATACATTTTTTCCTCTTAGCTTGAGCCTGCCCATACTACTACTAAATTCCTATTTCTAGGGGAAGTGCATAGAGCAAGTTTTAGACATTGCAGAGCCTCAGTACACTCATGATCAAACCAGCCTTTGTTTTGTCTACAAGTAACATTTGATTGGTGCGTTGAAAGGATCTTCATAGTATGAGTAATGTTAACAAAACTAGCCACCATTTCAGAGAGGGCCACATGCATGCATTGCACCAAGTTGGTACCCCTTGTGCCACATTATGCCTGCACCAGGTTTAGTGTATGCAATAGGGGCATTCACCTGTTTGGGGGGCCCAAAAAATAGCACAAAGAAATCTAAAAGATTTATTTGCAACATTTTTTTCTGCATTTCTAACGCCTGCTCAGAGCAGGCATTAAAATCGGCACACCATTGGTTGCAATGGGCCCCATGTACTGTTCAGGGTTAGCGCCAAAATGTTGGCACTGCCCTGAACAGTACATCAATAGCATCAACAATTCTGACTCGATTGCTCCCTACCCTGCGCAATGGAGTGCTGTATTTTAAATATGATGCACACATGGTGGTAGTAGAGGGGCGCTGAGGGGTGTAAGGAAAGTGGCACTGCACCGGGTGCAGCGCCCCTTTTCTGAAATCTGCCCCTCAGTATGGCTACAATGGGCGTTTCAAAACCCCCACTAGTCAGTATAACCACATCCATTTGCAGAGGACATGATTGACTATTAAAGTCACCTGCCCACAGCAAAATGAAATCTGAAGTAATGGAGTCGACAAAGCTTTCCAAACCATACTCCAAAGCCTTGGCTACCCTACTACATGTTGACTCAAAGACATTATTGTAGAATTGATCAATATCACATCACACTCCTTTTTTTTGTTAGCCGCAACAATTGTGCATAAGAACCTACATTAGACAGTTTTTCTTTACTCTTACTGATAAATTATTAGAAATAGGAACCTGTAGGCCACCAATAACCTCCCGCTCACCGAAATAGTGGGCCCCAGGAAATGGAATGAAAAGCCCTCCACATGAAAACGGTTTACACACCAGCTTTCCTGAGTACAGATAATATCCAGCCCTGAAGCAATGTCAGCCCATTCAGTTGACCCTACCTTTTCCCTCAATCTTCCCCCATTTCAAGTTAGAAAAGCAATGTGTCCAACAATTTGCCTGGATTACCACTGGTACAGGTTCCATTAATTACATGACCGCTCAAATAAGAAATAGCAATAGTACTCTTATCCATTGATTCCACAGAATCGTATGTTTGCCCTTCCCTGGTTATACTTGGGCAAACCATAACTCCTTGCTCCCCTTACCCTCCCCTCAATCCCTAAGATCTTCACTATTCAAGCCAATAACCCTCCAATCTCCTGGCCAATTATTCTCATTTAGGTCACCGAATAACTGGCAACTGTTGGGCAACTGTATCAATGGGGAAATGGAGGGGGGATTAGACAACTGACCCCTTGAGCCTCTCAATATATTGCTAGCTTCATTTCCTACACACTGAGTTTACACAAATGGCGATACAAGTATCCCAATGGAGAAAGTGTCATATTCCCATCCGAACATATTGACCTGGCCCAACCTGGTTAGAATTTCACCCAAACAATTTGGGTTTCAAAAATTAATTACTACACAATTTCCCCTCAAATTTTTTGACAATGGCCCAATCCAACCCACCCTTCTTACAAACAGAATTTGGTGACCTCTAGCCGGGAGAATTAGACAGTTAGTACTAAGCCAGGAGTCATGGGTTTCATAAAAGCCTGATTTCAGTGATGGTACATTGACCAGGACTGTGACATACAGACAGCAGGCTGGGGGTAAATTGATAGAAACTGAGTCATTCTCAAAAGGACAGTCATTTAATATCCCTGAGCAAATGCTCGTTGGATGGCTATCAAAGTGACTTTTCGGAAAGATGCCCTCACCCGGTTGCTCCTTACCTTATCCTCCTAAAGGACCCGTCCTCCTGGTTCTGACTCGGGGCAGGGTCAGGGCAAGGCACAGGAACCATAGATACCACAGATGCAGGCTCAATACCTGAGTTGGGATTGGGAGTAACTACACCCCAATAGGACAATGTTGGTTGACTTGCCGATGTACCAGATGGGCTGATACTTTATCATTTTCCTTCAATACTTTATTCAACTTTTGGCAAACAGAAGTAATTTTAGCAATCTCCCCCTCTAAATGGTTCTGTTTCTCCATGATCGGAAAGAGCAATTCCTTAATTAAGGGCATTTATCCATTCCAACAAGAGGAACCACAATGATCTTCAACAGGGAGCTGATTTTTTCTTACCACTTCCAATATCAGTCTGATTCATCTTAGCCCGGCAGTCATAACCCTCAGAGGCCATCGAGGCATTCCTACTCTTCATTTTCCGCTTTGCTATAGGGGAGTTTACAACAGGTGAATTAACAGCTAATACCGGGTCCGGTGGATTTAATGTCATACTCATGGCTAGTGTAGTAGAAATGTGGGAACTCAATGTACCGGTCCATTCTAGTAATTCTCTTGTCCCCTCCTCTGGCCTAACAGATCTTGATTATAATTCAAGTCCTAGTTTACATCCGTAAGTGTCTCTACACTGCCACGGGAGCGTGCCAAATCCAGGGATAGGCGTCATTCTCCCAAAACTATTTCTTTGGAGATTACTCCTAAGGCACATCCTAGAAAAGAGTCGATTGTTGTGGGTCTGGACTCATTTACACACTTAGGGGGTCATTCTGACCCTGGCGGTCATGGACCGCCAGGGCCAACGACCGTGGAAGCACCGCCAACAGGCTGGCGGTGCTTCCATGGGCATTCTGACCGCGGCGGTCGCCCGCCAGCCCAGCGGGAAACTCAGAATGACCGCCGCGGTCATTTGACCGCAGTGCGGTCATTCGGCGGCTCCCGCCGGGCGTGCGGTTACCGCCGCCGGCGGGAGTCGGAATGACCCCCTTAGTGCCTCCAGCTTTCCGTTTGCCCATCTTAACAGATTGGTGAATAAAAAAGAACAGTATGAGGACAATATGACACAGCCCCCAGAGGCAAACTTAGGGCACACACCAGCACCCCCTTATAGTGAAACCGATGGGTGAAGGATGAAGAAAGCAAACAATTCAGAGGGTCAGACAGACTCACCTGCCTAGTGTCCAAACACAAACAACAGTACCATTTACCATTGTAGGGTTCGGAAGGACCAAAAGCCAAGAGAGTACTGCCAGCCCAGCCTCAAAAAGGCGCTAGTGGGTTCAGATGGGCCCGGTCTTGGTCTGGTCTTGCCTGGGTCTTGGCCAGCGTACGCGCCCGGGCACATCCCACGTGCATCCCACACAACGGGGCTCCTGTAATCCTTTTATGCACCTCTGGGTGCTGGTAAATGTGTGTCACAGCCTCCTGCCATGTGGGCCACTGGAATATGTAGTGTACGGCCCTCGCTTCCCTCGTAGCAAGGTTGTGGCAGAAAATTGGTCTCCCTGAGCAGCGGGCCTCTTGTAATCCTTTTATGAGCCTCTGGGTGCTGAGAAGTGCATAGAGCGGCCTTATGCCACTTGGGCTACTGAAATATATAGGCCCATATTTATACTTTTTTAGCACCTCATTTGCGGCATTTTATGATGCAAAAATTGCGCAAACTGTCAAAATACAATTAGATTTTGTACGTTTGCGCTGCTTTTACATCAAAAAAATGACGCAAATGCAGCGCAAAAAAGTATAAATATGGGCCATTGTGCACAGCCCCCCTTCCGTTGTAGTAAGGCTTTCGTAGAAAATTAGTCTCTCCCGGAGACATTAAGAACTATTTAATGTATCTTGCTCTGTAAAAACTCCATATGCTTGCTTTTGGAGTTGTATGTTCAGCTGTCTACCCACTTATTTCTGGCCAATCCTACAAAGCCTGTATAAATCCTGTTTTGACCCTCAGCTCGAAATGCTGACAAAATGCTTGTCCAACACAGAAGCAAATCTACAAGCTGCATTCTTGTCCAAGTGCCTGGAAAGGAAATGTTGATAAGAACAGTTTATAGAAATAAGACATTTACAAAACGATACTATTATTAGCTTTCCAATACAACCACTTTTGAATATTGTGCTGTACTCCAAAACGTTATCTAAAGGGTATTCTTTCAACTAGGCATTTTTAAGTTCTAATGAGGGAGGGACAAAGACTACTTTAATAAGCTGCCATCTGAGTGGCTGTAGAGCTCATTTCAGACTGCTGCCTACATTCCGGGAACTTTGGGAGGCAACACAGAAATGGCAGCTTGATGTTTTTAGAGGCGAGGAGAGCTACCGCTTGCCCAGTTGAAAAAGTATAACTATTCAGTAGATAGCATGGAATGGCAGTTTCCACCCAGTACCAAAAAGAACACTGGAAGTTCATAGTGAGGCACTCCGAATGGACACCAACAGTCTGCAACAATTCCCTTAACGATCCATTTTTTCTTTCATTATGATTTTTGTACATAGCAGCATTAAACGTTTGGCCATTGTGGACATTTATTATTATATGTATGCTGCACTCTTCAATGCACTCTTCAACTCATGTCAACCAATAAGGATCTAAGGGGCTTATTTAACAAAAGTGGTGCTGCACACAGTGCAGTGCCACTTTTCTTGTGCCCTTTAGCATCCCCTAACGCCTCCATGTGTGCGCCATGTTTATGTTTAAAATATGGTGCACCATGGTGGTAATTAGCGGACTAGCATCTGAATTTATGACACTAGTCCGATGCTTTGCAAGATTAGCATAAAGAATTCTGACAATAACCCTTAAAGGCACCCAGAGGCCCATTAGAAGCAATGGAAGTCTCCTTTTATTGTCTGTTCTGATCAGGCACTAAAAGTGCCAAAAAAATGTTACAAGATTTCCTTGTGCCAGTTTTTTGGTCCCCCTAATTGGAGAACACCCCTTTTGCATAGGTATCATGTAGCGCAAAAAGTTACAAAGTGGTGCAATGCATCCATTGAGCCACTTTGTAAATATGGAGCAGTGTTTCAGGCCTTCTAACTCCACATTAGAATAAAAAAATGATGCCAATGTGGTATTCGAATGGTGCTAGGGGCTCTCAAATATGCCCCCAAATTCCTTAATGGGGAATGCTGCAGAAAAATCACACTGAGACACGTGATAATTTCAGCACCATGCTTGAACATCACCTTGACATTGTGGGGCATATTTATGAGTTTGTCACGCAGTGCAGCTGCCCTGCGTGACAGGGAAAGGGCAGAAATTATCCATATTCAGTATGGAGCAGTTCTGCCCTTTCCCCTGCACTGGTCCCCTTTTGGCAACTTAGTGCCAATGCAGACACCCTTGCACTATGGTGCAAGAGTGCCTCTGTTGCATGCATGATTATTTTTGTGCCTGAAGGGGCAACATCATGCACAAAAACAATCCCCTCAGGCACATTCCTCTATTTATGTTTGCAGAAGAATGCAGCACGCATAGAAAGAGGAAGTAACAAAAAGTAATAAGATGTTTCTTCTCTTTACTCCTCCCCTTGGAAGGTGTAGCAGTTTGGCACATTCTTAGGTTTACCAATTCAGGTAAATCTGGATATGCATCACAATCCATTGGAGTTGCATGGGAACACCCAAGCAATGCCAATGGCACGCCTTCTCAGGGCAGAGAAACCCAACACAGCAATTTGCGCTGTGTTGCTTTACTCCAGCTTGATGGAGTCACTCAGGGCCGCGCAAAGTGGTCTTGCCTGGCTTCTTAAATCACATTTAGGATTTGCATCATGCATGTACCACATTGCATGGTGCAAACATGCCACAAACCTGCTCATAAATATACCCCTTCATTTTTTAACACTCTTTCCGATGTTTGTACTGGAGAAAAGCCCTTGAACGGTACCAGCCAAAATGTTGCTGGACTTTAGAAACAGTGAAGAGAAAAACAATGTCAGAGTCACACTTCTGCTGAGCTTTAATCGAGACGAGCCATATATTCCTAGACGCAGCTGAAATTTCACACTGCTTTATTTCACTCCGGACATCTGGTAAAGAAGTCTACCTTCAGAATTTGAGTCTACTATGGTTAAAAATCTCAAAACAAACTGTCCAAAACCAGCTGTGCAAGCAAAACACCAAAATGATCAGAAACAACATAATTTAGTGGAACAAGTGGAAGTGGAAGGGGCACAAGGCTAAGGATGCAATTCACTGATAAATTATTTGCTTGGTGGCTTCATGGCTGCAGAGTGAAGAGCGTACATTTTTGTGTCAGGTAAATAATCTTGAGAAAATATTTAAGGCTAATCTCCTTTGGGTGTTAAACCAGTGGACCTAAACGAAAATATTGCTGCACCCTGTGATCCATCTTCAGTTACCTAAACAAATAGGCTGGATATCTTAAAGGTAGGAGGCATCACAAGAATAAACATGGATGAGCAGGCACCACTTAGTTATGGTCTCGGTACAGACTTCAAGTAGGCAAAGTTTCAGAAACCAGTCTTGGGTCACATTCTGGGGGAAGAATCTATTTTTATTTCAGGTGCAACTTTAAGGTGAAGACGCAATTCAGTGCCTTTAGGGGCACATCCCACTTTGACACTTGCTTTAGTACTAACTTGTCAGATTTAGCAGTTTAGACTTAGTTTGAGGCTCAGCATTTACCGTGAAGGTTTTCAGTATTGTTCTCAGGTGCAAATCACTTGGTGTCATAATATACATTTTTATTATCAGTTAAAGATAATCCATGAGGGAAACACAACCCCCACAATAAGTATACATTAAACCCAGTCCCAAGATCACAGTTGTCCAAAGGACGTCAAGCCATTGTAATACCAAAAAGTACAACCAAGAAAGGAACATGACAAAAACAAGTAACCTGGAAGCATGAATCTGAAAGTAACAAGACAACTGACATAAAAACATAATTCAACATAGGGTCAAAAAGCAACTCTGTAAATATCTAGCAGACACCAAAAAATGAAATCAAAGATAGCCAAGAAAACCTGCAAACTGGAAGCCTAAATTCAGAGGCCCATGATTCCAGCATAAGAACATGAGCCCATAAGGACATGTCTCTCACATCCTTAAAATTCCTTATCACATATTAGATTAGAATTAAAACTAAAAAGAAAACACCAAAAATCTGAAACTCCATTGTACTTACATTAATTTGTGAAATCTTTTATACTGTATTTTTCTCTTCTTTTTTGCCATAGTAATCCCAGGAATATTAGTGTCCAGTTCTTTTACAGCAATGTGTGACACCATCGCTGAAGATACGCTTCCTCATCAGGCCCAGACTCTCTACTTACTCCCAGTGGCAGCTGCTATTAATGATAAGTGGTGGGGCGGAGGTGGAGGGATATGTGTGTGTGTGTGAGAGGGTAAAGAAAAACAGTACTTACTTGCCACTGCCGGCTAATGCTGCTGTGCAGCAGTGCTCGGGTGGAGAGATCTAAGTATGCATGTCGGTTTGGCCGTCCTTAGACTGCCAACCAAACCGACATGCTCACTTACAGTGCACACTACTCTATCTCCCCATGCTGTCATCATGGTCCTGCCCCACCCTAGACTCTAGCACCGTAAGAAAAATAAAATGATAATTAAATGTGTTTTTTATCATTTTATTTTTTACGTTTTTCCTTTGCTGGCTCTCAGCGGGGGGGGGGGGGGGGGGGGGTGAAGCTCCTCCACAAAACGGAGGAGCCTCAGCAGCTTACGCCTTTCGTTGCTGTGACAGGGGAGAAGTCAGCTAAAACATCCTGTGAAAGGAGGTTATCAAATAAAAAGAAGGACCTACGACTGAGGCTGGACTGATTTTGCGTGGAGGTATCAGATAAATCATCCTGGAAAGCAGCATGACTTTCTGTAGAAATTAAGCTGCAGTACAGGGGCATCTCAAACTGGCATCTAAAATCTTCGCACCTTCTTGGCCATGACAGGGTCCTCTTCTCCCAGACAGGGTGAGACATTGACAGGGATAGGTGACAGTACATTATTTCTGTTGTTCTCTCTGATTTAATACAATCTATACCACATGCATCATGTTACTACAGCTCTGCTTTCTCAATAGCATAGGAAAGCCTGGCCTATTAAGGGAGTTGCTGTCATCACAATTTTGTCTCCTGCCAGAGCCTCTCATGTCAGGCACAAATTATTGATCATCGCATTGACTGTCTCTATTTCAAAAATCTTTCTAAAGGGGGGTCACAATTGGTTAAAAAGATACTATCAAAAATGTATGCTTATGCTTTTTACTATTTTAGGACCTAGTCGCTGATATAGACTGTTTGCTGCGGTCTGACATTCAGCACTGCTGTTTTTTTTTTTTTTGTCTTGACTTAGCAGCCTCTTTCTACAAAACATTTTTAAATATGTAGCTTTTTCTAAAGAGTTTGCAGATTTCTTTTTGGGCTTTGGGACTGTGCAGGGCAGATGCAGTCAAGTGGTTAATACAGAGCTGCAAATATATATTTGATAGCCACTGATACTCAACTTTCAGTTCACATTTTATTTTATTTGGACGTTTAATCTGTGCCAACGCATTTGGCGAAAAGATTGCTATAATTTCTCTTAACAACCAGGCAAGCCTCGGGATAAGGTAGCAGGCAGCTTGAATCGATTTCAGTCTCTATTCAAGCAAGGGGCATGCTTTTCCATTAAACACACAATTATTAATTATTAATCAAGCATAAAAACCCCAAATTAAAGATTTTTCTCATGTCAAAGATCCAGGGAGAAAATTGGTTTTATTCAAAATTTGTGTTTAGCAGTGAAATTCAGGTAGGAATGTGCCTTGTTAATGATTTGCAGAGGTACATCATCATCATCATCATCATCAAACAGACTTTATTCGGCTTTCAACAGGCCATAAAAGTATCAAGTAATAATACATTGATAAATATGTATAAGAAAAATTATAAATAAATAGGGAAGATAATATAACACATCGTTAATTCATTCAAGGACAGGTATATAAAAATTGATAAATTTACATCAGTGCAAAATCGAGTTCAATTACAGTATTTTCTGGAGAGTGAGGAGTTTACCGGAAATTCCAAATTTTTCAAATAAAATTAGTTCAGTACGCCCGTAGACTTCCTTACAGAGAGTACTATACATAAAAAGTTTGCTAAAATTCCACACATTTCAATAGAGGATAAAATCTGTAAGGTAAAATACGCGTCGCGGCACTGACGCAAATTAGTCGATCTTAAAAAAGGCAATAAAATACGTTTTCTTGGAATATCATAAAATTTACAAAAAAGGACCACATGCATTGTAGATTGGGGAGCTTTTGCATCACATGGACATACTCTTAAAACTGTACTCCAGTCGCACATAATCGGAAAGGTTACTAGCCGATGGAAGATATTTAAGCGGAATCTTGTAAGGACAAATCGATGTCGGGGATTTGCCACGCTTACTAAGTAGGGCTGGACTGCATCCGTCGACAGAATTAGTTGATTGGACATTACTGTAGATTTTTTTGATTCCACTTCCCATCTCTGTTCATCCAAGTGCTTCAAAGTCAGAGCCCTCAAATCTCTCCTGGTTATTTTTTCCAGTGATTGTGGGTTTTGGTAATATGCTTCGCAGCCCATATTTTTAAAAAAGGTCATAATATATCTTAGCCAGGGAACTCTAAGCGAGTGTGTTAGATTCATGCAGTCGGATAGTATGGCCTGGTTTAATCCGGTATGCTCAGAGGTCCACACTTTATGCCATAATAATAGGGGCTGTATCTTAATTAGATCAGTTACAAAGTGGACCCCTAGCTCCGAATGGCTAATATATGATGATGTGCTATTTGGTGCCATTAGCAGGTATCTCAGGAAGTCATTTTCCACCAACTGAATCGCATGGCAGTTCGTATACCCCCAGATACATGCACCATAAGTAGCCGCCGGGATACATTTGGCCTTGTAGATTTTTACCATGTTTGACGGGGAGATGCCCCCTAGTTTTTTGGAAAAAATCTTCAAGGCCGCCGTTGTTTTAATAATCTGGTCTTTTTTTGTTTTCACGCAGTGTGCCCAGGTGGCCTGTTTATCGAACATTATACCCAAATATGAGAAGGTGGGAGCTATCTTCACCTTGTCCTCGTGAATAGTGATTTTATAGGACTTGCTCAGTTTCCTGCCACAGTTCATTATGAACGTTTTCGAACGGTTGACTGTGAGACCCAGGGCTGTCATGTAATTTATACAAGTGGTTAGGAGTTTCTGGAGGGCTAACGGTGTCCTGGCCATGAGTACTGCATCATCTGCGTAAAGGAGTGCAGGGACGGGGCGATTGCCTATTTGTGGAAGGTCTTTACAATTGCTTATCAATTGACTTTCTAGATTGTTTATGTATAATGAAAATATAAGTGGTGCGAGAACGCAGCCTTGACGCACCCCTCTGTATATGCCAAAAGACTTGGTGCATTCCCCTCTCATCCCGTACCTTACACTTGCTCTGCACCCAGTATACAGATCTCTTAAGAAATGGACTATCGTTAGTTCGACCCCCATGCTTATTAAAATATCCCATAACTTTTCATGCAAAACACAGTCAAATGCTGAGGACAAATCTATAAAGGCCAGGTGCAAATTGCCCTCTCTGGTCTTCGAATACTTCCCCACTAGAATAGTTAAGTTTAGAGCCTGTTCCACTGTACCTAGTCCTGTGCGGAAGCCATACTGCACTGGTGATAGAATGTTATTTTCTTCCGACCATATTTGGAGTCTATTTAGGATTATTCTCCCCGCTAGTTTGGCTGATGTATCGAGGAGAGAAATTGGCCTATAACAGGCTGGGTTAAGGCGATCCCCCTTTTTGTATATGGGTATGATGATAGAATGGCGCCATGTTGATGGTGGACCTTGTGTGCAAATGGCCCTCAGTACCTGCTTCAATAGAGGGCCCCATAAGTCGGTGTTGGCTTTATATAGGTCAATTGGAACACCATCGGGCCCTGGCGCTTTCCCGGCTTTGCTTGTGTTTATAGCTTCTACTACCTCCTCTAAGGTAAACTGAGGTGATACTGCTAGGTGTCGATCTTCCTCAGGGTCTGGGACTTTTAGAAGGTCCAGAGGAACTCTATCATTGGGTTGACAGTATATCTTAGAAAAGTACGTGATCCAGTCCTCTTCCGAGATTGCAATTTCCATTCTAGGGGTATTATTATCCCCTAGAACGGTAGTATTTATTATTTTCCAGAAGAGGGCATTGTCTTTCGTCAGACTAGCTCTGTGTAGATTGTCCCATAACTTCCCTCTCAGAGCGAGTTTCCTCTTTTTTGTGGCTGACTTGTATGCCAGTCGGCAGGTACGTATTTTGGTCTGACATCTTATGGGGGCACTTAGGGCTTTTTTTAGTCTTGTGTGCGCTTTCGTGCAATCGTGGTCAAACCAGCCGGTTTCCCTTTTCTTGCCCCCTGCCCCTCCTGTCCTAGACGTGAGGGCTTTTTTTACGGTGTAGGTTATCTGTTGGAAGGCACTTAGACATTGTCTTGGGGCCGTGTCATCACTAAGGCAATCAAGGAACACTTGGGTATGTTCACGTAATATATCTTTTAATAATGCATGAGGGTCAGTCTGGGTCCATCTCAGTATGTAACCATTACCCGGGGCTAGTACAATATCATTTACCATCGTTGCCTCTCTGGCTTTGGCCTGTGTGGCTGGGATTAATGAGAGTTCCAGGCTTTGAGGGAAATGGTCGCTTATTGCGATGTCGTGGATTATGTAATTAGTAAAACAGTGAACAAAATGTGTTGACATTAAAATATAGTCAATAACTGTATTTGCGCCCCTTCCATTAAAAGTTGGTTTGAGCTGTAGTTCTTTGGGAAGTAATTAATTTACAAGAGACAAATTATGTTTTTGGGCCACTGAATTCATTGCCTCTCCTTGTATGGTATGTGAAAAGTGCGGTCCTATGCCGATGTCTTCGGTATCCCAACCACACACCTTTCCTGTGGGTTCCTTGCAAAGATGTACATTAAAGTCGCCCCCCCATATAATAAGAGTCTCACGTCTGTTGCTCGCACATATTTCCTCTAGGTCCTTACCCATCTCTGTTAAAATTTTGGGGACTTCTCTATGCGTTGCATTAATTTAGAAGTTGATGAGTACTAGGTGCGTGTTCCGATCCAAATTGCATTCAATCATTTGATAATAGGTTTTTGTGATTTGCATTTTTGGGTTACATAGCCAAGCCTTGTTTGAGATATATGTGCATAGGCCTCCCTTTGGCCTGCCGTGATTAGCCTGTACAGCTGGTGTATGGAATGTCTTGTACCCATTTATGTGGACTGGATTTAATGTCCAAGTCTCCTGAAGACAGATACAAGGAAAATCCCCAGTGAAATTCACCCAAAGCTCGTTATTGATCTTATTAGTTAGGCCTGCCACATTCCAGTACAGTATAGTTGTTCCCATATATTGATAGGGTTGGGGGTGCGCCTTCTCTATAGATGGTAAGGGTGGTACATCATCTTGAGTATAGATTATTGGGGGGAGTTGGTTTCCCTGATTCAAACAGATGTCTATGATGTTCCTATCAAGTACCTTCTCGCAGAATACATCTCCCCTATTCTCTGTAGACCTTTCTTTATTTACATCCAGGGCAGAGGTACATCAGATGTCACTGCATTTGCTCAGTCTTGTGTCAAAAAGTGTAGTGCCAGCAAGCGTCAGTCCAGACCCCCAGCCGGGCGCAAAACTTATGGAATGCCACAAGCTGACGCAAAGAGTGGGCTAAAGCGTAAAAAAAAAATGAAGTTAGCCGGGTGGAGGTGGCGGTACGGGAGAAGGCGGTTTTGCACCAAAGAAAGATGTTAGGCTGGTTAGACGCAAAACAAATGCCTCTAACCAGCCTAGCGTCATTTTCTGATGCAAAACCATCCATACCACATGACTACTGTCTTAGAAAAGACAGGAGCCATGCCCAACACCCCAATGGCCAGCACAGGGAACCAGTGTCCACTGGGCATGGCCATTGCACCCTGTGCCATGCAGGGGGCCCCAAGTTGGGCCCCCGATGGCAATTTAATTAAAAAATATAAATATACTTACCTATACTTACTCTACTTACCTGGGACGGTGTCCCTCTGGTGTGAGTGGGGATGTTCCTGGGGCTTGAGGGGGGCACTTGTGGACCTATCCTATGGGAGTTCAACCATGGAGATAGGTACATAGATCCCCTAATGCCTGGTCTGACCCAGGCATTAACTAATGGTGCAAAGCAAGCTTTGCACCATTGTTTAGCCCCTCCTCCCACTCGGGCGCCATTTTAGCTCAGGGGGATAATATGGGGCTATGGGGTTAGCACTATTTTTTAGATGGGAATGCCTACCTTGAATCTTATTGACGCAAGGTAGATCTAAAAAATGGTGCAAACTCTAATATTTTGACGTTAGATGGGTTTAACGTCAAAATATAAATATAGAGTTAGTTTTGCGCCAAATTTGTGTAAAACAAATTACGCAAATTCGTGCAAATGTGGTATAGATATGCCCCTAAATCTCTGGCAAAGAAACAAATACCTATAAAATGGAGCACTGATGCATATATTGTAGTTACAGGGGTTAGGATAAGAATAAGGTCTCTTGTGTGCCTAGCGATGTGCCCTTGCTACAGACACTAGACCTATTTCGCTCATGGAGAGAAGTTACAAGGGCATGGTATTGCACCAGAACTGATCTTTAATAATATTTTGTTTCCGTTCAGGACTCTATTAAAATAGCCTCAATATCTTCTGTAATGTTTAGAATTACTTTTTCAGCTCGTTCACAAGGACTGTATTTTGGAAAGGCACAACTCCAGGAGATGACCGGCACCTTGATCAGGAAAAGAGAATAAGAGATCAGTGCCAAATGTGTACCTCCATCGTCATTGCTTAGGGATTGGCTTATTCCATCATCTAGAGGAGCAGTTCTTAACCTTTTTACTTCTGTGGGCCCCTAATGAATCATTACTGGGGATCAAGTGATCGCGACTGAGTCGTTATTAGAAACTATGAGGGACCGCTGGCCTAAGCAATTTCTATGATGTGAGCTTGAGCTTTGAATATAATACACAAAAATCTAAAAACAGACATACGTCAAACAAATGCTCAAAAACTGAAATATTTCACAATCAAATAGAGGAAGGTTTCCTCATTTTCAATATTGCTTCTTTATTTGTATATAGTTTGTTAATTTGAATGCATTCATTTAAATATTATTTCGTTTTGTCACAGAATCCTGGACTTCCTAAGTAGGCCTCACGAATACCCAGGGCTGCTTCCACCGCACGTTAAGATCCATAAAACTTGAGAATAAATAAGATCAGTTAGTCCTCATGGCTGTCGGTGCTCTGTCCTACTTGTTTTCCGACCCATTTTAATGCACCAACCATTAATAATAATCTATTATTAAAGGTTGGTGAAGTAAAAAACGTTGACCCTCCGTTCCAGCAGAAGCCTGAAGTAGTGACATTTGCCTGTTGTCTGACAGAGGTACATGAAGGCATCTTCACCAACCATCAAAGAGAATGTTCTGGGCCGGGGTATTGCAAGGCCTCCTCATCTGTGACATGCTAAGCACCACTGCTAAACGTGGACCTGGATGCTGTCAGGTTAAGCTGTGCAGTGCCCAGGGTTACACAGCATGAGCCTATCACCCTGCCCTTTCCCATCATGTAACAAAGGCAGGAGCGTGTGGGGTGAAAATACAAGAGTCTGAAACCTGAGAAATGTGTTTGTGCAAGTTTGAGGTTTCACATTCACGCTCCAGTGGTCCTTGAAAAAGGAATGATATATGTGGTTGCCCCGAGGGCAAATGGAGCAGTAGGAGTTCAAATTGGACCTGCACAGGTAGTGAGATAGATGACAAAAATGCTTTTAAATGTGTGTATACGAGTGGAGAAGAGAGTGTGTGAGCATGCCTATGCGTGAACATGTGTAAATATGAGTCAAAATGTGTGAGTGACACTGGGTATGAATGAGTGAGATTGTTTAACTGAGACTAGGGGTGAGTGCAAGTGAGTCAGAGTGAACGGGAATGAGTAAGAGTGAGTGCGAATGACAGAGAATAAGAGGAAATGAATGAGTGAGAATGAGTGGAGAGAGTTTGAATGAGAAGAGGGTGAGTGAGAATGAGTGAAAGTGAAGGACAGTGAGTGTAACTGTGAGTATAAATGAGTGTCAGATATAGTGAAAATGATTGTGTGAAAATGGGTGAATGAGAGCGAGGGTAAGTGAATGACTGAATGCTGAATGTAAACGAGTCTTAAGTGAATAGAATGTGGTGATGTGAGTGCCAGACAACTGTCGTCCCTAGTGTACTGACAGCAATTCTTGGAGGACAGAGACACCTAGAGCAAAACGCTGGTATGTTGAAGATAATTCCTAGCATAATATCATATGTCAAAAACACTAAAGATAAAATCTTGCGCAGGCATAATAGAGTTAATGATGCATAAGTCACCACGCACAATGCAGGTACTGATATACAGAAGCTAATCAATGTCATGGCAGGCCCATGTGGTTTAAATCGCCCTACTGCCCCATAAACCATCTGGAACACTTGCTTCGACCACAAGTATTATCTCCACCACTTTCAAAGATCATCAGCCTCCATAGGCATTGCGGCAAATGTTCGGTCATAAACTCACATTTTTGTTCGCTGCTCAAAACAATTTCCAATATAAAGACACTTCTACCTATTTTCTCATTTCAGATACATGAACAAGTTGTAATACCAGACGTGTGAAAAACCCCTCTTGTTATTTTTCAGATCCTTGTACATTTATGGGAAAGCTCTTGTAGATTTTTTAGAATTTAAGGTAAAAAAATAAAATAAATTTATTATGATAAGTGCGCAATTTAAATGACAGTAATAGCAAACGTTTTCCTCCATGTTTGAGATGCGTCCTTCCAAATGGGAGAATCGCTCACTTTACACCGGTAATCGGTTTTCCTTTTGGAGCACAAATGGTATTATAGAAGGGGCAAAAATGGCTGTTCAAAAACCGTTGTACGGATTTTTTGACAATTCTAGTTTTTATATTGCATGAAAAAATATGTCAAACAAAACTTTTCGTTAGACTTCCACATGAATGATAAACAATATTATTAGTGGCATGCGGTTGGTCAGTGGTGGCTTTATGAGGCTATAATAAGGTGACACTTATCAATCAATGTTTCTAAGGGCCAAAGGCACAGGATGATGATGTGTTATAATGAGTTGATACGGCAGTGAATAAGATTGATTGACAGTTTTCGAAGTCATAACCCGAATGCAGTAAACATTACAGTTTTTCTTCCTCTCAAATATCCTCCCTGGAGATAACTGATAATTGCCATTTTTTTTCTCAAGTGAGATGAAATTCGAAAAAAAGGCAGCCATTTAAATTGGTTTTGCATAAGGCTTATTTTACTATTTTACTATTGTTGGACTGAAAATCATTGGACTGCTTTTACAGATTTTGCTAGTGTTATCGGCATCTTCAAGGGCAACATTTGTGTGCAGAAACCTACAGAGTTCAAACAATGGGCCTCATTTACTACAAAGTGGCACAGCACGGCGCTGCGTCAAATTTGGCAGCACCCCATTGCTTCACTTCAGAAACACAGGGATTCGCCATATTTGAGACAATACGACGCAGCCCTGTGTTTTCCCTAGCGCTGGTGCTAAATTTAGGTGACTAGCGGCATTGCAGGCACCCTTGCACCACAGTGCACGGGTACCTGCATTTCAGGAAATGATTGTTTATGTGCAGAAAAGTGTGCTTTCCTGAACATAAACAATCAATAATTACAATTTGTTACTTCTATGTGTGCTGAGGAATGCAGCACTCATAGAAGTAGCAAATTGTCATTATTTAATGATCGTTTATTTGCAAGAAGGGACACCTTCTGGCACATAAACTATCATTCATGGCGTTTTGCTCTAAGTGTGCTGCAGAATGCAAGGCGCGTGTAAACATGCCCCAAAATATTTCTCCTTGTTGCACCATCTGCTGCCTCTGGCTTATAATTTATTGTAAATCTCACGTAGCGTCAAAATGCAATGGGTGTTGCAGTGGAAAACCCCCAGTAACAACCATTGCATGTCCCTTTCACACTAAGTGATGCATGTCAAGGGGCCGTATTTACAAGGCGGCGTTAAGCCACAAAAAGTGGGTCAATGCCGTCTTATAAACATGGTACAAGGCAATGCACCACCGTAGCATCGCTAAAAGTGACGCTCCGGTGGTGCAAATGCCTTGTCAATGAGGCCAATGTATGAGAGAACTAAGGGCCAGATGTATCATTTTTCTCAAATAGCGATTACCTAATTGCGATTATCTGTGAATTGCAATTATGTAATCGCTATTTGAATGTATGAAACTCCAGGATTTTCATTTAGCGATTCTCAATGGCTCGCAAATCGACCTACCTCATTAATATTCATGAGGTAGGTCGCAATTTGAGACCCACTGTGAATGCCTATAATCACAAGGATTGTGGCCTGCTGGGCTCAGCAGACCACAATGTCTGTGATTGCTTTTAAATAAAGCAATCTTTTATTTTTTTAATGCAGCCTGTTTTCCTTGAAGGAAAACGGGATGCATTTAAAAAAGAAAAATTAAAAGTTTTATTTTCACTTTTTTAAAGAGCCGGCAGTGGTCCGTGGGACCACTGCCGCTCTTAAAAAATGTTTTCACATGCATCCCCAGGGGGATCCCTCCCTGTTTGCAAATGGGTTACCACCTACTTGAATTAGGTGGTTAAAATGCTAATGTTTTGCAACCGTATTTGGGAATTCATACGTACAAAAATGCATTTTTCCAATCGCAAAAAAAGCATTATACATCTGGCCCTAAGAAACATATTAAAATAGTCTCCCATCTAAGGTTTGACGTTTTTGAATACTGCAAATAACAGTGGCTTTCCCTGTTCTCACAGCTAAATTTCACGTGTTTTCCAACCTCACAATAATGACAGCAAGAAGTGTTTAGCAAGCTGTTATCTTATCACAGTAAGTACACTACGCTCAGATCTTAACAGGTGCTGTAATGGAGAAGTTACAGATGAGTTACCGCAGGTCACCCAGAACGGAAAATCTGATCAAGCTGTGGATTTGATGTTTATGCAACAGTGTTTTTATTAATATATGTTTCCTTTTATAACATCAGTTTGTGTGTCGCGCATGCACGAACTTATTAAAAAGTATAATGTATTAAAATTGCTTATTGCTTTAGCACTCTGTTCCACAATTATGGCTGTCATCTGTCTATTTCGGGAGCATGAACAGCATTTTTGTTGTTTCCTTCCCTCAATTCTTTAAAAATTACACATTGAGGTGTTTGAAACTGGCGATCATGTAATGTCTCCATAATGAGATTATGTTGATGCAGCTTGAACAAATGTCTCTGTGTGCTTGATACTGTGCTGTGTGCTCTTGGGGACTATATGAATATCAGGGAAATCTCCTGAAGGTCTCATACAACCAGCCTCAGTTACAATTGGAATGGGCCGCATGTAAACATATACACTCACAGAGGTCATGCATAACCATATTTAAAAATGGTGTAAATCTACTCTTGATAGCATTTCTCCTGGTATTACAAACTTTTTGAGCTCCACAAAAATTCTCACAGCATTTGCAGGGAAATCAATACATTTCATCGATTTTCACATATTTTCTGAAAAAATATTTTCTCTAAAGGGAAAAGGGCCCCTTAGGGACCCCTTCCCGTTTGCAAATGGGTTAACACCAATTTGAAATTGGTGCTAACTGCAGTTGTTTTGCGACTGCATTCACGGTTGCAAAACATTCATACATACTTTTCAGATTCTGTATTTGTAAGGGATGACCTGAGCACGCCCCTTTCTAACACCGAATCACAAACCTTAATTGTGATTTGGTAACAAGTTACCGATTAGTAATTGGAGCTTTGTACATGCCAAAAACATTTTCTAGTCTCAAACAGGCTGATTCTGTGATAAATGCTTTCTACATTTGGCTCCTAATGAGGTAGGTTTTTGTGACCCTGTTGGGAATAGCTAAATGTGTCTGAGACACATTTGTACATTTCATTTTGCGAGTCTTTAATTGCGACTTGCAAAAAGTCACAATTAGAGGCTCACAAAATCAAATGGACATACATCTGGCCCTTAATTCCAATAAAGAAATGCTTTGACCTTCAGATTTAGTAGGAAAAATGAGAGCATTTACTTTATTTCAACACTTTTCAGTAGCCGCTTTTAAAGAAGAGCTGCATTTTACCACATTGTGATGACCTGAGTACAGAACATGGAGTACATTGGAGTTGGAGTGTGTGATAAGGTCGTCATGGAAATGGAAGAGGACGGATGTATCCTGCTGAAAGCGCTGCTGTAGAGAGCCACTTATAACTGTGGACATGGGACTGAAACTTCATAGCAATTATTTTTAACAAAGCTCTTGGACGGTTTTGTGACCTAGAAAAAATTCTTCACCTTTCTGTTAAAATATATTTTCAATGTGCACTGCATAATCTGCTACATTATTCTGCTCTGGTTATCTACTGATAAAATCTGTGCAATTTCTAAAGATAGATTGCTGTTTGAAGAAACAAATACAGGGGGTGACAGTATTGCCAAAGCTTGCTCGAGGTTGTTAAAAGGTTAATTTAGTTATATTCATGTATGAGCCTATGAATAGTGCTAAATTTGAGAAGATGGCTGCCGCTGGGGGCCACCAGCACTCATTTTTGGGGACCAGCACTTATTTTTTTGTGTTAGACGCTTAACAAAAGAAAAGGAAAAAGACAGAAAATGGAAAGAGGAGGGAAGAGAAAAACAGAAAAAATGTCACAAAGGGAGTAAGTAGGAACATCCAGGAGGGAAACTTAGGGGTTTGGTAGTGGATTTAACAGACAAGGTAGATTTAAGAGTATGGAACCTTGGTATTCTGCACTGCAATATAATTGCACCCTTTACCAGCTTCTGAGCAGACCTTCCAGTACCTGCACTCAATCATTTACAAATCAAGCACAGCCTATAAAATAGTGAATTCACATTCAAACTCCTCCAAGCTCATATGGGAATAAAGGGAACTTTTTTGCTATGGCGGAGTGTCGCCCGCTCCCAACCAGCAGCAGCAGCTGCAAAACTTTCACAGTAAAAACATAATAAACCATGTTTATTATGTTTTTACTGCAAAAGGGGCGGGGCCACAGGTGTGCCATGTACAAAAGGGGAGTGCAGTCTCGGGCCAGCCAAACATACATATGCACTAGGCTCTGTCCAACCCAGCAACGCAGTGCCAGATTCGAGAGAGCAGGCAAAGGTTCCTACTCTACCTTGGAGCACCTCCTACTGTTACTTTCATGCTGCCAGCAGCATGAAAGAAGTGTGAGGATTGGAAGTAGGGCAGACTGGGAGCCTGAGCCATGTGCCTGCAGCTGGGGAGTGGAGAAACAGGTACGTTTTTAAAAACAAATTATTATTATTATTTTTTTATCGCTACCCACCCCGCAATACGTCACCCCGCCCCTTCTCCCTCTCATGAGCCCCAACTGCATTCTTGCCAGCCATCTACACTATGAGTGTGACCACCAGTTTAAAGGCCCAGTCATGAGTTCACTTCCAGCTGCTTCTACAATATCCTTGTTGTTGCAGTGTCCAGGGTCCATCCTGTGACTGGTGCCCTTAATATCCATTGTCCAATTTAGAGCTCTCACTCTTTATAGAGGTCTCCACACCTGCGCTGCTCACATCGGTTTTCGTGTCCAACATTCATACTGTGAAGGATAGAAAACTAGCATTATAGAAACATAATATAGGACAGAAGTTTATTTATAAATTCCACATTTTGTGGAAGGAAAAAAATCAGAGCAGGGATTCTGCAGAAATTGCAATTTTTAGAAAACACTCAAATTTAAAGCAATGGCAGTGCTACAGAGACATCAATGGAAAACACAAAAGCTAGATTTTTTTAGGTGAGTTCAAATCGATCAAGGCAGTGGGATACCAGCCTCATTTTAAAGATTTTCATTATTATGCTGCTGGCTCTACCTATAACTGGGAAGACAGGTGGAAAGGCTGGGATATGAAAATTGAAGAGCACATAAGATTTTGGGTCTCTCTGTGCTTTAATGAAAGAAGGGAGTTGAAGGAGTCCATTGATGCATTTGTTTTCTCATTTTCAGTCCCAGTTCTACAATTAGTATTCAGATGTGACCAGCACCATGCACTGCAGAGAACTGGGAGGCAAAGACTCAAATGATTCTTCTCTGTGGAACATATACTGTTCATGGCACAATGCTGAAATTGAAGAAACTTCAAAAATGTAGGAAACCTTTAATATATGGATATCCCCTCTTAGGCCTGCTAACACATCACAGTGTGGGGTACTCAGAAGATCTGCATTCTTAACCATGGTATAGTATTCTGAACATTTGTGGAGAAGGTCAAGGAGATTCTGTGGCATCTTGAAATTCTGATGTTTTTATGTGTTGTGGCAGTCATGTAAAGTTAAAAAATTCAGATTATACATCCTTGCTATAAGTAGTACGCTGTCATACGTAAGTGTAGGGGAAGATCAATAAATTTAACATGGATAAATATTTCATTAGCTAATGAGAAGGGTATATGTTTGAGAAAATAAAAGTGTTAACTTCTGAACAAGCTAATCATGACCTATGACCCCCACCTTCCCAAAGTGGCATTACTAAAGTTTACAATAATTTTGTGTTCATGGTCATCAAAAAGATAATGCTGTTTGCTTATTTCACCACTGTGCAATGGAAATATTGAAAAATAAAACTTGACACTTGTAGAGAAGGGTCTCCAACGCATGTTCTTTTAATACGCGTCCCTTAAGAAACTGACATGATATCAGCGCAAATCTTAAATCTTTGTTATATGAAAACTGTAGGGAATGTGCCTAACTGTATGGTCTTCCTGCAATGTTCACTTTTTTGTTTTTTGCTGATCCAATGTTTGTTGGTTATGAAACTCTGGACAATTAACATAATCTACCCAGTAGTAAAGTACCAGTGCTCCCCCTTTCAACATGATTTAATTGGTATATTCCTAATCTGCATATTAAGCTTACCTATAAGCTCCTAGTATATGATACCAGTTGTGCCCATCTGCATTTATTGGACCATCTACTACAGTAGGCAGTGCAAACATGGCTTTAGGTCGATCAATGTAGCCTGACTGTAGTACTGTAAAAACTGAAATTCGACCTGTTAAAATAAACCCTTTTGACAGGTCAAAACCTTTCTTTCTAATATTGATAAGTCTCCCTATTTAGGCCTCTATAGGAATTTAAAAGAAATTTAATGTTACCATGTCCTTACAGTGGCAAACCCCCAAAAACTATTTTCATTGTAAGAAGGCTGTCTGGCCCTTAGACAAACACTGAGAAGCAATAGTAAACAATAATTCTGCTATCTCGGGTAGGGACCTGGTAAAAGCATGATTAAACCTTTATTTCAATTATTAATTAAAAGCCCATTCAATGGGAAAGTTGGATTTTTAAAAAATATTGAGGAAAAAAGACTATTGCAAAGTTGTCTTTTTCCTCCATAAAACCTCTATAGGCTAATTTTCATTAGTCCCAAGCTGCAGTCTTTTGAGCGCTTAAGCCCTGAATTAGATGTGAAAATTTCTCCCAGAACAGAGATGATGGCCTAGGTGAGGGAGGTGTTTTTTAGTCCTTTGTCAGGATAACCATTTGGGCTGTCCCCTGGAACATATTTTACTAAAAATGGGCCTCAGATGTCACAAGCAAATGTCAGCGGACATCTGGACAAGGCTCTTTTTTGTTCCTCCAGTCAGACAGGCACCAATCTTAGTCAGAAGGGAGCTGCTCCCAGACTGGTAGAACTGGTTTAAAGTAACCAAGAAGAAGGGCACTGCTCATTTAATTGACCAGACATCTGGGCAAGGCTCTTTTTTGTTCCTCCAGTCAGACAGGCACCAATCTTAGTCAGAAGGGAGCTGCTCCCAGACTGGTAGAACTGGTTTAAAGTAACCAAGAAGAAGGGCACTGCTCATTTAATTGACCAGACATCTGGGGTGGGCAACTGAGCTCTGCACAATGGGAAAAGAGCTTTACCATCTTGGATTTAGGCAGAGAGAGGTACTGTGCAATTGTCTGCATTACTGCACACAGAAAATGCAGAATTGTGAAGGAGAATCTGCAGGAACATTTACTGCATTGGTAATGGAGTAACCAGGAGTTTCCCATACCCTCAAAATGGTGGCAGGCAAAATATGGCATTCCCAGTACCCTCCTCAGAACACTACTGGGCCTACGGAGGATGAGAAAAGAACTGAACCTGCTTTCAGACACCTGAGAGAAGCCTTTAGGTACTGAACCTTCCCCTTCTTGTACGTGAGACAAAGAATTGGACTCCAAGGGTCATAGGGTTGACCTACTCTACTAACTACAGGGGCACAACAAGCTACATGGGGCCTTTCCTAAAACTGACTAGCAAACCAGTTCCATCTGGCCTCTGCTGGATTGAGTCCTGACCCCCCAAGTGCTGTTGCTGAGGTCCTGGAACCCTTAGCTGTGTCTGTCAGCTCTCCTGAAATCCTGGGAGTGAGAGGAAGGAGGAGTATTCAGAAAATGTACCTTTTGTTCTGCTACCCCCGTCTTCCATACCAGGTTCTCACAGCTTAAAAACCCTAAAACACATTAGAAATATAGGCAGAATGAATAGGGGAGGAAATCCAAGGGAAAAAAGAAACCACAAAAGGACTTGCATTCTTTTCACAATGGACGGACCATGGAGAAGAGAACCAGAGTAGGACTCTGGCCTGAAGGGCACTGGGCGTTTCGATGAGCTTGCAGGGAGGGGGCCTGTTTCACTGCTGGTGGGTGTCAATTTTGTTGCTGGACATCTGCTGGCCACATTCCTACTTGCAATGCTTCTCAATGAACAAAGTACATTTTAAGAACCCTTTAATTTTAAACCATTTGTTACTGCATTGTTTATTTACAAGTGTTGCAAGTAGGAACGTGCCCAGCAGGTCCCCAGAAATAATAGCACTCCACACTAGCACTGAAACCAGCCCCCCTACTGCGAGCTTACCAAAATGGTCAATAGTTATTCCAGCCCTGAAGAGAACAAGTCAGTACAGAATCAAAAGAATGCATGAGGGACAGGAGGAGATGGACTCATGAAAGGAATTGGAACACCAAGAGAAGGAGCAGATGGAGAAAGGATTTGTGATATGGTGGACATCCAGAGGGAGGAACCCACTTGGACACAGGAGGAGGTTTCCATTATCAGGAGGAAATAGCGTCAGTTTCAGCATCTCTCAGACACAAAACTGACCTTAGGGATTCCTGGCTCCTGCCATGTTCAAAAAGGGAGCATGGGTCCTGCAGGTCAGTAATCATATACTGGAATACAGCCTACTCATTGTGGGGAATTGGAGAGGAATTATCTATAAAGCGAAACTAGGAAAACTCCTGTGTACTTCATGAAGGAGTGCTGAAAATCAGTTTTTTTGTTTGTTGTACTTAGTGAGATAGCCAGATGACTTGTTAAATATTGTGCAAATTAATTGAAAGTGTCTGCATGGGCATGGTGGATTAAGGAGTTCATATTTCATGTTTGATTTTTACTGTAAATTTTGTTGGAAAAGGAACACACAGAGTGTGAGAGTAGTTATAGAACAGAGTAAAATCTACATAATACAGGGAGCAGAAGAGTTATGGATTAGGAAGTGGGACTTCTCTTCCTTTCCGAGTGACTCTGGTCCAAAGAGTCATGTCCCTGTAGCCCAAAAGAAGAAGCAGGTATTAACAGACTACAACCACAGAAAGAGCAGATTGTTACAATTTCTCAATGTTTATACACAATATAAAGACAAAACAAAGGAGAAAGACTGAAAAGTGTCTATCATCCTTAACCCTGTGAACAAGATAAAAGGTCCATATGCTACACTGTGACTTAGAAATGTTTGGGCTTCAAAGACCTGCAGAGAACTAGTATAAACTTGCCTAGCTGATCCGAGCAAGGTGGGTTGCCACTGTCTAAAGATTCATGTTTATCCCACTCAGAACTTTTTAGCAATGGCAAATCCTCTGCAGTGGGATACCTCAGAGATGGTATCCAGCCCCATTGAGCTCTATTTGTCTACAGCCTGCAGCCTTGCTAAGCTGGAGGAATAAGTGCTCCCAAAAACTTACTAAGGGCTTGATTTAGAATTTAGCTGATCAGTACTCTTTCACAAACTTGATGGATATCCCATCCACCCTATTACAGACATTAAGAGATTGTAACACAGTGGATGTGACATTGTTATGTTGTGATATCCTAAGCTTTCTACAAAATACAAAATCAGACCCTAAGTGAGAAAAAATAAATCTTGACCAGGCAGTAATGTAAGAGATAGAGAGGGCCTTCTGAGATTTGAATCTGTGAGTACAGGACCAAAATTAAATTACTGTAGTGAATACAGTACACTAATATCCCAATTTTATACTTTATTATTAGCTTAGGCTTAGGTATACTTAACAGCATACCGGTACTGGTAAATTACCTCTGTCTTTTCCCATCTGCTTCCCACCTCGTGCAAACCCTCTCCCCAAAGGAAACCTCCCCCTTTTAGTGTGAATAGCAAAATCTCAAACTTCACTGCATACAACAAAATATTTACCCGGATTTTCTGGGGTTTCTTCCTCCCTGGGTTCAGCCTAAATGGATCCCCATGGATCCACTTAATATTTTTTTGCCATGCATTGTTTGCCAGCTTCTCAAGCTTGTATGTGAGGTGCTTTCCTTTCTGTTTTAGGATTCTAAGAAATCACCTCTAAAAAAAAATGAATCAACCAAAATTCTAAACTACTTCATAGTTACGTTAGTTGAACAGTCATCTTATTAATAAATCATAACCAAAATGGCATCACCAACTAATAAACCTGCTGTGCAATCTTAATGATCAATGATTTGTATAAACATGATTTATATTCCCTTAACAGAATAAATATCTCAAATAGTAAATTAATATTCAGAATGGCACTACCAAACTATGCATATGATATGAGAACATGATATTCCCGAATACAGAAATGTGTATAGAATAATTAGCATTTTTATAAAACACAATTAAAAAGCATTTCATTAGAGAAATTGTGGATTTGTTCTGGAAATGTCATATAACATAATATCAAACTAACAATAATATGTTTGCATTGGCTTTAGTTGATTAATTGTACTTTACAGGTATGTTCTTAACGTTTATTTTCCTTTATCAGCCCTGTAGAAGCAACGGTATTGCAACACACGCATTGGCCATGTCAATCATTAAATATTATTGAAATGAATGATGTCATAATTATCTTGTGAATCTGAATAGTAGATGCTTAAATGGAATACAGCTGTATTCACTGAACAGAAGTGGAATGGTCCTATCTATTATTTTCCTCTGATCCTACATTTTCTTTTTATACTCATCTTCTTTTTTCTTTCACACTTTCCTTAAAATGTCCTCTACATTTTTACCACAGAAAATTTGAGCTCTCCTTTCTTCTTACATTAATATGAATGTCTTCTCTAATGGTCTTATTAGATAGGTTATGCTATTTTGATATGCCTTCACAGTTTCTATGACTATGGGTGATCTAAAAAAAATACCATGCAATTTCTATACATTTAGCTTGTGAGTGAGGGTTCATTCTTTTGAGAAGATGAACTTTAGAAATAATCATATCATATTTGGGAAAACAATATTCAAAGTGCTCCTGTTTTTGTAAAATAAACCAAGCGAAATACTAGGATAATACTTGGATAGGATGATGGGATATGGGGGTATGTCACTTTTGCAGCTGAAGAAGGTAGTTCTTCACAAACATAGCAGCCCTTTGCATCTAAAGTTTGAGCGTAGTCCTGAACGAATCTAGAAACACATTAGTTAAAAACTCTTGTTTTGAATAACCTGCCAAAGATGCATTTATTTTAGTCTGATCTATTGTGTGTACAGGCGTAGGTGCAGGTCTAGACCTAAGTGTTTCTATTTCTGGCGCAAAGTTCATTCCACCTAGAAGATTTATAAATGCTAATATAACAACTAGTATGACAACAATTCATATTGTACACTTAGCTTTGGTAAGGATGGACATGTTTGTCTACAGTCAGACCTTAAGTAGAATATAACAAAAGGCAGATTACTATTCTGTGTTGACTTCTACTTGTGAAAAATTGTGCAAAACTTCTTGGTTGATCGCTTGTGGTTATTTCATTAAACTTATAGGCAGAAATCTTTATGAGACATCCATAACCCTATTCCGTCTTCTAAATGAGTTATCTCTTCTACTGCAACTTTGGCCCTAGGGAATTCTTTTTAATTCTTTTTATTTATTCTTTTTATTTATTTTTGCTAGTTGTTTATTGTCAGTTTCATTTATTTCACTCTTTCTTTTAATCTGTAGTTTTAAATATAGTCCATCATGTGTCTTCTCAACCAATTCAGTTTTTGAATTCACTTAATATTGATTGTCAAGTTTTTTATTGTAATTTCGTTTCAGCAATCTCATTTAATCAACGCTGTTTTGTAGTGTGGTATATCATGAAGGTTCAAATATCTCTGATTGTAGTTCATGACATATTTGGCAAATTCTCTGCATAGTAGGTTAATTTAGGTGCAGAATACATTGAACAAGGTACTCTTGCTTTCTTGGATCTCCTCTTCTTCTGCTGCGCTTATACTACTAGACTCTGTTTCTTTAATGATGGTTTGTGGTATTTGTTCAACTGACACATATGTTCTCAATTGCCTCCTACCATTCAGCCACTCCAATCTCTATGGGGATCTTTCTCTTCCCATACTTATTTCTTCACCTATTTGATTTGATTTCTCTTGTGATGCTTCAAAAGATTCTTTATTTTTCAACTCTTGTTTCTTCCTCTTCAGCGTGTTACCACACCACTTTGTGAGATTTCAGGAACTTGTACCGGTGAAGGTTTTGCTGTACTTCATGAACCTCTGTTCCCTCTGGACATACGGGTACAGGATATCTTTGATATGGTGCAAAGAACACTACTTCTTCATATGGGCACCTTACTCCCTGAGTGAGTGAGGCATGCACCCAATTAGGTATCCCAGCACATTTGACAAAAAGGATAGCCTGGTCTGGGCTTTTCCACCTTGGCTCCAAGCAGGATTTTGGTACATGCATCTTCATCAAAACCCAGTCACCTGTGTTAAGGTCATGGCGCTGGTCCTGCTGTGAACTAGCAGTGACAGCTCCAACCTGGTGGGAAACACAACACACCACATCTGCTAATCCTTTGCCGTAAGCAAGTATCATGTCATCTATGATGTTTACAAGTGCATTTGCAGGTGTGCAGCAGGTAATCTCAAAGCATGATCCATGAGGATTTCATGAAGTGATAATCCCGTTCTCCTGTCAGAAGTGTTTCAAAGACCCATCAAAACCAGTGCTAAAGCATCTGGCCATTTCAATGAAGTGGATGCACAAACCTTGGTCAATGGATATTTCAAGGCTCCGTTTAATTGCTCCACCATCCCTGAAACCTTGGGACAACAGCTACAGTGCAATCTCTGTTCAACCTGGAAAGCCACAAACAGCATTCTAAGGACCTCATTTTTAAGATGAATACCTCTGTCTGACTCCAGAAAAAAACAAAAATCTGAACCTTGGAGTGAATTCTCGTAACAGAACCTTAGCGACATTGAGACTGTCATTCCTCCGTGTTGAGTAGGATTCCACCCATGGGAAGAAAATGCACACTGTGATTAGGATATATATCAGTCCATTGCAAACAGGAATGTCGATAAAATCCAACTGCATCCTGTTAAAGGGTCTTCCTGATCTTCTGATAGGACTGAGTGTTGCAGGAGTTCTCCTTCCTACATTAATCTGCTGACATGTAATGCAACTATAGCATACCTCTTCAGCTAAAACCCAGAATCTGAGATTGAACCAATTCTGCCTAAACAGCCTAACTATTGCATCCCTTCCAATATGTGCAGGACCATGGAAATATTGTGTCATTGAAAACAATAAACTGTCTGGCAACACTGGTTGTCCATCTGCTGAAACCCAAATGTCGTTTGCATTTTTAACATATCCGGCTCTGATCCACCTTGCTGTTCTGCCTCTGAAACTTTTTCCTGTAGTCTCATGATTTCTTTCTAGGTGTCAACCACTAACAGTAACATCAAAACAGTAGTGTCCTTTTCAGACTCATTTGTCTATTCTCCATGAAATGTACATCAGTCTAGCGACTGCCCACAGTGACATAATAATTTCCTCTTCTGTGAGCTACAAATTTAAATACTGAAATCTCTTAGGGTAACTGCAAAGCTTCTAGTAATCTCATTGCATATCCCCCATTTCTAGTGGGGGAACCTGATGAAGTCATAAATCCCCTTGGTGACCATAACTTTCCAAAGCCATGAACAACACCAAAGCCACATTGTCTGTCTGTTAAGCCACTCGTAATTGAGCTGAAAGACAACAAGCTCTTTCAAGGTGTTGGAAATGGGGTTTCTGGTTGACAGAGGTATGCACCTGATCAAGCAAGAGCCACAGTCCTTTTCAGGTTAAGTCACAAACACAATGTAAATTGACCTATGGTCACCCTCTGGTAGCTTGGCACAGAATGTTTTTTCTTCCTGGCAAAGTACCATAGGTCCAGAAGTGATTGGAAGTGGTCTGAGGTCTAGTTATTATACTCAGTAGTGCCTTTGAAGTGGAGGAGATGTTAAAGGAGTCTGTGAAGTGCACAGAGGTCCTTGTTTCCTGCCCTGGCACCTGACTCTATACGGGGAATATTCAGCCTTTTCTGTGGGGACTGCTCACAGCCTAGCATATTCAAGCATAAGTGAGAGGCTCTGGTCAGCTACTCCCTCCCATCCTGTCCTGATGGCCCATCAGAGACCATCAAGTCACGCCTAAGTTCCCTTTTTTGTGTGACTGTTTAGAGGGAATATAGAAAGCCCAGATGTTACCCACCTCAAGCAAATGATCAGAAAAAGGCTGCAAGCACACAGTGCTAAGAGTGGGCAAATGTCAACTTTCTAAAAGTAGCATTTTAAAAACTGTAACCATAAATCTGATTTTACCATGAAAAGGAATTAATCATCACACTTCTATAGGTACTAAACATGACAGATGTATCATATTCCAATCAGGAAATACAGCTTTTAAACATAAAAAGAACTCCCTAATGTTATCATGTGAGAGGGGCAGGCCTCAGAGTAGGGAAAAGTGAACTTGGGAGTTTTCCACTACCAAGTCTTGTAAAACTTTAAAGTACATGTCCTACCTTTTAGTTACACAGCACCCAGCCCTATGGGTAACCCAACCTAGGACCTACCTTAGGGGTGACTTAGATGTAAGAAAAGGGGAGTTTAAGGCTTGGAAAGTGGTTTTAAATGGCAAGTTGACATTGTATTTTAAACTGCACACACAGGCTTTGCAATGGCAGGTCTGATACATGTTTAAAGGGCTATTTAAGTGGGTGGTCCAATCATTAGCATTTCATTTACAAGTTCTGAAGACATATAGTGCATCTCATTAGGGACTTGTAAGTAAATTAAATATGCTAATTGGGTATGTACCAATCAAACCAGGTTTAGGAGAGTAAGCACAAGCACTTTAGCATTGTCAGCAGCAGTAAAGTGCTCAGACCCCTAAGGACAATGAAAAAAATGTACAAAAAAGTGAAGGGAAAAGGTGAAACCTTTGGGTGACATTTCCGACACAAGGGCAATTAATTCCCCCACTTGTGCAGAGGTGACACCTCATCACCAGGAGGCTTCTTCCATTTCTTGGATTGTACAAACTGCATAAGCTGCTCTCAAAGTTCCTTCACTGTCTCTTAAACATGAGACGTCTACAACAATTACACAGTCAGTCTCATTGAGAGGTTCATCCTTAATGTCTGGTTGTGGCTTGGTGCATAAATCTGAACATCTAGACATTCATGTTCAATTTCCCATCCGCATTAATTTCATTCTCAGTCAATGGTAATAATGTAACTGGATTTGGCATTGAACATCTCTTTAATATAACACTCTCTGCTGCAAGTCTTTGTTGCTCATACCTCATAAGTCTGCTGTTTGTCAGATACTGTGGGGCATATTTATACTCTGTTTGCGCCGAAATTGCGTCGTTTTTTTTTACGCAATTTCGACGCAAAACTAACTCCATATTTATACTTTGGCGTTAGACGCGTCTAGCGCCAAAGTCCATGGAGTTAGCGTCATTTTTTAGCGTGGACACCTACTTTGCGTTAATTATATGCAAGGTAGGCGTTCCCGTCTAAAAAATCGACTCCGAGGCATGTGCGTCGGATTTATACTCCCGGGCAAAAATCACGGCCGGGAGTGGGCGGGTCAAAAAAAATGACGTACGGCCGCTTTTGCGCCGTTTTTTAGCGCCTGCAAAAGGCAGGCGTTAAGGGACCTGTGGGCTCTGAAGGAGCCCAGAGGTGCCCTCCCATGTCCCCAGGGACACCCCCTGTCACCGATGCCCACCCCAGGAGGACACCCAAGGCTGGAGGGACCCATCCCAGGGACATTAAGGTAAGTTCAGGTAAGTGTATTTTTTTTATTTTTTTTGTGGCATAGGGGAGCCTGATTTGTGCCCCCCTACATGCCACTATGCCCAATGACCATGCCCAGGGGACAGAAGTCCCCTGGGCATGGCCATTGGGCAAGGGGGCATGACTCCTGTCTTTGCTAAGACAGGAGTCATTTCTATGGGGGTTGGGAGTGAAAAAAAATGGCGCAAATCGGGTTGAGGCGAAAAAATTGCCTCAACCTGACTTGCCCCATTTCTTGACGCCGAAGCTCCATATACCCCTACGCCGGCGCTGCCTGGTGTACGTCGTTTTTTTTAACGCACACCAGACGGCGCCGCCGGCTAACGCCGGCTAACGTCATTCAATAAATACGGCGCCCGCATGGCGCTTCAGAATGGCGTTAGCCGGCGCTAATTTTTTTGACGCAAAACTGCGTTGGCGAAGTTTTGCGTCAAAAAGTATAAATATGGGCCTGTGTTTTTGTATGAGTGAGCAAAATTTCCATTGAGTGAGAGACCATGACTGGAAGAGGATGTCCCATCACTATGCTGTCACATCTCTCAATACTGACAGCAACTGCTGCAGCCATTTTAAGTAATCCAGCAGTCCTGCGGCAACAGGTTGAAGTGTTGTTCAAAAATATGCCACAGGTGTTTGTGAGTCTCCATGCGTCTGAGTAAGGACTGAGAGAGTGCAGCCCTCCCTCTCACTGCAAAACAATGTGAATATCTTACTGTAATCAGTCATTTCTAGTGCAGGGGCACGACAAAGACTTTTGGGCATATTTACAAGCCCCTTGCGCCTCTTTGCACTGCCTTAGCATCATTTTTTTACACTAAGGAGGCATTAAGGAGGCCCCCACCATGCACCATATTTACAAAGTGGCGCAATGCATGCATTGCACCACTTTGTAACCCCTTATGCCAGGCACAGGAGTTGGTTCAATTGCTGCCACTCGGAATTGCCATCAGGAGCTCTGAACACCCCTGCAAAAGGGTCATCGGCCACAGTGGTGAGACTTCTCAACCCCTGCCTGAGGCCCTCAATCAGAAGGCAGTGTTGTGGGGTGCCATCATCTCCTACAGAGCTCTTGGTGGCTGAAGTGGGCTGCATGACGTGAGAAGCCTCAGCTTCAGCCTCTGCCCCTGCCCCAGCGACCACATAACCTGCTCCTCCATCACTGACATAAATAGGGAGGACCAGCATAGGGGGTTACTCAGGGGCTGAATCTTGGGGGGCATTTCTCTCCCACCTCTTTCACAATCCCCTTATACACCCCCCCTTGAACTGAAGTTGAGGGCCTAGGGGAGACATCTGTCTCCACCAGTCACAATGGCTACTGCTATCTTTGGCCTGGACATCTCTCTCCTCCCGCTGGGATTCTGCCTCCCCTACCTGGGGTGCAGAATTGCACTAGGCTACTGGGTCCCCTCACTGGTATTTACTCCCACCGCATCAACTGCCACTGAGGACTGGCCACTGGGGGGTACAAATCACATCTGGTCACATTTACCTGGCCGCACCTCTGACCATCTATACATGTGACCCGACTGCTCCATACTTGGGCCTTGCTCTCTGTTTCCTCTCCCTTGTGGTGCCATGGGGGCATCTAGCATGTAGAACTGAGAGGCTGAACTATGCCACTGACTTGGGATCCAGGCCATATGAGGGGCCTTGTCTGGAGGCTGGTGTGCAAGACTGCCTGCCTCTGCCTGCTGACCCACCTGTTTGCTGAGCTTCTGGTCCTCCTCCTGGGGACCATGCTCACCATGTGATTGATGGGTCTCTCACTAGGACTTCCGCTGGCTGGTGATGGGTGCCACCTGTCCCTGACCTCCTCCTCTCCTGCAAACATCTGCTTCTCCTTCACCCTCTCCTTCATCAACCTGCCTATCTTCATGGCCACCTGGAATATGTCCTGACAGATGCTCTTTTCTGAGGCCATTGCAATCAAGAAAAGACCCGTCACTGGCCACAGTAGGCCACTCGGATGACCTGCCAGATCGTATCCTGCAGGAAATCATGGCGGTATGCCACAAACTGAAACTGAACGATGCTAAGATCATGGACCTCACCACCAACAAAAAGTGAATTCGGATGGATATCAGGGCATTTTAAGGTCATCTGGATGGAATGAAATCCCACCTCACCCTTCTAGAGGCACAGGTAGCCAATACCACACGACTGGAGGCTGAACATACATGCCTATATCATAAACTCACATACCAAGAGGACTGGAACTGAAGGTATCACATTCACTTCTTCACGTTCCTGGAGAAAGTAGCAGAGGGTGATGCTGGTTGCTTCGTCTGTCAATTCTCACACACCTCTCACACACCTCTTAGGGATCTCCTCCATCACTGGTGAATGCTGACAAGCCTTTCTTGCTCATCGTTTGTTTCGTGCACCATATCTAGGTATGGCACATACTGATCTTGCCTGTGCCCATGGCCTCTATGACTACAAGGCCCACGAGTCCACATTGTGTGGGACTACTCAGTGGAAATGAATGACAAATGCATTTCCTTCCTGGCCTTTCATCCGACCCTGTGCAAATGGGACATCAAGTATTGGACTGTTAGAACTGATGAATATACATGGATCACCATGGATGGCAGCGCCAACGACTTCCTTGTTCCAGATGACCTCAAAGCCTTTCTTGACTCCTTACAATACATCAACATGGAAACTGCCCCATCTTCCATTCCCTTTTTATTCACAGATGGGAACCAGGCTCGTAACAAACCAATGGGCCAGCAGCCCAGGCTGGATAGATTACAGGAGCGACTTTTCCCCGCACCTTCCAGTAGCGGGAAGGACTAAACCATCAGGTCAGTGATGGAACTTTTGCAGGTGTCAGTCAGGGACAAATCCTGTTCCCCATTAAAAGCCACTGAGGCACCCAACCCAGTTGAGCAAGACAGCAGGGAGTCCTCAAGACCAACTGTGATGCTGACTGGCTGAATACTATGGTTGTGTTTGTTCTCTCTCTCCTTCGCTGTTGGGGTCATCCTTCCTATTGACTCCATTCTGCATGATGGACCATCTCTTGCTTACTATTTCAGGCCTAACACCTCCTCCTGTAGCTAGGTTTTAGGGAATAGGCCTTGTGAGGATTCTCTGTGCCTTGCTGTCCTATGTTTGCTTCATTGGGATTGTGATGAAGCTGATGATGTGGTTGCTCTTATTTGCTCTGTCTCATTTTTATTGTTTCATTGTGGGGCGTATTGCATGTTGTTCAAAATTGTTGTTAGTTTCCCTGCATTGCCTGTTGCACTGCTGAGTCCCTTCTAGTGGTCCCTTTCTCTGTGCTGGATGATTTGCTCCCCCACCTTCCTTTTGCTGCTGCGGATGCCTTGTGGTGTTGACCCTGCCTGATGACCTGTTTCCTATCCTTCGCTTCCTGGTTTCCCTGTTTGGTGGAGGGGTTCTCGGGGTCTGGAGTAGTTTTTTTGCTTGCTGTCTTCCTCATTGGGACTTGGGATGATGTTGACACCCTTGTTCACTTTGCTCCATTTTCTTGGCAAAGATTTTCAGAAGAGTCTGCATGCTGTGCTGTGGGAGTCCCTTCTTGAGCCCTTCCAATACCCAGTTTCCAGTTGTGTCACCAACGTCAACAGCTCCTCAGGGCTCCCACCCTCTTGTGCTCTCATCAAGGGAGCCTGCCCCCTTTCTCGCCTCCATCTCCCCCCCCAGGACCACTCTTCATCTTTTCTTATTTGTCCATGCTAGACTTGGCATCCTTAAGTTGGTCTTACTCCAGACTTTTTGCCTTTCACCTCCAGTTTTTTATTGTATCTTTTTGTTGTCCTTAGGACTCTGAGCACTTCACCACTGCTAACCAGTGCTAAAGTGCATGTACTTCTCCCCTAAACATGGTAACATTGGTGTTTCCACAATTGGTATATTTAATTTCCTTGCAAGTCCCTTGTAAAGTAGTATACCATATACCCAGGCCCTGAAATTTCAATACTACTAGTCGGCCTGCAGCACTGATTGCGCCACCCATTTAAGTAGTTCCTTAAACATATCTCAGCCGGTGTGTGCAGTTTCATTGCCACTTCAACTTGGTATTTAAAACCTCTTGCCAAGCCTTAAACTCCCCTTTTATTACATATGTCACCCATAAGATAGGCCCTTAGTAGCCAATAGCACAGAGTGCTATGCAGGTAAAAGGCAGGACATGTATGGTTAAGTTTACATGTCCTATTAATGAACAACTCCTAAAGTAATTTTTCATTACTGTGAGGCCTGCCCCTCTCATAGGCCAGTATTGGGAATTCCTTAATATCATTTAAAGCCTGATCAGAAAGGAGTAGCTGCATCACGTTTCATATCATTGGAACGGTAATGATAAATCCTCCTTACTGGTGAAGTTGGATTTATTATTACTAATTCAGGAATGCTACTTTTAGTAAGTGTGTATTTCCCTGCTTTCACTGCTCTGTGTGCCTGGCAGCCTGCCTCCAATGCATGTCTCATCTGGGCAACAGCTACACCTGTATATTCCCTCCAGACACCCACAACACAGGAAATTCAACTGCATCTGTATTCATCCGCACACTGATGGGTCTTCCTGGGCAGGGAGGATGGGACGGGCTCACACTTACACTTCAAAGGGCAGTGGCCTGAGCCCCTCACAAAGGGCTGATTACTCCTCACTGATAGTGTGGAGCCAGGGCTGGACTGAAAGGGTTACTTGAGTACTTCAGAGAGCTCCTTTGAAGTCATCCCCCACATAAAAGGCACTTTTTGGTATAAGTACTGGGTGTTTAATCCTGTGAAAGAAGTACACTAATGGACCTGAAAAGAACTCTCCTGGAACAAAGACTGATGTGCTGTAAGGATTGCCACTCTGCCAAGATTGACTGGTCCCAGGAACTGCTACTCTGCTTTGTTGTGCTTCCTTGCTGCCTGCTGATCTCTGCAGTGCCAAGGACCAAGGAACAAACCCTGAGTGGCTCAAGGGCTTGCTTGCTTGCCCCCATTTTCCTTGAGGTCTCAGGGACATCAAAGACCTTGTGCTTCATCTCTGCCCGCACTGTTCAAAGCATGCGTGTTGCTGCTGGCACATCGGAGAAGTGAGCACAGTGCTTCTTCTCAGCACCACACCTTTCAGAATGTGCTTGATGCCGCTGGCACATCAGAGAAGTGGGCATGGTGCTTCATCTCAGCCCCCACACTGTTCTGTGACAGTGAATCTTCCCTGCTTTCACCTTTGCTACAATCAGCGGAGTAGCAGTGATTCTGCACTAGCAAGTGCTGAAGGAGCAGCACCCCTGTACCTGTGAGTGTTATTGGAGCAGCTCCATGGGAGTCTTTGATCGCCGTTTGTGCACATCGGCCCTGCCTTCCTGACTGCCTTACATCCGGATGATCATGCATTCACCTACAGCAACACAGGCCTCGTGTGCATGGCCCGCCGACAGGCCCAATGGCTGCATTCACTCGCTGAAGGTACTGAAATGAAGGGAAGCGCTGAGTCAAACTTTTTGCATCGCATCTCTCATAAAGAATTGCCATAAATGCTCTTATAGAAACCCATTTAAATCAAGCTCTGCCTTGACTTTAACCTTTAAAGCATCATAACTCATGATATATTGATTGGATTTTTGTGGTTTGGTCTTATTTCCTTCACATAAATAATCCTTATTTTTCTAAAACCTGTGTTGAGTCTTTATGTGGTGTCTTAATTGTGTTGTGTGTGTATTTATGTTGCACAAACACTTTACACACGACCGCACGACTCCCTTTGACAGGGCGGACAGCCTGTATAGGGCCCTCATGCATGACCTCCAGAATGACCATGGTCTGCTAGACTTTTGGAGCTTACTTCATCCAGCTTATATACCCACCTTTCACCAGTGCTTGGCACCCATTCTGGGTGGACGATTTATTGCTTTCACACACACCCTACAATCCTTGGTGGCCGATTGCCACCTCCTTGAGGGCTTGCTTTCGGACCACTCCCCGACTTGCCTTCTGCTTGACATTGTCTTGGTACACCTGGCCCGGAAACCTTGGTGGTTTAATACCTCGTTCTGTTGCATGGCTGATCAGAAGATGCTTTTGCAGTCCCATCTCACTACGTATCTGATTGACCTCAAATGCTTGGTTGCATCTGCAGAGATTCTTTGGGTGGCAGCAAAAGCTACCCTTAGGGTTCAGCTCATGCAGGGTGCTGCACTTTATAACTGCCACTGGATGGAGCAGCAAGCTTCCCTGAAGCCGTCCATCCATGACTTGACTCAGCTTTACATGAACCACCCCATGAATAGCACATGCAGATGCCAGGAGGAGGCACGCTTGGACCTCAACAACCTCTTCACTGATCAGGCGGAACATACCCTCCACAATCTTCGCTACCATCATTATGAGCAAAGTGAAAAAGCCTGCCATTACCCGTGGCTCAACTCAGCCAGCAGGAGGTGCCTCCGCTGTCTCGGCCATCAGGGACCCGATGGTTTACCCCATCATGCGGCCCTAGGAGATTGCAGAAACCTTTACAGCTTTTTATAGCTACCGCTACACCTCAGAGACAATGACCAATGAGTCGCAGATCCACTGCTTTCTGGGTGCAGTCACTCTTCCACCGCTTAATGACAATTCCAGGGCCTTGCTCTCTGGCCCTGTCACCAAGGAGGAGGTTCTGCACGTCATCTGTGCTGCTCCCTATAGCAAGGAACCCAGAGGGTGTGGTTTCTTTGCAGAAATTTATAAGTGGTCAGATGGTGATGCTGCAGAGCCTCTTGTGGCAGCTAATGCTGAGGCAGGGGAACTGTGCAGTGTGGGCAAATCTCCAACAAGACCTTTATCACTATGCTTTCCAAACTGGACAAGGACCTCCTTTCATGTGACAATTATCACCCCATCATGCTCCTGAATGGAGTCACTAAAATTTTGGTGAGTGTCCTGGCCTCCAAGCTTAAGAGGGTCATCTCACCCTTGTTCACCACACCCAGGTTGGCTTTGTCCTGGGCTGGTCCTCCAGTAACCATTTGTGAACCCTGGCTCACGTCCTCTGGCTGACAAAAGACCTACTGTGGGAGGTACTGGCGCTCTCCCTTTACACTGAAAAGACATTCAACTGCATAGAGTGGGGATACTACTTTGTGGTGCTGCACCGGTTCTAACGCAGAGATTGTTTCATTTTCAAGGTCCAGCTACCCTATAATGACATGGGACCTGTCAGGGCTGACCCCTTTCCCCACTCCTATTCCTTCTTGCCCTGGAGCCACTGGCTATAGCTGTGCACCAATCTGTGGAGATAGTGGGTGTTCCGACACCGGGTGGTACCTCCTCCTTTCTAATTTATGCACTCCTTTACCTAAACTTAGGAATCTCAACCCTCTCCTCTCTTTTGGATGATTTTGCATGTGTAGCAGGTTACAATGTCAACTGGGGGAAGAGTGAGTCCCTCCCCTCTTATCCTCCATGACATTGGTGTTGATCCGGGGCTACCAATGCCCCTGGATACCAACCTGCCTTAAGTATTTGGGGATCCTGACGAACAGGGGGTTGTACCATAAAATTAAGGATAACCTTAAGCCCTTTTTGGAACAGATGAAAGCGGACTGTGCCAAATGGACGCACCTCAAACTTTCCCTTTGGGGTCACATACTGGTGGTCAAATGGGTCACTCTTCCCATGTTCATATCTGTGCCAGGAACATTACCTTCTTTGCTCTGTGGGTTGCCTCACAGCTATATATGAGGCTTTGCACAACCGTGATTTTCCTTTTTTTAAACTGAATGGTCATCGAAAGTATAGTGGGCTGGGCCTCCCCTCAGTGGATTACTATGCCATGGCACTTCATTTGGCACAGCTCACCTATATGCAGTGTGGTGTGTTGGACTCCACCCCCCTTGTGAGTTCTGATATAACATAGTCTCTCAGCAAGATTGTTTATGTATATGGTGCCCTCAAGGCATGCTCAGTCACCACCACTGACAATCCTGCTGCTGTTGTTCCTGCAGTTTCTGCTAACTCCACAGTGTCCATGGGATGGAGGGGCACCAGGGCCCCATGTCCTCTCTGCACCTCTCCTTTCACCCTCCCCTTTCCCTGCCCCTTTTTCATCTTCCCTGGCTCTACCCCCTTAACTCTAGACCCCGCTTTTGTTGATCCCATGGAGTGGGAGTGCTGAGTCCTGAGGCAGACTGTGTCGCACTCAAGAGTTATTATTCTTCTATGGTCACCCCTTCAGCCTACGTTGCTGTTCTGTGTAGCTCAAGAGACCATCTGTTCCATATTGTTTTCGTTGAAAATCTCAAATAAAGACTCTAAAAAAAGTTTTGCCATTCTCAAGATTGATTTTCAAGATCTGAATAAAGATCGAAGGACTTTCTGTATACTCTTGTGAAACTCAGCCCATGCTAAAACTCTATTTCTAAACACAAGTGAGAACAGGAATTGGCTGGTCTCATGCACCGGAGTAGAGAAGATGTCTCACAAAGATCCATGATAGTAAACAATCCTGCAGTGCAGGAAATCTGAAATAACACTGTTTCTGGATTCAGTACCATGGGACCACATGGAACAACTATGTTAGTAATTTTTTGAAAATCCTGTGCAATCCTATGTTTCCCATTGGGCTTCTAAAAAACCATAAGAGGTGAATTGCAAGTACTTCTGACAATTTCCGAACAAGAAAAACAACCCACCTCCAAAAATTGATTCCACACTAGTGCAATCATTCAAAATTGTAGATAAAGGCAAATCAAGCAATAGTCATATAATCAACAGTGTTTAAGAATTATTATTTTATTTGTTTTTATTCATGATTACACTTCATAACATAACTCTCATTGGACCTCTACAAGGTGAAGCACGTGCCATGTTAGAACTAAAGTGCATTTACAGCTGTTAATGGCACTGAAACATACGTCCGCATGACTTTGGGCGGGACACTACATTCTCCTTCCTGTGGACCCTGATATTATGAATTGTGATGCTTTATCTTAGATTCAATAGACTTAGATGATGACCAATATACGGATGCAACAAGCATATTGAAACAAACTTTTTGAAGCCTTACAATATTGTCATTTTGAGACCGGAAAAAAAGAAAAAAGTTGAATTATTGTGATTACGATTATGCATTCTGTTTATTTATATAAGCCTTGTATATCAGGGGGAGGTAAGGATAAAAGGGGAGGTCTTCAAAAGTAGAATGGTCTTGACAGCATTAATCCATAGATTTTATTTGGTGAGCTTGATGTGAGAGTGGTGTGAATGGTATGTTTTATGTTTGAATCTGTTAGGGAGTATGATATTTATGTCCTACAGCCCAATAAGAGTTATGTTCCGAAGTATAATCATGAATAAAAACAAATATAATAATTTATGAACTGTTGATTATATGACTAATGCTTGATTTGCCTTTATCTACAATTTTGCGGGATGCCACTAGTGTGGAACCAATTGTTGGAGGTGGGTTGTTCTTTTTTTGTCCTGAAAAAAGTCCCTGTCCCGCTCCTGCATCCTTTTCCTCAGGGAACCCTTTTCTTTATACTTCGAATGATTTCCTTCAAAATCCCTTGTTTTAACATATTTTCAGTCACTAGCATATTTCCAGACACTGCCTCTGGGGTTAAATTATAAGGTGGTGTTCTTGGGAAAATGGCATTTTGTTTTATTGTTATTCAGACAGGTTCTACACCTTTAATAAGTATAATGTCTTTCCCTGAAAAATGCCATACTTCTGTTTGTACTGTATCTCTTAAATTGGGAGGTAGCAAAAGCTCCCAGGCCTGTGGGGCACTGGCCTGCCCCGTGTGCACTGCACACAGGGCAGGTCGGTGCACAAGATGCCTGAAACAGGCCAGGGCCGTAAGCAGCGAAAGCTGCCATTTCAGTCCTTGTTTGTGCACGAGGGTACACAAACAACGACAAAACAAAGAAAGAGACAAGGACTTACCTGGGTCTTCCCGGTGGTCCTCCATTCCTCGTTGTCCAAAGCCGATGACGAGTCATCTCCAGAGGCTGCCTCCCTCCTCTGCTCCGGTGCGTGCTGCAGCGCTGTTTTACGCAAGTGCAGACCATCTGCACTTGCGCTGTGCAGCCCATACTGGGCTGCAATGCACACCGGGTGAGCACCTCTTCGCTGGCAGGACTAGCAGAGTTTTTTGGAGAACTCTGTGCTCCAAGCAGAGCGCAGAGTTCCAAAAACTCCATTAGTTCCACCAGCGGAGCAGAGCTTCCCACACACCCATAGCTAAGACACACATCCAAGGTTTAGAAGCTCTGATATGTTCCTTGGGAGTTTAGGACCACAGTTCCCACATTGCACCTGGACAAATTTGTAAAAGTCCACTGGACGCACTCCAGGCTTGGAACGTTTATGATAGTTGGGCCCGTATTTATACTCCGTTTGCGCCGAATTTGCGTCGTTTTTTTCGACGCAAATTCGGCGCAAAACTAACGCCATATTTATACTTTGGCGTTAGACGCGTCTAGCGCCAAAGTATTGGCAAAGAGCGTCATTTTTTAGCGTGAACGCCTTCCTTGCGTTAATGAGATGCAAGGAAGGCGTTCCCGTCTAAAAAAATGACGGCGACGCAAATGCGTCGTATTTATACTCCCGGGCAAAAATCACGCCCGGGAGGTGGCGGGTCAAAAAACCCCGCATTTGCGCCACATTTTAACGCCTGGGTCAGGGTAGGCGTTAAGGGGCCTGTGGGCTCAAAATGAGCCCACAGGTGCCCTCCCCTGCCCCCAGGGACCCCCCCTGCCACCCCTGCCCACCCCAGGAGGACACCCAAGGATGGAGGGACCCACCCCAGGGACATTCAGGTAAGTTCAGGTAAGTATAATTTTTGTTATTTTTCAATTTTTTTGGGGTGGCATAGGGGGGCCTGATTTGTGCCCCCCTACATGCCACTATGCCCAATGACCATGCCCAGGGGACATAAGTCCCCTGGGCATGGCCATTGGGCAAGGGGGCATGACTCCTGTCTTTACTAAGACAGGAGTCATTTAAATGGCGTCTGGGCGTCGAAAAAATGGCGCTAATCGGGTTAAGACGATTTTTTAGCGTCAACCCGACTTTTTAAGACGCCCTAGCGCCATTTTCCCCCTACGCCGGCGCTGCCTGGTCTACGTGGTTTTTTTCCACGCACACCAGGCAGCGCCGGTCTGCTTGCGCCGGCTAACGCCATTCCATAAATACGGCGCCCGCATGGCGCTTCGGAATGGCGTTAGACGGCGCTAAATTTTTTGACGCTAAACTGCGTTAGCGCAGTTTAGCGTCAAAAAGTATAAATACGGGCCTTGGTGCAGGCAATCTCTGTTAACCCCTTGCTTTCAGGGAGTCCACTCCTAAGTCCTTTTTGAAGCAAGGCAAAGTCCTAATGACTTTTGTTCCAGTGTGCAACAGCAGCGGTACTTGAGTGAGCAGTCCTCTGGGTTGCAGAACATTATCCCAGCAGGGCAGTCCTTCTTCTTTTGGTTTCAGGCAGCAGATCTGAGTTGCAGATCAGCTACGTTTATTCAATCATCTGGTGGGACCACCAGGGGGAACCCTTGTCCAATGAGCTACAGGGGGCCTGCCTAAAGCATGACAGCTTCCTCCAATGTGTGGCATTTTCTTGTTCCATAAATCACTGCACTTTAAAATTCCAAGATTGAAGATTTTCCTCCAGAGGAGTAAGACTGGCTAAACCAACCTGCTGGTGTGACTCATTTCCATTAGCACTCTACCCTCCCCCCCCCCCCGGCGGACATCTGCAAATTCCTTTCCTGGGGCTGCTAGCCATTTGTGGGGCATAGGGTGAGAGGGCAGGCCTGGCAGGCATTCCTTTCTGTCCTGCTTTCTTTGAACCCCAGTTTGATTTTCTCAGCTCCCTTCCTGGCCTTGCCTCAGTATCTGCCAACCTCCCCCCATCAGATAGCCTCTGCTCAGTGCAGGCCACTTATCACCTCATCAAAGCAGCCTGGCTAATCCTGTTGAGGCTGACCAATCAGGAGAGGCCACTAGCAGGCTGGATTTTGGCTTATAGAAAAGCACGTTTTATAACCTATCATCTGTATTAGTTATGATAAAATAAACAGTGGCAAGTTGTTGGAGTTATTATTACCAAACTTTGAGTCCCTTAGTGACACATTTAGATTCATTGTAGCAATACTTACCCTAATGAGCAATATTCCCATGTTAGCACATGGAGCTAAGTACCTACAATGAGGAAAAATGAACAGTAAGTTTTTCCCTCACCAGGGCATATAAAACATCTTCTATAATGTCCTTGCTTATAGTTACATGGCACACCAGGGGCATCTAGGGGAGGCCGAGGGGTGAAATATGTAAAACTAAAGTAGAATTTCACTTTAGAAGTACCTTTAATTCCAAAGTCTAATTTTCACACATTTTTCTTTTTTAAAGATAGTCTGCAAGGCAGGGCTGGCTTTAAAAATTATAGTAGACAACACAACAGTGCACACTCCAGTGCAGGAAATCTACTGGGCCTCTAAACTTTCCTGTCCTATTATATACTAGGACTTATAAGTAGTTTGAATCCTCCTTGCCCTACAAGGGACTTAATGCCATTGTCAATGTTAATTGTGCAACTTTACCATATACCTTTTATTCGGAGCACTGACCTTGTTTAGCAGAGACCAGGGCACAGTCAGGGTCAGTCAGAAACATTGGGGTGAACATTCTAAAAGGATGACTTTCTCACAGTGCAATTTAACTTGCACAAAAGATCCCTTCCTAACAGGTTTACGGTACTAGGATTACATACTATAAACTGATGATTTTCTTCAAATTAACCTATTTTTAAAGGCACTTCTTTGAAACAGTTAGTAATTTGTTTATTTTTAACACCCTCAACTTGGACCTTCTTTCCTGAGAAGGGTTGGTATATGTCTTATGCTGTTCTAGCAGTAGAATGGGTAGCTCTTGTGTCAATAGGAAATTACACTTTGTGGCCATTTACCTCTCCTTCTACAACTAGTCCACCTTGGTCTATCTCTAACACGGTGCTATGTACACAATCTTACTCCACCCTCAGGTACCATCACTGAAAATTGTCAGAATCAAAACTCCAATCTCTGACATGAGAAACTGTTGAAATGGGCTCTGATTCTGGAATGGATTTGAATTTGCAGTTGGTACCTGATTCATATTGAATCTGAGATTACCCGGGGGTTGTGGGGCCACTGGAACTTTTTTGCATCATGGGACCTTGGTATTGAATTCACATCTGCATTCTTTGAGCAGACACCTGAATGGAAACATTTTGCATTTGTCTTTGATTCATTCCTTATATTTGACGATCACTACTCAGGATTTGAATTCTCTCTACACTCTCTCTTCCAGTGCCCAAGTCTGTTCTAATAGCAACAAGGAGTTGGTTCTTCAACGTAGCAATATCTATCCCAAATTTGGATCAACCAAAACACTCTAACCTCTACCCTGTTAAACACCAACTCCACCTTGTACCCCTTTACCTTGAGCCTGTAACCCAACAACTGGCATTCCACCAACATTTCCCCCATGCAATTGATTCTGAAACCCACTTTGAGACAGTTTTGTCTGTGTAACCACAAACGTCTCCTTAAGTCACTTCTATTTCATTTCCTGCTCATCACTACAGTATTTTGCATACCTCAGGATTTCATCTAAAGATTTTGTTTGTCAATAAATCACATTCTGATGCATGTGCATACTTATTTCTGGTCTCAATCCAAGAATGGACTATGACACAAAACTCCCCATATCTCCCTTTCCAGGACCTTCTTGTCCACTGTGTTGTTTAAACAACTGCAACAATTGTTCATAGTGTGCATACACTGATCCTTTAGCATCCTGGGTAGTTCTATTGATCTTTGTCCAGTCAATGTCTCTTGTTGGAACTTTTCCTTTCAAAAAGGTGATCATCTCATTGTATTTATTTATTACCACAGATGAAGTGCCTGAGTACATGCATCTCTTGGAGGTTTAGAACATGCACAGCTATCTTGCATTCAGCCAACATATCACTTAGGTATCACAAAATCTAGTAAAGTATTCAAATTTATTCACAAAACCTTCAAAATGTTTACAAATCTTTCAACTTGCATATACCACTGTGCAGGATTCTCTCTTAAATTGTTCGTAAATGTTGAGAGATCATCTCTACTCCATGGTACACACACATTCCCTCTACTTGGTATTTACCTCTTAGCAAAGGTATGGTAGTGCTGGTGGTGGCTTACCATTTGTTTCAGTGGCATCTGTTTGTTTTTTCTTCTTCCCCTGTTTCTTTGCTCACTTAGGGGCATATTTATACTCTGTTTGCACCGAATGTGCGTCAACAATTTTGACGCACAATTGGCGCAAACCCTGCCCCATATTTATACTTTGACGCCCGACCCCGCGGGTGTCAAAATTCCACCATGTGCGTCATTTTGTGGAAGGGGGAAACTGCCTTGCGTTAATTATATGCAAGGTAGGCGTTCCCTTCCAAAAAATGACTGTAAGGCCTGTGACCCTCATTTATACTCTGGCATCATTTTGATGCACAGGAGGGGGTGGGCCTTAAAAAACGGCACACAGCCTGATGTGCGCCGTATTTTAACGCCTGGTCAGGGCAGGCATTAAGGGACCTGTGGGCTCGGAAGGAGCCCAGAGGTGCCCTCCCCTGCCCCCAGGGATACCCTCCTGCCACCCTTGCCCACCCCAGGAGGACACCCATCCCGGGGAAGTAAAAGTAAGTTCGGGTAAGTATTTTTTTCAGTTTTTTTTTGTGGCATAGGGGGGCCTGATTTTGGCCCCCCTACATGCCACTATGCCCAATGACCATGCCCAGGGGACATAAGTCCCCTGGGCATGGCCATTGGGCAAGGGGGCATGACTCCTGTCTTTGCTAAGACAGGGGTCATGTCAATGGAGGTTGGGCGTCAAGAAAAATGGTGCAAATCCAGTTTGAGGCCTGAATTTTGCCTCAGACCTGACTTGCACCATTTTTTGACGCACAACCCCCATTTTCCCATACGCCGGCGCTGCCTGGTGTGAGTCATTTCTTTTTACGCACACCAGTCCGCAGCGCCGGCTAACGTCATTCCATAAATAAGGCGCCTGCATGGCGCGTTGGAATGACGTTAGCCAGCGGTAAAATTTTTGACGCACAACTGCGTTGGTGCACTTGTGCGTCAAAAAGTATAAATATGGCCCTTACTCTCTTACCTGTCAAAATCAGTCCATTTTGCAGATGCATTTTACTTATTGTGCTATGTATAATCTCAGCCCTGAAGACCTCATTGTCACAATAGCTTCATCATCTAGATCTCCCCTCAAGCTTTTATGTAAGGGAGCACTTTTAGAAAGGTCTACCTCATATTTTCTTGCCAACTCAGTTAATCTTTCATGGGGGGCAACTGCATGCCTTTTAATTTCTTTACTTAAATATATCAGCTGTTTATCCCAATATTGACTCACATGTGAAATGTTCAAGCACCCTCTAATAGGTTTTTCTAATTCAAATGTCTACTTTAGCACATCTGAAGGCCTCACCTTTTCCTGGCTAATAGAGGGTTTCTCTGTCTCTCACTCGCTTAGCCTCTGAAGTCTCTTCAAACCATGGTGCAAAAATCCAATCATCAAATTGTCCTGTTTCTCCCAGTCCGATTGATGTCATGAAGATGGTTCTCCCCCCTTCTCTCAATCATTGGATATTCTGTGGTGGTGTCCAGGCATTTTGCAATGGTGGAACAAACCCTGTCACAGTCACTCCTCCTACAGCATCTTGAACAAGAACAACAGTATTCAGAAAAATATTTATTGGTGCTGTAACAATCAGCGCTGCCAATGTCTGTGCTGGTACAACTTGTGATACTGGGGAAGTAACAGTCACAACTGAAGCAGTAACACTCGGAGCAGTTACAGTAGTGGCTGCTTTAGTAGGTGCAGGAATCATTGGAAGTGCTGGAAGTGGTCTCTCAATCTGAACTGGTTTGGAGCAAGAGGGGCTGTAGCCACAGTAGCACTATTGGTTGTAAAACCGCCTGCATTCATTGGAGGGTCACATATGGAGGTGGACGTGAGGGCAAGGCTTTTAAATTGTCATCTCATGAGTCACTATCAGTGCCTGTTTTCACAGAGCTTTCACAATATCATATCCCTGTTTTCTGTTATTTTTTGTATTTTCTGTGGTTATAGCTGAGTACATTCTATCTCTCTTGACTACACACATCCTCCACCTTTGCTGCGCTTCATCCCATGGAACATCTGCTTTCCTTGCTCTATTCTGGTTTTTTCTTTCTCCTTAGCATGAGCTGTCCTCTCACAAGCATTTAACACTTCATATTGTGTAGGTCTAGTGTAGGAGGCTGGACTGGCTTTTAGTGAGTACCAAGGGGTACTTACACCTTGCACCAGGCCCAGGTATCCCTTATTAGTGTATAGGGGTGTCTAGCAGCTTAGGCTGATAGAAAAGGTAGCTTAGCAGAGCAGCTTAGGCTGAACTAGGAGACAAGTGAAGCTCCTACAGTACCACTAGTGTCATATGCACAATATCATAAGAAAACACAATACACAGATATACTAAAAATAAAGGTACTTTATTTTTATGACAATATGCCAAAAGTATCTCAGTGAGTACCCTCAGTATGAGGATAGAAAATATACACAAGATATATGTACACAATACCAAAATATGCAGTAATAGCAATAGAAAACAGTGCAAACAATGAATAGTCACAATAGAATGCAATGGGGGCAATACAAACCATATACTCTAGAAGTGGAATGCGAACCACGAATGGACCCCAAATCTATGTGGCCTCGTAGAGGGTCGCTGGGACTGTAAGAAAACAGTGAGGGTTAGAAAAATAGCCCACCCCAAGACCCTGAAAAGTGGGTGCCAAGTGCACCTAAGTTCCCCAAAGAGCACAGAAGTTGTGATAGGGGAATTCTGCAGGAAAGACCGACACCAGCAATGCAACAATGATGGATTTCCTGACGAGGGTACCTGTGGAACAAGGGGACCAAGTCCAAAAGTCACGATCACGTTGGGAGTGGGCAGATGCCCAGGAAATGCCAGCTGTGGATGCAAAGAAGCTGCCACAGGATGGTAGAAGCTGAGGATTCTGCACGAACTACAAGGGCTAGAAACTTCCCCTTTGGAGGATGGATGTCCCACGTCGTGAAGAGTCGTACAGAAATATTTTCCCGCAGAAAGACCGCAAACAAGCCTTGCTAGCTGCAAGGGTCACGGTTTGGGTTTTTGGATGCTGCTGTGGCCCAGGAGGGACCAGGATGTCGCCAATTGCGTGAGGAGACAGAGGCGGCGCCCATCAAGAGAAGGAGCCCACTCAGAAGCAAGAAGCACCCGCAGAAGTGCTGGAACAGGCACTACAAAGTGGAGTGAATCGGTGCTCACCCGAACTTACACAAGAGAGTCCCACGCCGCCGGAGGACAACTCAGGAGGTCGTGCAATGCAGGTTAGAGTGCCGGGGACCCAGGCTTGGCTGTGCACAAAGGAAATCCTCGGTGAGTGCACAGGAGCCGGAGTAGCTGCAAAACACGCGGTTCCCAGCAATGCATTCTGGCGTGGGAAGGCAAGGACTTACCTCCACCAAACTTGGACTGAAGAGTCACTGGACTGTGGGAGTCACTTGGACAGAGTTGCTGAGTTCAAGGGACCTCGCTCGTTGGGCTGAGAGGAGACCCAGAGGACCGGTGATGCAGTTCTTTGGTGCCTGCGGTTGCAGGGGGGAAGATTCCATCGACCCACTGGAGATTTCTTCGGAGCTTCTAGTGCAGAGAGGAGACAGACTACCCCCACAGCATGCACCACCAGGAAAACAGTCGAGAAGGCGGCAGGATCAGCGTTACAGTGTCACAGTAGTCGTCTTTGCTACTTTGTTGCAGTTTTGCAGGCTTCCAGCGCGGTCAGCAGTCGATTCCTTGGCAGAAGGTGAAGAGAGAGATGCAGAGGAACTCTGATGAGCTCTTGCATTTGTTATCTAAGGAATTCCCCAAAGCAGAGACCCTAAATAGCCAGAAAAGGAGGTTTGGCTACCTAGGAGAGAGGATAGGCTAGCAACACCTGAAGGAGCCTATCAGAAGGAGTCTCTGACATCACTTGTTGGCCCTGGCCACTCAGAGCAGTCCAGTGTGCCAGCAGCACCTCTGTTTCCAAGATGGCAGAGGTCTGGAGCACACTGGAGGAGCTCTGGGCACCTCCCAGGGGAGGTGCAGGTCAGGGGAGTGGTCACTCCCCTTTCCTTTGTCCAGTTTCGCGCCAGAGCAGGGCTGAGGGATCCCTGAACCTGTGTAGACTGGCTTATGCAGAGATGGGCACCATCTGTGCCCATCAAAGCATTTCCAGAGGCTGGGGGAGGCTACTCCTCCCCAGCCCTGACACCTTATTCCAAAGGGAGAGGGTGTAACACCCTCTCTCTGAGGAAGTCCTTTGTTCTGCCTTCCTGGGCCAAGCCTGGCTGGACCCCAGGAGGGCAGAAACCTGTCTGAGGGGTTGGCAGCAGCAGCAGCTGCAGTGAAACCCCGGGAAAGGCAGTTTGGCAGTACCCGGGTCTGTGCTAGAGACCCGGGGAATCATGGGATTGTCTCCCCAATACCAGGATGGCATTGGTGGGGCAATTCCATGATCTTAGACCTGTTACATGGCGATATTCGGAGTTACCATTGTGAAGCTATACATAGGTAGTGACCTATGTATAGTGCACGCGTGTAATGGTGTCCCCGCACTCACAAAGTCCGGGGAATTGGCCCTGAACAATGTGGGGGCACCTTGGCTTGTGCCAGGGTGCCCACACACTAAGTAACTTAGCACCCAACCTTTACCAGGTAAAGGTTAGACATATAGGTGACTTATAAGTTACTTAAGTGCAGTGTAAAATGGCTGTGAAATAACGTGGACGTTATTTCACTCAGGCTGCAGTGGCAGGCCTGTGCAAGAATTGTCAGAGCTCCCTATGGGTGGCAAAAGAAATGCTGCAACCCATAGGGATCTCCTGGGACCCCAATACCCTGGGTACCTCAGTACCATATACTAGGGAATTATAAGGGTGTTCCAGTATGCCAATGTAAATTGGTAAAATTGGTCACTAGCCTGTTAGTGACAATTTGGAAAGAAATGAGAGAGCATAACCACTGAGGTTCTGATTAGCAGAGCCTCAGTGAGACAGTTAGTCATAACACATACAGGGCACACTTATGAGCACTGGGGCCCTGGCTGGCAGGGTCCCAGTGACGCATACAACTAAAACAACATATATACAGTGAAATATGGGGGTAACATGCCAGGCAAGATGGTGCTTTCCTACATCTAGGAGGTGGTTTTATTTCATATTACTTTTCCCATAGGTTTTCAATAAACTTTAAATTAAAAGTACCATATTGTGGAAATTTAAACAGATCTTCATCTTCAGTGATCTTACAGCAGTGACAATGCCTCAAACATGTATGGAGGCCTGCATTTTTCGCCATATAATGAGCTGGTGTACCTTCCAGCCAGGCCTCCTCACCCTTCTGAACTGGGACTCTCACATCTCCCGTCATCTGATCTCTAAGAGCTTTAAAATATTTAATTTTTGCAATAATTCAACAATGAATGAACCGTTATCAGATACAAGATTTCAATGTTTTTGTTCTGTTTATAATTCCATATGTGTCAATACTTTCTTCCAATCCTACCACAACTCTTCTTTTGCAAACCTATAAAAATTTAGGGACATATTTAAGAGCCTTGAGTGCCACCGGAGCACCACTTTTCATGATGCCCCGGTGGTGCTATGCCCTGCGTCTTATTTAAAAAATGGCATTAAGCCCCTTTTTGTGGCTTAATGCCACCTTGTAAATATGGCCCCTTCACATGCAGCACTTTCTGTGGAAGGGGCGTACAATGGGCACACCCACAGCAACACCCACTGCTGCCTCAGATTTACGAGTTGTCATAAACCTGAGGCAGCGCCAAAATCTAATGGCACAACGAGGAGAAATGCTTTCATTTCTCCTCGTTTTTTTCTCTTTCTTTGTGTGCTGCATTTTACAGCACACATAGAAAGAGCACATTGACATTTAAGATTGTTTTTGTGCAAATGTCCCTTCCTGTACAAAACAATCTCCCCCTCAACACATCCATCCTTGCACTACAGTGCAAGGGTTGCTGCATTGGGGCACAGCAGCAAATTTAGCACCAGCATAGAGGGAAACATTGGGATGTGCCGTATTATTGTAAATATGGTGCATCCCTGCATTTTAAAAATGATGGTGCGCAATGCTGCCAAATTTGGCTCAGCAATGCGCACCGTCATTTTCCTTTAAATCTGGCCCTTAATTCTTGTTGGCTGGTCAATCAATCTCAGCATGGCACTTCACACCAACTGACCTATACCAACGAGGCGCTCTTTGAAGTTACTCCTTGCAGTGGTTCACCCTCTTTTACAATGTTCTTGTACACAAGATTCTACAACTCTAGTAAGTACAAAAAAACAAATAACTATTGGCTGCTCCACTTAATAATTAAAAGTAGACCAATCACACAAGAAACAATCAGATATGAGTTTGAACACCTTCCCACTCTACAATACACACACATGGATGAAATCTCGATCAGGAGGAGATCACCCTGACTGACGTAGATTCCCCTTTGCACAATACTTTCCTCTATTACCAATCAATATTAGTACAATCTCAACAAATCGTTATAGTCCCAATCTCAATTGTGCAGTTGATGGCACCTCACAAATCTGCTCTACAAACCTTTAGCAAACAAATAACACATTTTCACTTTTCAACTATCCCTGGTTCTTAGACTACATTGAGTTGGATAACAACTTTAACTGCTCACCATTGAAGCATAAAGACCATTATTTAATGAAACACATAACTCTTAATCTCAACATAAGAATGTACCCCCAAAAAGACAATGGTGATGTAGAACCCTATTGATGCTCACACCTCCACCACTGTCACTTTCTTCAAAACTGCAACTTCTTCAGTCTTCAAGCTCAGGTTTTGGGCTTAACCAACATGGGCAGTTCCATTGTGGGATTCAGCTCCTCTTCCTTGTGACACAAAAGGTCCTCACGTTACCACAGGGGGTATCAGGGCTTTCTATAGCTCAGACTTCCTCTATAGTCACTAAATAACTGCCGGTACTGTTTTTTTGGACCTTTGTTCTGCAAGGAAGAGAAAAGAGCAATTATCAGCTTAATCAATGCATCATCAAAGACTTTAAATTCAGTCAAGAAAGAGAGTTAGTGTGAGATAAAGGGTTTTTATTTCAGACCTTTTAGTCTTTAAGTTATTTGTTCTGTAGGCATAAATCTTCAGATTTCAGCATTAAAAGTTAATACAATCTATTAATTCAATATTTAATTATATGGACTAGATCAAAATTTTCATTAAAATCACAAAATTATTTTGGAATTAAGAGACGAAAATGTATCATTTCAGAAACATAATGAAGAGTTCTGGTGAGAGAGGAATCTATGTGCTACCATGAAACTTTTGCATTACAAACTGTAAGGTATTCTCAGCTCTAGGATATCAGCAGACATCTTAATAAAATTTAAGTAAGGTAACCTCTCATAAAGAGATGATATCAGAAGCACAAGAGTAAGGCCCATGTTTATACTTTTTTTGCACCACATTTGCATCATTTTTTGCTGCAAAAGCGGTGCAAACTTGCAAAATACAATTATATTTTGTAAGTTTGTGCTGCTTTTGCCTCAAAAAATGATGCAAATGCGGCGCAAAAAAGTATAAATATGGGCCTAAGTTTCTAGTCAGAGAGTCAGGAAAAGACTCTGGGCATCTGGGGTTCTGAGGCCTGAGTGTACTGCTCTAGGTACATGCACTGATATAAACACACACATTCTATGTTGCAACATTGTTTTCTTTTGTCTTCTTCATCCTTCAAAAGAATTTCAGCAGACTTCTGGGAATAAGCAAAGTCCCCATTTTCTCATCATTGCATAAAAGACTTTCAGACATTTGTCCTTGAAAAGTTACAAATGTGTTTTCTTGCAGTCCAAATGCTTCTTCCAATGAATCATTCTTCCTGTCACTTTATCTCCCCCTCCCGGTGAGAACCTTACTGTCAGTTGTCTAATACAAAAGAAGTGTCTATTCCCTAGCTAACAGTAGGCATCTGAAGTTGTAACATCTGCAGCAAAGAGAAGAAAAACTTCTTTCACAAACAACTATTCAAAGTGAAAACAGGCCTTTCAGTGTTAATACATTATTTTTCACTTAACATGGCATCGAAAGATAGTATAACTTAATTCAGCTCCTTATTCATGTGCAAGCCTTCAACATATAAGTATGGTTATCTACTACAAATTTTGAATTTATCACATGTTTTGTTTAAATATAAGCTTGTGCACATTTTAATGAAAGCGTTGAGGACATTGGGGTCATTTTCAGGGTAGGTATCAAAATAGTAGCTTATGTAAACAAAATGAATGGATGGCTAATTTTGATTATCTTTAGGGGAGGTAGGGTTCGTCTTTTGCTTCAGTGTCTTCCACAAAGCAGCTGTAGTTGCAGGTCCACTAAAGGCACAGAAATCTTCCACCAGTGGAGCAGAACCCATAGCCTCTGATGATCTGGCAGGCTGATGGGTCACCTGTTTAATTCTAATCTGCACCAAAGTGTTTGCTGTAAATCCACTGTTGCATTTGAAGCACCACTTTTGCATTTACCACAGTAAACAGCCCTCCATATTTTACGTATCTCACCAATGCTGTAGTCATTTTGAACTAAAAATGTTCTCACCTTCATAGCAAGGCCACTGGGAATGTTTTCTTTTCCAAAGATAAACTCTTATATCAGAGATTTGTCTTTGGAGAATAATCAAAGTCCCTGACACAGTGAGAGTTTTCTCCCAGCACAAAGAGGACATTTTGCTTATCTTTCTGCTTGGAAATGTTATGGTTTTCTATGGATTAATGACCCAATAAGTATGGCACATTTGCTTTGTGTCACCATTACCCTATACCTCAATCAATCTGTCCTCTATCTCCACTCTCTGACTCATCCCAAACCCATTCTTCTACTATGATTTCCAAAATTACCCTTCCTAGACTCTTCTGTACTCTACCCCTCCTGGCTCCCCCAAACCTCAGTTTACTACTATGATCTCCTAAACAAACCTCATGTATCTCTTCTTTGACTTATCTCAAACCCCATTTTACTACTATGATCTCCTTAATCCCTTTCGACAGACGCTCCCCTCCTCCACCTCTCCTTTACTCATCCCAAACCTCATCTTACTACTATGGTCTCCCAGTTAACACTTATGGATTCTTCCCTCTTCTAACCCTCCATTATTCTTTTCAATCCAACTAACAGACTCACATATCCTCCACTAAAATTAACTCATACCTCCCTATACTAATACTCTACTTCTATTTCCCTATATAATCCGCCACTAATCTTTTTAGGTTTTGGAGTAGCGTGCTACTTGCCAAAAAGTGCTTCAGGGCCTTGTCATGGGTAGTAAGCACTATATAAATGCAGTTAAAAATTGCACAAATAAATAGGGCAGGGCTACCAACACTAAATACACCAGTGGTGCAGCAGTAGAGAGGCTTTTCCAAAGGGAAAGCAGATGACAGTACAGCTAGTTGCAAAATTGCTCTATACAAACCTGTACATGAGGGGTGGTATGCAGGAAGTGGGTGAATGCAGCCTTTATCATTTTTTGGTGACCAGCTATTACAACTGGTGTCTAAATGACCCCCTAAAAGTTAGAATGCAGCGGATTACATGAAAGAAACGGGTGGGAAGTGGGGTTTGCTGGTATTACTTCAGGTGAAGGTTTGAGATGATAAATATGATAAAGGCCCAGAAACCAGGGTGGAGAGGAACTACCACTACAAAAAGTGTAAAGGGGGCTATTGTTGGGATAAATGTTTGCTTCATAAGAGTAAGCCTTGTTTAAGGGCAAGACGGTTAACACATACTCACAAGGATCTAAACTCTAAACAATTTTGTGTGCTCTTCTAGGACAGTGATGGAATGTAAAATAATTGGTGTGACTGGCAAAGGCCATTTCTCAGATTCTCCACTTCTTTGAAAATCTTTGATATAGTTGTATATTGGTAGGAACCTAATTATCACCCGTCAGATGAACTATCTTATATTACTTGGCACAGAAATTATTATCTTGTAAACCTTTCCCCCACTGTCACTAGTGCCTTTCATTTCAGAATAAGGTGCATCAAATGGAGGGTTGAGTTCCCATCTGCCTATATTAGTAGCTTTTCAGAAAAATATTTATTTGAGTCTCTTTGTAGTTGCCTGTCAGGCTTTCCTGTCAGAATGTAATCTATTTTTCCAGTCTTCAAATGCATCTCAAATGATTCACCACTTTGTCCTTGAGGTCAGCAAGAGGCTAGCACCTGGAGCAATTTTTAAGGGTAAGAGATTCAAGGCACATTGAGGCACACTAATTTCCCTGCATGTCTCTTTCAGGTAGACAGGAATTCTTCGATGCACTAGGCATGGAAGGCTTATACTACTCCAGTCACTGCTCTGCTGAGATTTAGTTAAGCTAGAACCTTTAAAGTGAAAAATGAGTCTGTGATTCATGACCTCCCTTAACCAAATCAAAAGACAACACCTATTCTTCCATTTCCCATTTTGTTCGGCAAAGTGACTCAGTCCTCAGTCCAAAGATAAGCCTTTAAGCAAGTGCTGCCAAAGGGTTTTGCACTGGCCTAAAAAGCTGTTTGTTTGCGCGGATACCTCTTTTAAGCCCTCATTCAATCCTGGCGGTAAATGCCATTTACCGCCGTGCAGAAGACCGCCAACATACCGCTGCGGCCGCGGAATTCCGCTACAGCTATTACGACCCACAGCTCGGAATCTGCATTAATACAGGCACCCACACAAGTCGGCCACACCAAAGGTCAGTGATAAACTAGCGATAACAAAACCGACACCATCACGCCAACAGGAATACGCCCACACTATCACGACCCACGAATCAACGCAGCGGTCTTTCAACCGCGGCATTCCATTGGCGGTACACACCGCCGCACTCAAAAGACACACACATTTACAAAACACAACCACATTGGAAAAATCAAAATAAACACACCTGACACACATACACACACCACACCCACACACCCAATCCAATATAAAGCACACACCCACATCACCCACAAACCCTTACTACCAGAACTCTGAAACCACGCCAGAGAGAGACACCACCATAAACAACACCAGCATCCACAGACACACAACACCATCACTTACACAACATCCACGCACCTCAAACAACACACAACAACACATCCCCTCACACATCACAACACACACTACCTTACACATCACCCACATCACATCATGGCACCTCAACGACACCCCAGGTTCTCTGAGGAGGAGCTCAGGGTCATGGTGGAGGAAATCATCCAGATAGAGCCACAGCCATTCGGATCACAGGTGCAGCACACCTCCATTGCAAGGAAGATGGAGCTATGGCGCAGAATTGTTGACAGGGTCAACGCAGTGGGACAGCATCCAAGAACTAGGGACGACATCAGGAAGAGGTGGAACGACCTACGGGGAAGGTGCGTTCCGTGGTCTCCAGACACCAGATTGCTGTACAGAGGACTGGCGGTGGACCCCTACCTCCTCCCCCACAACTAACAACATGGGAGGAGCAGGTCTTGGCAATACTGCATCCTGAGGGCCTCGCAGGAGTAGCAGGAGGACTGGACTCTGGTAAGTCAACTCTTTACTATCTAATGCCCACACCCTACCTGCATGCCATCACATACTCCCACCCTCACCCTCACCCCCATCACTCCTACACCTCACATATGCCCAAATATCACAACCCACCCATCCCAATACCAAGCCCTGCATGAAACACCAAAGCATGGACACCCATCACAAAAGCATGTCCACTACAGATACCCACACAGACCCCAAACCAAATATCACACAAGGACCAAGCCAAGAATGCAAGCACTGGAGTACAGGGTCACTCACCCATTGCACACAATGGCACACACAAATGCAATAATCATGCCTTTACACCCCTGCAGGACCCCTACCCAACGTCACTGCACAGGAGGTACCAGACATAACCAGTCCCCCACAGAAGAGACCCACAGTGATGACAGCAGCTCTGCACAACTGGATCAAGATGACCAGCCCGGCCCATCAGGGACCTCTGGACAGTCGGTTCCCCTGACACTGGCACAAGCCACCACAGAGCCTGCCCCCTCAGAAAACACCACCACAGCACCCACCCAGCAGGCCCATACCTCTGTCCCCAGGACACGTCAATCAGCAGTGTGTCCACCACTACAGGGAACCCAGGCAAACCCACCAACCCAAGAAAATCAGGGACCTGGGGGCAGTGGCAGTGGGCACATGGTTCAGGGGAAGAGGCTCAGGAAAACAGGGAAGCTGGGAGGACTGCTGTGTGACAGGGGGAGGACAGGCCCAGGGAACCCACTCTCCACAAGGCCCTCTCCAACATCATGGGAGCTTACCATCATTCCCAGGAGACGATGGCAACAGTACTGGCCAAGTTTCAGGAGACCCAGCGGCTGCAGGAGGAACACTATCTGGGGATCAGGGAGGACCTGAAGTCTATTAACAAGACCCTGGTCACCATTGCAGGGGTGCTGCAAGACCTTGTCAACACCAGGAGGGACACTGTAGCACAACAAGGGGCCCCTGACACTAGCCTGGATGATGAACAGCCCTCCACCTCCGCCGGCGCAAGTGGACATGAGGCACCGCCACAGGAACACAACACCAGCACCCCACCCCCTGCAGATGGAGAACCACCCCACAAACGGTCTCTGAGATCCAGGAACAAGACAGAGAACACTGCCAAGACCCCTGCCAGGAAATGAGACACCCCTGAATGTCACCCTTCTGTCCCACTTTGTCACCCTGTCCATCCTTCAACTGCCATTGCTCCACTTCCTATGCCCCTTTGAACAATACACCTGTGAAACAAATAGACTGGACTCTGCCATGGACATTCCTCCACCATCCCCCCTGCCCATTTTACAACCCCCTTTGCTTATTTGCACAGAAATAAACACACTTCAATCACAAAACAATCTTTAGTCAGTCTGTGCTTTCACAAACGAGTAATTGCAATAACCATGGAATATAGCAATGTCAATTTACTTGTGCACATACCGATGTAACACAGCTGTAGGCCTGGAGGAAATATAGCAGAGGGCAAAAAGTGGGACCCACATCTGTGAAATGGAAAGCCAAAGTGACAAGTCAGGGTCCATAGACTGAGTGAAAATGACAGACTTATGCTAGCTCCAATAATAGTATGAGATATGGGAGGCAGTGACATCTTCTTACCTGTGTCTCACTGGAAGTATTGCATGATTATGTTGTTTCTGTTGTCGATATCCTCTTCTTCTGCCTCCTCTTCTTCACTGTCCACAGGCTCCACAGCTGCCACAAGACCACCATCTGGCCCATCCTCCTTCAGAAAAGGCACCTGGTGTTGCAAAGCAAGGTTGTGCAGCATACAGCAGGCCACGATGATCTGGCACACCTTCTTTGGTGAGTAGTAGAGAGAACCACCTGTCATATGGAGGCACAGGAATCTGGCCTTCAGGAGGCCGAAGATTCATTCAATCACCCTCCTAGTTCGCCCATGTGCCTCATTGTAGCGTTCCTCTGCCCTTGTCCTGGGATTCCTCACTGGGGTCAGTAGCCATGACAGGTTGGGGTAACAAGAGTCACCTGCAAATATCGAGGGACAACTGTTAGACACACACTAACCCTTAGGGACAACCCCATACCCAGACACCTATTCACACTGCTTAGGGTCCTTGTCCTCACCTTGAAGCCACACACGGTACCCCTGGAGTTGCCCCATCACATAAGGGATGCTGCTATTCCTCAAAATGTAAGCGTCATGCATTGAGCCAGGAAACTTGGCATTCACATGGGAGATGTACTGGTCTGCCAAACACACCATCTGCACATTCATAGAATGGTAGCTCTTCCGTTTTCTGTACACCTGTTCACTCCTGCGTGGGAGTACCAATGCCACATGTGTCCCATCAATGGCACCAATGATGTTGGGGATATGTCCCAGGGCACAGAACTCACCTTTCACTGTGGGCAAATCCTCCACCTGAGGGAACATGATGTAGCTGCGCATGTGTTTCAGCAGGGCAGACAACACTATGGGCAACATGTTAGAGAACATTGGCTGGGACATCCCTGATGCAATGGCCACTGTTGTTTGAAAGGAACCACTTGCCAGGAAATGGAGTACTGACAGTACCTGCACTAGAGGGGGTATCCCTGAGGGATGGCGGATAGCTGACATCAGGTCTGGCTCCAACTGGGCACACAGTTCCTGGATTGTTGCATGATCAAGTCTGTAGGTGACTATGATGTGTCTCTCTTCCATTGTCGACAGGTCCACCAGCGGTCTGTACACCGTAGGATGCCGCCATCTCATCACCTGCCCCAGCAGACGTGCCTATGGAGGAGAACAGCGAGCAGAGTCAGCCAATACTGAGGAATCACAAAATGTAATTTGCACACATTTATTAATCCGCAATGTGCCTGTAACTGTATTCAAGACCTACATTGGTGTGACGCAGTTATTATTAATGCCATGTGGCCCCCTGAAATGGCGGCTGCCTGACCAGTAAGGTGGGACAAGGGGATATGAGGTAACTGCGCTGGCGTTCTACACCGTCACGGTGGGCAGTCGAGTGCATGTGCATCAGGGCAAGGGTGGGAACGGGGGCCAATGAGTATGATGGTCCGGACTGGTAAAGAATTTCCTTTCCCCCTGTACTATTCCTCTAGGTCAGCGCCCACCAGAAGAAGGCTATTTAGCGTGCCATCGCCAAGGATGTCCGGACCCTGGAGGTCCACCACAGACGGAGCACCCAGTGCCGTAAAAGATGGGAGGACCTGCGCCGCTGGAGCAAGAAGATGGCAGAGGGCCAGCTGGGGATGGCCTCCCACGTGGGAGGGGTGCCCGTCGCACCATGACCCCCCTGATGTTCCGGATCCCGGCGGTAGCAATCCGGAGTTAGATGGGTGCTTGAGGGCACAGCAGCCACAAGGGGGTGAGTACACTCTCATTCAGCTGGCTCTGCGCGCATTATGAGGTGTCTGGGTGGGGGAGGTGGGCAGTGGGTTCCCCTAGGCCAGGGCGAGCTTGGTAGGCAAGGTCCCTTGTGAGGCAGGCTATGTGGCACCCCAACCCCGCTAGTGGTTAGTGCCATCTACACCTAGTCAGGCTCCTGTGACTTCCAGGTGTGCAGCAATAGGGCATAGGCCTTGTACCCCATGGGCATGTGATTAATCTAGGAACTATTGTCGTAGTTTGGACTCTTGCTCTGGGCAAGACTGCTGGTTTAAAGATAACAGTACTTTTGTTTGTAGGCGACTGAGTCTTTCCTACAACAAGTCGCAACTGTTGTCCCAACCTCACCGGCTCACTAGCAGCACCTCACCAGAAACACAATAGTAAAAGGTGATTTGTGGCAGTCGCTTATGCATGGACTCAAAGTAAGATACCTCAGGGTTGTCGTGGTTAAACGGAGATTACCCTTTTCTCACAGATATATTATGTCTCATACAAACAAAGGTAATAACACAGAAGCAGTGAAGTTATAATAGTTTTTATTTAACAGAACTGAATTTGCGATAAGTTGCATGAACTGCAATGATTAGGATAATTAATATACCAAGAAACAGTATTGTGAAGAAGAGAGTCATGGTTATAAAGACCCCCACCATTTTTGCAATATATGAAAGAAATATATATATATATATATATATGTATGTATAATATGAAATATGTCCTAATACCCTAATATCCTAATGAGAATAGGTCTAACCTCCTACCTAAAGGAGAGCTGGGTTTGCTAAACCTAATCTGCCAAAACCGTGTCCATGAGTGGAGCCCCCTAACCCTCGTTACCTTGGAATGAGGTCTCTATCTCAGACTCCGTAGGGACACAAAGACTGGGTCAGCATCTTGACGACTGCAGCATCGGTATCAGCGATGGTGGCGATGCCCTCTGGTCGGAATCCCTCTGATTATCTGCCTAAAATGTGATGTATTTATACAGATCTACAAGTTCCCCTGACGTAGGTGTATTCCAAAACAATAGATAACAGGCATGCTTGGGACGGCAATTAATATCAACAATCCCTCGAAAGTATAGAGAGGGAAAATCCCTAAGTGTGAACACCTACTGTTTGTTTAAACTTGACGCCTTGGCGCAGTGACACTGATAATAAAACTCATAACAAGTGGCCTAACTATGAACAAGGCAGCCATCTTAGAGGAAATAAATAATTAAATGGGCTAAGACAGAGCAAGCTAAGTAGGTCAAAAGTCACTAGGTGACGGGGGCACGAGTTTACAAGCCTACGGCTAAGCTAACTCCTGCTATCCTGTTAAAACAAACTAGGATTCACTACACTATAAGTGCATGGCGTAGTGCAGAGGGCTGCTGTGTCTGTTGTGTCCGCCAACGGTAGTGGTGTTGCAGGCACTGAACATGTCTTTCTCCTGTCTTCCCACCCCTTTTTGTGGTCTCCCTGTTCTTGTGTGCAATAGCATCATCAGGCGGAGGAGCATTGGCACCAGAGCAGGAGGGAGCTGCATCCCACTTGGCCCTGGAGGGCGAAACAACGGAGTCTGAAGCCACCAGTGGGACGGAGGGCGAGGGGAGCTCCACAGCGGGGACAGGAGCAAAGACCAGTGACAGCAACTTCTCCTCTGATGGGAGCTCCCTTGTGGTGGTGGGCCCCTCTGGGCCCACCGCATCAACAGGTACAGGTGCCACCCCCCCCTACCAGCACCGCCCTCCCAGCAGCCCCTCAGCGTGTGTCCCATGCCCGCTCACCCAGGAGGGTGGGCATCTCCTTCGCCACAGGCACCTCAGGCCCTGCCCCAGTCAGCCCTGCTGCCCTCAGTGAGGAGGCTATTGACCTCCTGGGATCCCTCACTGTTGGGCAGTCTATCATTCTGAATGCTATCCAGGGTGTTGAGAGGCATTTGCAACAAACAAATGCATACCTGGATGGCATTCATTCGGGCCAGGCAGCCCAACAGAGAGCATTTCAGGCTCTGGCCTCAGCACTGATGGCAGCCATTGTCCCTGTGTCCAGCCTCCCCCCTCCAACCTCCTCCACCCAGACCCAATCCCCAGTACCTCAGCCTATCCCAAGCACAGCATCAGACCAGCATGCACACACATCAACACACAAGAGTGGCTCAGGCAAACATAAGCACCACACATCCCACAAGCACTCACACAAGCATCATACCCATGCACACATACCAACATCCACTTTCCCCACTGTGTCCCCCTCCTCCATGTCTCCCTCCTCCCTCCCAGTCTTGTCTCCACTCACACCTGCATGCACTACATCCTCAGCCACTACCTCCATCACCAGCACACCCATCACCACACACCGGTGACGTGCACTCACCATCCCCACTACCATTCACACATCCCCAGTGTCCTCTCCTAGTGTGTCACTGAGCCCTCGTCCCAAAGTACACAAACGCAGGCACACACCCACCCAAACAGCCATCCCACTCACAACAGCCTCCAGCCCATGCACCTTCACCCACATTCAGCAGATGTACACCTCCTACAACCACTACCTCTTCCTCCACTCCAAAGCCCCCTCCATCTACCCGTCCTAGTGTGTCTAAAAAACGTTTCCTGACTAACAGTGACCTCTTCCCTACACCTCCCCCCCGTCCTTCTCCTAGGGCCAGGCTTCCCATCCCCGCACCTCAGCCACCACATCCCCAGCCACAGTGGTGCCAGCAACTGTGGGGTCATGGAGTGCGCCAACTATCAGGGCTGCCAGTGTGCCACAGAGCGAGGGCAAGGACATTCCGCCTCTGCCAAGGTTAAAAAGGTGCCCACATCCCAGAGGGAGAAGCCAAAAACACCTGCCACCAAGTGGTCAGTGAAAACGAAAGGGGATAGTGGGTAGACAACTGCGCCACCATCAAAGGCGGGGAAGGGCCAAAAACTGAAGGGCAGGTCAGGAGAGTGCATGGTGGCACCGACTGAGGGACGAGTGTCACACCTTCTGTCCACATCCACGCCAACCTGTACGGCGGAGAAACCGCCACCTGCACTGCCACCTGCACTGCCACCTGCACCGCCACCAGCACCGCTACCTGCACTGCCTCCGGCACGTCTACAGCCGCTGTGACAGTCCCCTGCCTCTTCCCCGGTGGGCAGCCGTCCGAGGCTGCAGGAGACATCCTGCTTTCTCACTCAGCTGGTTCTGACACATGCTCCGCTGCCACAGACCCTGCAACCAGCACCGCTGCCACAGACCCCGCAGCCAGCACTGCCGCCACAGACCCCGCCGCAAGCACCGCCACGACTGACACCGCTGCAAGAACCGCCAGCGGCCCCGCGACGTCCTCAGACAGTGGCACCACCGCAGACATGGCTACCATCCCCAGTGGTCAGTCGTCCGAGGCTGGTGGTGAGTTCAAGGACCCTGGGTAGCTTCCATGAAGCATCACTGTCATCACAGTTGTCACCTGCATATGGAATGCGAAGCCACAGCAGTGTGGGGTATGTCTCTGCCTCCATGGCGTATCATGCTACCTGTACCTCGGCAATCTCGTGGCACACACACCCAGGAGAGTGTAATGTTCTAGCCACACTGCACGTGGAGCACTCTGCGCACCACGCCCCCTCCAGAACCAGTGGAGAATTACAACCACTACCTCTGGCCTTGGCAGGATGAAGCACTCTGGGCACATAGCCCCCTCCAGAACCAGTGGAGACTGTTATCACTTGAGAGACTGTGGCTTTGCACTCCCCAGGATAAAGCAGTGGGCAAACCACCCACTGGAAAGACTTCAGGGACAGTGGCTTTGCACTCCCCAGGATAAAGCAGTGGGCAAACCACCCACTGGAAAGACTTGAGAGACTGTGGCTTTGCACTACCCAGGACCAAACTGTGGGCATGGAACCCCCTCGTGGAGTAGTGGTGTTGTGCGTTCATCAGGCTGAGGTGCCCCCCCCTCCCCCTGAGGTGCCTGTATATTTTCTATCTGATGCCCCTCCAGTGTTCTCTCCGTTTGGAGTCAGGTATCATGTGTGGACCTTACCCATGCATTTTGGGCCCAGAGGTCCACGGACAATGATTGGTGCACTATACGGACTTGTGTAATTGGTGTACATAAATGTATATACTGGATTTTGAATTTTGATAATGATATGTCACATGATTACATTTGTTCAAATCATTTCCTTTTGTCCTTGTGTTCTTCCAGGGGGTGGGGGTAGGTGTATATGTAATGTTGCAGCATGTATTTGTGTGTATGGTGTTGTGGGTGGGGGTGTTGTGTGTGTGTATCACTCTCTTTTCCCTCCCCCCTGCCCTGTGTTGTAGGTGTAGTACTCACCATGGTCGTCACCGCCGTCGTTGGAGCTCATAATAGAGAAGCAGGAAGACCATCATCAGCAGTATCTGCAATTCAGGCTCCATGGCGTCCTGGTTCCTCGTGGGGTGTGGAGAGGTGAGTGTTTTCCCTTCTGTGTACTGTTTCTGCCGTGTTTTTGTTTGCATTGGTTCCACCCCGGAAATGGTGGCGGATAGGCCTGTTGTGATAGGGTGGGCGGTACATTGTCTTCCGCCTGTCTGTTGGCAGTGTCCGCTGCACTGTTTGTTTGTACCGCCGTGGCGGTCGGAGTGTTGAAGTGGCTGTCTATGTTGGCGGTTTCCTCCACGATCGTAATCCCATTTTTTTCTCTGCCGGACTGTTTGCGGTATTACTGCCGCTTTAACACCGACCGCCAGGGTTGTAATTAGGGCCTTAGGGTCTACAGATTGCTGTGTGAAAGGCAAAACAGTGACAGCTTCCCCTTCTTTCTCCTTCAGCTCCTTCATCAGTTATGCATTTATAGCTGGGCACAATGCAGGAAATCGTTTAGAAATATCCGTAAACCTAGTTCTTGAAAATGCAGGGTTAGAATTCCTTTCTGAATTGCAAATGCTATGGGACACCTCTAATGTGGGGAGGGTTTGATTGCTTCATTTTGAAAATACAGGATTGTTTTTAAGCTCTGTATTCTTGTAATTTTGAAGTGAGATGTCTTAGGGTGCTTCAGCATCTTGCATTGCAATGGCAATTAAAGGTGACTGATTTCTTACTAAGCATGCTAAGTAATTTGCCATAAAAACTACATAAGTGATAATGGAAGTAATGAAGAAAATACAATGTTATGTTGTAATTTTATGTGTATTATTAAACCTCACTATCGCCTACAGGGTATCCTTGCACTGACCAGGTGTGTGTGTCTAGCCCTTCCTTTGGTAAGTTGGTTAATTGAAGGTCTTCAATTTCAAGAAGAAAGGAGGCAGCTCTGATGTGGAGTGGGAGGTAATTCAACACTTTAGGCACAATATATGAGAAGACATGTCCTCCTGATCTGGTTCTGTTTATGTGTGTGATGTGTGTAGGTGGGAGACCTGTGGAGTTGAGATGTCTGGGTACTTAGTAGAAGGAGATGTGACTCTTCAGGTTGGTGGGGCCTGATTTTTGTAATTCTGTAAATATGTCTGTGAGTGGTTTGAATTGAACACATTAGTGTATTGCGAGCCAGTGTAGTTCCCTGAGGTGTGATGTGAATTCTATTTGAGAGGTTAAGGCTGACTCCGGCTGCCGAGTTCCGTATGGTTTGGAGTCTTCTAGTGATTTGCTTGGTGTCCTGACAATGTTAAAGAAGTAGTGACCATGTTCTCAGGGGTGTTTGTTTCAATGGCATTGCACTCTTTTGATACAAGGGAACCAGAGACTGTGCTGGCCCAAAGTAGGTCTGTCTTTTCATTTTATAACAAATAAATATGATACCATCAGATGACTTTTGTTTGCGATGTGGTTAATGAAGGACAAGTTACTGCTGGCTACTAGTGGGCATTCGTGGCAAAGACTGTGAACTGGTGTGAAAGCACTTTCTGGTTGACATCTGGTAGCAATAACTGAATGTGAGAGAGGCCAATACTGCTCGACCTCCGAATCTTATATGTAAATAATACATAGTTAAAAGGGAGATGCTTGTGAGTTACTGATTTAAATACGTAAGGGGTCCATTTAGCCTCTGTCATGCCTTTGCATTCCATCAAATCACAGTTTCCCACATCAGTTCGAATAAGAAAAAATAACCAGTTGCCACAGTGACGCTGCAATACAATTCTGCCATTGTCTGATTGCTAAATAGTGTCCTCATATGCAGTCTTCTATGAGGAGGATCAAGCACCCAACGAATACGCTGTATTCCCTAACACCTTTATAAACGACATGAAATGGTACCCATACATGTAAAAGTGCTTCCGGTGTTTCGCTAAAAACTATGATTGAGTACATTTCAACATAATGTCAGAAAGATAGACAATAACAGCCCATGGAAAAGCAGCAATTAAAAATTGGATCCCACGTTTTCTTCGGAAACGTCACTTTGGTCCTTCGAGCAGTATATCTATGGAACACGTATCAATGCCAGTGAGCTGTTTTTGACTCAGCAGACTAAGAAATGTCTCACGGAGATGAGCGAATTCAATAAGTCACTTACTCGTGCGTCACAGTGGTAACGATTCACAAATATTATGTAGTATAAGTCATAAAGTTACTCTCAAGTAATGATGCCTAGGTGTTGAATGAAGTGATGGCGTTTGTGGAAACTAGTAAGAGTTTTACTTCTGCTCATGGAACACTGCAGCTATTACAGGTTCCCAGGTTCTTTCTCGTGCATCATGCGTACATGTTTGCGCGTGCGAAAATCATTGGCGTTCTGCAAAATGGTGGGGTCCTCCTGCAGGATGTGATTGATGGTCCCTACTCGCACATATCTCTCAGATAGTCATTGTCTTGTACTGAATGGGGCCCCCTTAGAATAGATGGGGGTCCCGAGAAAGGTCGGAGGCCCCACTGCTCCGAAAGGCTGCGGGGGCCTCTGGCAGGCCCCTGACGAAAACGCACAGGAGTATATTTCTTCATGAATACATGTGATGCAAATGTGCATTTACAGATGCAAACCTATTAGCTTGTTTCTTAACGGGGGAAAATAGCAACCTTCAATACATCCTCAAAACATGTTCGTCTGTCTCCACCCCATCCCCAAATATGTCCATGTCAGAAGTACATCTATGAGGATATTCAAGTTGGAAGGTGACTTGTAAATAGTGCTTACTACCCCAAGGTTTGTGAGTTTTGTTGTATGCACCAGCTGTAATGATAGAACCTCCCAGAGAAACCCACAAACTCGACCAAGAGAGCAAACTCGCTGAAATCAAATCAAACTGGCGGAATTTCTTTGTGAGTAAATTCCATTCGGCCTGCAATGTTCCATAGATTTTTTGCATTGTAATGGCCTTAACTCATGCATCTAAGTTGCATTTCGATGCTCAAAAATGACATTGACAGGGAAATTGGTCAATATATGGCTAGACTTATATAGGAAGTATTCTCATGTACTCAGAGTTTGTGAACACTAAAAGAAAAACAAGCAAGTAGAGGAAGAATGCTTACACTGCAACATTTCCCATGATTTAGCACTTTGGCTGGTAGTCAACAGTATTATTATCCAGATATTCAAAGTAATTTTATGCTGTCTTATATCATGCACAGTAAATTAAAATTTTCCATTAACTAAACAAATTTGTGATGCCATAAATCAAACTGCACTAAGTAAATCATGGTTAGTGAAAACAAAATTATAATTCCATCAATGTGATTAAGTAGAAGCTAAACTCAGTCATATATATCATGTTTAATGGAAAGGGTAGGATTATTAAATACCTGTAACCTGTATTTTACAGTTTTCATCAGTACATTGCTTTAGATTTCCATGGCAAATACTCGAAGGGCAAAACGTACACTTAGATTCATTAGTAGACACACTCTATTCATTGTAAGCTATTTCATCTTTCATTTGATCCCCGGAGAGAACTTTACACAGCCCCTTCCTGTTCTTCAGTAAGCTCGGCTTTAATTATATATGATTATTAGTAGTAGAGCGCTTTCATCTTAGGTATAATTCATTTGAAAACAAAATACAAGTAAAGGTTTACATATTAATGATGAAACAGCACATTTTTAACATTTCTTTTATTAAAACGTATGAAGCTTTATATCGTTCACATCTATATATATATATATATATACATACATATATATATATATATATATATATATATATATATATATATATATATATATATATATATATATATATATATACTTTTTTTTTTTTTTCAAACATGCTCCTCTTTCCGGCTGGTGCAGCATTAAGTGGGGACGGGCCCACGTTGACTATACCTTCACTTCAGAAATGCGCACTCATGCAGGCTATTATCGATAATCAACATTTATCATCGCTCTGTTACAGCAAATGCAAATCAGAGACGAAAATGAAATCTAGAATTTTGCATGTTGACAATCTTTTTGATTGTTTTTTTTTTGAAAAAGTAGATTCTTAGGGTTAGATTGCAATCACTTGGATTTTATTTTTCAACCGAGTGTGATAAAATTCGTTTCTGGACGTCAGTTATCTCTGCACACAAGGAAGTAGGCAGGAAATAAAAATACTCCCCACTTTGAATCAAAACTGTTCTAGCACCAAGCAAGTGAAGGAAGTCATCGCAACCCTTTCCAGAAGAGCTATCTTGTCTCTTTCTTCCAAGCACATATCCAATCACCCTTTCAGCCTCACATGCACCCACTGATATCCATCATGTCACATTTACATTCTGTCATTCATTCTATCATCCATCATTCAATCTTTCACAATCTGTTCGCTGATCCATACCTAAAGCTATCCATCCATCTCTAGACCTATCCATGAGAGAAAGTCATCCATCCATCCATGTATCTATCCTTCCACTCATCCATTCACCCACCCTTTCACTGCATCCATCCACCCATCCATCCTCCCTTTCACTCAACCGTCCATCCTTTCATTCAGCCATCATCAGTTCACTGATCCAGCCACCTTTCCATCCATCCATCCTTTAACCTTTTGCTCATCCATCAATCCTTTCACTCACTCATTCTTTGGTCAACCTTTTAACCCATCCATGCATCCATCAGTTCACGCTTTCACTCATTTATCCATCCACTTGTCCATTCCCCATGCCTTTACTCTTCCACTGATCCTTTCATCCACCCATCCTTACACTGATTGTTTCACTCATCCATCCATCCACCCTTCCACTCCCCCAATTTTCTAACCTTTTGTCTCACACATCCACCCATCCTTTCACTCACTCACTCACCCTTTCACTCAGCCATCCATTTACCCTTTCCCCATCCATTCACCCTTTCACCTATCCATCAATCCTCTCTTCCCCATCCATCGATCCATCCATCCACCCACCCTTGCATTAATCCATTCATCCCCCTTTCACTCAACTATCCATCCACACTTCCATCCACTCATCCATCCACCCTTTCTCTCAGCTATCCATTGACCCTTTTACGCAGCTAGCCATTTTTAACTAATCCATCCACCCTTTCACTCATTCTTCCATTCTTATATCCATCCTTTCTCTCATTCATCCAGCCATCTATCTATCCACCCTCTGACTTACCCATCCATCCATCCACCTCACCCATCCATCCAACCTTTTACTCACTTACCCACCCACCCTGTGACGTTTATTATGATCCTCTGTCTGCCAAGCTGCAAACAGAAGAGGCCCATAAAGAACTCCACCCCTGCTGTATCTGCTAAAGCTGAATGTTCAGGACGCCCCTATCCGTGCGTATATCCATTTATTTGTGAGTTTAGGCTCATTCAATGGAGAATAACTGCGAAGACTCAGATTTTCCAGCCAGAACTCCACATTGAAATCCCAGTATCAGAGGTTTAACGTACATATTTGTCACCTTCTTTGAGCAGGTAGTATGTGTGAGCGAGGGTGAAGAGAAGTGTCAGAATGCAAAGGAGGATGTGGCCTAGCAAGGAAATATTAGACGCTAGCCCCACAGGGGCTTAGGAGGGGGTCGCGTGGTGGATTTAGAAGGGGGCTGAACTGCACTTGCAATCCAATCTTAATTAGATTTTACTGGCTGGATAATCCGGTCAGTAAAACCTGGTCGGGGAAATCTAGGTATGGAAATATTGGCCAACAGGTAACTGAGGCCCTCATTCTGACCTTGGAGGGCGGCGGAGGCCGCCCGCCAAAGTCCCGCCGTCAGGTTACCGTTCCGCGGTCGAAAGACCGCGGCGGTAATTCTGACATTCCCGCTGGGCTGGCGGGCGGCCGCCTTCAGGCCGCCCGCCAGCCCAGCGGGAAAGAGGCTTCCACGATGAAGCCGGCTCGGAATCGAGCCGGCGGAGTGAAAGCTGTGCGACGGGTGCAGTTGCACCCGTCGCGTATTTCACTGTCTGCGCAGCAGACAGTGAAATACTTGTAGGGGCCCTCTTACGGGGGCCCCTGCAGTGCCCATGCCAGTGGCATGGGCACTGCAGGGGCCCCCAGGGGCCCCGCGACCCCCCCTACCGCCATCCGGTTCCCGGCGGTCGGACCGCCGGGATCTGGATGGCGGTAGGGGGGGTCGGAATCCCCTCGGCGGCGCAGCAAGCTGCGCCGCCTTGGAGGATTCAATGGGGCGGCGGGACACTGGCGGGAGACCGCCAGTGTTGCCGGTCCGACCGCGGCTTTACCGCCGCGGTCGGAATCCCCATTGGAGCACCGCCGGCCTGTCGGCGGTGCTCCCGCGGTCCTCCGCCCTGGCGGTCTTTGACCGCCAGGGTCAGAATGACCGCCTGAGTGTTGTTGTTTTCCACCCGGGAGTATAGCTCTACTAATGTGGTAAAGGAAACCTTGGTTATCACAAAGTACGAAATACCTATGAGAAAAATGAAACATTTATTTTTCAGGAAACAAGTTACACAAGCCATATTGTCTGCCCATTAAGGTCAATTTGCAGGTATCAAGAGGCGCTTATAAAACACTTTCATGTATGATTTAACCAGGCTATCATGACCATGTCAAAATTCATTCATTTCCGATTGTGGAATGGTCAATCGACTGACATATCCCAACAAGATAGACCACAGAGTTGTACATTGTGAAATGTTTACATGTACATTGATGTAGATTTTAAATGACACCATATCTGTGAACTGTTAATACAAAATTATTGACTTGTATTGAGTCTAAAAACACATGGGAGTGATAGTGTTGTAGTTTGATTTTTATAATTAATATTAACATGAAAAGCTTGCAAAACAGTGTATAATAAAGCCGAATAGAAAATGTGTTAATACAGTACTAATATACGTGTTTGAAATGTGCCCACAGGGAGTGGCCACCACTGTATACGATGATTAATGGAACTGACTAATGATGAATTAACAATGTATCAATGTATGATTTTGTACTAGCGTTAAGAGTTATGTATTAGGGTTTTGCTAAATTAATAACTAGGCCTTAATTAGCCAGGGTCTGGGCCTAGCTGCCTGGTCTCATATTAACTGTGTTTTCTAAAGTGCAATGTGCTGATTTCCCGAAGGACACAATGCTGTACTATTCTAGAAGCTAGAGATGTGTGCGCAACCGTAGTAAATTCTTTCTCATGAGACCCGACTTGCTCAAGGAGACATTCTTGCTGAAATCAACAGTGTAATTCGCAACAGGTACAAGGTCGCCTAAACCAAGGGAAGACAATGGAACTACTGACTGGACTGACTAGTGTAACTTTTCCTACCTGACATTCTACCCGTTGAAGACGTCAATCACAGGAGCCAATAAACTGCATGAGAACTGTCTTAGGTGAAAATTCTAGTAAGGTGAGCAACGGATTATTGGACAGAGATAACGATGCACCAAATATTGCCCAATTGGAAATTAGAGACTTGTCCGGCAATTTTAATATAACGACCTGACACAAGGAGAAATCAGCCATTATTGAGCCATTACTCGCCTTTACCCTGCCATTCTTGAAGCCGTTATTCTTCTTAGCTACCCTGAGAGACTTTGGTGGTCATTACAACCCTGGCGGACGTGTTAAAGCGGCAGTAAGACCGCCAACAGGCCGGCGGTAAAAAAAACTGGAATTACGACCGTGGCGGAAACCGCCAACAAAGACAGCCACTTTAACACTCCGACCGCCACGGCGGTACAAACAAACAGCACGGCGGTCACCGCCAACAGACAGGCGGAAGACGATGTACTGCCCACAGCATCACAACCTACCAATCCGCCACCTTTTCAGGGGTGAATTCACCACGGTCAAAAACACGGCGGAAACAGGACTTCGAGGGGAAAACGCTCACCTCTACACACCCCACGAGGAATCCGGACGCCATGGAACCAGAGCTGCAGATCCTGCCAGCCCTTAACTTCTTGCTCCTCTCCCAGTTGCACGAACGCCGGCGTCGAAGACCACTGTGAGTACTGCACCTACGACACAGGGGAGGGGGGAGGGAAAAAACAGGGACACACACACGCAACACCCCCACCCCCACCCTCACCCACCACAACACACACACTAATATAGCATGGTATATTACAGTTACACCCCCCAAAACCCCTGGAAGAATGCAAAGACCAAAGGAAATTAGTGTAACCATTGTAATATATTAAAATCCAGTACGCAAAAATATACATATATACACTATAAACAAAATATACACCAAGAATAGTAGTCCAGGTAGTGCTCCATTGAAGGCCGTGGAACACTGGGCCCACACGGTATGGGCGAGGCCCACACAAGATCCCCGACCATGACAGAGAGAACACTGCAGGGGCATCAGATAGCAATAAAACAGGCACATCAGGGGGAGGGAAAGGGGGTGGCACCTCAGCCGGTTGAGTGCACGATGCCAAATCCACGAAGGGGCCACATGCCCACTGTTCAATCCTGGGGAGTGCAAAGCCACAGTCTCTCAAGTCTCTACAGTGGGTGGTTTGCCCACTGCTTTATCCTAGGGAGTGAAAAGCCACAGTCTCTCAAGTCTCTACAGTGGGTGGTTTGCCCACTGCTTTATCCTGGGGAGTGCAAAGCCACAGTCTCTCAAGTCTCCACAGTGGGTGGTTTGCCCACTGCTTTATCCTGAGGAGTGCAAAGCTGCAGTCTCTCAAGTCTCTACAGTGGGTGGGTTGCCCACTGCTTTATCCTGGGGAGTGCAAAGCCGCAGTCTCTCAAGTCTCTACAGGGGTGGGTTGCCCACTGTTCCATCCTGGGAGTGCAAAGTCACAGTCTCTCAAGCCTCCACAGTGGGTGGTTTTCCCACTGCTTTATCCTGGGGACTGCAAAGCCACAGTCTCTCAAGTCTCTACAGTGGGTGGGTTGCCCACTGTTCCATCAAGGGGAGTGCAAAGCCACAGTCTCTCAAGTCTATACAGTGGGTGGGTTGCCCACTGTTCCATCCTTGGGACTGCAAAGCCACAGTCTCTCAAGTCTCTACAGTGGGTGGGTTGCCCACTGTTCCATCCTGGGGAGTGCAAAGCCACCGTCTCTCAAGTCTCACAAGTGGGTGGTTTGCCCACTGTTCCATCCTGGGGAGTGCAAAGCCACAGTCTCTCAAGTGGATAACAGTCTCCACTGGTTCTGGAGGGGGCTTCGTGCCCAGAGTGCTTCATCCTGCCAAGGACTGAGGTAGTGCATGTAAATCTCCACTGGTTCTGGAGGGGGCCTTGTGCCCAGAGTGCTTCATCCTGCCAAGGATGCTTCATCCTGCCAAGGACTGAGGTAGTGGATGTCAATCTCCACTGGTTCTGGAGGGGGCCTCCTGCCCAGAGTGGTTCATCCTGCCAAGGACTGAGGTAGTGGATGTAAATCTCCACTGGTTCTGGAGGGGGCCTTGTGCCCAGAGTGCTTCATCCTGCTCGTGGTGGCCTCAGTAGCGTCATAGCTTTTGGCGCTCATGGGCCTGCGGTGCCTGTTGCGGCGGTGTCCTTTGCAGCGGTGCTTGTGGTGGCGATGTCTTTGACAGCGGTGCTTGTGGCGGCGGTGTCCTTGGCAGCGGTGCATGTTGCGGCGGTGTCCTTTGCAGCAGTGCTTGTTGCGGCGGTGTCCTTGGCAGCAGTGCTTGTGGCGGCGGTGTCTTTGGCAGCGGGGCTTGTGCTGGCGTTCCTCTCTGGCCCAGGGGGGCTTGTGCTGGCAGTCCTCTCTAGCCCAGCGGGGCTAGTGCTGGCGGTCCTTCATGGTCCAGCGGGGCTGGTGCTGGCGGTCCTCTCTAGCCCAGTGGGGCTGGTGCTGGCGGTCCTTCATCGCCCAGCAGGGCTGGTGCTGGCGGTCCTCTCTGGCCCAGCGGGGCTGGTCCTGGTGGCCCTCTCTGGCCCAGCGGGGCTGGTGCTGGCGGTCCTCTCTGGCCCAGCGGGGCTGGTGCTGGCGGTCCTCTCTAGCCCAGCGGGGCTAGTGCTGGCGGTCCTTCATCGCCCAGCGCGGCTGGTGCTGGCGGTCCTCTCTGGCCCAGCGGGGCTGGTGCTGGCGGTCCTCTCTAGCCCAGCTGGGCTTGTGCTGGCGGTCCTCTCTGGCTCAGCGGGGCTTGTACTGGTGGTCTTCTCTGGCCCAGCGGGGCTGGTGCTGGCGGTCGTGTCCGGCCCAGCGGGGCTTGTGCTGGCGGCCCTCTCTGGCCCAGCGGGGATGATGGCGGTGGCCTCTTGGGCAGCAGGGCAGGTGCTGGCGGTGGCCTCCTGGGCAGTGGGGATGAGGGCGGTGGCCTCTTGGGCAGCAGGGCAGGTGCTGCGGTGGCCTCCTGGGCAGCAGGGATGATGGCGGTGGGCTCCTGTGCAGCAGGGCTGATGGCGGTCTTCTCTGCCGTGCTTCTCTGCCTGCTGACTTTCTTGTTGCCCTTCCCCACCTTGGAAGGTGTCACAGCTGACTCCACACTCCCACCTGTACCCCTGGGAGCAGCTTTGGTGGCTGGAGACTTCCCCCTCTACCGCCTGGCACTGGCCAACTTTTGATGCTTCACAGGTGGGGGCCTGTCCGTGCTGTGGCTCCGTGCCACACTGGCTGCCCTGGTGGTCGGTGCACTCCATATTCCGGTGACTACAGGCACCACTGGTCCCGGAGATGTTGTGGCTGAGGTGCTAGGTTGGGACCTGAAGAGTCGGGCCCTTGGAGACAGACGGGGTGGGGGAGGAGTGGGAAAGAGGTCTAGGTTGGACAGGAAAAGTTTTTGGGAGACACTGGGACGGGTAGCTGGAGGGGGTTTGGGAGTGGAGGAAGAGGTCGTGGTTGTAGGAGGTGTTCGTTTGGTGACTTTGGGTGAAGGTGTATGCGCTGGAGGCTGTCGTGAGGTGGATGGCTGTTGGGTGGGTGTGTGCCTGCGTTTGTGTATCTTGGGAGGTCACGTCACAAACACACTGGGAGAGGACACAGGGGACGTGTGAATGGTAGTGGGGGTGGTGACTGCACGTGAGCGGGGTGTGGTGGTGTGTGTGCTGGTGATGGCAGTAGTGGCTGAAGATGTAGTGCATGCTGGTGTGAGTGTAGACGAGACTGGGAGGGTGGAGGGAGACGAGGAGGAGGGGGACACAGTGAAGGCAGTGGATGTTGGTGTGTCTGCATGTGTGTGATGCTTGCGTGAGTGCCTGTGGGATGTGTGATGCTTATGGTTGCCTGAGCTTCCCTTGTGTGTTGACGTGTGCATTCTGGTCTGAAGGTGTGCTTGGGATAGGCTGGGTCTGGGTGGAGGAAGTTGGAGGGGGCGGCTAGACACAGCGACAATGGCTGCCATCAGTGCTGAGGCCAGAGTCTGAAAAGCTCGCTGAAGGGCCGCCTGACCAGAATGAATGCCCTCCAGGAATGCATTTGTTTGTTGCAGCTGCTTTTCTACACCCTGAATGGCATTCAAAATGGTAGACTGCCCAACAGTGAGGGACCTGAGGAGGTCAATGGCCTCCTCACTGAGGGCAGCAGGTGTGACTGGGGTAGGGCCTGAGGTGCCTGGGGTCGAAGGTGATGCCCACCCTCCCGGGTGAGCGGGCACGGGGCAAAGGCTAAAGGGCTGCTGGGAGGGCGGTGCTGGTAGGGGGAGTGACGGCTGTACCTGTAGATGCGGTGGGCACAGGTGTTGCCGCCACCACAAGGGAGCTCCCATCAGAGAACGAGTCTGTGTCAATGGTGTCAGCTCTTGTCCCTGCCGTGGAGCTCCCATCGCCCTCCGTCCCACTGGTGAAATCCGACTCCGTAGTGTCGCCCTCCAGGGCCATGTGGGATGCAGCTCCCTCCTGCACCGGTGTCACTGCTCCTCCGCCTGATGATGCTAATGCACACAAGAACAGGGAGACCACAAAAAGGGGGGGACGACAGAAGAAAGACATGCTGAGTGCATGCATTACAGCTACCGTTGGTGGACACGACAGACACAGAAGCCCCCTGCACTACGCCGCGCTCTTGGGCTCCACTGTTCAATCCCTGGGACATGGCCTACAAGGCTATGGACGACATCTGCACACATGGATGACACAGGAGCATGACTAGGTGCACTTGGCACTGTACAGAGGTGGGGTGCCACATGGCCTGCCTTACGGAGGACCTTGCCTACGGAACTCACCCTTGCCTAGGGAAACCCACAGCCCACCTCCCCCACCCAGACACCTCCACTGCACGCAAAATCAGCAGGATGAGAGTGTACTCACCCCCTTGTGGCTGCTGTGATGCCCCTAAGTGCTCATCCAACTCCGGGTCCGCCACCGCCAGGATCCTGAACATCAGGGGGGTCATGGTGCGACGGGCACCCCTCCCACGTTGGGAGGCCATCCCCAGCTGAGCCTCCGCTGTCTTCTTGCTCCAGCGGCGAATGTCCTCCCATCTCTTACTGCAGTGGGTGCTCCGTCTGCGGTAGACCCCAGGATCCGGAGGTGCTTGGAGATGGCACGCCAAATATCTTTTTTCTGGTGGGCGCTGACCTACATGAATTGTACAGGGGGAAAAGAAATGTTATTACCAAATGCACCATCACAGTCATTGGCCCCCTGTCCTACCCTTGCCATGTGGCACATGCACTCATTGTCGTTTCATGCCCGCCTAAATCTCCCTCCCCATCTTTCATCCACCCCACTCCACACAGGCATAGCCCATACAGCATGCTCCCAGTGTACTTACCTGTTTATCTGGAGGACTGTAGAGTAGCGTGTACTGGGGGAGGACCCCATCCACAAGTTTCTCCAACTCCTCCGATGTGAAGGCAGCGGCCCTTTCCCCAGACACTCGAGCCATTGTCTCTTCCAGACCGAGGTCACAACAGCCCTTGCAGTGTAGGTCCTCTCCTGTCGAAGATCAGGTATCGAGTGATTGAACAGATAGAAAATGGCGGTCACGTCCGCGGCGGTGCGTACCGTCATCGCTGGTGTACATCGTCATTGGCTCCTGGGACCCATAGGGTCCAATGTTAACCAATGCAGCATTGCGCCGCGGTCTTCGACCGCCTACCGTGACGGTGTACAACGCCAGCGCAGTTACCTCACAACCCATTTTCCCACTTTACAGGTCAGGCAGCTGCCATTTCAGGGGCCCACATGGCTTAATTTCTAACTGCGTCACACATACCTAGGCCTAGCCTCAACACACATACAGGCCACTTTTCGGATTATGATTCGTGTTCTGTGTAAGCTGTGGGTACGTACCTCTGAGTTGGTTGACTCTGTGCTCGCTGTTGTCCTTCATAGGCACCGTCCGCTGGGACATGTGAGGAGATGGTGGCATTCTCCGGTGTACCGACTGTTTGTGAACCTGTCAACAATGGAGGAAAGGCATGTGATCATCACCTATAGGCTTGACCGTGCCACAATCCTGGAACTGTGTGCCAGTTGGAGCCAGACCTTATGTCAGCTATCCGTCATCCCACAGGAATCCCCCCTCAAGTGCAGGTGCTGTCAGTACTCCATTTCCTTGCAAGTGGGTCATTTCAAACAACAGTGGCCATAGCATCAGGGATGTCCCAGCCTATGTTTTCCAACGTGTTGTCCGGAGTGTTGTCTGCCCTGCTGAAACACATGCGGAACTACATCATTTTCCCTCAGGTGGAGGATTTGCCTACAGTGAAAGGTGATTTCTATGACCTGGGACATATCCCCAACATCATAGGTGCCATTGATGGGACCCATGTGGCTTTGGTACCCCCTCCCCCCGCAGGAGTGAACAGGTGTACAGAAACCGGAAGAGTTATCATTCCATGAATGTGCAGATGGTGTGTTTGGCAGACCAGTACATCTCCCATGTTAATGCCAAGTTCCCTGGCTCAGTGCATGACGCCCACATACTGCGGAATAGCAGCATCCCTTATGTGATGGGCCAACTCCAGAGGCACCGTGTGTGGCTATTAGGTGAGCACCTGGAAGCAAGACAGTGGGAATGGTTGTCTGGGTGTAGGGATATCCCTACAGGTTAGTGTGTGTCTAACAGTTGTCCCTCGGCATTTGCAGGTGACTCAGGTTACCCCAACCTGTCATGGCTACTGACCGCTACAATGAGGCCCATGGGCGAACTAGGAGGATTATAGAGCGGACCTTCGGCCTCCTGAAAGCCAGGGTCAGATGCCTCCATATGACAGGTGGATCCCTATTCTACTCACCAAAGAAGGTGTGCCAGATCATCGTGGCCTGCTGTATGCTTCACAACTTAGCTTTGTGACGACAGGTGCCTTTTCTGCAGGAGGATTGTCCAGATGGCGGTGTTGCTGCAGCTGTGGAGCCTGTGAACAGTGAAGACGAGGAAGCAGAAGAAGAGGACATGGACAACAGGAACTCGGTGATCCTGCAATATTTCCAATGAGACACAGGTAAGAATACAGACCTGCCTACTACATGTACTTTAACACTGCTACCTCTCTCCTGTCTGTCGTTTTCACCCAGTGTATGGTCACTGAGTTGTCACTTTCCCTTACGATTTCACAGATGTGGGTCCCACAGTGTGACAGCTGCTTTGTTTCCTCATGGACTAGAGCTGTGTGACATAGGTATGTTGACATTACAATTGAAAGAGCATTTTGTCACTGTAATTGCTAATACACAATTTCGAAATCACAGAATGACTCCAGATGTTTTGTGCTTCGAGGGTGTTTACTTAAGTGCTCAATATTGGAGGGGGTTGTAAAATGGTGAGGGGTGATGGTGGAGGAATGTCCATGGCAGTGTCCAGTCTATTAGTCTCATAGGTGCAGTGCCAAAATGGGCATAGGAAGTGGAGCTGGGGCATTTTGAGGATGGACAGGGTGACAAAGTGGGACAGAAAGATGACATTCAGGGTGGTCTAATTTCTTGGCGGGGGTCTTGGCATCATTCTCTGTCTTTGTCCTGGATCTCAGGGACAGTTTGCGGGGTGGTTCTCCCTCTGCAGGGGGTGGGGTGCTGGTGTGGTGGTCCTGTGGCGGGGCGTCCTGTCCACTAGCGCCGGCGGAGGTGCTGGGCAGTTCATCGTCCATGCTAGTGTCAGGGGCACCTTGTTGTGCCACAGTGTCCCTCCTGGTGCTGAGTACTTCCTTCAGCACCCCTACGATGGTGCCCAGGGTGGAATTGATGGTTCTGAGTTCCTCCCTGAAGTCCAAATACTGTTCCTCCTGCAGGCAATGGGTCTCCAACTTGGCCAGTACCGTTGCCATCGTCTTCTGGGAGTGGTGGTAGGCTCCCATGATGGAGTAGAGGGCCTCATGGAGAGTGGGTTCCCTTGGCCTGTCCTCCCCCTGTTGCACAGCAGCCCTCCCAGTTCCCCTGTGTTCCTGGGCCTCCGTCCCCTGGACCGTGTGCCCACTACCACTGCACCCTGGTCCCTGTTGTTGTTGGGGTGGTGGGTTTGCCTGGGTTCCCTGTAGTGCTATACACACTGCTGCTTGACGTGTCCTGGGGACAGAGGTATGGGCCCGCTGGGTGGATGCTGTGCTGGTGTTTCCAGACGGGGGAAGCTCTGTAGTGACCTGTGACTGTGTGAGGGGAACTGACTGTCCAGAGGTCCCCGATGGGCCGGGCTGGTCATCTAGATCCAGTTGGACAGAGCTTCTGTCATCACTGTGGGCCTCTTCTGTTGGTGGTGTGGACATGTGTGGACTCTCCTGTCCGGTGATGTTGGGTAGGGGTCCTGCAGGGGTATAAAAGGATGTTTATTACATCTGTGTGTGGCCTGGTGTGCAACAGGTGGGTGACCATGTACCCCAGTGCTTCCATTCCTGTGTGGGACCTTGTGTGATGGTGGTTTAGGGCGATGTAGGGGTATGTGCAGTGGCCATGCTTTGGTGATGGGTGTCCATGCTTTGTTGTTGCATGCAGGGCTTGGTGTTGGGATGGGTGGTTAGTGACATTGGGACATTTGTGAGGAGTTAGAGTGATGGGGGTGAGGGTGAGGGTGGGGGGTATGTGATGGCATGCAGGTAGGGTGGGGGATGTAATAGTAAAGCTTTGACTTACCAGAGTCCATTCCTCCATCTACTCCTGCGAGGCCCTCAGGATGCAGAATTGCCAAGACTTGCTCCTCCCATGTTGTTAGTTGTGGGGGAGGAGGTGGGGATCCGCCGCCAGTCCGCTGAACCGCAAGGTGGTGTCTTGAGACTATGGAACGCACCTTCCACCGTAGGTCGTTCCACCTCTTCCTGATGTCATTCCGATTTCTTGGGTGCTGTCCCACTGCATTGACCCTGTCCACGATTCTTCACCATAGCTCCATCTTCCTAGCTATGGAGGTGTGCTGCACCTGTGATCCGAATAGCTGTGGCTCTACCCGGACGATTTCCTCCACCATGACTCTGAGCTCCTCCTCAGAGAACCTGGGCTGTCTTTGCCGTGCCATGGGGTGGTGTGGGTGATGTGTTGGGTGGTGTGTGTGGTGATAAGTGTGGTGATATTCAGTGGTGTGTTGTGTGAGGTGCGTGGAAGTTCTGTGGGTGATGGTATTGTGTGCGTGTGGATGCTTGGTAGTAGTTTGTAGTGTCTCTCTCTGGCCTTCTCTCGGTAATTGTGGTCGTAGGGGTTTGTGGGTGATGTGGGTGTGTGTTTTATATTGTATTGGGGTTGTGGGAGTGGTGTGTTTATGTGTATCAGGTGTGTGTATTTGGAATTGTCCAATGTGATAGTGTTTTGTAAATGTGTGTGTATTTTGAGCACAGCTGTGTGTACCGCCAATGGAATACCGCGGTTGAAAGACCGCCACGTGGATTCGTTGGTCATGATAGTGTGGGCGTATTTCTGTTGGCGTGACGGTGGAGGATTTCTTTTCGCCAGTTTATCACTGACCTTTGGTGTGGCGGACTTGTGTGGGTGTCTGAATTTTAGCGGATTCCGTGCTGTGGGTCATGATAGCTGTGGTGGAATTTCGCAGCCGCGGCAGTGTGTTGGCGGTCTTCTGCACGGGGGTAAGTGTTTTTTATTGCCAATGTTGTAATGACCGCCTTTGTCTTTAGCTGTTTGATGCCCTAAACCATCCTCTCCTTACCCCTTGCCTGATTTGCACTTCTCCTCCTTAGGAGGGAAGAGCCTTTTGCTATACCCTGCTGATCCTTACCTGCTTATCCTGGCTGATGGCGAATCAACTGATGTCCTGAGGACAAAGACGGTCACTGTATGCCGCCCCATTTGGATGGGTAACTATCTGATGATGAATTGTAATTGTCTGTTTGCCTTTCCTTTCTAGGTACCAACTGCTCTTTTGACAGAGGCCATAGTTAGATGTTTTCTAAATTCATGTTACTAAATTGTTTTGCATGAAGCCCAACATGCTGATGCTAATTAGAGGTTAGTTAAGGAGTTCACCAAAATCGGGGCAAATAGACAAATGACTGAATCTGAATAATGTATTAATAATACTTTGATAAAGTTTAATTCATGTTGACTTCGTGTTTTGTGCTTATGGTCATGATCTTTGCATTGATAAAATCTTATTCCAGTTGCCATATTGTACTTTTGTTGATGTGCTTATTGGTATTGAGACTAATGAATATGCTAGTAGGTTGTAACTAATAGGGAATAAATATCCAAAATCTTACTTTGTGTGGTTATTCATGGCCGAAAGGTCATGGTGTGTTCCATTCTTATTAAATGCGAATGATTAGTGTTATTGATTAGTTGTTGCGAATATTGATTTGGTTATTGATCTGTCGGTTGGGATGTTAAACAGATATCTCATCCTGAGGAGTCTCCAATCAGGGTCAAAAGATTAATTGGCCTAAAACGAGTCCCATTTTGAGTAAATTATCCAAGCTGGAAAGCATTATCAATAGCTGTAATGTTTTCTGGTCTCCACTTATTCTAGAACTCTCTGTCACAGAAATGAGACAATTCTACTTTATGAACCAAAGCTTGATTCTTGCAGGGTACTGTGGGTAAGGGAAAGTGGCAGCATTTACAAAAGTCACACCACAGAAAACTCTCCCAGGTGTGTATTTTTAAGAAATGTCCTTACCGCTGTTCTTTGCCCACTATTGTGACCAATACTATGACTCTTGTTGCTGGTTCTGGGGTGGGGCTACGTCCCCCAGACTCCTTCCTGTGGAGGCAGGCCCCTGGGTGTTGAAGAGTGATGTGCTATAAAAGCACACAGCAAGATCCGCAACAAGCCTTACCTGTGCAATGGGGAAGCGGAAAGTAGGCCTGGTATAATTACATCTGCCCATACTACTGTAGACAGTCCTCTAGTGAGGGTCAAGAAGATTTACCTGGTTGAACGGAAGCTTTCTCTGACCTCAGAGGCTCTGTGTGGCCCTCTTTCAGCATTGACCACCTGTCCTGCTAAGGCCCTGCTGCTAATCAACCTTGCGAAAGCCATGGGTCCTGCATTCATTTGGTTTTTCCATTAAGGGGTGCAGCCACCTATAGCCAGGAAGTTCCTGTGAAGAAAGAAGAGGAAGTCAGTTTGATAGGGCCTGATTCTGATGTGTTTTTGCCCTACTTAGCTCGTGCGGCCAAGAGACACAATGCCTTGGGCAACTCTAGGAGGATCAGCTTGAATACTGCTACTACAAGTACAAATAAAAATCAGTCTGCCCAGGTTACTAGCATCCCAGATCTTGGAGCATCCTGGGAGAACCTTGGGGTTGTATTTGTGGGCAGATGGACGATTTATTGGAAGTCAAGCTTACACCCATCATCTCTCTCTGTTGTCGAGGCCCTGCTATCTTTTGTACGTAACAAGTGAGATTGGCAGCTTATTGGTCCTCCTAAGGAGCAATCCAGAGCTGCTGAGGTAAGCAACCACACTGTACCGGAACAGGCCATGTAAATAAGACTAGTGCTTCTGGGAAAGGTAATGATGAAGTTGATCTTAGGGTTTGATCCTGCTCTACCTACTAACCATCCCAGCCCTCCCCCTCCTCCTGAATTAGACCACAAATGAGGGATGGGGCTTATTGACAGCTGTTGGTCTGAAACCTTGCCAGTCTTCTCTTCCTGTGATTCATTTACCTCCTGCCTCTTGCCAATACATGGCTATTCTTGCTAATGTTCCTACCCTCGTGGAAGGGGTGCATGAGGATACTTTGGACTTTAAAAATAAGATAATACATTGGATTGATAGACATGTTGGTTCTCCCTGTAATCTCTATGAGCAAATCATTTTTGTGCGTAGGGTGGGGGGATTGGGCCATTGCCACATTGGCTGCAAGGGGGCTGAATTATTATACATTTTCACAGACCAATTGTGGCTAAGGAAATTCTCTTTCAGACAAGGTTAAGTTTGTCATAGACCAGTCCAATAAAGATTCTTCCATATTTTTTTTACAAACATGCAGTGCCTTCTTAAAGTGTGGAGGGGTGCTCAGCAGCCCTCTCATAAACCTTAGTACCTGGACCTGCTCCTTCGAAGTAATAGGTATGCTGCCCTTGCAAGCTTAGAGGATATTGACTGACTTGAAAATACTGATAAGCTTACATGTGTTCCCTGAAAGGCCACATTTGAGGGGGGATATAGAAGCAGCCACATTACTACACTTTCTACCCCCTCTAAAATCAATTAACTCCTCCCCAAGGTGTCCCTGGCCTGCCTGTTGACTCTTCTGATGGCCGTAGCTGCCCCATCTTGCCATCAGTTTTAAGTATCATGGATAAATTGGCCCCAGTTCCTAGTCTATCACCCCTGAGCTGTGGTTTGTGTGAGCATGTATTATCTTTGAGTGCCCCTGCTTAAAATGATGGTTTCCTACTTAATTTCCCTAGTTGTAGCATTGTGTGTGTCCACTCCTAATTATGCAATGATGAAAGGGTTATCTTTATCAAGGAGTACAATATTGTTTTCCTTCAGGAGACTTGCTCACGAGAGGCTATTGCCCTCAAGGGGTATGTCTCCTATAACCTTCCTGCTTCTCCATCTGTTGCAGGTGGAGCAAAGGGTGTCTGGGGGAGTTTAATGCAAAAATAGGTACCCTACAGGCTTTGACCTCAAAAACGTTTGTGCCTGGCCAGGAATTTGCAGACTATGAGAATGGTTACCGTATGGATTCCAGGAGGTGCTTTTTGCACACTTTTCTAAAATCCCACGATCTGGATAGTTCTATTCCAACCCACACCTCTGCTGCCACCCCTTCGTATATAGGGAGAAAGGGAGGTTCAGTAATAGATTACATTTTCAGCACCCAGTGATTTCATTACTTATTAGCTGATGGAAGGGTAATTCCCACTTTATATAGTGACCATAACCCCCTAGCCCTTTTCACTGATATTGGTAAAAAGATAATTAGCACAAAATGTAATATTCTGCCCCTGTCCATTAAATATCGATGTCTGTGTTTAGTCTGGCACTCTACTGACGTGCAAATTGATGACTCATTTGGTTAGTGAGTGTACTGCGCTTCTGTCTGGCTGCTGATTGGAGGCTTTGGAGCCCTCTATTATCCTTACTAACTTTAATGCCCTTACTGTGTACATTAAAAGTTGTTTGTGTAAATCTCTCCACACCACTTTGGGGAAGGAGAAACCTTGCTTTCCTAGGTCAAGTGGAGTTGCAAGGGATAAGTTATATCTTGTATTGTAGTCTAATCAGAGGGATCAGGGGCTTATTAGCATCTGTGAGAAGGAATACAAACATGCCCTAAAAACAAGAAGGGCTGAGTTGAGGTTGAAAAGTGGGATAGCTTATTGTTGGCCTTTCAAGTTAGGGATACTAAAGCATTCTGGAAGGGTTGCCTTTGCTCCCAGGGGTTAATCTGATACAGTAATTACCCACATCAGTCCTTATTTATGGATTAAGCATGTCAGTAACATTTCTTTATCTAATACCATCTATGATCCTGAAGGGCTGATTGATGTACCCCTGCCATTGGGCATTACCTTCACTGAGGGAGGGTCCTTACTGCCATCCAAAATAGCCCTGCTAAAAAGGCCCCTGGTCCGGATGGGATCCTTCTGGACCTATTTAAAGCAACCCTGAATTATGGTCTCTTTCACTTGCTAATGTTTTCAACTCTGTGTGCGAGGCTACTATTCCTGAGTCTTGGCAGGAGTCAGTTATTATCCCAGTCTTCAAGAAAGGTAGGCTGCATGACCTTACATCCTACTGACCCATCTCCCTCCTCAATTGAGTCACAAAAATGATTCGGCACATTGTTCTGGATCATCTGTTGGACTGTATTTAATGTAACAAAATATTTTCACCAGTACACTATGGGTTCAGAAAAGGCCTAGGAACCACTGAGCAGTGTTTAAACCTTCATCTGCTTGTAGCCAACTACAAGGTGGCCAAGGGCTCCTCCCTCCTGCTGGTGTTTATGGATTTAATCAGCTGATTTGACTGTGTAACTGGTCAAAATTATGGGGTATTTTAACATCTTTGGGTGTGTGAAGGCTGACCGTTTTGCTTTCTTATGACATGTCCAAGGGGATCTGAAATCTGCAGTCAGATTTGTCAATAATAGTGAGAGCACCTTGACCTTCTGTGGGGTCTTTTGTGCCAGTATTGAGCAATAGGTCAATGCTGGCTCTCCTTTACACAGATGATGCTGTGCTATTGGCCAGAACTGCAAACTGCGTAAAGCAGTTAATCACGTCCTTTGTTAGCTTTGTGGAGGAGCTGAACCTGCAGAGTAATCTCTCAAAGACATGCATAATGATATGTGGACACTAAAACACGCCTCATTTGTATAAGTGGTAAATCCATTGTCAGAGTGAGCCTATTCCTTTATTCGGGGGGAAAGACCTTCATCCCTATTCTAGAAGTCTATAGGAAGAAGTGTTTCCCTTCCCTGTTTTATGGCTCGGGGTTTGGGAATACAGGGATACAGCAAGGTTACAAGCGGAAGAGAACAGAGTCTGCCAACAGCTGCTGGGTGTTCCTCCATGTACCTCCCATTTCATAGCTCACCAGGAGCTTGGCCTAGAATATGTTGAGAACCAAATCAGCCTTGCTCTTCTATTATTATAGTTGTACGTTTGGCTAAACAAAGAGGTTGACGTTAACAGCTTATTATCTCTGAATGCCTCTCGTATCACCATGGTTCTAGAATTCCTTGGATTAGGACCATTAGTAAGACCACCCTGGCTCTAGGTTTCCCTTATTTGTGACAATCATAGAAGTACTACCAAGAGGGATAAAAGGTGGCTGAAGGATTGTTTTCTCACCTGTAGAAAGAATCATTGAAAGTGGGAAGAGCTAATGAAACTGTCAATTAGAGACTTTTACCTCATCCAAACAGTCAGTGCTGTAACCCTCCCCTGGTCTTTGTTCAGAACTCCTGGGAAGAGGCGCCACAATCACGATTTTCAACTGTCTCATTCAAATGGTTGCTGTGTTTTCCTTAGGGTCCTTTTGCACCTGCTAATATTTTATTATGCCCCTATGATGAAACTTCTCCCCAGTCGCTGTTGCACTTTGTATTTTTTTGTACACTTCATGCTCCCTTGACTATACAGTATGTGATCCCATTGTTACAAAATCAAAAAATTTGGAGGTATAAAGTTCCAGCAGCTCGAGTGTCACCTGGTATGTAAAGTTGTTCATTCGTTTTTTTTAACCGCTTCTGTGCCGCGGACGTAACAGTTAAGTCCTGTGGCACAGTGCTCGTGTGCCGAGGACGTAACCATTATGTCCTTGGCACTGAGCTCAGAGGGAGCGCTAGTGCTCCCTCTGTGGGCTTCCCTCCCACCCCCCCAAGGCCGGGATGGAAGGGGAAGCCCTTCCCCTCCCCGTAATGACGTCAACGTGCGATTGCACGCTGACATCATCACAGGGTGCCGGTCGCACTGGAAGCCATTTGTTCCAGTGTGACGAGGGAGAAACAGGTGAGTTTCTCCTCTGGCGGGTGGGGGGTTTGGAACAAAGAGGCACCGGGGTAAATGAAAGGCTTTTTCTTTCCCCCGGTGTCTCTTTGAGCATTCCTGCTGCCCGATCGCACTACGATTGGGCAGCAGGCGTGCCCACTAGATGCCAGGGATTTTCTTTTTTTTTGTTTGATTTTGCTGTGTGTGTCTGGAGCAGCCCCTTGGCAAGGGTCACTCCCATTTGGGGGGCATGTTTGTTGTGGCCATTTCTGCCCCCCTTGGGGGCAGATCGGCCTAATATTTTTAGACTGATCTGCCCCCAAGGGGGACAGAAACCACTAGATGCTAGGGAATTTTTTTGTGTCAAATTTCTCTATTTTGTTGTTTGGGTGCGGCCCCTTGGGCAAGGGTCGCTCCCATTTTGGGGGCATGTTACCTGAGGCCATTTCTGCCCCCCTTGGGGGCAGATCATCCTATTATTTTTAGGCTGATCTTCCCCCAAGAGGGGCAGAAACCTCTAGAACACTAGGGATTTTAGTAAAAATGTTTATTTATGTGGGGGGGCACCCCTCCAAGGGCGTCATTGCACTGGTGGCCATTTCTGCCCCTCTTGGGGGCAGATCGGCCTATTATATTTAGGCTGATCTGTCCCCAAGGGGGGCAGAAAGCACTAGAATGCCAGGGATTTTTTTTATATGTTTATTTATGTGGGGGGCATCCCCTTGGGCAAGGGGTGCCACCCCAAGTGCGGCATTGAACTGTTGGCCATTTCTGGCCCCCTTGGGGGCTGATGGGCCTATTGTTTTTAGGCCCATCTGCCCGCAAGGGGGGCAGAAGCCACTTAGACACCAGGGATAGCGTGTGCGTGTTAGTGGAGGGGGGGCGGCCCCTTGGGCAAGGGTCGCCCCCCTTTGGGGGAACGTGTACCAAGGCCATTTCTGCCCCCCTTGGGGACAAATCAGCCTATTATTTTTATGCTGATCTTCCCCCAAGGGGGGCAGAAAGCACTAGAACGCCAGGGATTATTTTTTTATATGTTTATTTATGTGGGGGGCGTCCCCTTGGGCAAGGGGTGCCCCCCAAGGGCGGCATTGGACTGTTGGCCATTTCTGCCCCCTTGGGGGCAGATGGGCCTATTTTGTTTTATGCCCATTGTTTCCAAGGTGGCAGAAGCCACTTAGGCACCAGGGATAGTGTGTGTGTGTGTTTTTGTTTGTTTGGGGGTGGCCCCTTGGGCAAGGGTCGCTCCCGGTGAGGACACACTACTAAAGGTATATGTATTTTCATGTGTTCAGTTTTATGGTTGGCATTTCGGTCATGTACTTAGTTAGAGCTTTTGTGTTTGTAGTTTTGTAATTATTTCTAATTAGTTAGTGGTTTCTTTGTTTAAAAAAAAAAAAAAAGCGATGCCATTTTGTGTGGAGTGGCGCTTGGCTGACGGTGTACATATTGACTTGCTGTTGGCTACTGCAACACACTGCCAGCCAAACACAAGTCCACACACTCCCATCAGCTGCTGTGATTGCTGTATCAGGCATGTGGGCGTATGTAAGTGGTGGGCCCGTGAGTGGCGCTGTCTGTCGATGCCAGTGTTGTAATGTGCTAGGCCCGTGGCTGGCGGCGTGAATGGTCTTGTGCATGTCATGTATGAAAGGTGTGTGAATGGACTGTAAAATGGTTGGTGCCTTGCTGTGGCTTTACAGCTCACAAGCTGTGAGTAATTGGTTCAGTTTTTGGGCCTTTCAGTTATTAACAGTGCATTTCATTTTTGTGAAATCTCTTGTTAATAAAATTTGATCCTCTGAACCATCACTCACCCTCGTGCCAAATCCAACTAGTATGTGTGGTAAAAATGACAAAACCTGCTCTGCTGTAATCAGGCGTCGCAGCACACCTGTGACACGCTAGGTGCTCGGGTGGGACCCCGATGATGAAACATGCCACAAACTTAGTTGGTGGGTGAGGGGACTTTTTAACATAACCTAAGTGCGTTTTTTTCACAATTTTAGTGTTTGAAACATCACATAAGTATGTGGACACACCAAAATTATCTATTGTATAACTACCTGTGTTTGGGTGGGGAGCACCTATGGTTTTGGTCCCGGGTGCGGCCTTCATCTAGGGAAACCTACCAAACCCAGACATGTTTTAAAAATAGACACCCCAAGGAGTCCAAGGAGGTGTGGCTTGCCTGGATCCCCCAACATTTTCTTACCCACACTCCTTGGCAAACCTCAGAATTTGCATAAAAAAACATATTTTCCTCACTTTTCTTTGTAGGATCACCGCTGCGGCACAAATTTCCTACCACCCAGCGTTCCCCTCAGTCCCCCATGTAAAATGATACCTCACTTGCATGGGCCCCCAAAGCGGAGTCAGTCTAAAAGATGTATAAAATTAAAATATGTGCTTATCAACTCGCTGTGCTATCCCCTCAATCTCTACAAGTTTTTGGCATTTTTCTTTTGCAGGCACCTGGCCCACCCCCACAAGTGAGATACCATTTTTATTGGGAGACTTGGGGGAATGCTGGGTGGAAGGAAATTTGTGGCTCCTCTCAGATTCCAGAACTTTCTGTCATCGAAATGAGAGGAAAAAGAGTTTATTGGGACAAATTTTGAGGTTTGCAAAAGATTCTGGGTGACAGAACCTGGTCAGAGCCCCACAAGTCACCCCATCTTGGATTCCCCTAGGTGTCGAGTTTTCAAAACTGCATAGGTTTGCTAGGTGTCCCTAGGTGCCAGCTGAGCTAGAGGCCAAAATCCACAGCTAGGCACTTTGCTAAAAACAGCTCTGTTATCTTTGTGATAATGTGATGTGTCCACGTTGTGTTTTGGGGCCTTTCCTGTCGCAGGCGCTAGGCCTACCCCCACAATTGAGGTACCATTTTTATCAGGAGACTTGGGGGAAGGCTGGGTGGAAGGAAATTGGTGGCTCCTTTCAGATTCCAGAACTTTCTGTCACAGAAATGAGAGGAAAAAGAATTTTCTGGGCCAAATTTTGAGGTTTGCAAAGAATTATGGGTAACAGAACCTGGTCAGAGCCCCACAAGTCGACCCATATAGGAATCCCCTAGGTGTCCAGTTTTCAAAAATATGCATGTTTGCTAGTTTTCCCCAGGTGCCGGCTGAGCTAGAGGCCAAAATCCACAAGTAGGCAGTTTGTAAAAAACACCTCTGTTTTCTGTGGAAAAATGTGATGTGTCCATGTTGTGTTTTGGGGCATTTCCTTTCGCGGGCACTAGGCCTACACCCACAAGTGAGGTACAATTTTTATAGGGAGACTTGGGGGAATGCTGGGTGGAAGGAAATTTGTGGCTCCTCTCAGATTCCAGAACTTTCTGTCACTGAAATGAGAGGGAAAAGTGTTTTTTTGGCCAAATTTAGGAGTTTGCAAAGTAGTCTGGGTAACAGAACCTGGTTAGAGCCCCACAAGTCACCCCATCTTAGATTCCCCGCGGTGTCTAGTTTTCAAAACGGCGCAGGTTTGCTAGGTTTCCCTAGGTGCCGGCTGAGCTAGAGGCCAAAATCCACAGCTAGGCACTTTGCAAAAAACAGATGTGTTTTCTTTGTGAAAATGTGATGTGCCCACGTTGTGTTTTGGGGCTTTTCCTGTTGTGGGCGCTAGGCCTACCCCCACAAGTGAGGTACCATTTGTATCGGGAGACTTGGGGAATGCTGGGTGGAAGGAAATTTGTTGCTCCTCTCGGATTCCAGAACTTTCTGTCACCGAAATGAGAGGAAAAAGTGTTTTTTTGGCCAAATTGTGAGGTTTGCAAAGGATTCTGGGTAACAGAACCTGGTCAGAGCCCCACAAGTCACCCTATCTTGGATTCCCCTCAGTGTCTAGTTTTAAAAAATGCACTGGTTTGCTAGGTTTCCCCAGATGCCGGCTGAGCTAGAGGCCAAACTCCACAGGTAGGCAGTTTGTAAAAAACACCTCTGTTTTCTGTGGAAAAATGTGATGTGTCCATGTTGTGTTTTGGGGCATTTCCTTTCGCAGGCACTAGGCCTACCCCAACAAGTGAGGTACCATTTTTATTGGGAGACTTCGGGGAATGCTGGTTGGAAGGACATTTGTGGCTCCTCTCAGATTCCAGAAGTTTCTGTCACCTGAATGAGAGGAAAAAGTATTTTTTTGGCCAAATTTTGAGGTTTGCAAAAGATTCTGGGTAACAGAACCTGGGCAGAGCCCCACAAGTCACCCCATCTTGCATTCCCCTAGGTGTCTAGTTTTCAAAACTGTGCAGGTTTGCTAGGTTTCCCTAGGTGCCGGCTGAGCTAGAGGCCAAAATCCACAGCTAGGCACTTTGCAAAAAAAAGCACTGTTTTCTTTGTGAAAATGTGATGGGTCCACATTGTGTTTTGGGGCATTTCCTATTGCAGTTGCTAGGCCTATCCACGTAAGTGAGGTACCATTTTTATCGGGAAACGTGGGGGAACACAGAATAGCAAAACAAGTGTTATTGCCCCTTGTCTTTCTGTACATTTTGTCCTTCCAAATGTAAGACAGTGTGTAAAGAAGACTTCTATTTGAGAAATGCCCTGTAATTCACATGCTAGTATGGGCACCCCGAAATTCAGAGACGTGCAAATAACCACTGCTTCTCAACACCTTATCTTGTGGCCATTTCAGAAATACAAAGGTTTTCTTGATACCTATTTTTCACTTTTTATATTTCAGCAAATTAATTGCTGTTTACCCGGTATAGAATAAAAACCCATTGCAAGGTGCAGCTCATTTATTGTCTCTGGGTACCTAGGGTTCTTGATGAACCAACAAGCCCTATGTATCCCAGCAACCAGAAGAGTCCAGCTGACGTAACGGTATATTGCTTTAAAAAATATGACATCACAGGAAAAAGTTACAGAGTAAAACGTGGATAAAAACTTCTGTTTTTTTACCTCAATTTCAATATTTTTTTATTTCAGCTTTTATTTTCTATAAGAAACACTTGTAGGAGCTACAGAAATGACCCCTGGCTGAATTCAAATGTTTGTCTACGTTTCAGAAATGTTTAGCTTTGTGGGATCCAGCATTGGTTTCTCAGTCATTTTGGTCACCAACTGGAAGTAGATTGAAAGCACAAAAAATAGTAAAAATGGGAGCGCTTTGCATGACATCGACCCTGTTACATGGATAATTGAACTTCTGTCGGTTACATGGATAATTGCACTTTTGACGATATGTTTCACTGCAAGCGAACTTCTGTTTCCTTTTGTGTGTTTGCTTTGAGCTCATGGCAGCCGTCGGCTCACTTATGTGAAACTGTTTTGCTTTTCAGTTTATGTGGCAAGAAAAGTCTGATTAGGAGTTTACAACGCTAATAGCTTTAACTCGAGTAAACGCGAGACCAATTGAATTGCAAATGCTTGTTTATTATTGTTATACTATATTGTATTTTATGATGTGTTCTTTTACAATCCATTTTTATGTGATTAAATAAAGAAATAATAATGAAAGAACTGTCCTAGATGGGTATACTTTCCTAGTTGCCAGTCATTCCATAGTCCAATTGATCAAACTCCCCACTTTCCAAAAGTCAACCTAGGGGCAAATTTCTTTCTTGCACTTTTCACAGTATCATTCATGAGCCACTCCTGCTCCACGGGATATATCCACCTGTAGTTTGGATTACCAGTTTGATCAGAAGAAATGGGGGAATATAGGGTAGAAATACTTTTGTCATCATTTATTGTATTTCACTGCACAATGAATTCCTGTTGTGATAAAGTCCCCATAAAACAGTTTTCCGTAGATTAGAGACTAGTCATCATTCTGGTGAATTGGAGTGGGTCAACAGCAGACTGGAGGAAGGGAGAAACAAGAATGAAAGCATCTAGAGCAATGGAGAACAAAATTACCCAGGCAACTCAGTTGACAATGTTCCATGATGGGAGCTGTCTCCTTTGAAAAATGCCTTGTCTCTGGGCGCGCAAGGTGGAACAACGTGTACCTGATCATGTGTAAGAAATTGGGTTATTGGTTGAGAGGGGTGTAAACCCTTCTCAAGCAACAACCACAGTCCTTGTCAAGGTGAATCATAAAAAGGACTAAATGAACCTGTACTTAACTCTTTGGCACAAAAGCAGGCAGGCTTAACTTTTAGGCACTGGTAAAGTATTTATGCAGCTCAAAAAAGAGATAAAATGAAAATACAACACAAGACAAACTGCACACCAATTTAGAAAAATAGTATAAATGTTAATAAAACATTGACACCAGCACTAATTGAATCTAATCAGTAGAACCAGAATTAGAAACTTTTCTTTTTTGAGTGAAAAACAAGTTTAATTTTACTGAATAATTTTACATCAGAGACACTGCATTTGTGTTAGAGACTCACCAAGTGGGAGAAATTAAAAATTCTCACCCAAGGAAGGTCCCTGCCAGCTGGATACATTTGGCACCTATGCCTGGTGAATATTTATATGTTCTAACTTAATTTCTTTTTTGGACCTTGGATTGCTTCATTGGGCAAGGCTGTAAGTTGTAACTGAACAGGTCTCAAAAAGGCACCATACACTCTCCGTGATGTGCAGCTGAAACAGATTTGCTGCTGGGGAAAAGCTCCAAGAAGTAGCATTCTGAATCTTCGGCCAGAAGCAATGAACTTTTATTGGATTCACTTGACAAGTTTTTTCTGGCCCTCCGTAGGTCTTAAGGTACAAAAAATGTCTAAGTCCAAGTTTTTCAGAATGTTAGGAGGAGTCCACTATGACACAGTTAAGGGTCCCAGGACATCAGTAATAACACTTGGGGATCAAGACTTGCTTCAGCAGAAGCCATCAGCAAGGTCTAGGGCAGGTCCAGCTGGAAGTGGTCAGCTGGGCTCTTCAGGGAAAGGGCTTATAGCAGCTGGTTGTGTCTATGTATCTTAACAGTTGGTCAGCCAATTGACTCTTGAAGTTAAGGTCTTTGTCGCGGGTACACGTTAGATCAGCTACAGTCTTTCAGATTGTCTCACAGGTCTCAATAGCAGATACATCCTTTTGTCTGTCTTTTACAGGCAAAATAGTGTTAAGAAAATGGTGCAGAGGGGTGCCACATTTACGCCTGGCACTAGCCTCTGAGTCAGGGTGACTTCTGGCCCCATTCTTACCAATAGGGAAAAAGTTCCCAGGGGTTTCCCTTCCTACTTTTGCTCTACCACAAATATTCACACAGTGCCCCTTTCCACCTAAATCCAATCAGGTCCCCTGTGGAGCTCCTATCCCAACCCTAAACATATGGCTAGGAAAATGAGCAACTCCCTTCTCTGTGGTCAGTCAAAACCGATTCTGGAGGTAGCTCCTCTCCCACTGGGATTGGTGTCTGAATGACTAGAGGGACAAAGGAGAGGCACACCCAGGTGTTGACTACATGTGCCTGCAACAGGTTAGCCCTCTTTTAAGTTTACTAAGTTCCTGGGCAGAGCCTACATGGTCTGCTTTTCTGACCATATGTGCTGAACACCTCACCACACCCAAGGCATTTATCTTAGCGCTGGGAGCAAGTTCATATCTCATCAAGTGATGTATGCATTACTTATGTATAGTTAGAAACCTACCTTTAGACAGGGAACACAGAATTTTCTAATAGTATTTTTTTCTAAAATAATTAGTACATCCTTGATATTACCAGTGAATTGTACTTGTAATAAATATTATATAATGTCCCAGAAGTATCTTTATAACTGTTTCCTTGGGAGAGATAATAGCGTTATGTTTAATATTGCACCCCAGTTCTTTCTTATAGAACAGGTAAACCTGGTGCAGTGGATAAATATATAGTGGCCTTGTCACTGTAAGAACATGTTTAACATTAAACATTTGCAAGTCCTTCCTTTAAATACCATGTACCCTGCCTTATGGGCTTTAAGGCCTACTAAGGATGATTTATTCACATTTGGAAGGAGAATTAGGCCTGTCAAAAAGGGTTATTTAGGAAGGGTAAATTTGCATTTTTTAAATTGTATTGACAGGCTACAGTCGTAGGCCTGCAATCATGTTTGAACTGGCACTGTAGTCGGTGGCACAAAGGGTGCTGTAGTCCACTAGTAACATTTATCTTACAGATCTGGGGTATACTTTGTGCCAGATTCTAGGGACTTGTAGGTAAGTTAAATATGCTACTTAGGAGCATAGACAATTTCAACATGTTTTAGGGGTCAGAGCACATGCACTGGGCACAGGACAGCAGTGTACCATTATGCAAACTCCAAAAACTAGCACTACATCTAGCAAAGAAGTTGGTGTGATCACACATAAAGGGCTATTTTCCTACATCCAGATAGTAAACAATTTACCAAACCTGAACCTGTGACAAATGTTTAATGCCTGAGGTTTTAGTGGGAAGAATGGAGATTTTACATGCAGAATGGTTTTATTTCTAGAATAGAGAAAAATATCTATTGTTATCATATTCACCAGTGCTTTGAACTGATTAATTATTAGGAAGTTTAATTTATGATGTAAATCGTCCATCTTAGTTAATCCCAGGTGCTCTTATTGTTGTAGTTCATAGTCACTTATTCCTCCGATTGGGGATTGTATTTCAGTGGCACATTAGGAGAACATTTCCCCCTACTTCCCTCACTAATAACAAATCTATGACATGACCATTCTGTATTTCCTTGGTGTCCACCTGTGTAGGGGTCTGCCCAAAGACCATGGCACAATAGTGTTCAAAGGGAGTGGGACTGCGGCTTCAGATTCTACCATCACGTGTTTCAGCAGTTGATTGGTATTGTACTAGTGAAACCCATATTCTTCCTTGCTATTGAAAAGTATAGCTCTACAGAAGGGTTCCCCTAAAAAAGACCTATTCAGATGTATTGGAATATTTGTAAAGATTTATTGTAGCTTCTGAAGTAGTATAATTGTAAGTAATGCAATTCTGCCTGACATTGATACTGGTATTGATATCCATTTTCCTACTGCATCTTGTAGTCACTAAAGTACTGAACTATTGTTAAGTCTCAATACTACACACAACTCATGATTTATTTTTACACCAGAATCTTCCTTTTTCACTGAACTTGGCATTGTAAAGTGGGTCTGACCGTGTTTGACGTTATATGAATCAGTGCTGATTTATTTCACTTTATTTATAATCCTGATAAGGCTCTAAATTTGATAACTTCAATCAATACTTGTGTCAGATTAACAGAGATTTCCTTAATATACATTAGGATTTTGCCTGCATTCAAAGGTATCATGTTATTTCAAACTCTGAACCACAAACATCTGTTCACATAATTCTCTCTAAATGTACACAGTAGGGGTCATATTTACAAACTTTCCACAGAGAAAGGGCAGAAATTCACCATATTTACAAAATAAATTGCATTTCTGTCCGCTCCCTGGTGCTGGTGCACAAATTGCTACCTAGCGCCAATGCAGGCACCCTGGTGCAAGGGTGTCTGCGTTGTCAGCAGGATTGTTTTTGTGCAGGCAGGGACACCTTCCATCACAAAAATAATCCAGAGAGACAATTTTCTCTTTCTATGTGTACTGTAGAATGCCTGCCCTGGGGAGGTGTGCAGTTTTGATGTATTCCCATTTTTACAGATTCTTGTAAATCTGGAAATGCATCAAAACTTATGGGTTTTGCATGAGAACACCAACTGCAATGCCTATGGTATGCCTTCCTGATGCAGTGTAATGCAACATAGTGACTTGCTCTGTGTTGCCTTACACCATATCTACAAGGCAATGAAAAGCCATGCAAAGTGGCTTTGTGTGGCTTTGTTGATATGGGTCTGCACTATGTGCCGCCGGTGCGTCACAAAACGTGATGCACAGAGGGTGTGCAAGGCTTCTAAATATGTCCCCAAAGGGTTCTAGGAAATTACAAAGAATAATGTAGGAAGAAGTATATCGTTGTAGCTCCCCTCATAATCCTATATAAGGTGATAGGTTCTGATTAACCCTTACATGATCTTTTGGGGATGTGTATAGTAGTGAGATCCAACTTATTACGCTTTCTCCCTACCACAGTGTCCTCCATACAGCAAACATATAAGGCCTTTCCAATTAGTTGAAAGCCTTTCCAGCTTCCAACAGAGGTGCTGCTTCTGGGAGTTCAAGTTTAAAACAGTGCAGGTAAAGAAAAATCTCCAGAGGTTGTTGGAAGTGGTTCGGCCAGCAATAAAACCAGGTTACTCTGAGAGCACCAGCCCTAACCTTAATGGTGCCAGATGCATCACCAATACCAGCCAATATTGTCTTAAGTCTATGTATTAGAGATATTGGTCTACATAACTTGCAGGAATCAGATGGATTGCCCAGTTTAATCATAACTGCTATAATAACTTCTCCAAATGTGGACAGCACTATACCCCATTCTCTATCCACTTCATACATATCCAAATGCTTATATACTAAAACATTAGTGTATTCTTTATAGAATTGTGCTGTTACTAAGTCACTACTGGTGATTTACTTCTGGCCACTGACTTTATGGCCTCTATAATTTTATTGTGGACTTCCAATCAGGCCTTTGAAATTTTCAAGTATATTGTGATATTGTGTTCTCAGTCACAGTCCCCTGAGCAACATACAACTCTGAGTACAGTATGGTAAATTATCAGATGTTTGAAATTTGGTGAATGGTTAGTTTTCCATAGTTCACTTGTTTCAACTCAAATCTCTAGACTCTTCTTATATGCCAAATGGAGATTGATCATTCTGGACAATGTTCTACTTGGTTGTTTACCTTCCTCCATATGTTTTAGAACGAATGTGCTTACTTAGGTACTTGACCTCCCATTCCACTTCTTCTCAAAATTACAATAGTTTACCTTTATTTTTCTCACAGCTCGAACTGAAAATATAGCTCATCTAGACCTTAAGAGACATATATACTAAGAAACCATGCTTCACTGCGTGAGAGGGAAAAGGCAAGAATGTGCTGTACTTAACATTGTTCAGCACATTACTCTCTTTTCGCTGCTCTTGTGCACAACGCAGGCACCCTTGCACTGTGCTGGAAGGAGGCCTCCCTTGCAGGCAATATTGTTTTTGTACAGAAAGGGGCACCTTCCTACACAAAACATTCCTGAGAGGCATTTTCCTCTTTCTATTTGTGCTGCAGAATGCTGCAGAATAAAGATATTTCTCCTTGCTACGCCTCACCTGGGGAGGCATAGGTTTCTAACACATTCCCCAGTCTACCAGTAATGGTAAATTTGGGAATGCTCCAAAGTCCATTGGTGGATGTATGGGAACACCCACACTCCACCCATGGACTGCCTTCTTACAGCAGAGTAATGAAATGCAGTGATTTGCTTTCTGTTGCCTTACTCTAGATTTATCAAGTCAAACAAGGCCACGCAAGGTGGCCTTGCGTCGCTTGATAAATCTAACTTAAGAGTTTTGTGGCTCTTGCGCCCCGTTACTTGGCACAAGGTTGATGCAAGGCTTTCATAAATATGTCCCTCACTGTTTAAATGACTCAAACACATTCCAGCACTCAAGATTGACCCTTCATAGGATGAGTAATACTTGTCCATAGCTTTCGCATTTCTTCTGTGAACACTGTGCCTCAGGACAGAAGGGAAACTTTCTATCATATTCCTCTCACACTGTTGTAAGTGTTATATTCAAAGATTTAGGGGAGTGGTCCAATGATGTCTGGGGCAGTATCACAATATCTTCCGACCACTGGTAAATATCACATCTGAGAAGCTATATATATATATATATATATGCACATTTAGATATATATATATATATATATATGTATATATATATATATATATATATATATATATGTATATATATATATATATATACACTCATACATACATACACACATATTACATGCATTTTTCTGTAGGGATTGTGAACAGAAATGGCGTTCAAACCACTGGATGGAATTACAGTTTGGCAGAACAGTAGCTCTTGGTCCAGAAAGCAATCCATTTTTTATTTGGTTTAAATCTGATCAGTAGTTTTTGAGAAATTAAAGAAAATCCCAATTTGCATATATAGGGGCTCCATGAATCCTCCCGATCTCAACCTAATTGGCTGCCAATGCTTCAACAGGGAAGTGGTTGCAGCCATGTTGGGACTCGGCTAAAAAAAAAAGATTAAAAAAAAGAAAAGGGGCCAGGGTAGGGACCCCCTGAACCCTTAGCTCTGGTGCTGCCGTCACAGAGGAACATCACCAGAGCAAAAAAGCATTTTTTTAAAAAAAATTTGCAGGAATCGCGGTGGATCTGCAGATCCACTGAAAACTGTAAAAAACAAACTAACAAGCACTTGTTTCTTTAAAGCCACCGGGTGGGCCAAATCCCAGGGGAATTACATTTTTGTACGGGGGTTACCCCCCCACAGCCTCTGGGACCACCACCTCCACAGGGATTTATGGAAAATGGATGCAGGGGCACCCAGCCCCCCCCCTCACTCGCGTGACTGCCATCTCTGGGGCATAAGTTTAAATTCAATGTAAGTGGGCCGCCCGACCTCCACCGGAGCCCTGGAGACCTCCTTCTCCCTGTGGCTTATGGAAAATTGATGCAGGGTTAAGGACTGCCACCTCCCTGTCACAAGTTTAAATCCAATGCAGGGGGCAGCCTGGCCCTCACCTGCAGCCCCAGGGACCACCACCACACTGGGGCAAAGATAGCAATAAATGTAGGGGGCATGCGGACCCCTGCAGTCCTGGGGACCACAAGCTCCCTGGGGCTCAAATACAATAATGAGGGGGGCAATAGTAGTTGGAGAGGGGCCACGTAGCCCTCCTTGAGGAGCCAATTGTGATCCATGGGACCGCCACCCCCAGGGCCAGCTCGTGCTTTGTCCTAGGGTGCCCACCTGGGACATAGCTGTTTGCTTTTGCTTGGTGGAAGCTGACAGCTTCCACCAAGCAAAAGTGAAGGAAATTGGCTTTCTGACAGTGGGTGCTGTTAAACAGCTCCTGCTTGCAGAAAGCAGGGTTTTAATCTGTTTCCCTGCACAAATATATGCGTGCAGCGAAACAGATGAAAACATTGCTCCCACAAGCAGGGAGCTGCCATTTAAAGCAGCTCCCTGAAAGTTGGAGCAATGCCAGCTCCCTCAGGAAACGGGAAGCCTACTAGGACCACAGTGCCTTCAGGCTCCCCCCGCGGACCTGTCACTCTCGCTCTCTCACTTCCATGCCATAATGGAATGGAGGAAAGAGAGAGAGATTGCAATGGTCTCTCATTACAATGACTTCAAAGAGTAAGACTAGCAAGGTGTTTGGTACAAATGTTAAAGGTACATTTGGGCTGAAGGTTCAAATCCTAGTATCGCTTGGCAGTGTGTTAATTTATTTACTAGTGTTTTGACTGTTAAACCTTCCTAGTAATGAAACATTCATGTTTCTTTCCAAACACATGCATGGATTTACTGTTATAGGAATCCCAGGAAGCAACACAGCAATGAGTCACCTATGGCCTAAAAGTTAAGGTCACAAACCCTTGCACTGAAAGTTGACTGTTCTACTCCAAGTGTGTCCATGGTCTTTTTCCTTCTTAAATTCTTTTAAACTTCAAATGTTGAAGGTTCAAACTGAAAGGTGATCTCACTCTTTTTAATTGACAAATACATTTTTCTTTTTAATTTGTCCGGAAATATCTAGTTTGAAGTATATCATTCATCAAAGCCTAAAAAACTTTCTCTCTCTCCCTCTCTTTCTCAATTTATTTTTAAATCTCTTTCTTCCACTCACACACCCATTCAGACCCTTACAAACCCAATCGCAGACCCACTCAAACACTCATGCATCACTCATAGACCCAGTCAGACCCTCACACACCCACTAACATACCCACTCATATACTCATGCACCCACTCACAGACCTACTGAAACCCTTATGCACCCAGTCACAGACCCACTGAAACCCTCACACACCCACTCACAGACCCACTAAGACACTGATTTACCCAGTGTCACACCTAGACAGGCAGTCTCACAGCTACTCTGAGATTACTCGAACTATAATAATAGGTCAATTTCTATGATTTTGAACGTTTAAATGTGGGTCTAATTATAACGTTCCTGTAACCTTTGTTTTTTTAAGTGAATTTTTATGTTTTTTTTTTATTGTATTTGCTAACTATAATGTCACAGTAACCTTTGGTTATTTCAGTGAATTTCGAAGTTTTGTAAAATTTTATTTCCTAACTATAAGGTGTCCGTAACATGAATTTCTAATTTTTTTTTAAGGTAAAGTAATTTTGATTTGTATATGTGAGTAACTGCATCTATGGGTGTCTGACAGTATGAGTGCATTTATGTGTGACTGAGTGAGTGTATGAATTGCTGTTTAAGTGAGTAAGTAAATAGATGAATGAATAAATGGATATATTGGTAATGGAAAGAGTACTTCATGCATGTATGGGTGACTAAGTGAATGTGTTAGTTCTGTATGAATCAAGGTGTCTAAGACTGAGTAGAAGTGTGAGTGTCTAAGTGTATGATTGGTTATATTAGTGAGTAATTGAGCCAATTACTTCTGTTTGTATGTGGTTGGCTGAGTGTATGAGTGGTGTGTGGGTGACTAACTGAGCGGATAAGTCTATGTTTGATTGCTACTCATTACATGCACTGTAGTACTAGATTGACTTTTTTTTTAAAATATTTCAAAATAAGTAATTTTGTGTGTACATGCTAGATTCACAACCTAGGGATACACATTAAGATAAGTTATATTATTTCATTATGTATGTACCTATGTTTGTATGATAATTTTTATTAGGTATTTTTTATTTTATTTTTTACTTCAAAGTTTTGTTTGCGAATTTGTCGCAAAATGTAACCATACATCTGTTTACTTTCGCAGAATTCCCTAATATAGAGTAGCTTCAATAAAGTACATAATACATTGCTGCATGGTTCATAAGTATTATTTTGCACAATTATTTTTTCGCATAAAGTTTGGATTCATGATTGTTTTTTTTTTTTTTATGGCACAAAACGTTTACTATAAAAATAACACAATTGCAGAGACACTGGTGTTCGCGACATTATTGACGTGAGTACGTTCCTCTGCTTTCGCAGTTATCACAAGATTCGCGACTGCAGCGTGTAAAACACTTATGTAGTCATTTGTCGGAAGTGATTGACAGTAGCTGTTTACTAACAAAGTTCTTAAACTTTTGATTTCATTATTGCTAAAGTTATAAACATTTCATATAGGTTTTCCCGTTTTAGCAGTGACACCGAACGGTACAACGTCGTTGTTAACCTTCAACAACGAGTGAACATAAAAAGACTAATTTGATTAGACAAAACAGTTTTCAGTTATACCTATAAGAAGTCTCCACTCGTTTTTCAGTTCTTGAATCTTCCATTTCATTGTGGCTAGGAGTAAGAACAGATGTGCCCTGACAAGTCTTCTACACCCCTTAATTCCTGGGCTATTTAATAAAAAATGGCAGCAAATGTGGAACATGAAGCAGAGAGAGGGGTGAATAATGAAGAAGTCTACCATGAGGTGGGTGAAGACCCTTAACTTACCGAGGAGCCTGTGCAGAGAAAATACATTATTGCATGGCATTTTTTTCTATTCAGTCAGGAGAATCCAAAACTGTTGTCCAACTTTTAAATGCAACTTGTGCTAAAAGACGCTCTCAAGCGGTGCTAACAAGAAATACTCATGCAGCACTACATCAATGCATTATCATCTGAAAACGTGCCATGGGAACAGTTTGAGAAGGGCAAGAAGAGAAAGAGAAAGAGACAGCCCTTCACCATCTCGAGTAACACCATCTGTCCCTGGTGAAAAAATACCATCTGAACTGGAGAGGCGCTGTCCTGATTTAATTCCTCAATTCAGGATTATTGGCACGTGCTGCCTAGATTGTAATACCTGCCTTACAGCAGGCAAATATGTTTTGGAAACTATTATTCACGCTGCAGACTAGCATAAATGTTCATTTTTGTTCATTTGTAAAAATATTTTCAACTTGTAATTTGACTTTGCTGGTTGCAATGTTTTTTCACCTTGTTGCCATTTGTTTTTACAGTAAACGCCTAAAACATCACCTTTCACAGCTGAAAAAAGGATGAAACGCTGTTTGTATGGTTTATGTGTTGGTGAGTAACTGGGAGCATGTATAGGTGAGTGAGTACATAAGTGCATGTTTGAGTGAGTGAGTGCATGAGTTCATGGATGGGTAAGTGGCTGAGTGAATGCATGTTTAGATGTGTATGGGTGATTGATTCAGTGCATGAGTGCATGTATATGTGAGTAACTGAGTGCCTGAGTGTATGTATGAGTAAGTGGGTGAGTGCACGAGTGCATGCGTCACTGAGTGACTGAGTGTATGAGTGAGTGTATGAATGATTGAGTGTATGAGTACATGTATTGGTGAGTGAGTACATGAATGCACATAAGAGTGAGTGAGTGCATGAGTGAGTGACTGAGTGTGTGTATGGGTGATTGACTGTGTACATAAGTGCATGTACTGGTGAGCAAGTGAGTGAGTGCATGTGTTCATGCATGAGTGAGTGTTTGAATGTGTGATTGACTTAGTGTATGAGTACATGTTTGAGTAAGCGCATGTCTGGATGAGTGACTAAGTGCATGAGTGCATGCATGGGTGAGTCACTGAGTGCATGAGTGTGTTCGCAAGTGAGTGACTTAGGGCCAGATGTAGCAAGGCATTAGCGCCTCGCAAATGGCGAAAAACGCCGTTTGCGAGGCGCTAATGCCCGCCTGCGATGCAGAAACGCATTTTGCGAGTCGGAACCAACTCGCAAAATGCGTTTCCGACTCGCAAATAGGAAGGGGTGTTCCCTTCCTATTTGCGACTCGCACCGCGATGTAAGTTGATTCGCGGTCGCAAATCAACTCGCAGTTACCATCCACTTGAAGTGGATGGTAACTCATTCGCAAACGGGAAGGGTTCCCCATGGGACCCCTTCCCCTTTGTGAATGATCACAAAATTATTTTTTCAGAGCAGGCAGTGGTCCTATGGACCACTGCCTACTCTGAAAAAAACGAAACAAAAGGTTTCGGTATTTTTTTCTATGTGCAGCTCGTTTTCCTTTAAGGAAAACGGGCTGCAGATAGAAAAAAAAAACTGCTTTATTTAAAAGCAGTCACGGACATGGTGGTCTGCTGTCTCCAGCAGGCCACCATCCCCGTGAGTGCCCAGACTCACTATGGGGTCGCAAAGTGCGACCCACCTCATGAATATCAATGAGGTGGGTCTTTGCGACCCCATAGGGAGGCGCAGAAGGTGTCTGAGACACCTTTCTGCAGAGCAAATTGCGAGTTGCAATTTGCGAGTCGCTCGGACTCACAAATTGCAAGTCGCAATTTGCTGTCTACCTACATCTGGCCCTAACTGTATGAGTCTGTATATGCGTGATTGACTAAGTATATGAGTGCAAGTATGGGTGAGTGAGTACATGAGTGCATGTATGGGTGAGTGACTGAGTGTATGAGTGTGTGTATGGTAAATTAATATGCAAATGCTGCATGTGTGACTGCCTGTGTGTATGTATGAATGAGTGAGTGCATGAGAGGTAGATTGGATATTTATTTAGTACATTTTTACATGAGTGAGCTAGTGTATGACTACTTGAAACTTTTTTATATTACACAGAATATTTAAATACTATACAGAGAGGGGAAAGTAATGGGAAAGTATAGCAAAAGCACTATGGGGGTCATTCTGACCCAGGCGGCCGGTGGCCGCCAGGGCCACCGACCACGGGAGCACCGCCAACAGGCTGGCGGTGCTCCCACGAGCATTCTGACCGCGGCGGTTCAGCCGCGGTCAGAAGCGGAAAGTCGGCGGTCTCCCGCCGACTTCCCGCTGCTCGGGGGAATCCTCCATGGCGGCGGAGCGCGCTCCGCCGCCATGGGGATTCTGACACCCCCTACCGCCATCCTGTTCCTGGAACAGGGTGGCGGTAGGGGGTGCCGCGGGGCCAATGGCATGGGCACTGCAGGGGCCCCCGTAAGAGGGCCCCACTGTGTATTTCAGTGTCTGCAATGCAGACACTGAAATACGCGACGGGTGCAAACTGCACCCGTCGCACCCCTGCAACTACGCCGGCTCAATTCTGAGCCGGCGTCCTCGTTGCAGGGGCATTTCCTCTGGGCCGGCGGGCGCTCTTTTGGAGAGCGCCCGCCAGCCCAGAGGAAATGTCTGAATGGCCGCTGCGGTCTTTTGACCGCGGTGCGGTCATTTGGCGGCGGTACCTTGGCGGACGGCCTCCGCCGTCCGCCAAGGTCATAATCACCCCCTATATATTTATAAACATTCTCCATACAGATTGTTTCTTGATATGTCTATGTTTGAAGAACTCTGTTCATAAAACGTTGCTAAACTGCAGCTGGTATTGAAAGAGAAAAAGAAGGTAAAGATGTACTAGTATTTGAAGTTCAAAGATAGACAAATATTACAATAGTCATCACGTGTAATGTAAGAATACATTGTGCTGTAGTACAAATATCATTTTGATTGTTTTACTGTTCTCATCTTGTGTACTCCTTTATTTTAAACAATGGTTTGTATAAAACAACATCTATGAACAGGGGGGAAACAACAATCAGTTGATTGTGAAAAAACCTCAAAACTACACAGTGGATGACTACAATTAAGTGATACTATGATTCTCACTCACTACACTTAATTAATTTCTAACATTCACTCTTTTTACTACAGTAATCTGAACAAGCTATTTGTAACACTTTTCTAGTACCATGAGATATTTTAGTACATCTGCCGGCATATGACTGCCTGTTTTAGTACCAGTATTACACTCTAAATTTCTGCATAAGTGGCTGATCATATACATCAGTACCTCCGTTAGAAAATAGAGCGCTTTCAAACTGTGTGTGCAATTTCCGTTGATAGTGCTAGATACGTAAATGCTTTCGGACTATGTTAGAAAATTTAGAAGTATCTGTGTTTCTGTCTTACTGGCTGAGACACAGCAACCTTGCTTTGAAATCATGAATGTCAGCCCCTTTGTGATATGCATACTGTATGTAATGCTTAGCTTAGGGGTGTGAAAGTCCTGTATTAAGGTTGTTCAACTGAAAAGTATGTTTGTCAATCACTAAAGAACAATGCACTGTGGTTACTGGCATACGTACAACATACCCCAGAGGTGACATATTTGCACGTAAATGTTGAGAGTTCAGAAAGGGGTTTCAAAGGCCAATTTCTGCGGGCAGTGACACAGCACAGAGAAACTCTAAAGTAATAGGCCTCATCCATGATTGAAGCAGTATTTCTCTGCATACATGAGTAGATAAAGTGAGTACTTGAATACATTTCTGAGTGAATGCCGGTGTCTACCTTCAGTAGCGCTTTGACAAATTTTACTGCATCTGCTGGTATGTGACTGCCTGTTTTAGTAACTGTGTGACTCTGTAAATCTCTACATAAGTGGCTGATTATATATGTCAGTAGCACTGTTAGAGAATACAGGGTCATGGGCTTAATTACAACCTTGGCAGAGGGGATTACTTAATTCCAAATGTGACGGATATCCAACCTGCCATATTACCAGTTTCATTATATGCTCTGGAACTTGTAACACAGTGTACGGGATATCCATCACATTTGAGACGGAGTAATCCCCTCTGCCAAGTTTGTAATCTGGCCCTATGTGAGTGTGTCTCGAATTTTCTTTGATATTGCTGCACATGTAAATGTTTCTGAGTATGTCACTAAATGCAGAACTGTCTCTGTTTCTGTTTCACTGGCTGAGTCACAGCTTTGGAAACACAATTGTAAGTTCCATGGTGATTGGGATCTGTTTGTAGTGCTTGACTTGGGGGGGGCTGAAAGTTCTCAACTAACCTTGTAAAACTGAAAAGTATGTTTCTAAATCACTGAAACACATTCCACCATGCTTAACAGCATACGTTCAACATATCACAGTGATGACATATTTGTCCTTAAATGTGAATTTGAGAGTTCAGGAAGAAGTTTTACAAGCACATTTCAGTCACTAGTGACAGTCCACAGACAAGTTCTGGACTAATGGGCCTCACCCATGTTGAAGCAGTATTTCTCTGCATACCTGAGCAGATCATGTGAGAACTTGGCTGTATGTCTGAGTGAATGCAGATGTCTACCTCTAGAAATGCTATGAGATTTTTTACTCTATCTGCCAGTATGTGTATACTTGTTTTAGTATTTGTGTGAGTCTTTAAATCTCTATGTAAGTGGCTGATCATATATGTTAGTACCTCTATTTAAGAATACACAATTATGTGAGTGTGTCTCCAATTGCCTTTCAAACTGCTCCATATGTAAATGCTTTCTGAGTATCTTAGTGAATGTAGAAGTGTCTCTGTTTCTAAATCAGTGACTGAGACAGACCGTGAATGCTTTGGAAACATGATTGTCCGTTGCTTGGTGAGTGACATTCTGTATCTAGTGATTGGCTTACAAGTCTGAATATGGCCAATTAACCTTCTAAATCAGAAAAGTATGTTTCTTAATAACTTAAACTCATTACAGCATGCTTGATAGTAAACGCACAGCATATCAGAGGGGTGATATATTTGCACTAAACTATGATTTTGAGAATCGACAAAGGAATTTTACAGGCCAATAGCACTGACAAGGGACAGAGCACATACACGGTTTGCAGTAGTATGCCTAACCCTTCTTTTAAGTAGTATTTCTCCAGATACATAAAAACATGGTGTCACTGTTTGCCCAAATATCTGACTGAATGTATGTGTTCAAGTGTACTAGCATCAGAACATAATTAAGTCTATATGGCAGTATATCACTGCTTGTTTTAGTGCCTGTATTGTTCTGTAAATGTATACATTAGAACCTAAAGAAATACTTCTGTGCCTGTGTCAGTGAATACAGCGGTATGTGGATGTGAGTGCAATTGCCTTTAATAACACAACATTCATAAGTACTTTCTGAGTATGACAATGTATTTAGCACTCTCTCTTTTGCTCTATGTCTAAGTGAGACACAGGATGCATGCTTTGGAAATATGAATAAGAGTTCTTTGGTGAGTGGCATACTATATGTAGAGCTTAGGATATTATATTATATACTAATTTACATACAGTGATTTTTCAGCCTAATTTTAGTGGCCAGTGTCAGTAACATGAATGTGAGTTCCTTGGTGAATGATGTACTACATGTAGAGTCACAACCCACACACAGGTACTGCACTACTGGGTGTCACCCTTGATTAGACCAGTATCTGTCTGGATACATTAAAATATAGTGTCACTGCTACTCTATAACTATCAGTGTATGTAGGTGTGAACTTGTACTTCTGACAGATTATTTTAGAAAACAATAGTATAGATTAAAACATCTAGTTCATACTTCACAAAGAGGTTGCATGAGAACCTGTCAATGTAAGACCAGAAACACCATCTGTTCTACTGAACCTGAGCTATGCTTTAACACAAAATCTTCAACTACATCTTGTAGTGTTCTACTACACATCTGACTCACTATTATTTCAAAGAACATATATTACCATTCAACCACATACAAACTTACTCTACAATTTACCAATACTTACCCTACTAGACGACTAATACATTTATGTGAACCTTGACACAATAATGCTTCATATGCACCTGTGGTATTTTGGTGTTTGTTTTGTTTTTAATTCTCAGTTTTGTAGTTCTCTGTTAAAAGAGAATGAATAGGAATACAAATCCCAAAATTCCAAGCAATACATTCTTTATAAGCAGCACATCATAAATAGACTTATATAACTTTCATGTGATTATACATTGTAAAGTTTGACTTTAACACTTAGGGGGTCATTACAACCTCGGCGGTCTTTTTTGAAGTTTTTCCGCTCGGCCTATTATGACCGTTGGCAGCTCTCTGTCCTTTTACCGACGGAGAGCTGCCAACAGCCATACTGGTGGGAGGCGGGGAAGTGGAGGTTGCTCCACCTCCACCGCCACGCCAACAGAACACCGCCCAGAGAATCACGTCCTGTGATTTGCCGTGGCGGTGTTCTGTTGGCGGTGTGGTGTCGGCGGAGCTGCCCCCATGGCTCCCGTCCCCTCCAGGAGGATCGTCGGACCAGGTAAGTTGATCGTCCGTGAGGGGAGGGGGTAGGGGGTTGTGTGGGTGCATGGGGGTGTGCATGTGTGTCTGTAGAGGGGGTGTGTGAGTGCATGTATGCTTGCGGGGGTGTTGTGTGTATGGGAATGAGTGCGTGTATGGATGTGTGTGTGTATGTTTGAATGTGGGTGTGCATGTCTGACTGTGTGGGTGGATGTAGGCATGTATGTCGGCGTGTGAGCGTGTAAGTGTGTAGGTGGTGCCTGCGTGTGTGTCGTGTGGCTATGGGTGATGTGATGTTGGGGGTTGGGGTTGGGAGGGAGGCCCTGCCACCTTTGGGGGGAGGCAGGGGTGGGGGGTGTAGGGGAGGGAGTCGGGGTGGGGGGTGGTAGAGACCCCTATCAGTGCCAGGGAAAGAATTCCCTGGCACTGATAGTGCTTACCGCCATGGATTTCATGGCGGTTCAAACCGCTGGAAATCCACGGCGGTAAGCCGGGTCCAAATACCGCCGGCGGTCTAGTGACGGCCGCTGGGCTGGAGACCCAGGTCTCCAGCCCAGTAGTCGTCTCCGCCCTGGCGGGCGGAACGGAGAACCGGAGGATGACAATGGCGGTAACTGCCATGGTCATAATTCCCCAAAGTGAGGGGAATTATGCCGGTTTAACACCGACCGCCAGGGTTGTAATGACCCCCTTAGTGTGCATTGTCTCTCTAGGAATTAGAGCATGCAACAAAATACAATATTTAATATACACAGTTCTTTGGCAATATATGTTAAAGAAACGTGTCACAAAGCTACTTTTTACCTTACACAAGGTGCATGTTACTTACCTATTAATAAATATATAAAACTACTGAGATTACTCCTAATAGATAATCTCACCTGTTTTTCAATCTAGTATGACATATCTCATACTCAAACAAACTAACATACACAAAGGTATTTTAAAGTTTTTTTCCTCACCATTAAATTAAATTCACATACCTGAAAATTGAGTATGTTGCTGAAATATTGTCGCTTTTGCTCTCATTAGATAGAGTCAATACTCTCATGAATAGTGAATACTAAGCACAAGAATGGGTGAGCACTCACACTTACACATAGCAAGCATAAATGGCAACCTTTTCAACTTTGCATTGAGTGATACTGGGGATATGAACAAATAAAAACATACCTTTCATTTTTTACTTTTGTAAGATCAAATCTCAGTGGTCAGTAATTATTAGCCCTTTCATGCACTTTTCTGAAGCACCCAGTATGTTAGGCTTTATATTCATAATCACAGGTTAATCGTGCTTCCTGCGATGAATTTGTGAAAAAATGGGTGTCAAAAACCCATTTAGCTTGATAGTTTTACTACCTCAACAGTATAGTACACATCATTAGCAGTATCTCTCTTGGAAAGTAAACTTTTGTCACACAGTAATGACTAGAAATCCTTTTAACTTTTACAAAGACAGCATTGTCCCTTTAAGAGCCTTCCTCCAATACCCTCCGAGCACAGTCTGTATAGCAACCCACTAGAACCAGTAGGTCACTAGTTCACAACACATTCTAGAAGGGGCATACTGCTTACAAAATGAGCTGCATGGGTGCGTCAGGGTACAACTGGATCTGTAAATATGTGTGCGAGGTTGTGTCTGGGTCTGTGAATGGGTGCATGTGGGTATGATTTGGTCTATGAATGGGTTCATCTGGGTTTGATTGGGTCTGCAAATAGGTGCATCAGGATGTCAGTGAGTCAATGATAGGGTGCATCAGGATGCAAGTGGATCTGTAAATGGGTATATCAGGGTGTGAGTGCATCTGTGAACAGGTGCATCAGGGAGTGGACCTCCAAATGGGTACATGAGGTTGTGACTATGTATGGAAATGGGTGTGTCAGGGTATGATTGGGTGTGCAAGTAGTGCATCAGTGTGTGAGCGAGTGGATCTGCAAATAGGTGTGTCACGATATGAATGGACTTTTGAATTTACACGTGAGGTGGTATCTGGACCTGGGTGGTGTCTGGGTCTGGGTGGTAAATGGGTGCAAGTGCAGGGTGTGACTGAGGATGGGTGAATTAGTGTATATCTAAGTCTCTCTATGGTCTTTTATTGTCGCCAATATTCATGGATATGTTGTGATGTTACGCATGGGGGCCACATGGGAGCCGCACTGAGCACTGCAATGTATTTGCTAAATTTGCTAACCGTGGGAAAAAAACATTGTAAGTTCATATTATGACTTACAAACACTCTTACATGACACCACTGGGGTCAGGGTAACTCCACCCTGACCCCTAATGCCACTTTTCATGACAATTTTCTGCCTGGGAACCTTTGCCCGTTCCCTAAAAAGGTGATCACAACTTTCTAGCCAGGTTGCAGCCAGCCAATCACAGCATTTGTGATTTTGCTGCAATCATCGCAAAATGTTTGCAGACAGAGATATACGAATGTGTTTTCCCTTTCCAGATTTACACCAAACAAGCAAAAGCACAATCCATGTACCCAAACCTAGTTTTCTGGTAACTTTGGTGTAATTCCATCCAGTGGTTCAGGCTATAGTTTTGCCTAAAGGTCCTATGGGAATTAACATGGGAAACACAACTTTTTTGACCCCCCCCCTTTCTCTCAGCTCCCACCTAATGGATAACCCTGAAACATTCCATGCACAACAAAAATCACAGGGACACTTTCTTTGGAAACTTTCCTGAAGATTCGTCAAACGGTGCCAAAGATATAGGCAAGTCGAAAAAACACTTTTTCTATGGAAACATTGTACTAGCTATAACTACCTCCACCAGGTTATATATATATATATGTGTGTGTGTGTGTGTGTATATATATATATGTATATATATATATGAAACCTAGTTATAGTTAGCACCATGTACCATGTTTCCATAGAAAAATGTTTATATTTATATATATTACCTCTTATCCGCTAGATTTAAAGAAGGCCACAGGGCGCAATAATTGGCTGCTGTTGTGATAACATTGCAACAATTGCATCAGATGAGGCAACAGTTTCTACAATGAAATGGAGTAAATATGTTTCAGATGGTGATTTAGGATAGCCATTAAGAAAAAAAAGGTGTCACACAATGATGTTTAAATTGTGTTCGCTTTTACTGACCCAGAAGTGACTGGAATGCTCCATCTCTTCCAGTAATGTTTGTGATCTTCTGGAATGTTCTGATTCTACCTGGAATGTTCTGGCTCTTTTCAGATTGCAGCAGAATTGCGGAACTGTGCTACCCTGTGACTCCACCCTCCTTCACCTCCAAGCCACCAGTGAGTCATCTGCCACTGTTTATATGGCAAGTCTACGGCAAGTTTTTATCAGGAGTCTGGAAAATATGGTTGTACAATTGTGATACTAGTGTGACTCATGGAGATAAAAAAATAAAAAATCCTTACAGTACATGGACAGGTTAAGAACTTAGATCTAAGATCCCTTTGCATTTAACATATTTTGCATGCATAAATGTGTTGATGTGTGTACTCTGAGAACCTTATTTAGAGTTTTGGTGGATGGGATACTGTCAAAATAAAACATATAACCCACCTGCTATAATATCATTTCTATAAGCTGCAGTTCACTTGTAATATAGTTAAAGGGACATTGCCATGTTTGCGTCACAACATCCTTATTGCCAAACTGTAAGTAAGGTCCTGCGTATTTAATTTTTATCATAGGGAGGTTTGCATAGATTGTGATTCAAATATGAGGGACTTTTACTGTCTGTGGACACTATACTATTTTTTTCCGAAAAAATTGTTTTACCCTACATATGAAAAGCTAATTACTTAAAAAGACAACACTGAGCTGTCTGCCATTTAAATTGAAGGTTTAGATATATTGAATAATTCTATATATTTATATGGTGATTAGCCAGGTAGACACATGGACTCACCATTAAGAAAGATGGTTTTTGGGCACATATTAGATGTTTCTTCAACACATATCAATTACCTATTAGATATATCACCCAGTTGTGGTCACCAGTAGCTAGTTATATTAGGACCAGGTTTTCATAGGAAATTGATTATTTGGTTTGCGTAAAAATGTAGCACAGTTTGACAAATCTTCACAAAACTTTCCAAAAAAGTCTTGTCATCTCAGCGGCTTTTTGGAACATTTTGTGGTGATCCATCAAGTGGGGGGGGGATAAAAAAAGGGGGATCTAAAACGTTCTCCCAACAGCGTCTCCATAGCAAAGTTAGACATAGCTACAGCCAAAACAGATGAACGGAGTTACATCAAATTTGGTGAAAAGCTAGCTCTTGACTAGTCAGTCAGTCAAAGATCTTTATTCGGCAATTGCCATAAAAGTACAGATAAAATCACATATCCAAGTGAGCGGGCAACAGAATAAAGAACAAATTAAAAACACGGCTCAAAAGATCATATCATACATAGATTGCATAGAAGAGCAGAAATTAGTCTAATCCAGATTCCCATTTCACGGATATAACAATAATTCTTTTCAAAACGTATACTAATTTCATAAAATATAATACCAAAGATTTTTAAAAATACCCTAAAATATAATAAAAATCCTTATGCCATATAGAATAAGACTATCCTAAGCTACATATGAAGTATAACATTTTAAACAAAACAAATTTTAAAGATGGCATGAATAAATTCATAAATTACAAAATGTTAATACCGGTTCCTAATAGCAATAGATGATCTCATAAAATGTAATACAGGAATCCTATTCGAATTGGCCAACTGCATGCACTCAATAATACATTCCTGCACAAGACTTGCCGCTGGATTCGTCCAACATCTAATCCACAACAAAAGGGGGGCAATAGAGACTGTGTCCTCTAAAAAGCATTGGCCCACCTCCTCGTGGCTAATGATGTTTGCTATACACTTGGGTACCATCAATAACCTACGCATAAATGTATTCTCAATATGTTGGAGACTGGGTACTTTGATGTGACCCCAGACACCTGCCCCATATATGGCTGCTGGGACACACTTGGAAGCTCTTGACTAAGAAAGCATGCTTATTGTGATTTGTTGTAAATCCGGACATTATTTTTTGAGAAATTAAGATTCTGACTTTATGCCTATATCATGTCACGAAGGATCGCTGGAGCTGACAGACCTAAAGCTAAGGGGAAACACCCGGAACAACGACTCCGAAACCATGAACTTGTGAAAAAACGAAAGTGAAACAACGCTTTCATTTTCCACGACTTCCTGGTTTTGGTACCTTAACCACACATGTCTGAACCATGTACATGCGTGGTTAAGGTACAGAAGAAGGGAGTTGGAGTCGACGCAGTGAAGGAGGAGGTAAATTGGGCTGGGACTGGGACTTTTTTTGGGTGGGGTGGGGTGGGGGGCTCAGTGATTAGGGTTTAGGGGGACGGGGGCCAGGGTTTAGGTTTAAGGGGTGGGTTGGGGTGTTTAGGTTTTAGGGGTGGGGTGGGGACTCGGGTATTTTTAGTTTTTGGGGTGGGGTTCTGGGGTGATTAGGGTTTAGGGGAGAGGGGGGATCAGGGTTTTGGATTAAGGGGTGGGTTGGGGTGTTTAGGTTTGGGGGTGGAGGGGAGGGGACTCTGGGCATTTTTAATTTTTGGGGAGGGGTGGGGGGCTGGAGGTGATTAGGGTTTGGAGGGTCAGGGTTTATGTTTAAGGGGTGGGTTGGGTGTTGGGGTGTTTAGGTTTCAGGGGCAGACTTGGGGCTTGGGGTATTTTTAGTTTTTGGGGTGGGGTGGGGGCTGGGGATGATTAGGGTTTGGGGAGGGAGGTCAGGGTTTAGGTTTAAGGGGTGGGTTGGGGTGTGTAAGTTTTAGGGGCGGGTTGGGGACTCAGGGTATTTTTCGTTTGTGGGGTGGGGAGCTGGGGGTGATTAGGGTATAGGGGGGTCAGGGTTTAGGTTTAAGGGGTGAGTTGGGGATTTGAGGTGTTTAGGTTTTAGAGGAGGGGGTTAGGGTTGTGGTAATTTTGGGGGTGGGGGTTGGGGTAGTTGTGGGGATGGGGGGATCGCAGTAATTCTTGGGACTGGGGGCAAGGGGGGAAGCATGCTGGAACCGTGCATGCTGATCACTAATGCCTTTATCAGGTATGCGTTTACAACAGAAAATCGTTGTAAACGCATCCGTGGTAACGGCATTAGTGATAAGAACGAGGTCGTTGTTCCGACCTCGTTGTTGAGCCAAGGGTCCTTGAAGAACTCGTGGTTCCGACATATAACCCAAGCTAAGATCTGAGTGGCTGCCACAGCATCAACAAAGATGTAGCACCAGCCATTTTTGTACTCAGGGTCCCCTGTTCTTTAAAAAAGATAAAAAACATATTTGGGGGCAGGGTATGGATATCCTGCACTCCTAGTCCTGGTGGGGGGGGGGGAATCCTAGAGGGCCTCCTCCCCTGTGCCAAAAACATGTATTTTTCTTAATGCCCCCATTGATACACCAAGCGTCAGCAGAGCTGCAGCCCCATTAAAAAAGGCAGGTTCCCATCCATTTCAGAACCCCCCCACGGTGGGCCAGATCCTGAGGGGTCAGTGCAATTACTTTTTTAGGAGGGGGCATTTCAAACCCCGAGCCCTTTTGAGGCCCAGGGACCAATTTCTCCAGGGCTGCTTTCCTTTTAAATAGGATAAGGGCACGCATTCCTCTTTCACAAGCCATTTTAAGGCCCGGGGAACCCCAACCCCTGGTGCTGATTTCTTTTTATGGGAAGTGGGCATGTGACCCCCCCTCATCCCTGAGCCATACTGTTGCCTCTGTGACCCTATCTGCAGAGCAAAGCATTTTTATTTTGGGGGGGGAGGGTGTGGGTTCCACTCACCATGCCATCATATGGCCCCAAATACGCCATCTCCATTTCCAAAGCTGTTTTCATTGGGGACAGGACATAGGTCCCCTTTCTGTGAGCAATCCTATGGCCCTGGAAACCCCACCCTCCAGAGCCTGATGGCAGTCTTGTCCCAGGGAACACGTCCTCAGGACACTGCTGTTGCCTACCCAGGAGAATTCTGGCAGGGAATACAGCTTTGCTTCTGCTGCACCCAGGATAGGCGCTGGCTGGGAAGCTGGCAGGAGCTGCTAGGCTCTTGGGGGTCTTCCGCAGCCCCCAGCATTAAAAAAATTTGTGGGCGCCTCAGATGGACATTGGGTTAACAATGGTGAAAAAAGGGTCTTTCTCCTGTGGAATATGACTTTTTTTGTTTCTTTTAGTTCTTGTCTATCCCCCACTTGTTGCAAAAGGATCATGCTTTTGTCCAACCAGATGTTTGTTTCTCAGCTTGATGTGGTGGCAGTGCCTCATTTAAAGTAAATTTTAATGTTAGATAGGGGAGGACACTGGTGATTTCCTTATGACATTCCCACACTCACACCTAGGATTCTGAGCCCAAGTTTAGTCCAGTCAAAGACTTTTACCATCTTGAACATGCCCTGTCACATGTCATTTGGGGCTGTTATGCAGTAAGGCAAACAGGAACTACTGCAAAAGTGAGTAGGTTACGGCCCGAGAACCTTTAGTCCATTAGAGAGGAAGTAGGAGTATCTTAAGATGTCTTCCACCTACATGTTGGTGAACCCCACAAAGGAGGGCTCTAATTTGGACTTCCTAAGAGCACTGCTGGACTTGTGAAAGAATACCAGGCAAACTGAACCAGTTACAATTGGCATCTGCATCCTTTGAGAAGGACCTGTCAAGGATGGATCCCATTCCATTTTAAATCAAAGGACAGGTGTAGGAAAGTACCTCTTTTGACATGATCACCCCCATGCACTTTTTAGCTTGTTTCCAGTGCAATTATGACTGAAATTTCACTTTTTCCCTTCTAAACAGGTCCCAGCGCAAGATCTTTTTCCCTAAAATTGCACAGTTGTTTTTCCCAATTGGCAAACCTTTAGCTACCACTTTAAGTCTCTAGTAAATGGTACCCCTGGTATCTAGGGCAGGGGTGCTAAAGGATGCATGGTTTCTGCCACCCGCAGGGCCTCCCTCACTAAGTGCACACAGTGCTGTTTTTCCAGGCTGTGTGCCTTGGTGCAGAACTAAAATGAAAACACGACAGAGCACACAGCCTGTGTGCCCTGTCCCCTTTACACTGCATGCAATATAGGTAAGTCACCACTCTAGCAGGCCTTCCAGCCCTAAAGACAGGGTGCATTATATTACGTGTGAGGGCATACTTAAATGAGCAGATATGTTCCTGCTATGTCTTTGTCGATTCTCAGACATAGTAAGTGAGCAATTAAGCCATTTTAAGTACATTTGCTTGACACTGATCATTACAAGTACCCCAGCAACATGATGGCTTCACTTACAATAGGGATGTTTGGTATCAAATATCTCATATTATTAAACCCTCACTGAATCCAGTGATTCATTTATTAATACATTCACTTATATGACACGTAGAGGTGCTCCTTTAAAACCTACCAACTCCTAGCATGGAAACTGACTGGTCAAAACCAGTCCAGCCACCTTAGACAGAGCTCTTGCCCCCTGAGGTGAGTGCCAATGCTCTTGAGGGCTTAGAACCAATGCCTGCTCTGGGCAGAGGTGTGACCTCCTCTACCAGGCAGGATGGACCTTCCAGGGCAAGGAGCTTCAAATGACTTGCTGCCTTTGAAATGCAACCTAGGCCTATCAAATGGTAGAGCTGGCTGACCCCCAGTCCCTGACCCCCTTTTTGACAACAGGACTGACGGGAAAATTCAGCAAATTAGGAGGTGTGCCCACTTCATGCCAGTCCCAACCCTAGGGTAGACGAGTTGAAGTGGACACTACTTTTTAAATTCCTCATCTTGCATGGAAGAAATTAGGCCAATAGGGGTAGGGCTATACAACTTCTCTAAGGAAGTGGTCATAGGAAGTATGTGGTGACCCTAAAGGAAAGTAGCTCATTGGCCACCACCTGGCACCCTCTGTTTCGCCCCTAAATTCAGTATTTAGGTGGCTGCACTGAACTTTCGAATTGGATTCCTGTCAACCTAAGAAGAGCCAGACAACATAGAAGTCACCCCAGCAATGAAGACTGAAGACACCAACTGACTTGAACTCAGCCCCATCAGCCAGTCTGCAGCATTCAAAGAACTTGCACCCAGAAGCAACTGAACTGCAGCCTAGTAACTTCCAAAGCCTTGGGAGTACTGCTTGCTTTCCATAGAGACCAATAACTCCTGTGGACAGGAGACTTGTCTGAAAGAAACCATCTATAAAGAAGAAGAGTCAGGGCAACCACACATTGGTTTTCAGAGGTAAAAACTAGACCACGTAATGCTCTACTTTTGATGGTAGCTTGGTCAAGCAGTGAGGCTAACCTTGGAGACGTGCAAAACAATTGTTGTACTCATAGTATCAACAAATGAGACAACACACTCAGAAGAATAACTCAATACTAATTTACCTCATATTTGTATAACATTTTTAAGACCAAGATAATCAAAATCAGGTAGGTACTTCCATAGGAATCAATAGAGAATTACTTTAAAAATGCATATAAAATCAATCACTGCACTTACCAATGTCTCTTTTTACAGATTTGTCGAGGTCATTAGTGGGCACTATGGAGCAGCTGGAAAAGTTTGGGCAGTTCCCACTTTCAATGGAAGCAGCTACAGAAGATCGTTGGAGCTAGTGCCAGGCAACTGCAGGAAACCATTTGGAAAAGCACTGCACAGGTGAACTTAATGGTAAGTCTGGTGGCTCCCCTTTGGGTGTCGCACCTTCAAGGGGTGGGGGAACCTTAGGGCACAGCTGGTTCTTCAGTGCAGGGCACAAGGCAGCCAGGTGCAAAGCGAATTGATGAGCCAGGAGCTGTGTGCAAAGGTGCCTTTGAAAGCAGAAGTTATGTCAATTTGAGGGTCACTTGCAGGTCAGCAGGGGCACTCTGGTAGGGGTTCCTCTTAGTTTCTGAAGTCCCTTGACTGGGGCTTTCTCCTGGTCCTTTTACAGTCCAGAATGAACTGTCCTTCTGGTATTCCAACGTTAGCTGACCACTACCCAAAGCAATGTTGCGATTCGGCCGCTGGAGGGTGTAGTGCTACCAAACTTACACATTTGCAGAGATTGTCTTTATGGTCTGTAGGGTGGAATTTGTTCCTGCTATGGTGTCCAGTTCCTTGGTCAGCAGCCGGTCAGTGAAGTGGCCTTCACTGATTCTTTGGTCTTGGTTTGCAAGAGAGTGATGACTTCACTCTGAAGGGAAATGTTTTGTGATCTTTAAAGCGTGGAGGTCCTCTGGGGATTTAAAGAGTCTGTCGAATGTCCAAGCAACTCCTCAGTAGCGATTGTCGACTCCTGGGTGCAGCAGGCAGTGTTTGGCAATTTTTCTTTGTGCAGTAGGACATCAGTTCTTGAACCTTGGGTCTTCTTTGTTGCTGGTCTTCTTTTGTCCATGGAATCTTTATCTGGTCTAGGGATGCCCACTAAACACTGTATTTAGTGGGCATTTAGGAGAGTACCTAGTAGTGACCAATGGGTCATCTACTTTAGGGTGGCTACACCGACTACGTGACCACTTCCTATGGGCAGAGGTCACTTTCATAAACATGATTGGCTATTTTCCTTCAATGCAAGATGGAGCAGAATGAAATGGAGGGGTCAGTCACCTCAAATGCAACAATTTAGGGGTGGCAAAAGCTGGGGCTGACCACTCCTCCTATCCTTTGTGTAGTTTCCCCCATTGCTCCAGGCAATTGCAATGGGGGTGGCAATCTGCTGCTAGCAGCAGGCTTGGTGGTCAAGTTTCAAGGGGTGTAAGCCCTTTGAAGCTCGCTAGCATGGTAGTGCACATTCCTGAGAGAGGGGGTGTTTACACCTCCTCCCAGGAAGGGCTTTGTTCTGGGACCCAGAGAGCAGGATCTCTCTCCTCAGGGTTCCAGAATCTTGTCTGGGTTGGCTGGCTGGTTGTGACCGACCAGCAATCATGCCAGGGTAGTTAGCTTTTACAGGGCCCACCTCTAAGGTACATTTGGTAATAAATCCAATACTGATACCAGTTTGGATTTATAATTCTGAGTTGTTTGATACCAAACAACCCCGTTTTCAGGGTAGCCATCATGTAGCTGTGAAACTCATACTGACCAGTGTCCAGCACATGGTTTTAAAATGGCTGCTCTGTTCACCTATGTGCCAGGTGTGGCAAGGACACAGTAGAATGCATACTGCTCATGCATCTATGCCCACACATATAAGATAGTGCACCCTCCCTTAGGTCTAGAAGGCCTGCCAGAGGGATGACTTACCTATATTGCATGCATGTATACTGGACAGGGCACACAGGCTGTGTGCCATGTGGAGTTTGCATTTTAGGATTGCAGCAGAACACTCAGCCTGCAATGGAAGTGCTGGGTGCTTCTGGGTGCATGGCCCTGGAGGGTGACACAATCTGTGCTGCTGCCCTTAGGGGCCTACCCTTTGCACCCCAGCTTGTACCATTTACTAGGGACTTAGGTCCAGATTTGCAAGTTCCTAGTACCTCCTTGTGCCACTCTAGCGTAATTGTTTTTAGGCTAATGTAGCTCAAGGAGGCAATTTGTGCCATGCCATGTTTACAAAGTGGCACAATGCATGCATTGTGCCACTTTGCGGCCCCTTGCACCACATTATGCCTGTGGCAGGTATGATGTATATAAGGGTCGTGTTCCAGCGTTAGGAGGCCGGCAGAAATGGCACAATTAATTGTACAAGATATCACTGTGCTATTTTTAGTTTAATTTTTAACACCTGCTCAACGCAGGCATTAAAGTAGTGCACCCATTTTAATCAATGGGCTTCCTTGCACTTTGCTGCATTAGCGTCAAAATATTTGAGTCTGGTGTAGCAAAGCGCCACAACAGCATCAAACATTTTGACACTATTAGTCTAACGTGCACCATAATGTGCCGTATTGTATGGCGCATCCATGGTGGTGTTAGGTGGGGCAGGGGCGGTGCAAGAAAACTGGCGCATTGGCACTCATGCGCCAGTTCCTTATAAATATGCCCCATACAGTGGCAGCTAAATCTGTTGCCAATCGCATCAAAACATTTGAAAGGACACTGGCAATGGGGACTGGGTTAGTAGGATCCCAGGGCACTCCAGTCCATGTTGTATTAAAAAAACAGCAAAAATGTTGCTGGGATAATGCAAATGGCTGCCAATTTCACACAGCAGATTAGCAATTAGATCCTGAATTCCGCAATCTGGCACAGAGCGAAGTTTATTCGTATGCGTGTGCTTAGGATTTGGCATTCTCTCATGAGAACCACAATACTCTAGGCCTGCTAGTGAGAATGTGCAAGACTTTGCGTCTGCTCACACTGTTTCCAGCCGCATGTGCAAGACTTCGTGCTTACCTGCAATGCTTTTGGCTGTGATGGCAGACAAAACAGTCCCGCTTATCAGTGCGGATATTCCTGGAGTAGTTTTTCTACCCAAGATACATCTAAATCTAGTCACAAGGTGTTTTTTGAGTGGAACATCTTCTGCAATGGACCCTTCAAGTTGTTTTTAGCTTGAGAAGCCATTTTTTTCCAAACAGGAAGGAAGTGCCCCAGAGTTTCCAGCTTCCAGTTCCTGTCCACCAGGCTCATCTTAGTGCTTTGTCCATCTCCTGGTCACTTTTCCCTTGGATTCTGAGATAGAAGGATCACTCTCTGTCTGTCTCCTGGATATACCTTTGGGTACCTTTGGATTTAAGATTTTTGTGAAATCCCACAAGTAAGTTCCAAAACTATTGGGTAAGGGTGTTTCTTTGCACTTTAATTTGATTTAAAAAATTCAAGTGGTAGGTGGTCTGGAGTTTAAGTATAGACCTAGTTGTTTGTTTTGCATTTCATACATTTTTCAGCCTTTTTAATGAGAGATTGTTGCACAGGTCTGTACCGGTCCTTTTCTACATGTTTTTACCATTTGCAATGTTATTTTTTTACGTGGCCTAGATTTCCAAAGGGCCATCTAGCCAGTAAGCTCAGGACTACTAGTCATCAGTGCATGAAATAAATATTTTAATGGTATATGTTTTTAAAACTTTATTTAGGGCAGGGGCAGTATTGCATTAAATTAAAAAATTTGACTATAGATTGCAGTTCATTTTTTCTTGCAATAAGTGTACATGCTGTGTGGTAATATTTGATGGCATAGGAGGATGTGTGTACTGTTGTGAAATGTTTAGAGCTCAGTTCATTTTAGTGTTTTGCATTGATGAATTGATGTTAGTGCTTTCTTCAGTGTCACCACCATGCCTTTTTAAAGGCCAGTGTCTGTGTGTGTGTGCGTTTGTATTTGTCATCATCTACCATGTGTTTTTCTTCTCCATGCCACATGCCCATGGGCTATTTTGTGTAGTCTATGTCCATAGGCTTGCATGTGTTCTTTGTTTTCCATGTCTCCTTGTTCACAGTTGTTGTTTGACCATGTGGCTGGTGGCCATTCTCTGCATGCAGCCAGTGTTCCTTTGCCATGGGCTTGCATGTATAATTTCTTTGTTCCCCAAGCCTCCTTGCTCCTGGTTGTTTGACCATGTGGCTGGCAGACATTTCGTCCATCCAGTCAGTGTCCCTTTGCCATCGACTTTCATGTGTTCTCCTTCCTTCTTTATTAAGTGGCCAGCAGCCATTTTGTGTATCCAGCCAGTGTGTCTTTCCCAGAGGCTCAAATGGGTTCTTCTTAGTTCCCCATGCCCCCTTGCTCCTTGTTCCTTGCTGTTTGACCACGTGGCTGACAGCCATTTTGTCCCTCCAGCCAGTTTCCCTTTGTAATATGCTTGCATGTGTTCTTTGTTTGCCATGCCTCCTTGCTCCTTGTTGTGATTTTACCATGTGACTGGCAGCCATTTTGTGTATCTCGCCAGTGTGTCTTTCCCTTACAATTGCATTGTTAATTATTGATTACTTGTTTTAGATTTGATATATATATATAATTTTTTTATTTATTTCTTGTTTAATTTTTTTATTTTATTTTTTATTCTATTTTTTGAATTTATGTTTTATTTTATTTTATTTTATTTTATATTTTATTTTTTATTTTACTTTTTCATTTCAAATGTTTATTTTAATTTTTTATTTTTTTCTTCAATTTTTTCCGTTCGTTTCCTTTACTTTTTAATTTGTTGTTTTTATTTTAATTTTAATTTCAGTTTTAATTTTTTTACATTTTGTTTCACTTTTTAAATGTTAAATTTAATTTTATTTAGTTATGCATTTGGCCTTGATCCAGCCATCAATCCACCAAAAGCTCACATAATTCATTTTCTTTAGTTGTATAGTAATTCAGTTTCCCCCGGACACCCTGGCTGCTGTGCACTGCAGACAAATCAGCAGCATCATTTTTTTTTTTAATGATTATTGTATTTTCCCTGAATCACCTTGCCGCCATAGATTTTTAAGTATTATTTCATTTACCCATGCACCTCTCTCTAACTACCACAGGTGTCTCCTTTAAAGCAGATGGAGATAAAGCAAAGACGTATATCTGCATGTTTTGGTGCCTGCTTTAAAATTAAATCTTATGGTGTGGTTTGACTTTACAATGTTTATTTAAATTGATATTTATTACATAAGTAACCACGTTTCACTAACTACATGTTTTTCTTGCTTGTTTGTTTTTAGGTGCACAAGAGAAGAGACGTCACATCACCAATTGTGCTGCCAAAGAGAAGTCATGAATAGTCAAGTCCTTAAATCTCTTCCGCTTTTGCAGCTTAGTGTCACTGCCAACTGAGAGCTTTAAGGTGACCTCAAAGGAAGTTGTTCCCAAGAATTGGCCAGTGAGAAGAAGCAGCTTTCCACCAGTGGTGTGCCGATTACAACTTTTTTTGGGAGACCATCTTCTTCAAGCAGAAATTCTGATGATGGTGATAGGGACATGGAGTGGACCTGCACGGAGTCCGGGAGATGTCAGGAGAGGCAAGGGAAAGAAAAGTTCTGGAAAGCCTTAGAATCTTGGAAGTGGATGATGGTGAGGAGGATGATGATAAGAAGCCAGTCATTGTGGAAGTCTACAAAGAGGGGCTCAACATTACTATCAACTTGTGCTGAGGGATGTGGCGCAGGAAGCAATGCTAGCTCCCCTATTTGTAAGGCCTCAGCAGAGACCTGCACCAACCCATACCTCAGTAGAAGTATGCAGTACAGAGACGCAATTAACAAACCAACCTACCTCCAGTTCTTTTTCAGGCAATGGTCCAGTAAGAAAGTACTTCTCCCAGGTTTGGGACTTTTTTGACTATTAGCAAACAGGAGGAGGACATTGCTGTAGGCTCCATTTGCCACAAGTGTTCGCTGAGGTAAACCTGGTTCACATTATGGTACTGGAGGCCAGACAGCCCATATGACAAAACATCACCCAATCGGGTGGGAGGAGCACCTAAAAAAATGGCTGAACATGGTCATGGTAGTGAAAGTGAGGAGAGCCAGGAAACATCAGCTACACTGGTCAAATCATGGCAGAAGGTGAGGAAGAAGAGTGAGACATTCTTACACAAAGCAGCCCTATCCCTAGCAGTGCACCAGAATCATCTGCCTCAGTGACCTCACAGTGGCCCAGAAAAACTCAGATTCAGATGGAGACACCAGGGCATACGGTGACTGCACCATGAAGCACATTGAGTCTACCACTATCTACATCTCAAAAGTCACCGGCAAATCCAGGCTACAATTATGGGTATGTTTCAAAGAAAGGGATCACACTGCCTACACTCCAGCGACAAAGTATGAACCCAATGCATCATGGTAAATGCAGTCGAATTCGTAGTCCATTCAAAAAGTAGTAAAGTCTTTCACCTCCGTAGATGCCACAAGTGCTGTATATCCCTGTACACGTGTTTCTTGGTTTAGCCCATCATCAGCAGTGAGCAGCATGGTATAGTGGCTTGCTTGAAATGCCACTAAATGTCTTCTCGGGTTTAAGTACCACTCATGGTGCACAGGGGCCTCCAAAGGCTCATCAGCAGTGGCTCAAGGGAGCCGTCAATAGGACAGTTTCAAAGAAAGGGAGCACATTGCCTACTCTCCAGCAACAAAGTATGTACCCAATGCATCATGGGAAATGCAGTCGAATTCGTAGTCCATTCAAAAAGTAGTAAAGCCTTTCACCTCCATAGGTGCAGCAAGTGTTGTCTATCCCTCTACACGTGTTTCTGGGTTTAGCCCATCATCATCAGGGAGCAGCGTGGTATAGGGGCTTGCTTGAAATGCCGCCAAATGTCTTCTCGTGTTTAAGTACCACTCAAGGCACAAAGATGCCTCCCAAGGCTCATCACCGTGGCTCAAGGGAGCTGTCAATAGGACAGTTTCAAAGAAAGGGAGCACACTGCCTACACTCCAGCAACAAGGTATGACCCCAATGCATCATGGGAAATGCAGTCAAATTCGTAGTCCATTCAAAAAGTAGTAAAGTCGTTCACCTCCGTAGGTGCAGCAAGTGCTGTATATCCCTGTACACATGTTTCTGAGGTTAGCCCATCATCAGCAGGGAGCAGCATGGTATAGGGGCTTGCTTGAAATGCCATCAAATGTATTTTCGGGTGTAAGTACCACTCATGGCGCACAGGTGCCTCCCAAGGCTCATCAGCCGTGTGCTCCCTTTCTTTGAAACTACAATTATGGGTATGTTTAGGCAGGAGTGTCCTATGACGCAACCACCCAATGGCACATTTGTACAATAAGAATTCGGCAGAACTGTTAGCACTGGATCTCCTCCCTTTCTCTTTTGTGGAAGGAGTGGGATTATTAGATTTTGTGGCAGCCATCTGCCCAAAATGGAAGGTTCCAAGTCGGACCTATTGTTTTCGAGTTGCTGTTCCACTAATGCATCACATTGTGCTGCAATTGCTTGAACAAGCTTTGCAGGAAAAAGTTCTCCACATTATCCCCCTGCCGACCGAAATGTGAACCAGTTGTTTGGCTACTGATAACATGTGCATCACTACACATTGAATCTTTTTTGCCGGGGTAAAGCAAAAGCTATCTGCAGGTCTTGTCCCTGAAGATATTTTTAAGAACGTTCGTCGGCATGCAACAGTAGCCATGATCACCATTGAGAAATCACAAATAGCTTCAATATCTTAGACAATTAAATAGCAAGGTTTGTGGATGGCAGTGACCCAGAGGTCTCTGAAATGAACTTTCACAGACAATGTCAGCAAAATAGGCAAGGCCATGTCAGAGGGTGGCTATTTCAGGGACATTTGGTTGGCGCACTGCATCAACCTGGTTGTACAAGACTTTGTCGAAAAAGAAATCACAGTAAGTAGCATACTGACTACCTGTAGACAAATCTGCACTCATTTCATCCATTCTTTTAAAGCGAAGAAGCACCTGTAGATTATCCAGTGTGGTAACAGAGGGCCAGCTAAAGCCCTGATACAAGAGGTACCAACACATTGGAACCCAACCTATTATATGTTGCAGCGTCCTTTTGAGCAGTATAGACAGAACAATGACTATGTCATTCTAAGATGGGATGCAATTAGGAAAGCAATGACCATGATTGTGGACAAATGGGGCCTAGTCAAATGCCTAACACAGATGCTGCTCTCTTTTGAGGTTTTCATGTGGGAAGTTAGCAAGGAGGACATCACAAAGGGCCAAGCTATCCTGTTGTTGCATCTGCTAGAAGAGCAGCTAAAGATGGTGTCTGAAAGGTTCAAACTCAGTTCTGTGAATGATAAACCAGAAGTGCATGCCTTAGTTGAGAGCTTAATCTTGCACTTGGCTTGTAATGCAAGGTTGCAAAATGACATTATCATGTACAAAGAGTACATCTGTGCCACCCTATGTGTATGTTTCAAAATACAGGAAGTAGATTGTTGAGGAAGCCAGAGAGTTAGCAGAAGAACAGCTGGAACTTAGAGTCCCACTCTGAAGTTCTGGTGTGTCAATTTCAACTTCCAGAGAGGGCAGTGTTGTCTCACAGAGGTCAAAGTCGGCAACAAGAACACTGTCAACAACTGCATCAGAAGAATCGGACCCAACTTCTGCATTGGTTTGGCTTCATGTGGCAGATCTAAAGTCCAGTGCAGAGCCAAAGACAAAAGAGATCGAGCAAGTGGTTGCAATAATGACACTTCAGAGGATGTTCTAGGAGTATCTGGATGATCCAAAAGAGGTGTATGTGGATCAAACCCATTGGGGTATTGGTATGGAAAGATGTGCCAATGGCCAGAGCTCAGCAGATTGGCAACAAAAAGTATCTGGCTTGTCCTATAGCAAGTGCTGAATATGTGTTCAGTGCAACTGACAGTTGTAACAATGAGAAAGACCATTCTCTCACCTCAAAAATGGAGAGATTAACCATCATCAAAATGAACCAGCGTGTTGTACCACCTGATTACTCTGTTTCTGAAACACCACAGGAGGAGGAAGAGGATGATCAGAATCATCAAGTGTGCTTGCTGAGCAAAGTCTAGGTGAACCACCTGAGTTTGAGGACAAACTCTACTTCTCAGACTAAGTATGTCAGTGCCATCATAGAACTTTTTAATGATTTCTTGTTGAACATATTTTTTTCTTTGTAAAAAAAGAAAAAAAAATGCTAATGGAACATTACTTTTGTGTCGTATTTATGCTGCCCTACCAATTTAGTCATGTATATGGCTGGATTAGAGTTGGACCCATGTGCAGTGAAGAAGACCCCACATTCTCTTCATGACATTGGAGGCGATGCCTGCCTCCCTTACATGCCATTGTCTACCATTTTTTTACATCACCTAGCAGGGGTACCCCAGAAGATCATTAATTGAAAGACTACCAGTGCCACTATCAAATTCCAATGTGTTGCTAACATAATAGAGGAGATAATATTTTTCAGCTACCATGCTTGGATTGGAAGAGGTAACTAACTATTGCACCAATGAGTGGCAATATATTAAGTGATTGTGAGTGATCATTAATGATGTATGTTGTGTGACTGACAAAGAGGGAGGGAGTTCAACAAATTTGTAAACTTGTTTCTGATGAGTTGCAGTGTTTGGGGGCTGATGGGTTATCATGTTTTCCTGAAAGTGATTGGCCTTTCAAACGTAGTTAAATTTCAGTGCAGGGTCCACTCATTTTTTCTGGTTCCTCAGACTAGACCAGTCACTTTAGTTCACAAACACAAATCTACACAAAATACTCCAGTTCTGTTACTCTATATATTCTTCAACAGCAGTGCACTGCACAGGTTTACCTCACTTGTGGGCATATTTATACTCTGTTTGCGCCGGAATTGCGTCGTTTTTTTTTGACGCAATTCCGACGCAAAACTAACTCCATATTTATACTTTGGCGTTAGACGTGTCTAGCGCCAAAGTCCATGGAGTTTGCGTCATTTTTTAGCGTGGACACCTACTTTGCGTTAATGATATGCAAGGTAGGCGTTACCGTCTAAAAAATTGACTCCGAGGCATGTGCGCCGTATTTACACTCCCGGGCAAAATTCACGCCCGGGAGTGGGCGGGTCAAAAAAAATGATGTCCGGCCGCTTTTGCGCCGTTTTTTAGCGCCTGGTCAGGGCAGGCGTTAAGGGACCTGTGGACTCGGAAGGAGCCCAGAGGTGCCCTCCCATGCCCCCAGGGACACACCCTTGCCCACCCCAGGAGGACACCCAAGGCTGGAGGGACCCATCCCAGGGACATTAAGGTAAGTTCAGGTAAGTTTTTTTTTTTTATTTTTTTTTGTGACATAGGGGGGCCTGATTTGTGCCCCCCTACATGCCACTATGCCCAATGACCATGCCCAGGGGACAGACTTCCCCTGGGCATGGCCATTGGGCAAGGGGGCATGACTCCTGTCTTTGCTAAGACAGGAGTCATTTCAATGGGGGTTGGGAGTCGAAAAAAATGGCGCAAATCGGGTTGAGGCGAAAAATTTGCCTCAGCCTGACTTGCCCAATTTGTTGGCGCCCAAGCTCCATATCCCCCTAGGCCGGCGCTGCCTGGTGTACGTCGTTTTTTTTCACGCACACCAGGCAGCGCCGGCGGCTAACGCCGGCTAACGCCGGCTAACGTCATTGAATAAATATGGCGCCCGCATGGCGCTTCAGAATGGCGTTAGCCGGCGCTAATTTTTTTGACGCAAAACTGCGTTAGCGCAGTTTTGTGTCAAAAAGTATAAATATGGCCCTTGGTTTGGGACTGGGATGGAGTTACTCAGAATCAGGAGGAGGATGAAGAAAAGACTCAGGCCACCTCAACAGCGAGAAGGAGAAAGTTATTGACTTCAAAGAGCAACTATGATGATGGCAAAGACTTCAAGGCCTAGTACTCACTCACCTCTATGGAGTGGAGAGAGGTGTGTTGATTTGTGAAATGCTGCTTTCCCATCCATTCATCAAGCCCGTAACCCTCTTCCCCCAGGCTCTGTGATTTATTGAAGTGTGACTTAATTGTTTGTCATAAATGGATCAAACACTTGTTGGGGCAGATGTGGCGAAAGCAACACCAACTCACTACATGGCCTTCTTTTACCTGAGCAATATTTCACACTTGCCATCAATATCATCATTAAGGCCTTTTGTTGTGTGTTGCATAAAAGCTTAACCTTGTCCAGCCACTTCTGACTCTCAGCCCAATTCTCCTGTCTTCATGATTTACTTTCCTAAGTTTTGTTTTTAAATACTAGCTCCCCAACATTGCTCAGAAGAAGTTGATATTGCTAGTTTTTACTTTCACATCAGTTCTTCTTTGTTGTGTGTCTGTTACTGTCATAGTGGTAGCCTGGTCTCAGTCTTCCTAACGTTATGATATAATATGACACACTAACTCTCTGTTTTCTTTCAATCTAGTTGACAGTGATAGATAACTATTTGATTAATCCTACAGTTGGAATTTACATAGGTGGGAGTAGTATATTCTGTCTTCGCTGTTAGTGCACTAGCCTACTACTACTACCACCCCCTTAAGATGCTGCCTTGGGAAAAACCCTGAAGTAAGAAGACTCCCTCACTTCATCTATTCAGGTAAGAGAAGAACTATGCATTGATGTGAACTTGTATAGTTAGTAACTGACGTCTACTGAAGACGATGTTGTTTGTGTGTATATAAGTCTTTGTAGTCAAAATTGGCAATGAAAATCATCCCCTAGTGGTCAATATAGTTGTAGAGGGCAGCAGAGCATGGGTATAGGGAAATTACATATGCATTTTAGCATATGTAAAAATAGGTTACACTAAAAAACAGCAGTGCAAGCTAAACCCCCAAAATAAACATTTGAGGCATAAATCAAGTAAAATAAATGATCGTCTTTTATTTGTAACAATAGCAGTACATTGCTGGTCACCTAGGGACATAGGACATTTGCATTCAATGTGATTATGATTAGGAGAGTCAAAGAGGCAATTTTATTTGTTTACCCACACATGCCTCATGTAAAAAAGAACTGACTGTCTTGGAGAAAAAATGAAAGCAGAATAACACCAGATTAAAAAACTTTAATTTTTCTTTCTTTTCAAGGCATTTCTAGTAACTAAACGGACACTTTTAGTGGAAAAATGAAAAAAGAATGAAGGAAAGTACCATCTTTCTTGGCATGTTACCGCATTTTTACCTGCATGTCAGTATGTTTTTGCCTGTGTCAGGACCACAGTGCTCATAGTTTATGGCCTAATGTGTGTGTGTGTATTGTGCTTAACTGTGTCACTGAGGGTCTGCTAACCAGAACCTCAGTGCTTATGCTCTCTCTGCTTTTAAATTTGTCACTATAGGCTAGTGACTTAATTTACCAATTTCAATTGGCACACTGGACCCCCCCCTTATAAGTCCCTAGTATATGGTACCTAGGTACCCAGGGCATTGGGGTTCCAGAAGATCCTTATGGGCTGCAGCATTTATTTTGCCACACATAAGGAGCTCAGACAAACCCTTTCACAGGACTGCCACTGCAGCCTGCGTGACATAGTGCACACATAATTTCACAGCCATTTTCACTGCACTTAAGTAACTTATAAGTCACCTATATGTCTAGCCTTCACTTAATGAACGCTAGGTGCAAAGTTACTAAGTGTGAGGGCATCCTTGTATTAGCAAAGGTGCCCCCACATAGTTCAGGTCCAATTCCCAGGACTTTGTGAGTGCGGGGACGCCATTACACATGTGCACTACATATTGGTCAATACTTATATGTAGCTTCACAATGGTAACACTAATATGGCCATGTAAGGTGTCTAAGATCATGGAATTGTCCCCCATTCCAAATTCGGTAGTGGGGAGCCAATTCCATGCATCCAGTACTGCCAAACCAGCTCTGTGAAACCTGCAATGCAGCTACAGCTGCTGCCACCTCACAGTCAGGCTTCTGCCCTCCTGGGGTCAGAGCAGCTCAGTCCTAGGAAGGCAGAACAAAGCATTTCCTTTGGGAGCAGGTTGTCACACCCTCTCAATTTGGAACTAGGTGTTACAGGCTGGGGAGGGGTAGCCTCCCCCAGCCTCCGGAAATGCTTTGAAGGGCACAGATGGTGCCCTCCTTGCATAAGCCAGCCTACACCGGTTCAGGGACCCCCAGTCCCTGCTCTGGCGCAAAACTGGACAAAGGAAAGGGGAGTGACCACTCCTCTGTCCATTATCCCCCTAGGGGTAGTGCCCAGAGCTCCTCCAGTGTGTCCCAGACTTCGGCCATCTTGCTTTGTAAGGTGTGGGGATACTCTGGAGGCCACTGAGTACCAGCAGGTGACATCAGAGACCCCTCCTAATAGGTCCATACCTGATAAGGTAGCCAATCCCCCTCTCAGGGCTATTTAGAGTCTCTCCTGTGGGTTCTCTTCAGATTCTACTTGCAAGTTTCCAGCAGGAATCCTCTGCAACTACTACTTCATCCTCTGACCTCAGATCAAACGCAGACTGCTCCAGGAACCGCAGTAATAACAACAAAGTATCCAGAACAGCTACTTTTCCTCTGCAACTTCAGCTCCAGCTAGCAACTGCAACAGTTTTCATGGTGTGCATGCTCTGGGGACTCCCTGTCTTCACCCTGCACCAGAAGGACTGAAGTAATCCGCTGTGGAGCGATAGAGTCACTCCCCTGCTGAAGCAGGCACCTTCTAAGTCGATGACTGGTTCTTTTGGACTCCTCTCCTGGTGACAAGCATGCTCCTTGGAACACAGAGGGTGGACCCCATTGAAACAGACTGCCCTGTGGTCCTGTTGCCCAATTTGGAGGAGGTAAGACCTTGCCTTCCCTGAGAACGACAGTACCCCTGTGCACTGCATCTTCTTCATCTCCTGCGGCCTCTGTGCACTATTTACAAAATTCCTTCATGCATAGCCTGGCCCAGGTCCCAAGCACTCTTTCCTGCGATGCAAAACTCACTGTGTGGTTCTCTGGCAGCGTATGACTTTCTTTTGTAGTGCTGCACCAACTGCATTTTGCACCTCCTTAGTCCCCATGTCCTGGGACTTCCGTGGATGCTATCTGGTGTTCTGCGGGATCTCTAAAGTGCTGAGAGCCTCCTCTTCCTCCTCACACAGAGTTGAGGTCTCCAGGTCCCTCCTGGTTCCAGATAGTGCCAACTTGACGCAAAACACAACTTTGCCAGAACAAAGGCTTGTTGGAGGAATCCAGCGCCAAAACTCACCTGCTTCTCTCCGTGGGACATCCAGTGCATCATGCAGGAACTTGCTGACATCTTTCTTGGGTGCATTTCTGCAGTCTTTGTCCAAAAAGGGTCTCTTCTTTTGCACACTCTTCTGGGTTGGCAGGGGCTCCTGTCCTTCCTGGAACTGCTTTCAGTTTCTGGACTTGGTCTCCTTCCTTTCCAGGTCTTCAGGTCCAGGAATCCATCGTTTGTTGTTTGCAGTCTTGCTTGGTTCTTGCAATAACTCTAATCACGACTCGTAGTATGTCCTAAGGAAACTTGCAGTACTTTACTCCTGCTTTTCTGGGCTCTGGGTGGGGTAATTTACTTACCTTTACTGTATTGTTACTCTCCCAGCGATTCTCTACACACTACACTTGTCTAGGGGGGAATTCGTGATTCACATTCCACTTTCTTAGTATATGGTTTGTGTTGCTCCTAGACCTATTTTCTCCCATTGCATTCTATAATTCTATAGCATTTCCTATTGTTTGCAATATCCTATGTCTAATTACTTACCTTATTTTGGTGTCTAGTGTATATATTGTGTATAATACTTACCTCCAGAAGGAGTATTGCCTTTAAGATATTTTTGGCCTTGGGTCACCCAAATAAACTACCTTTATTTTTGGTAACACTGAGTATTGTATTTACTTGTGTATAAGTACTGTGTAACTATAAGTGGTATTGCAGGAGCTTTGCATGTCTCCTAGATCAGCCTAAGCTGCTCTTCTATAGCTACTTCTATCAGCCTAAGCTGCTAGAACTCTACTACATTTCACTAAAAAGGGATAATTGGACCTGGTATAAGGTGTACGTACCCAAGGTACCCACTACAAACCAGGCCAGCCTCCTATAATGAATTATCTCTCATTTATGAGTAAGGCATTATGCACTATGGGGTACAAGTTATGTCAAATTAATGGAAGAGTGCTAGCCAGCGTTTTGAGTACTTATCTATCCTTAATTCTAAAGGCCCTGATCTTCCACAAATGCCTTTCACTTAGTTTCCACCCTGACTCCAAAGAGGCAGTTGAATAATAAATAAAATACAAAACACATATTACGTATAAAATGCAGATATATTATCTCATTTGATGTAAGTAGATGGTGGGAAAAACAATGCACTGTACTACAGGGAAAGAAACAGGCTATTTAGATTGTATTTGGCACTTTCGTCACAGAGTATAACTTACACCAAACTTGAAATCAAATCAGGCACTTACTAGTCCCACTTTACTCAATGGCCACGCCCACCACCACAAATTATTTCCAACAAATGTATTCGCTGGGCAGTAAAGAAAGGAAACTTGACTTACTCTACTGCAGGATAAAACAGAGAGATTAGGTGGGCAGGTAGATTTTTTGCTATGGAATAGCGGGTGTCACTGATCCTGAATTCATCATGTGCCTAAGTTTTAATTTATCCAATCACTGTATAGACGAAAGTCTAAAGGGAAAAATCTGAATTGGTGTTAAATAAATCTGTTATGGGAAACCATGAAATATATTTTGGAAACACTTCACATGGTCATGAAAATGTGGCACATGTGAAACATTGATTTTTCAATTGTTTTGGTAGGGTGGGACAGTAGAACTTAGGGAAACATAAAGAAGAGGTGACTTAGTGGGTGAAGGGAAGCACTCCTTATGTGTTCAGTTTCAATGCTTTGAAAATTATGTAAATGCTGCATTAACTGAAGCAGATGCACATTGCAAAGCCAACATTGCAGTCCTGAATTGAATCATACTGCAATTCTTCGGTCATATGTAGGGACTGGAGAAATGCCATGGCCAGGGAGGCGGTTGATGAATGATGATGAGTAGGATACATCTCTGCCTTGCTTAACAAATACAGTAAGTCAAGGGATTAGAACACTAATAAAAATACCCTTTACTTTGAACCATAGCTTTGAAAACCATAAAACAAGGCAAACAAAGTAGGTGAGCAGAAGAGCTCCATTGTGTATTCATTTAAGTATTTATCAATTATCCTTTCATTCTTCCTATTATATTGCCCATAGCCACATGATTTAAGATTTACTTCTCTCATCCAGTCATTCACCAAAATTCGCAATCTATTATCCATCCATTCAGTATCCACTACCCACCCTTTCTTTCAGTCATCCTTTCACCCATCCATCAATTTATCCAACATTCACCCACACATCACATCCTTTCACCCACCTGTGCATCTCTTCCTTTCACTCATTTCGTCTATTCTTTATTCTAAACTTCCATTCTTTCCTGTTTTCATCAAGCCATCATTTTTACCATACATTATGTATGCTTTTACTGAGTTGCATATAGAAGAGGCCATAACCCATCACCGATGTAACTGGTATAGCGGGGGGTTCACAATCAAGACAACAACACTCTTGTAGCAAGTGAGTGTAATAGTAATTGTCAATAAGCAAGCAATGTGACTTATCACCACCCGTCCCTGCCACCACTTCTCCCCCTGCTCCATCTCCACCTGCAGCAGCACTTGAGCCAGCACCACTAGTGGTCCGTGTTGTCAGAAACAAATCATTGTACAGTTTTTAAATGCCAGGTACATCTCCCCTTAATTTGTTAATCAAAAAAATGCAGCAGCAATGTATCACTACAGTTGAGTTAGCACTGCAGTATCTTCAATCAAAAATATAAGCCTGGGCCTCTTGTTATTTCACAGTGTTAGAAAAGCCAGGCAGACAAGCCAACTAAAAGCTTTTCGTAATGGAGAGACAGAGCTATAGCCTAAAATTATAATGACTAAGAATCATTGAAAAACAATGAAGGGATGGTATAAAATGGTCAATGAAAGACAGGAAAAAAGATAGTGCAGGGATAACAAGAATTAAACAAATATGGAATAGTGGAGTTGGAAAAAAGGAGACAGTGTAAAACAAATAAACAAGGCAAAATTAAAAGTAGTATAATAGTGGGCAGAGGTAAATGTTAGGAAAATTATTGTATTATTATTATTAGGACTTACTAGGATGGGCAGAGCCCTCATCATTGGCGCTGGTGGTCGGCGCCTCCTCCACAGGTCTTGCCAATCTCCCTTTTTTGCAATGCATAGATGCTACCAGTAGTAATAAACATCACTGTGAAATTGATTGGGACTGTACGAACTACATAGATAAAAGTCACAGAGAATGATAACTCACTGACATCACTGTTTCACTATGGTAACAGGAGGACAGAGGAGTCTGCATTGCACTGGCTTCTTAAATAATCAGCCAAAGCGAGTGCTAATGAGTACAATGAGGTAGCACCGAGCACCTACCTAGCTCTAACTGGATCACAGAATACTATTCTTAGTGTAAACTAAACATAACTTTCCTGTGAGTGTGAGCAGCATGTTATTCGGAAAAAAGTAAGCATTATAGAACACAAATACAACAATATAGTTAATATTCACAGAGCCCCGGAAACTCTAGGCCTAGCAGGTCGAGCGAGTCCTGCTCGCTATCAATGATATCCGTCCAATGGATGGTGCTTCAGATCCTGGATGGTGCAACGTACCTGGCTGGGTCGCCCACAAAGCAGCTGTCACTCCCCAAAGGGATATCTGCTGCCAGGCATGGAAGTAAGGTAGGGCTGCACCTAAAAAATGAGTGCTGTCACCTCAAACTCACAAAAGATGGGCAGGGGCTGCAACCCTTGGCTAAACCATCACCCCAAGGTAGGAGGGCCTGGCACTGCCGCTCTCCTGCAGTCCACCCTGCTATGGTGCTGGTCGGGTGGGTAACAAAAAATTAAAAGAAACAGAGGAAGGAAGGAAGGAAACAGAAAAATAATGAACAAAAGTACAAAGTCACGAGAACATAAAAAAAGTTAAAAAAATGTAAAATACACAGACACAAAATCACACACTAATAAACTAAATGAAAATGAGGTGTAGAGTAATTAAGGGGGTAGAGGATTGAAAAGATAATTAAAGAATTCAAACTAGGCCTATCACCATGAACAGAGTAAGGAAAACAAGATGCCCTCACCCATGCGAACCACTTGGTGCTATTCACACGTGATTTACTTTGAACTCAAGAAAGTACTTCTTTGTTGCTTTTGAGGTCAAATGCAACACGAACTGCCATACCGGGGAACTCCGCCCACCCAAGTAGTTTTTCGGCCACTTTGGGGAGCTCTGCACAGCACAACTCCGTGCACCCCACCCAGGTCTACCAGGCTCTAGCAGGGTTAAGGTACTTGTCAAATTCAACCCAATTTCCATCACAGTTGGCCTCAAATTGCACCTAGTTACCGGTCTACTGCGATCATTGACCTCAATTGGCTCTTTGTGTTTCTGGTGCTATTTTCTCTTAAATCTTTAAAACATTTATATGTCTAGTTAACGTTATTTGGTTTTAGTAGCTTTGTTGTCATTCTCATCATTAAATTTTACCCTCATTTTATTAACTAGACTGTAATTTGTATGTTAACTGTTTAATTACTTGTAATTGCTTTACACATTTTCTTCAAATTAAGCATATCTGCTTTGTGCCGTGGCTCAGGTTTCACAGAAACCTGTGACTAATCATACCAAGCTACTGACTTTATTACTTGTGATGGACACCATTCACCCCAACTAAGAATAATTTCTCACAGGGGTAGATCCCACATTCTGGCCTCAGTGTGGAAAATCTTTCAGGGCTCTGTGAGTGAGATGCATTTTGAAGTGAGAACAGACAGGTTCCCATCCCATTCTTTCTTTGAAATAAACATCCAATGGTGGAATTTCTGCACCCTGGGCAGATCCGATTTGGAATAACCCCCTCAACTGCCCCCTCAAATGAGGCAAAAGGTATTTGTTGCCCCTTGGTTGTGAGAAGGTATTTGCCTTGCCAAGGCGTTGCACTACCCCTCAAGGCTTAAAGGTGGACTAGTGGGTGGACTCCGTCTCAGTGCCTGCCCTCCTGTAGCAATCCCCAAGCAGGAATTCACTAGGAAGAGGTATCATTGGAAAGAGGGGAGTCTACCTTTTCCAGTGATACCTCCCTTATGGTCTTCATTGAGCTGATCTGTACAACTGAGCACCAAGCACAGTGAAAGTAAAACTACTCCTTTTAACTTCACTTTCTACATTGATGATGCCATCACGCCATGCACAATAATAACGGTTCAAGAGAAAAAGCTTCGGACTGCTGTTGAAGCTCTTCTCCAGCACCTTGAGCTGAAGCTTTAAAAAGAGAATCCCTCTGGTTCGAGTACCAGTGGTATTTTCTCCCTTTAGTGTTAGAATGAAATGTTTATGTTCTCTGCAATGTAAAGGTGGTGAGGAGAATGTGAAGGTCTTGCCATCTGAGCTCAAGAGGTTAATACTGTGCAAAGTTCTTTCAGTATAAATTGCTGCTTTCTAACTAACAGAAAAATGTTTTCATATAGGGCACTGTCACAATACACATTTGCATAGACTTCTTTTAAACTTTCCACATTGCATTGGAAGAGCTTCTCTCAAAATTGCTTGATTAGCTTCATGGCTCCTTTGGAGTTTTGCATAATTTACTGATTTAAACTTTGATCAATGGAACGTGACAGCCGTTGAGGATCAGTGAATCCACCCCTCTTCAGTAGCAGCATGTCCTCATTTTTTTTTGTTTGCTTGAATTTGTTTTTATCATAATTAATCATGTAAATCACATTGTTTTAACAGTGGTAGCCATTACATCACAGCCTGTTCGTGTAATATTCGATTTAGAGTTTGGGCAAGATTTTCTACATTAATATAATTGCTCAACACTTGCAATATAAAAACTGTTAACATGCATAGGGTATGTCAGTGCTTCTTGTTGTTTCATGCCCTAGATAAGTCTCACAGTATATTAATCGTCAGAGTAAAGGTTACAGCATTCTAGTAATTCCTTAACAGCCGTGTTTACATTTACAATAGTGTCAGCAGATCCTGTATATATTGTAACAACAATTATAACAATTTAACTAGTTAGCGAAAAGGTTATAGCAAGGGGATTTACATCAGGGGCGAGTCATTGAAAAAGAAAAGGGGACATTACAAGTACTAAAGGGAGGGAGAATGTAGTTGGTGTTAAATGAATTTAAGGGCCAAGCATGCTGTTACCTCTATGTGAGTGTACAGATAATCATCTGGCGGTGGTCAAATCGTATGGTGCGGCTAGACAGCTGAGGTGCAGTGTAGGACGGTAGCCTCTTTCTAGCCTTGTTACCCCCACTTTTGGGCTGTTTGTGAGTATATGTCAGGGTGTTTTTACTGTCTCACTGGGATCCTGCTAGCCAGGGCCCGGTGCTCATAGTGAGAACCCTATGTTGTCAGAATGTTTGACATGTGTCACTGGGATCCTGCTAGCCAGGACCCAAGTACTCATAAGTTTGTGGCCTATATATGTTCCCTGTGTGGTGCCTAACTGTATCACTGAGGCTCTGCTAACCAGAACCTCAGTGTTTATGCTCTCTCGGCTTTTAAAATTGTCACTGCAGGCTAGTGACTAATTTTACCAATTCTGATTGGCACAGTGGAACACCCTTATAATTCCCTAGTATATGGTACCTAGGTACCCAGGGTATTGGGGTTCCAGGAGATCCCTTTGGGCTGCAGCATTTCTTTCGCCACCCATAGGGAGCTCAGACAATTCTTACACAGGACTGCCACTGCAGCCTGAGTGAAATAACGTCCACGGTGCTCAGGTGCTTCTGCAGGTGCTGCCTGCTTCTGCATGGGCTCTCCCTGTTGCTGAGTCGCCCCTCTGTCTTCTCCTCCAAGGGGCGACCTCCTAGCCCTTCCTGAGCCCTGGCAGCACCCAAAACCTTCAACCACCAATCTTGCAGCTAGCAAGGCTTGTTTGCGGTCTTTCTGTGTGGAAACAACTCTGCATCCTATCTATGTCTTACTCTTTTTAACTCAACATCTAGAGACCACTGATGTTCTGATCCCTTCCCTAAACTCCAGGCAAACTCGTGTTAGTTGGCCAAAAGTTTCTTCTAACCCACTTTTGGTTAAACAAATTTATTCTTCCTTTCTACAGTTGTTCTCCGGTACTGAAAAGCAAGAGGTCGATAGTCTGCCAATCATGGAACTACATGCTGAAGTGATAAAATCTCTACAGAAGGTTTTTTATAAAGAAACTCCTGTGAGACACACTCCAGATGTTATCTGATCCAGGGAATGGTTCAACAATAACTGCGACCTTGCTAGGCTAAATCTTAAATTGGCCCTCCGCATGCATTCACAGGAGGAGATCAGGACCGCTAGAGTCAGTTACACTAAGGCCCTGAATCTAGCGAAGAAAAACTGGGAATTTGAGATCTGGCAGAAGCTGCTGGAGGCAGTAGAAAATCGTGACGAGAGTTCCTTTTGGAGGTTACTGACTCACAAGCAACGAGAGGGTAATGGTATTTCTAATTTTCACATCCAGCCTGAAAGATGGGTGTCTCATTTTCCCGAGATCTATGCCTCTTTTGAGCAATTACATCATGAGACCCATGCGGGTGGCAAATGTAGATCCCTAATTGAGGGTCCCCTGGAGGACATTATTTTTACAATTGCTGAAACCACGGCAGCTATTAATTCCCTGAACCCTGCTAAGGCCCCCGGACCTGACAAGATACCGGGGGACCTGTTTAAGTCTGAACCCATCATTTGGGCGTGGTACATTAATACTTTATCAAATGCCATCGCAGCAGGTAGCCCCATTCCGGACTCGTGGCTCGGAGCCGAAATGATCCCTATTCACAAAAAAGGAGATGTGGGTCTGCCAGCCAATTATCGCCCAATTAGCCTCATTGACAATCTTCAAAAGATTTTCTCTAAGAAAGTTCTTGATAGGCTAATGGACTGGGTCCAAGCTAACCAGGTTCTTTCCCCCCTTCAGGCTGGGTTTCGTTTAAAAATAAGCACTATGGACCAAGTCTTTAGATTCTTTTTGTTACTTTGGAAATACGCTACCCTATCCAAACAAAATTTGTATGTTGCTTTTGTTGACCTTAAGTCCGCGTTTGATCTTGTTCCAAGGCAGAAACTGTGGGAAGTCTTAAAGAAAACTGGCGTCCCGCTGAACCTGGTGCATCTAATCCAAAGATTGCACAAGAACACCTATGCTCGAGTAAGATGGGGCAGCCAGGGGGAACTCACTGATCGGATTAGCTTCAGGCGGGAGTACGCCAGGGCTGTATCCTGGCTCCTACCATCTTCTCGTTGTTTATCAATGAAGTAGTGCAAGTTGTAACTGACTGTCTAAACGATGCCCCTACTTTGAATAATACAAAAGTTCCAATCCTTTTATTTGCTGATGACTTCCTCCTGATCTCTAAAACACCTATGGGCCTTCAGGCCCTCCTGGATAGGTTTAGTGCGTTTTGTGCAGATCATGGATTGGAACTGAACTCCAGCAAAACAAAGCTCAAAGCGATGCAACATTTTGTATAATAAGGTTCCCTTGAGTAAGGTATGCTCTATCGATTACTTAGGGGTAAGAATCAGTAATGATATGAACTGGCAGGCCCAGGTAGGGAAAAGCTCAGCCCTCTTAGCACATAGGGCAGGGGCAATTTTGCGTTTTCAAATGTCTAATATTGAGAAAGTTGCTTCCCCTGCTATTAAAATTTATTTAGCTAAGGCTCAGAGTGCCGCGGTCTATGGTGCTGAGGTCTGGGGTTGCTCTAAATCCAGCATGTTATCCGTGGGGGAAAATAATTTTGAAAGATCACTCTTGGCATGTCCTCGTAGTACGCCCCTGGTTCCTGTGTTTTTGGATCTAGGGTTCCCTCGCATTTCCGATGTAATAGCCTTAAGGCCTTTAATTTTTTGGGTTCGTATTTGGACTACCCCTGAACTAGACACTTACAAGGAATCCTTGCAAGACTTATTGGATAGACCAAATGTACTCTCTATCCCCTGGTTCAAGCACATTTCAGAATGGTTCCATGCTTTGGGACTCAGTCACTTTTGGAGCCAGCCCAATAAGTTAAGGAGGGCTCACAAGGACCACCTGAAATCTGCTTACTGGTCCCATGTTAGGGAAAAATATCTGCTTTGTACTTCACATGGTAGGCTGACATCTCTCTTCCTCGATTATAAGTGGTTTCCCCAGTTCGAACCCTTTCTGGACCTAATTACTGATCAACTAAGCAAAAGTTTGTTTGTTCGACTTAGGTATGGATGTCTCCCTCTGAAGTCTTTTTCCAGTTCATGGACCTCCACCCTGCTATCCGACAAATGTCCGTGTTGTAATGACTCTGTGGAAACAGTAGTGCACTTTATGTTCATTTGTCCTGCTTATGGAATTGCCCGGCGGAAATGGCTTCGTCCCGTTTGTAGAAACATGGGGTTGAGAACATGTAGAGATGCCCTTAGGCTGATGTTGAGAGATTACTCCTCTCCTCTAATTTGTGCGGTCAGCAAGTTCCTTGCGTCCGCTTGGTATATACGTACATACTTTTTAAAATAAAATAGGACTATAAGTGATTTGTTATTAATTGTTTTCTGATTTTACCTTATTTTACTTATTTGTTTTATAAATGTACTTTTTATAAATTACCGTTGTGGAAGTTAAAAGCAGTCAATCAAAGGATCTTTGATATTTCCCTTTTATCTACAGGCCGGGGCATATGTGTGAAGATATATCTGACTTCTTTTTCTCTTTGTACACTCGCAGATTCCTCATTTTTCATTATTCTTATCTCTTTTTTATCACCTATTTTTTAACTTTGGTGTTATATATTTATTATGTATAGATCTTGATTTTATTGTTGTAAATTATTGCTTTGATGGTTATTTAGACCGAATAAAGCTAGCTTGAACTGAACTCTGCATCCTCCAGCACGCCGTGGGACATGTTCTGACCAAAGGAGAAGTTCCTGGTACCTTCCGTTGTGGCAGAATCTTTGGCTTCTTCCACCCGGAGACAGCCCTTTTGCACCTTCATCCGGGGTTTAGTGGGCTCCTGCCCCCGCGGACACTTGCGTGACTCTTGGACTTGGTCCCCTTCCTTTGCAGGGTCTCAGGTCCAGGGATCCATTTTCAGTGATTTGCAGTCAGTCATTGTCCTTGCAGAATTCCCCATCTCAACTTTACTGTCTTTCTGGGGTAGTAGGGTAACTTTACTCCTACTTTTCAGGGTCTTGGGGTGGGGTATCTTGGACACCCTTAGTGTTTTCTTACACTCACAGCGACCCTCTACACACTACACTAGGCCTGGGGTCCATTCATGGTTCGCATGACACTTTTGGAGTATATGGTTTGTGTTGCCCCTAGGCCTATTTTTCCCTATTGCATTCTATTGTGTTCTACAGTGTTTGCCCTACTTTTCTAACTGTTTTCTTACCTGATTTGGTTTGTGAGTATATATTTTGTGTATATTACTTACCTCCTAAGGGAGTATATCCTCTGAGATACTTTTGGCATATTGTCACTAAAATAAAGTACCTTTATTTTTAGTAACTCTGAGTATTTTGTCTTCTTATGATATAGTGCTAAGTGATATAAGTGGTATAGTAGGAGCTTTTCATGTCTCCTAGTTCAGCCTAAGCTGCTCTGCTATAGCTACCTCTATCAGCCTAAGCTGCTAGAACACCTTTAATCTACTAATAAGGGATAACTGGACCTGGCACAAGTTGTAAGTACCACAAGGTACCCACTATAAGCCAGGCCGGCCTCATACATGCAGCCAGTTGAACTATGAGCAGGTTAGGTTCAGTTAATGATTGGATTTGTGCTTGCGGCTAGTTAAGTGGGGACAAGTATTCTTCCACATCTGCGGTGTTTCCCTTTATTGAACTAGGTTTATGTGTGGGCACAGTAGATAAAGGTGTATGTAGGTCAGTGAGTATTGCATCCCAATTAGTGTCTATGGGGTATTTACAAAGACTGAGAACATCTTCCCTGTGTAAGGCAGTACTTTTCGCCTATGCCCAGACCATCATTGACTGTAGCCAGTCTTAAATGTGGGTGGGGGGGTTCTGGTGACCTCCATCTAGGAGTAATGAATGAGTCTCTTTGCTAGTATGAATCCTAAATCTAGAAATCTCATAGTGACCCGGTATTTGTTAGCCCTATAGAAAGAGTCCCAATGTAGAGGTCGCCCACATTATCGGGATGGTACAATTCACACAGTGTTGTAATTGCTTTCCTACTGGATTCCAGTAGTTCTGTACAGCCGGACATGACCTTATCATATGCAGTAGCTCTGCATTTAGTAAGTGACAGCGTGGGCAGTCTGCATCAGAACGATGGAAATATTGACGGATTTTCGCAGGTGTCAAGTAGGTTGTATAATATAGTATTGGATAACACAAAATCTAGCGTTGCGTGGTACCTTCGTCGGACTGTCCAACAAGTTGAACCATTGATTGTCCATGCATGGCGTGCCCCGATCAGTTTCCTAATTGTTACAGAGTGATGAGTGGTGGGGAAGTGTGCTGTCTTAGGACCTCTGCCTGCCAGCACACCAAGGGGCATATTTATACTTGTGTTGGCCCGAATTTGCGTCATTTATTTAATGTAAATTCAGTGCAAATCTAACTCCATATTTATACTTTGGCGCTAGCCCCGTCTAGCTCCGAATTTATGGAGTTAATGTAATTTTTTGGACTTGGAAACCTACTTTGCCTCAATGAGATGCAAGTAGGTGTTCCCGTGCAAAAAATGACTCTATGGCCTTAGCGCCATGTTTATCCCCGTGCTAAAATCATGCACAGGGGGAAGGAAGGGTCAAATAATGATGCAAAGCTTGCTTTGCACCATTTTGTAAGGTCTGGGTCAGGGCAGGCATTAGGGGACCTGTGGGCCTATTTCCATGGTGGAACACCATGGAATAAGCCCACAGGTGCCCTCCCCAGGCCCCAGGGACACCCCCACCCACATCAGAGAGACAGCGGAGGATGAGGGACCCAATCCCAGGTAAGTATAGGTAAGTACAGGTCAGTATTTTTTTTTTATTAGAGTGCCATTGGGGGCCCTGAGATGGTTCCCCCTACATAGCACTGGGTGCAATGGCCAAGCCCAGGGGACCCTGGTCCCCTGTGCTGGCCATTGGGGTGGTAGGCATGACTCCTGTCTTTCTTAAGACAGGAGGCATGTGGTATGGATGGTTTTGCATCAGAAAATGACTCTAGGCAGGTTAGGGTAATTTGTTTTACTCTAACCTCCGTAACGTAATTTTTGGGTGCAAAACCCCCATCTTCCATACCTCTAGCCCCATCCGACTAAGGTAATTTTGTTTTTTTAACGCTAGCCTACCCTTTGAACCGGCTTGCACAATTCCATAAATGTGGTGCCCGACTGGTGCACAGAAATGGTGCAAGCCAGTGCTAAACTTTTTGGTGCAAAACTGCTTAAGTGCAATTTTACCCCAAAAAGTATACATCAGGGCCCAAGTGCCTACCAGTTCCAAACACATATAAATATTACATTGTAAGATGTGTGGATGTTTCAGGAGTGAGCTCCCCCTATGTTTCCCCTAGTGCACTGATGATGAAGTGGTGTAGTAGGGAGCTTGCGGGAGGCAAACCACGCTCCTCTCTCAAGGAGTTATAGGGGAGGAAAGTGTGGTTGTCATACAAATCCTGCAATGTTTGGATTCCAATCTTGTGCAATGAAGCCAATTTCGCACTTGAGGTCATGCGCGTACCACGATGCATCCCAGTAATGCAATAGCAATGCATAGGGGGTTGTTTCTCTAGCGAAATAAATGCTTCTGCAGAAGCCTCAATATGCTACATGCAGTAATGGGGCTTTGGATGTAGTGTGTTGTGTGCATGGTTGGAACTAATGAAGTATGACCAGAAGCCTCCAAAGTGGTGATGATGTGGCCATGTCTTGTAGATTTCAGGTGGCCATCCAGTGAGATATCCATTGTAGCTGAGCTGCTAAATAGTAGACTTTGAAGTTAGGGAGTGCCAACCCACCCTACTCTGTGGCTCTATAAAGTTTGGTTAGTACTACTCTGCATCTAGAGTTATGCTATATAAATTCATGGATTGTTTGTTCAAGTGCATACAAAAAGGAGGTTGGGATGTATAAGGGCAAGTTTGCAAACAAATAGAGTAGGCAGCGTAGGGCTACCATTTTTAAGTGGGTTACTCACAGTACTGACAGTAGGGTTTTCCAAAATGTTGTCTGGGATTTAAAGGAAGGCATAGCACATGCAGGGTTTCCATCAATCAGATTATTATCTGAGTGGTAAATCTGAATCCCTTGGTAGTAGAATGTGTTGGATTGCCAGTGGAGGGAGGAGGCAGTGGTGATCAGACCAGGGTCAGGCATATCTGCTATGAATGGAAATATACATGATTTACCCCTATTTACTCGAAGGCCTGATGATGTCACAAAGTTGGCAGTAGTGATGGGGATGGATGTGGAAAGATGAGAGATGGCATATGTGGATATGAGCAGGTCATCGGTGTAAAGGGAGACCACGTGTATACTGTCGCCCATGGGAATGCCCCACTCTTGTCCCTGTGTGCGGAGAGCAATGGCTAGGGGTGCCACGTCTAAAGCAAAAAGAACAGTGAATTGGGGTAGCCTTTCCTTGTTCCTCTTTCACTGTTGATGGTGGTAGATATCAAAGATATCTGGCTTTTGGCGTGAACCAAGTTCATGAAGCCAGTGCCCAGTCCAATTTTCGGCAGAACTCAAAGTAGAAAGGGCCATTATAGTGAGTCAAATGCCTTAGCTAGGTCAAGTACCAGTCAACCACCGGGGACACTGCAATGAAGAATGTTTTAGGAGTTAGAAAAAGCATTGAAGCTTAAGTGACATGGTGCGAGATGTAACAAGCTAGAGGCGCTAGATGTTCTGCAAGGAACTTAGCCAGAATTTTATAATCAGAATTCAATAGTGCCAGTGGTTTGTATGAGTTGAGTTGTGTTGGATCTTTGTGGGGTTTGGGTAGCAAAATTAGGAATGCATTGCACAGCAAATAAGAAAGTTTCCTAGTGTTGAGCGCTTCCTTTTATACCTTGAGTGGGCGGGGCACCAGTAATGTCTTGTAGAATTCCGACTTTAACCCATCTGGGCTGTTTTTTTTTAACCTGTGGCAAGGTCTTTAAAGGTTTTGTGAACCTCTGTTAATGTGAGGGATTCATTAAGTTCCAAGCATTGTTCCAGCATAATACATGGTGTGGGAAGCTCTCACAGGAAAGAGTTGATAGCATCTAAAGAGACTGTCACGTCAGAGCAGTATACAGCAGTGTAATGTTGGTGGAACTCAATATGTATTTCTCTGTATGTATATATTAGTGTGTCTGTCCCACCCCTTAATGCCTCTATCAGTTGTTGGGGTCTGTCTTGTCTTATCAGCCAAGCCAAGAAGGGAGCCAACCCTATCAGCTGTGGCATGTGTCTTAACGGAGTGTGCTGCATAGTTTAGACTACGCGGTAGTTCTAGAAGCTCAGAGTGCTCCCTATGGACTGCAGCAAGTGCCAGTTGTCCTTTTGCATTTTGCAATACCTTGTTCTCAAGCAGTAATAACTGCAGTTCCACCGGTGTTACTTTCCGATCTAGTTTCTTGTGCAAGTTCCAAGTTAGTCCCATACAGTGACCACAAAAGGTCACCTTAAAGGCGTCCCACTTCATGGAATTTGTTTCCACAGATCCCTCTTTAACTTCAAAATAGTTGGCTATCATGTGCTGAACAGATTCCCGGAATGCACGATTTTCAAGTGCTGTTGGTTGTAACCTCCATGTGGGCCCTGGTAGGGGGTTAATGTCTAGGTCTAGGTACAGGAATTAGGGGTTGTGTTCTGAGTGAATGCACCCCAGGTAATCAGTTTGAGTTTCGGTGTGGACAATGTTAGTAGTGCAAAGAAAGCTGTTTATGCGCAGATGGAGACTGTGTGAAGCTAAGTAGAAGGAATACATTTTGGTGAATGGATTGCAAGTTCACCAGATGTCTAGAAGGATTTAGTTGTGCAACCAGTTAGTGAGGGTGTCAGCATTAGATGTCACAGTTCTGCGAGGTAACAGAGGGAAGAAGCCATCAAGTGTTACATCTAGGAGACTATTGAAGTCGGTTAGAATTCCAAAAATGTGATTTAAAAAGGGGGCATGATCAGTATTAGGGTCATATATACTGCCAATGAGTATATGGTGGCCATTCATGTGTACTTTCACAAACACGTATCTACCCTCTGGGTCTGCCTCCCACTCTTTCATAGAAAAATGAACCCCAGCACAAATCCATATTAGGGCCCTGCATGCATAAGAGAAGTAATTGGTGGAGTATATCTGACCACGCCATTGCTGTTGAAGTTTAGTGGGTTCTGAAGCCGTTAGATGGGATTCTTGTAGTAGGGCAATATGTGTGGCGTGCCTCCGGAGGTATGAACATAATGCATAGCACCTACTGGGGGTATGAATTCCGCACACGTTATGTGAGAAAAGGCATCTTTTTGACATGGTTAGCCCCCACATTTTGCCTGATGTTTGATGTAGCCTAGAAATGGCAGTGCCCAGGGCCCCAGCTAACAAGATTCCCTGGGCCAGAGCTCTTTCCCTAAAACTGTTGTGATGCATTGGCACAATTGGATACACCCTTAGCTACCACTATAAGTCCCTAGTAAAAGCGTACTTAGGTACCCAGGGCAAAGAGTACTATTGGTAGGCCCCTGAGGGCAGCAGCACTGATTGTGCCACCCTCTGGGGCCATGCATCCAGATGCACCTAGCACTGCCATTGCAAGCCGAGTGTCCTGGTGCAATCCTAAAACACAAACTCGACATGGCACACTGCTTGTGTGCCATGTCCACCATACACTTCATTTATTATAGGTAAGACACGCCTCTGGCAGGCCTTCCAGCCTTCCAGCCCCAAGGCAGGGTGCTCAAACAACTCAGAATGATAAATCCAAACTGTTACCCTTATTGGATTTATCCCTAAATGTACCTTAAAGGTGTCCCCTGCAAAAGCTAACTACCATGGCATGGTTGCAGACTGGTTCTATCGAGCCAGCCACCTCCAAACACCCAACTACAAACGTTGGGGGAGAGCCCTGTCTCTCTGGTTTGTAAAACAATGCCCTTCCTGGATATAGGATCTAACACCCCCTCCCTCAGGAATATGCACTGCCCTGACTGTGAGCTTCAAAGGGCATACCGCCTTTGAAACTCAATCCCCAGGCCTGCTAGTAACAGCAGATGGTCAGTCCCTTTGCAAACCCCCACTTTTGATGGGAGCAAAGGCAGGAAACCACGAAAAGGTTAGGAGAGGTGGCCCCACCTGGCATTCACCACCCCTAAGGTGTTGCCTGTGAGGTGGACACTCCATTTCATTTTCCTCCATCTTAGATGGAAGAAAAATAGCCAATCAGCGATAGGGAAGTTACCCTTCCCTCAAGAAGTGGTCACTGTAGTGGGTGTAGCCACCCATAGGTAAGTGTCCCTTTGGACACCACCATTTTCCCCCTAAAACGTCCACTAAATACAGTAATTAGTGGGAATCCCTAGATCAAGAAAGCAGATTTAAAGGGCATAAAGAAGACCAGCACAAAGAAGACTCAAGGCAAGAGAACTTTGGACCTGCTGCACAAAGAAAAGGCACCAAACCCTGCCTGCTGCACCCAGGAACCAACAATCGCTGCTAGGAGCCACTGGACTACTGGACTGACCTCAAGAAACCCAGAGGACCACCAGACTTTACCACTTGCCCAAGTACTCTCTCCAGAGTTGAGGTGTGACTTTGCAACAAAGAAGTAGCCAGCAACTCAGTGAGGGTCACTTCACTGACTGGCCACTAACTCCTGAACCAGAAGTTGCAGCTGGACCCAATAAAACACCAACAACCACAAGGACAAACCCTGTGAGTGTGCCAAAATTGGTGGCACTGCACCCTCCAGTGCCCGAACCGTCCTAATACCCTGGGTACTGGTCAGCTGACATCAGAACTCAAGAAAACCAGCCCATCCGTAGCTGAAAAAGGACCAGGAGGAATCCCCTGTCAAGGGACTTCAGGAACACTCCAGACCTCCCACCAGAGTGCCCCCGTTGTCCTTTAAGTGACCCTTAAAATGACTTACCTCCTGATCCAAAGGGCATCTTTGCACCCAGCTCCTGGCTCACCCATTTGCTATGCACACATCTGCCCTCCGGCCTGCAACGAAGAACCTGCTGTGCCCTGAAGGTCCCTCACCCCTTGCAATCTCAGCACTCCAAGGGGACCCCAAGGAACCACCTCTAAACTTACCTGTGCAGTGCTTTTCCAAGTGGTTCCCCACAGTGGCCCTGCACCAGCTTGAGACTTTCCATTGCTGCTTCTGCCACAACTAGGAGCTGCCCGATCTTCTCCAGTGATGACCTCGACCAACCAGCCAAAAAAGGACTTGGTATCTCAAATGTATGATTTTAAATCTATTTTTAAGGGTGACTTTCCAAGGATTCCTATGATGAGTAGTAACGCACAAAAAGACTATTTTCTTTAAACTTCAGAAATCCATATCTTCAAAAGTACTTAACCAATTTTGATAATCTTGGTCTTAAAAATTGTATAAAAATCTGAAGTATTTATATAAATTGGTCTCAAGCTATTTCTTCAAATGTGTGAGTTGCATTATTAATACTGTGAGTACAGAAAATCTTACACTTTGCCAAGATTGGCCTAACTGCTCAACTAAGCTACTATAAAAATTAGAGCATTGGGTGATCTAGTTTTCACATCTGTAAACCAACATGTGGTTGCCTGGACCCCCGGAACAGCATGCCTAGTTTTGCACACTACATAGAGGGCCAGCCTCCTACACAAGTCAGTATTTTAGTAGGTGTCATAGTACTGTACCACAATAAGTCGGGATACTCTAAGTGACACACAAGTTGAAGGCCAGTTGGGTGAACAGCTACATTAGTAATGTGTAGGTCAGTGAATTTTATATGCCTGTATTGTAGTGCCAAGTAAGATAGAACAAAAAGAACAACATATGCAAACATTAACATTACTAATACCAAAGGGGCAGAACACATGAATCAGCGAGCGCCTAAACATATTAGAAACACTAATAAGGAGGATGGGAAGAAAGTTGGCAGGTAGGTCTGCAAGTTCAGTGGAAGTAATAGGTAGGACCTAGAGGTGAGAAAAGGGGGGTCGGTCATCACAAGTGTGCATAGTGAGGTGGACATTTGTGCCTCCAGCAAGATCTATTTGGGCAGTTTGGAGTGTCCTCTCTGTCTGGCTTCTGCATTGGTTTAGTCACTTCTCACCATTATGTAGAAGTCCTGTTGATTAACCAGAGTAGTCAGATCACCCGAACCTAGCCTTTGCATGTAGCGCAATTAGTTCAGAGAAGGACAATATATATTGATGTATAGTTCAGTAACAGTTATATTGTCCGTGAGCCATAATGGAGAAGGAAGCTAAATAACAGTATCTGCTGTTTGTGGAGTAACCTCTGGTGGAGGGATGAAACCTGCTCCAGAGGGCCATGTTGCAACTGAACTCTCTCGTCAGGAGCAGTGTGGTGTACTGGTGAGGTCAGCAGTCCCTTTAATGTGCTTGATGACGTTCACTGATGATTTGCTCTAGGTCTGGAATTGTTGTAGAGGCACTGCAAGATCTTTGGCAAGGTCCACAGTGTTGGCTATGTTGTTTTGAAGCGCAGGATTTTGAATTATCAAGGTCTGTTGTTCCCAACCATCCCCATGCATCTTCTGGTGATGCAAGAAGTGCATTGTTCCTTCCGCCACAACTCACAGGCATGCTGGGAATAATAGTAAAAACTGGGAATCCAGTTTTCGCAGCCGGCGTTTAACGCAATGAATGAACCTCTCTGCCATTGGACCACAAGGGCGTAGTCTGAGAAGAACATCGTTTTGGCATTATCTCCCACCAGACTGTGTCTCTATCACGAAAATGTAAGAAGCAGACTACCATGGGTCGAAGTTTTGAGCCAGGTGGAGGCTTGCGGGATGGAACCTGATGCACTCTCTCGATTGAAAAGTATTGTGACAAGGTCACCTCAAGTAGCAGCTCTAGTAGCCATGATTCTATGTAGGAAACTGCATCTCGGCCCTCTGAACCCACCGAAAGACCCACCATTAGAACATTGTTCCTATGGAATCTACCCTCTGCATCTTTAACACATGTTTACAACAGTTGTACTCGCTCTGAGAGAGCTTGCAGTTCGGAATTTATTTCAGCTGGATCACGTCCACTATGTTCCACTGTCGTAACTTTGTTGGCAAGTTTTAGGTGATCTGCATGAAGCAGCGCAAGATCTGATGCAACTGTGTCTATCTTAAGGGCATATTTAAGAGAAGATTGTACCGCCTTTGCGTCATTTTTTTCATACAAAAGCAGCACTAAACTATCACCACATTTATATTTTGAAGCTGGACCAGTCTAGCATCAATATATTAGAGTTAGCGTCATTTTTTGGGAGTGCCAACCCACCTTGCATCATTTTGCAAGAATGATATGCAAGGTAGGCGTACCCTTGCAAAAAATGGCACAAGCCCTCCAGCGCCATATTTACCCCCAGAAGCTAAAACGACGCACAGAAAGGAACTGGTTCAAAAAAATGACACAAACTCCAGTTTGCGTCAAATTTCAATGCCTGGCCAGACCAGGTGTTAAAATGAGGCCCACACACCACTGCTTAAGGAAAACACACAAAAGGAGCATTGGCAACCTCCTGGACAACATGGAACTGTTATTGTTCCAGTTCGGCCAATGCCGCAGATGTCAGCGATGACAACAGGTCCCTCCAGCACCACCGCAGCACACCCAAACACCACCACAGCAGCCACAAAGGCAGCGCAGAAGGTGGGAGAGGATCTTTCAACATCGTACAACCATCCTTAGGCTCAGGGAACAAGATGTAATCATGAATTATCATCTGAACTGGGAGTCAATTGTGGAAACTTCAACAAATATACCTCCCATGACCAAACTCCTCACTATCCTCCATATGCTTGCGTCAGAATCTTTTCAGGCAAGGCCTGCACCAGTGGGTGGTATCTCCCAGTTATCCATATCGGTCCTCCCACTAAAGGTCCTGGATACAATCATCTGCCTCACACCCCACCACATCTGCTTCCCCAACACCGACCAACTGCAGCATGAGACCAAGCAAGTTTCTATCTAATTACTGGGTTCCCGCATATGCTGGGTGCAATGGACTGCACCCATGTCCAACTGGTGCCACCTGCAGAAACGGAACACCTATAAGGAACCACAAGCACACTTATTCAATAAATGTGCAGGCCATCATGGACCACTGTGGGCTCTTCTCAAACATCCTTGCCAAATACCCCAGCAGCGTCCATGATGCATACATATTCCAGCATTCCATCATCAATGAGCAGTTCCAGGATGGTCAATATTGCGATGGGCTACTTGAACATAAGCCGCCATACCAATCAGGTCACAGACAATACCCCAACCTTGTAGGACAAACAAGACATACCCCACACTAAACACACATGGGCAGTGTAACACAGATTTACAGACAACATATATGCCACATGCCATACTACACCCCAATCATTAGACATTATACATACATACACCCACATGTACATAAAACAGCCCGAACCTGACTGGCACACCACATGAGGACAGGTGGAACTATGACCCCTTTGCATACAGTTGCTGGGCCCAAGCCACTACTAGAGTCCACTGGTTGACACCTAAATATAAAACCCACACACATTACACCAAAAAATGAATAGCTCGGCTATGTGAATAGCATAGGGGTTGTCAATGTAAAGAAAGTCACACACATCACATGGTGTACAAACCTCTGGCAGCACCAATATCAAATGCCACCCAAGTGTTGCTATTACCAACAACATATCACCTACACATGCCTGACATACCTGTAGTGTGCACATTCACCTGTCTGCTGCATTGTGTCGCACACATAGGAATACACATTACCTGCCATGAAAGTCCATGGGGCAGAATAGTGAGAAGTTGTACAACACCCAGTCCTGTGCCACCTCAAATGCGCCCCTTAGCGCCCCCTAGCACCACCATGTGTGTGCCATATACAAGAAACGGCCCACCATGGCACAGAGCTTGTGCAATATTATAAACATAATGGATGCCGTAGTACGACTCTGTAGGAGTATAGAGGACAGACCTGGCCTTTCATGCACCATACAAATGGACCCATATAAAAAAAATGGTTGCCCCCTCCCAACGCCTGCACTGTGCATGTGTCGAAAGTGTCTGGAATAAATCATGTATAGAAACCTAGGAGATTCCACCGCACCAATTTAGCTCATCCTCCATTTGTGTGACTCACACCCTAGCACACTTGATGGCTGGCACAGCCATCATCTGCCACAAAGCGTCACTAAGTGTTGCACTGCATGCGTAGTGCCACATGGTAACATGGAGGACAGAGTTTGGCTTTCTAGGGCTACCATAGTGTATCTACAAATAACACCATTATGATGGTAAGTTCCACCAACAAGAGGACACTGCCTCAAATATGGACAACAGGATACATATTTGCAATGGTTGAACCATCAGTTTGAATTTAATTTGACAATCCCCAGGTCCCTTAGCCAGAACCCAAGATTGTAATGTCCATCAACACAGACCAATGAAACCATTTCACAAAACACAATACCAGAAGCAAGTCGGAGTCATCACTCCACCTAAAACGAACATCTGCCAAGTTACATACGATACCACTATTAAGGATTACAAAACATGTTCTCTCATTCCTTTGCAGCCAACCAAGGTTACGGCACACAGCCATGGGTGATGACTGCATTTGGCAAACCCACAACAGTGAAAGAGTGGGCATATAATGAAGGGCAGAGAAGGAAACAAAATGTGGTGGAGAGCACATTTGGGCTTCTGAAGTCAAGGTTCAGGTGCCTGGCCCTGACAGGAGGCAGCCTGTTGTATGCACCACCACTGGTATGTAAGATGATACCGGTATGTGCAATCTTGCATAATATATGCATACGGACCAATGTTCCATGAGATGACAGATAGCTGTCCCCAATGAGGAGGAGGATGACAATGGTGCAGCACATTTGGAGGGAGAACTACAAACACTGTTGCAGGAGTTCTCAGAAGACTACAAATTGTACAGGACATCTACACATAGGTGGTCATTATGACTTTGGTGGTCTTCCTTGAAGGCTGCCAAAGCGCGGGCACCAGAAGACCACTAGTGCTGGTGGTCTTCAACCCACCATATTACGGTTACTGCTTGATTTCCCCCACAGTTTGGGTGGAAATGCAGCAGTAGACATGATGGCAGGTGGAGGCGCTGGGACGGTTCTACCACCAGCCCCGCCTTGCCAGAAGGACACAGCCTGCAGTATTACAAGACATAATACGGCCTGGCGGTGTCCTGCTGCTGGAAGTGGAAGCAACCATTCCCTGCCAGATGACCTCGTCCCCGGACCAGGTCAGTTGATTGTCTGACAGAGGGTGTGGGGTATTGTGTGTGCATGTGTGAACGTGTGTTTTCTGTGTGTGTGCATGAATGTGTGTATGCGTGGTTGTATGTGTGTCTCTGAATGTAGAAGTAAGTGCGTGTGTGCATGTAAGTGTGTATGCGTGTGTGTATGCGAGTATGAGTGTTGTGGTGAATGCATGTTTGCGTGTGAGTATGCATGTTTGGATTGGTGTGAGTATGTGTGTTTGGATGGGTGTGAGTATGTGTGTTTGGATGGGTGTGAGGATGTGTTTGGATGGGTGTGAGTATGCATGTTTGGATGTGTATCTGAGTGCTGAGGTGAATGCGACTATGGATGCGTGGGAGTAAATGCATGCATGTAAGTGTAGATGAATGAGTGTATGCGTGGTGCATGTGGGTGTCTGTGTGCGTGTGCATGTATGCGGGGAGGGGGTGGGAGATGCTGTATCTGGAGGGAGGTGGGGGATGGGGCACTGAGTCTGGAGGGGGTGGGATACAGGGGGGAACTGTGTCTAAAGGGATGGGGGCCGCTGTGTCTGGAGGGGGATGAGGGAGGGGGCTCTGTGTCTGGAGGGAACAGGGGGGTTAGTGCTTGCTGGGGGGGGCATCTACCGGTGACAGGGAAGAAATAGCAAAGGGGCAGGCAGGCTTTTCAAGGCAGTTCTACCGCTGCGGAAACCCTGGTGGAAAGGCAGCTCCTTATACCACCAGCGGTCTTCTGTGGACCGCCGGGTTGGAGATGCATATCTCCAGGACAGTGGCTCCCACTGCCCTGGCAGTATGAGTGGAGATTTCAACCCGCCACACTCACACCGCCAGCATGTTGGTGGTGAAACCACCACCTTTGCCCTGACGATCAGGAGACCCCCAGCGTCATAATGAGCCCCATAGTCCCTGTACAAATATTATCACTTTGTTAATATCATCAATAAATAACTTTGCACCAGAATGTCCATGGTCTACTCATTCTCCACTACATATACCATTGGAATGTTGCTTATACCTCAGAGAGCAGGAAAGAAACACAACAGTTACAAGTATGGTCCCACACAAGAATGCAAGCACTGGGGTACAGGGTCACCCACCCATTGCACACCATGCAACACACAGATGCAATAATCATGCCTTTACACTCCTGCAGGACCCCTACCCAACGTCACTGGACAGGAAGGTCCAGACATGTCCACTCCACCCACAGAAGAGACCCACAGTGATGACAGCAGCTCTGTCCAACTGGATCTAGATGACCAGCCCGACCCATCTGGGACCTCGGGACAGTTGGTTCCCCTCACACTGGCACAAGCCACAACAGAGCCTCCCCCCTCTGGAAACACCAGCACAGCACCCACCCAGCGGGCCCATACCTCTGTCCCCAGGACACGTCAAGCAGCAGTGTGTCCACCACCACAGGGAACACAGGCTAACCCACCACCACAACAACACCAGGGACCTGGGGGCAGTGGTAGTGGGCACACGGTTCAGGGGACAGAGGTACAGGAACACAGGGGAACTGGGAGAGCTGCTGTGCGACAGGGGGCGAACAGGCCCAGGGAACCCACTCTCCACGAGGCTCTCTCCAACATCATGGGAGCCTACCTCCATTCCCAGCAGACGATGGCAACAGTACTGGCCAAGTTTCAGGACACCCAGCGGCTGCAGGAGGAACAGTATCTGGGGTTCAGGGAGGAACTCAGATCCATCAACACCACCCTGGGCACCATTGTAGGGGTGCTGAAGGAACTTGGCAACACCAGGAGGGACACTGTGGCACAACAAGGGGCCCCTGACACTAGCCTGGACGGTGAACTGCCCACCACCTCCACCGGCGCTAGTGGACAGGAGGCACTGCCACAGGACCACGACACCAGCACCCCACACCCTGCAGATGGAGAACCACCCCGCAAGCGGTCCCTGAGATCCAGGAAAAACACAGAGAACAATGCCAAGACCCCCGCCAAGAAATGAGACCACCCTGATTGTCATCCTTCTGTCCCACTTTGTCACCCTGTCCATCCTTAAACTGCCCTTGCGCCACTTCCTATCCCCCTTTGGACAATACACCTGTGAGACTAATAGACTGGACTCTGCCATGGACATTCTTCCACCATCACCCCTGACCATTTTACAACCCCCTCCAATATTTAGCACTTCAATAAACACCCTTAAAGCACAAAACAATCTGGAGTCAGTCTGTGCTTTCGAAAATGTGTATTTGCAATAACTGTGTAAAAATGATATATCCATTGCATTGTCAACATACCTATGTCACACAGCTCTAGTCCATGAGGAAACAAGGCAGATGTCACACAGTGGGACCCACATCTGTGAAATGGAAAGGGAAAGTGACAACTCAGGGACCATACACTGGGTGAAGGTGACAGACAGATGAGAAGTAGAACAATTATATCAGATGTAGCAGGCAGTGATGTCTTCTTACCTGTGTCTCACTGGAAGTATTGTTGGATCACCGTGTTTCTGTCGTTGATGTCCTCTTCTTCTGCTTCCTCTTCTTCACTGTACACAGGCTCCACAGCTGCAACAACACCTCCATCTGGACTATCCTCCTGCAGATATTTTTAATTTGGTATAATAAATCCTGTTAGTATTAGACAATTATCTCTCCGTGTTGATTGAGTGTCTGGGTGTTCTCATGTGTGCACTGGCTAAGTAGGAGGAATGCCTTAGGGTATGCTTAATGTCTTGATTTCCATGGATGAGCATTTGCATCCCCAAGGAGCTGTCAGATAACCTGCTAAATAATATCAGCTACTCAAAACATTTGCCATTCACAGTTCCAGCCATTGCCATTGTGTATGTATACAGACTCTTTGAAAGGTAGGTGTAGAACTTCAACTGTCATTGCTAGGATTGGGCAGATTTCTAGTTGGGAAGTGTTGTACATATGACATCAGCCATTTTAGGGTCTGTATCTTGGCACACTGACAGCTGTCCTTCACTGATGAAATTCACCTCTTCTGACCCACACATATTAGTTGTACAGGTGCTCTTATCTGGGTAATTTACTTGACACTTGGTACTGACCCATACATGCCATATTTCAACATCCATTGATACCTGTTCAATAAATGTATTTGAGGCTCTGTCAGTTGGTTATAGACCACAACACCAGCATTCACAATCTTCATGTTACGATCCTAGTGTGTGGCTTTGTGCCTGACAGTTATGCAGCCATGTAAATAGGTTCTGTTCTCATTGCTTCACACAATGCATACATGAGTTGATGGATCACAGTAAACGTGGAAATGCTACTCTTGAACAAGGAGATTTATTTACAGGTGCAAGTGAATTTTCCAATGCTATACAATGTCCTGTTCACAGACCCCGTTAGAGGTCCAAAGCCATTTGTTATACATTCAGAGTACAAGGGTGAGGAACATGTCATGGGACATGATTAGGAGAATTATGAATTAGTGGGGAGGTATCCAAAATGCCAATAGGTAAGATTTGAAACAATGACAGTACATAGCAGACACGTCAACAGTGGCTGAGAGAAGAGGGCACATTACCTGCTGTCACAACACTGGCATGATCTTAAGCACATAACTAAGGAGATACTGTCCTTGTTGTTCCTTACACATCTTCATCCTCTGCTGCATGTGGTGCCTCCTGTGCCATAGGTGGTGCTGTTGTTGAGATTGAGGGGGCCACCCACACATCAGAGGATAGAGATGTGGAGTCAAAGGTCCCAGCAGATGACATTTGTGGGAATGCATAAGGCATCAATGCAGCAAGCAGGAATTACTGATTTCTCAGCACCGCAGCAACATCACAGTGGTAGGCAGCCATGTTTTCCTAGAGGGAGGCCACTTCCCGCTGTGTGGACTCCATGGTTTTCTGTATAGCCCCCAGCCTGTTGTCTATAATGCTGCTGCCACTTTAAGAGGACGATTGTTGAAGCCTCTGCCTCATTACAGCAGCTATGTAGGCAAGGGACTTCTGGAGTCAAAGTTGCAGGGAGTGGGTACCTCTAATGGCAGCTGAGTTGTCCTTAATTGGACTAAGGCACCTCTGCACTCCCTTTAGGCTGCCTGCCATGGTCTCCATCCCCACCCGCACCTGCTTGGCCAGCTCCCGCTGGACTTCTACCAGTGTCCTCTGGAAGGTGATATCTAAGTCCTCGGAGTCCAGGGATGTGTTAGAACTGGCTGTTGTTGTGTGTTGCTAGCTAGGTGGTTCACGAGGAAACCACGCAGCACTATGTATCCTCCCTATGACTGGAGGTGGTGTCTGGACAGAACCTAGGACATTGTGGAGAGTCTCTTCATTGATGGCCAGTAGCTGGTCATCCATGTCATCTGTAAACATCCAGGACAGGCAGGTCGGCAAGAGGTAAGGCACCATCCTCTGTAATGAGATAGTGAAATGTCAATCTTTGATTGTGGTGGCTGTTGGCATGGCACATTACCTACTTGCTACTGGAGGCTCATTGACATGTTACAGACCCCATGTTGTAGTTGTATATTATGTGTAGCATTGTGCATCACATATGGGGCAAGCTCACAGGGTATTTTGGGGCATATTTAAGAGTCCCTAGTGCCACCGGATTGTCACTTTTCGTGACGCTATGATGGAGCATTGCCCAGCGTTGTATTTACAAGGGCGCGTTAAGCTACTTTTTGTGGCTTAACCCACCTTGTAAATACGGATCCTTCACATGCAGCACTTTGCGTGGAAGTGGCATGCAATGGATCTTACTGTGGGTGTGCCACAGCAACAACCATTGCATTTTGACCCTGCCTCAGATTTCCAAGTTTTTTGTAAACCTTAGGCAGCGCCACAATCTAATGCCACCATTGGGGTGGCGTTACCATAGCTCAACAAGAAGAAATGCGTTATAGCACATATTGAAAGAGCAAATCACCATTTAAGATTGTTTTTGTGCAGGAAAGTGTTCCTTCTAACCCCTGCTAACAAGTGGTAAAGTGCTTATGTCCTCCGTTTTAAACATGATGACATTGGCACATTTATTTTACTTCTAAACCCCTATCATATATTACTACATGTAAGTAGGGCCTGTAATTTAAATACTACAAATAGGATACAGCACTTGTTGTACCACCCATGGAAAGAGCACTACAACCAAGCCTGTGTGTGCATTTTAAAATTTCATATTGACCTGGCAATATAAACTTTTTTGCCAGGCCTAAACCTTACTTTTTAATGCCTATAAGTCACCCCTAGGATAGGCTGGAATGTCCATATGGCAGGGAGCATAGTATTTAAAAGGTAGAATGTGTGTAACTTATGTTTTACATGACTTGGCAGTGAGAAACCTCCAGAGTCATTTTTCACCGTGGCAAGGCTGACTACCATAAAAAAGCACCAGGTTACATTATAATGGCCCTCATTATGACATTGGCGGTAAGTTCGGCTTACCGCCATGCCAACTGCCGCCAACATACCGCTGCCTCTGCGGAATACCACTACACGTATTATGACACAGACATAGTAATCCTTCACTACACAGCCACACACACAAGTCCGCCAGCCCAAAGGTAGGTGATAAACTGGTGGTATCCAAACCCACACCGTTACGCCAACAGAACTACACCCACAACATTGTGATCCATGAATCAACACAGTGGACATGCTAAACCATTGGTGGTAGATACCGTTGTGCTCAAAATACACACACACATACAAAACAGCACCACATTGGACAATACAAACTAAACACACCTGAAACCCAGACACACACCACACCCACACACCCACACTACTATAAAACATACACCTACATTACCAACAACCCTTTACGACTACAAACAAGTGCCACAAGAGAGATAGCAAGGCCACAGACAAGACCACAGCCACACACCAACATCACCAATACACCATTCACACACCTTACATCACACACCCCAACACATCACCCTATACACCCTCACCCACATCACTCACACTACATCCATGGCACCACAACGACACCCCAGGTTCTCTGAGGAGGAGCTAAGGGTCATGGTGGAGGAAATCATCCAGATAGAGCCACAGCTATTCGGATCACTGGTGCAGCAGATATCCCTTGCTAGGAAGATGGAACTATGGCGGAGAATCATGGACAGGGTAAACACAATGGGACAGCACCCCAGAACAAGGGATGATATCAGGAAGAGGTGGAACGACCTACGGGGGAAGGTACGTTCCACAGCAGCAAAACACCAAACAGCTGTACAGAGAACTGGTGATGGACCCCCACAACTAACAACATGGGAGGAGCAAGTCTTGGCAATCATGATTCCTGAGGGCCTGGCAGGAGTAGGAGAAGGACTGGACTCTGGTAAGTCAAATCTCTATTACTATCACCCCTCCTATCAGCATGCAAAGCACTGAAGATGGATTCCTGGACCTGAGGACCTGCAAAGGAAGGGGACCAAGTCCAAGAGTCATGCAAGTGTCCAGGGGTGGGCAGGAGCCCATTAAGCCCAGGATGAAGGTGCAAAAGGTCTGCCTCTGGGTGGAAGAAACTGAAGATTCTGCAACAACAGAAGATGCCAGGAACTTCTCCTTTGCGCAGCAGATGTCCCACAGCCTGCTGGAGGATGCAGAGTTGTTTCCACACAGAAAGACCGCAAACAAGCCTTGCTAGCTGCAAAGGTCGCAGTTGAAGGAAATGGGTGCTGCCCGGGCTCGGGAAGGACCAGGAGGTCACCCCTTGGAGGAGGCAACAGAGGGAGCGCTCAGCAACACAGAGAGCCCACGCAGAAGCAGGCAGCAACTGCAGAAGCACTTGAACAGGCATTCAAAAAATCTGAGCATGACGGTTGTCTCAACACTACAAAAGAGGGTCCCATGAAGCCGGTGGTCAACTCAATGAGTTGAGCAATGCAGGACGGAGTGCTGGGGACCTGGGCTATGCTGTGAACAAAGGATTCCTTGCAAAAGAGCACAGAAGCCCTAGCAGTTGCAGTTCATGCAGTACAGAGGATTACTGTCTGGTGTGGGGAGGCAAGGACTTACCTTCACCAAATTTGGACAGAAGGACCACTGGACTGACGGGGTCACTTAGACCCAGCTCCTGTGATCCAAAGACCAGGCTCGTCAAGACGAGAGGGGACCCAGAGGACTGGTGATGCAGAAGTTTGGTGTCTGCATTAGCAGGGGGAAGATTCCGTCGACCCACTGGAGATTTCTTCTTGGCTTCCAGTGCAGGGTGAAGGCAGGCAGCCCTCAGATCATGCACCACCAGGAAACACCGAGAAAGCTGGCAGGATTGGGTGCTACAATGTTGCTGGTAGTTGTCTTGCTACTTTGTTGCAGTTTTTTAGGCGTCCTGGAGCAGTCAGCGGTCGATCCTTGGCAGAAGTTGAAGAGAGAGATGTAGAGGAATTCTGGTGAGCTCTTGCATTCGTTATCTGAAGAGAAACCCACAGGAGAGACCCTAAATAGCCCTCAGAGGAGAATTGGCCACCTAACCAGGTAAGCACCTATCAGGACGGGTCTCTGACGTCACCTGCTGGCACTGGCCACTCAGAGGCCTCCGCTGTGCCCTCAAACCTCTGCATTCAAGATGGAAGAGGTCTGGGACACACTGGAGGCACTCTGGGTATCACCCCTGGGGTGGTGATGGACAGAGGAGTGATCACTCCCCTTTCCTTTGTCCAGTTTCACACCAGAGCAGGGGCCGGGGGATCCCTGAACCGTTGTACACTGGCTTATGCAAGGAGGGCACCATCTGTGCCCTTCAAAGCATTTCCAGAGGCTGGGGGAGGCTACTCTTCCCCAGCCCTTAACACCTATTTCCAAAGGGAGAGGGTGTAACACCCTCTCTCAGAGGAAATCCTTTGTTTTGCCTTCCTGGGACTGGGCTGCCCAGAACCCAGGAGGGCAGAAGCCTGTCTGTGGGTTGGCAGCAGCGGTAGCTGCAGTGAAAACCCCAGAGAGCTAGTTTGGCTAAGTGGTGATAAGTGGAGAGTAGCTCTGCAATAGATTGGTTACTCCCTTTATCACCCACAGTATGGTTACTTCCCTGAGGGGATGTAAACCACACTGTTTGGAGTTTTCTAGCTAGCCAACAATGTGAATTTATATTCTCAGACTTCCTATTAGTATGTTTTAGTTTAGAGCAGTGGGAATTGTCCACTGGGCCTATATCAAGTGATGAGAATGCCAGACAGGGATGCTGTCTCAATGAAGCCATAGCTGGACAAATACTTTGTCCACATGGCTGTAAGACAGTACAGGGTTGCTGTTTCTCTTGAGTTGGAGCCGGGCAGGGCTGCATTCCTACAAGGTCCACACTAGGGCAGGGCTGCTGTCCTAAGTGTTGTGAGGCAGTTCCGGGGTGCTGCACTAAGGTTTCTCTGGGAGGGTTGGTGGGATGCTCCATGTTAACTAAAATGGTGCCCTTTTTCTCACCAGTATTAGTTATCCCACAGAGAGGTACTTTCACCTCAGGGAGTACAGCTGTGCTAGCTGATGGTTCCCTTGGTACACCCCAGGAGAGGTGCCTCCCACCACATAAATGGTATCCTTAATGGAAGGGTGGGTAGGGGATACTTTGATGCCCTTTTTACCTGTTACTGGAGAGGGATCATGAGATTTCAGGCCTTTTTCTCTCCTTTGCTTTTTCATTCCAGCCGAAATGAGAGGAAGCAATTCCTCAGGGATACCCAGCATGGAAGCCTGGGTATTAAACTCTACCTCAGCCCAACCTGAGGTCTCTAGGTCATTACCTAAGAGACGGTCTACAGTTAAGCTTGGTGACACTACCACCTTCTTAGGGCCAGTAACTCCACCCCAACTAAACTGAACTATAGCTAAAGGGAGGAAGTGAGTGGAGTTATGGACATCAATAAGTTTGTACTGTTGTCTAATGATGTGTTGTACCAGAGACACTAAGGCCCATATTTATACTTTTTGATGCAAAACTGCACCAATGCAGTTTTGCGTCAAAAAAATTAGCGCCGGCTAACGCCATTCTGAAGCGCCATGCGGGCGCCGTATTTATTGAATGACGTTAGCCGGCGTTAGCCGCCGGCGCCGTCTGGTGTGCGTTAAAAAAAACGACGTACACCAGGCAGCGCCGGCGTAGGGGGATATGGAGCTTGGGCGTCATGAAATGGGGCAAGTCAGGTTGAGGCAATTTTTTCACCTCAACCCGATTTGCGCCATTTTTTTTCACTCCCAACCCCCATTGAAATGACTCCTGTCTTAGCAAAGACAGGAGTCATGCCCCCTTGCCCAATGGCCATGCCCAGGGGACTTCTGTCCCCTGGGCATGGTCATTGGGCATAGTGGCATGTAGGGGGGCACAAATCAGGCCCCCCATGCCACAATTTTTTTTTTTTTAAAACACTTACCTGAACTTACCTTAATGTCCCTGGGATGGGTCCCTCCAGCCTTGGGTGTCCTCCTGGGGTGGGCATGGGTGACAGGGGGTGTCCCTGGGGGCATGGGGGGGCACCTCTTAGCTCCTTCAGAGCCCACAGGTCCCTTAACGCCTGCCTTTTGCAGGCGCTAAAAAACAGCGCAAAAGCGGCCGTACGTCATTTTTTTTGACCCGCCCACTCCCGGGCGTGATTTTTGTCCGGGAGTATAAATCCGACGCACATGCCTCGGAGTCGATTTTTTAGACGGGAACGCCTACCTTGCATATAATTAACGCAAAGTAGGTGTCCACGCAAAAAAATTACGCTAACTCCATGGACTTTGGCGCTAGACGCGTCTAACGCCAAAGTATAAATATGGAGTTAGTTTTGCGTTGAAATTGCGTTAAAAAAACGACGCAATTTCGGCACAAACGGAGTATAAATATGCCCCTAAGGGGCATATTTATACTCTGTTTGCACCGAATTAGTGTCATTTTCCTTTACTCTAATTCGGTGCAAAACTAACTCCATATTTATACTTTGGTGCTAGACCCCTCTAGCGCCAAATTTATGGAGTTAAAGTAATTTTTTGAAAGTGGAGACCTACCTTGCCTAAATGAGATGCAAGGTAGGCATTCCCGTGCAAAAAATGACTCTATGGCCTTAACGCCATATTTATGGGCATATTTATACTCTGCTGCATATTTATACTCTGTTTGCACCGAATTAGAGTCATTTATTTTACTCTATACTTATACTTTGGTGCTAGACCCGTCTAGCGCCAAGGCCCTGATTTATACTTTTTTTGTGCTGCATTAACGTCATTTTTTGACGCAAAAGTGACGCAAACTTACAAAATATTGGCCCTTATTTATACTTTTTGCTGCAAAACTGCACTAACTCAGTTTTGCACCAAAACATTTAGCACCGGCTTGCACCATTTCTGTGCACCAGCCGGGCACCATATTTATGGAATGGTGCAAGCCAGTACAAAGGGTAGGCTAGAGTACAAAAAAAAATACTTTAGCCGGTTGGGGCTGGCAGTATAGAAGAAGAGGGTTTAGCACCTAAAAATGACTTTAGGCAGGTTAGAGTAAAAAAAAAATGACTCTAACCAGATTAGCGTCATTTTATGGTGCTAATCCTACCATGCCACATGACTCCTACCTTAGAAAAGGCAGGAGTCATACCCACCACCCCAATGGCCAGCACAGAGGACAGGGGTCCCCTGGGCATGGCCATTGCACCCTGTGCCATCTATGGGGGCCCATTTCAGGGCCCCCTATGGCACTTTCAAAAATATAATGCAATCTTACCTGTACTGACCTGGGATGGGGTCCTCCATCCGCCGCAGTCCCTCTAGTATGGGTGGGGGTGCCCCTGGGGCCTATGGAGGGCATCTGTGGGCTTATTCCGTGGTGTTCCACCAGGGAAATAGGCCCACAGGTCCCCTAACGCCTGCCCTGACCCAGGCTTTAAAAAATGGGGCAAAGCAAGCTTTCCCCCATTTTTTGACACCTCCTCCCTCCCTTGCACCATTTTTGCATGGTAGTATAAATATGGCGTTAAAGCCATAGAGTCATTTTTTGCATGGGAACGCCTACCTTGCATCTCATTAAGGCAAGGTAGGTTTCCACTTCCAAAAAATGACTGTAACTCCATAAATTTGGCGCTAGACGAGTCTAACACCAAAGTATAAATATAGAGTTAGTTTTGCACTGAATTAGAGTAAAAACAAAATGACGCTAATTCAGTGCAAACAGAGTATAAATATGCCCCTTAGCGTCAAAAAATCATGGTAATCTGGTCAGAATCATTGATTTTGACTCAAACCTGCCTAACGTCATTTTTTTTAAAGCTAGCCTACCCTTTGCACCGGCTTGCACCATTCCATAAATATGGTGCCCAGCTGGTGCTAAAAAATGGTGCAACGCGGTGCAAAACATTTTGGTGCAAAACTGCGTTAGTGCAGTTTTGCACCAAAAAGTATAAATAAGGCCCTAGGTTTTCAGTCACCAAAGTGATACTGGCACCTGTGTCCCTGTAGGCCTGAGCCTCAACACCATTTATTGAAACTGACTGCCTGTACTTATCCATTATAAGTGGACAAGCAGCCAGTGTGGCAAGGCCAACGCCACCAGGTGTGACAGAAACTGTCTTGGGACTGACTACCCTAGTTTCTATGATGGACCCAAAAGTGAACCCAACTACACCCTTATTTTGACTGTTGCCAGTATTCCCACCACTATTACCACTACTGCTAGGGGCACTATAGTTTGATGTATTAGTGATGGTAGGCTCAGGGGGTTTACCTGGGCAGGGCTTATCCCCTGGCCTATGGCCTTTATTTTTACACACATAGCACCAAGGCTTTTTAGTGTGTGTGGGTTGTGAAGAAGATGAAGAAGATGATTTATCCTCACCCCCTGAAGAGTGTTTAGGATGTGAAGAAGGATCTTCATTTTTACCTTTATCCCCATGCTTATCCTGAGATTTCTCATCATCTTTCTTCTGGTCATCCTTGTCACCACCTGTATGAACTTTTCTGTTCACTCTTGTTCTGACCCATTTGTCTACCTTCTTTCCCAATTCTTGGGGAGAGGTTAAATATGAGTCTACCAAGTACTGGTGCAACAAATCAGGCACACAATTGTTCAAAATATGCTCTCTCAGGATTAGATTATAGAGGGTTTCATAGTCAGTCACCTTACTGCCATGTAACCAACCCTCCAAGGCCTTCACTGAACAGTCTACAAAGTCTGTCCAGTCTTGAGAGGACTGTTTTCTGGTATCTCTGAACTTTATCCCGTATTGTTCAGTGGTTAAGCCAAATCCATCCAAGAGTGCATCCTTCAAAACTTTGTAATTATTACCATCACTTTCTCTGACAGTAAGGAGCCTATCCCTACCCTTACCAGTGAAAGATGGCCACAAGATAGCAGCCCACTGCCTTTGAGGGGCCAACTGTACCATACAAGCCCTCTCAAGTGCAGCAAACCACTTGTTAATGTAATCCCCCTCCTTGTAAGGATAGGACTATCTTATGCAGGTTTCTGGAATCTTGTTCTCTTACAGGATTGCTATCAAAAACACTACTGCTGCCACCATGGGGAACTAACCCCAACCTCTGCCTTTCCCTCGCTACATATAGAGATTCCCTGTCTAAGGCCAGCTGCTACTGTTTTAGCTTCAACCTAGCCTCTTCCAACCACAGCTTTCTGAATTCCCTTTCCATAGTGTTATCCTCAGGATGGGAGGCTTTGGAATTCTGAGACACAGAAGAAATGTGGGAATTGGCAGAGTGTGACCTGTCTCTAACTGGCTGGACTCTAGTAACCTGGGCTTTTGGAGTGAAAGGTGCCCTACTAGTGTGTGACCTCCTCCCACTACCAGTGTCACTAGGAGGCCTGTTAGCTGGCAGGTCTTTGGCTAAACCCTACCCAGCATCCTCAGGGGACTCCTCTGACTCTTGCTGGGTACCCCCTCCTCTACCTCCTGATTGTGGGATGGGCCAGACTGGTTCTGGTCACTTTCTAGGAGAAGGCTAAGAAGGAGATCTTTGGTAGGGTTCTTACCAATGCTGAAACCTCTTTCTATGCAGAGACCCCCCAAACTTTTAAAGATTAAACTACCATAGGTTGCTTGACAACTGCGGGAGTAAGTTCTACTGCAGACATGATTGTTAGAAAGGGTTTAGGACAGAGAGAAAAAAGTTTAGAAACTTTGAGAGAACAGAGATAAACTTTTTTTTACTTTTGAAACCTTTGAAAACGTTTGAAAACTTTTAAGAAACTTTTTAGAAAGTTTAAAGAAAGAAAGTTAAACTGTTTAGGTTAACTGTGTATATTCTGAAGTAATTGGTATATGTTTTTCTTATGAAAAGCACCAATGACAACGTGGTAAAGCAGTTACAAGTACTTATCCCACCGCTGCTGCCAATGTAGGAGGCTGGCCTGGCTTATAGTGGGTACCTGATGGTACTTACACCTTGTGCCAGGTCCAGTTATCCCTTATTAGTAGATTAGTAGTGTTCTAGCAGCTTAGGCTGATAGAGGTAGCTATAGCAGAGACGCTTAGGCTGAACTAGGAGACATGCAAAGCTCCTACTATACCACTTATATAGCACTATATCATAAGAATCACAATACTCAGAGTTACTAAAAATAAAGGTACAATGTGTCAAAAATATCTCAGAGGATATACTCCCTTAGGATAATATGCACACAAACCAAAATCAGGTAAGTAAACAGTTAGAAAAGTAGTGTAAACAAAGTAGAATACAATAGGGGACCTCATTATACGCATGCACTACATGTAGGTCAATACCTCTATGTAGCTTCGAATATGGCCATGTAACATGTCTAAGATCATGGAATTGACCCCCATGCCAAATCTGGTATTGGGGTGCCAATCCCATGAGTCTCCGGGGCTCCTGCATGGACCCCAGGTTCTGCCAAACCAGCTCTCTGGGGTTTTCATTGCAGCTACTGCTGCTGCCAACCCACAGACAGGCTTCTGCCCTCCTGGGGTTTGGGCAGCCCAGAGTCAGGAAGGCAGAACAAAGAATGTCTTCACAGAGAGGGTGTTACACTCTCTCCCTTTGGAAATAGGTGTCAAGGGTTGGGGAGGAGTAGCCAACTCCAGCCTCTCGAAATGCTTTGAAGGGCACAGATGGTGCCCTCCTTGCATAAGCCAGTCTACACCGGTTCAGGGATCCCCCAGCCCCTGCTCTGGTGTGAAAGTGGACAAAGGAAAGGGGAGTGACCACTCCCCTGTCCATCACCACCCCAAGGGTGGTACCCAGAGCTCCTCCAGTGTGTCCCAAACCTCTGCCCAGTAGTGGATTCCTACTAGCTTGGTTTTCAGGAAGTTTACATCAGACACTGCCCAACATGGGACCTACCCTGCAGTTTCCGGCCTGGCCTAGGTGCACCCACAGGCCGACAACCCCCACCCGGATACCACCAAGGTATGCTGCAATTTGCGTTAGGTGTCCCTGTCGATGGGCTGGTGACTAGCATTGTGACTGGTAGTGCATTGCCTAGTGCATAGGACTGTTCCCTGTGTGTTTGTGTGTCGTGTATGCCAACGGTGGTGTTGTTGCCGCCATTGACCAAGTGTATCCTTTGTCTTTTCCCCTCCTTTTTGTTTTGACATCCTGTCCTTCTTTACATTAGCATCATCTGGCGGAGGAGCAGAGGCACATGCGACAGAGGGAGCTACATCCCACAGGACCCAGGATGCCAAATCCACTGACGGTGAGGGCACCAGTGGGACGGAGGGCGAGGGGAGCACCGTGCCAGAGACAGGAGGGGACAGTTCTGACAGTATTACCTCTTCCGATGGAAGCTCCCTGGAGGTGGCGGACACCTCTGTGCCCACCTCAACTACAGGTACAGCCGCCACACCCATACCAGCACCGCCCTCCCAGCAGCCCCTCAGCGTGTTTCTCGTGCCCGCTCACCCAGAAGGATGGGCATCTCCTTTGCCCCAGGCACCTCAGGCACTGCCCCAGTTAGCCCTGCTACCCTGAGTGAGGAGGCTATTGACCTTCTAAGATCCATCTCTGTTGGGCAGTCAACCATTGTGAATGCCATCCAGGGGCTGGCAGCCCAAATTCAACAGACAAATGCATCTCTGGAGGGCATTCACACTGGCATGGTGGCCCAACAGAGATCAATCCAGGCTCTGACCTCCTCTCTGATACAGCTATTGTCCCTGTTTGTAGGCTCCCCCTCCAACTTCCTCTGCCCAATCCCATTGCCCTCAACCCTAACCAATCCCAAACACACAGGCAGACCAGCATGCACACAAGACAACAAACAGGAGTGGTTCAGGCAAACACAGGCACCACACATCATCCCACAGGCACTCACACAAACACCATCCATATGCAGACATACCAACATCCACTGCTTTCACTTTGTCCCCCTCCTCCTCGTCATCCACCTCCCTCCCAGTTGCATCTCCACTCACACCTGCATGCACTACATCCTCATCCACTACCACCATCACCAGCATGCCTATCACTACACACCCCTCACTGGCAGTCACCACCCCCACATCAATGCACACATCCCCTGTGTCCTCTCCCACTGTGTCTGTGCCCCGTCCTCCCAAAGTACACAAACGCAGACACTCAGACACCCAACAGCCATTCACCTCACAACAGCATTCAGCCCATGCACCTGCACCCAAACACAGCAGACAGACACCTCCTACAACCATTTCCTCTTCCTCCACTTCCAAACCTTCTCACTCCTCCTGCCCCAATGTCCCTAAGAAGCTTTTCTTCTCCACCATTGACCTCTTCCCTTCCACTCCTCCCCCATCCTTCATGTCGGGCCTGGGTGATCAGAACCCAGGCGAGCAACTCAGCCACCCATTCCACGGCCACAGTAGTGTCGACAGCTTCTCCAGGTGGGAGAGGTTCCCGGGCACCAGGCAGCCACACTGAAATGGTGCCTGCACTAGGTGCTGCAAGGAAGGCCAAGGAGGAACCCCCAGCTGCCTCAAGGAGGGCCAAGGAGGCACTCCCAACTGCCTCAAGGAGGACCACTGAGACACCCCCAGCTGCTACAGGGAAGGGCAATGAGGCACCCCCAGCTGCTGACAGGAAGGGCAAAGAGCCACCCCCAGCTGCTTCAAGGAAGGGCAAGGGGCCTGCACCGGCAGGCAGGAAGGACACGAGGCCTGGTGCTGGGACTCATTCGGAGCCCCCACCATCAACCATGGTGGTTCAGCTATCCGAGGCTACAAGGGAAAGGCTGGAGCCTCCCCCAACCACTGCCAGCACCTCCACCAGCACCGCCACCAGCAGCAGCAGCGGCGGTGAGCAGCTGTTTGAGGCTGCAGGGGACGGCTGGAACCTCCTACCACCACTGCCAGCACCTCCACCAGCACCGCCACCAGCAGCAGCAGCGCCAGTGAGCAGCAGTCTGAGGCTGCAGGGGACGGGCTGGAGCCTCCCCATACCACTGCCAGCTCAACCAGCAGCACCACTGCCAGCAGCCCCAGTGGGCAGCTGTCCGAGGCTGCAGGGGATGGGCTGGAGCCTCCCCCCACCACTGCCAACTCAACCAGCAGCACCACCACAGCCACCACTGAGCAGCCGTCACCGCTGGTGGACAATGTGTAGTCCTGCGTCCATGGGCTGTTGTGTGGCCTGGCACCAGCAAATCCTGTGAGTGTGACACCCAGGTGAGAGCCTGTGACCTTGCACTCCCCAAGAGCTGCATCACTGGGCACAATGCCCCCTCCAGAACCAGTGGAAGAAGCCATCCACTCACCCCATACTTCCCAGGATGAAGCTCACTGGGCACAATGCCCCCTCCGGAACCAGTGGAAGAAGCCATCCACTCACTCCATCCTTCCCAGGATGAAGCTCACTGGGCACAAAGTCCCCTCCAGAACCAGGGGTGATGACATCCACTCACCCCATCCTTCCCAGGATGAAGCTCACTGGGCACAATGCCCCCTCCAGAACCAGTGGGCAAGACACCCACTTGTGAGACTGTGGCCTTTCACTCCCCAGGACTAAAAGTGGGCAAACCATCCACTTGAGAGTCTGTGGCCTTGCACTCCCCTGGGCCAAGCAGTGGGCAAACAACCCACTTGAGAGACTGTGGCCTTGCATTCCCCATGACCAAGCAGTTGGCAAACCACTCACTTGAGAGACTGTGGCCTTGCACTCCCCAGGACCAAGCAGTGGGCAAACCACCCACTTGAGAGACTGTAGCCTTGCACTCCCCAGGACCAAGCAGTGGGAAAACCACCCACTTAAGAGACTGTGGCCTTGCACTCCCCAGGACAATGCACAGGGCATGTAGCCCCCTCCAGGACCAGTGGCATTGTATTATTTTCTGGCTGAGGTGCCCCCCATTCCCTGTCCCCCTGAGGTGCCTGTCTATTTTCGACCTGATGCCCCTGCAGTGTTCTCTCCATGTTGTTGCAGGAGTGAGGTGGGGACTTGGCCTATGTGTTATGGCCCTGTGGCACACGGACATTGAGGCCTGGGCAGTGTTCTCTGTAAATATGTATATACGTTTGGATTTTGATGCACTTATTTATAGTATTTAATCGTATTACACTCACTTTCTACAAATCATTTTGTCCTTGCATTATTCATGAGGGGTACGGGGTGTATATGTAATGTTACTGCATCTGGTTATGTGTATGGTGTTGAGGGTGTGTGTTTTGCATGTGTGTGTCACTCTCTTTTTCCTCCCCCCTCCCTTGTGTGATAGGCGGCAGTACTCACCATGGTTGTCTTTGCCGGCGTTGGTGTTCATAATGAATCAGAAGGTAGACGAGCGTGGGAAAGACATGCAGCTCAGGCTCCTTGGTGTTTTGGTTGTTCCCTGAGTCTCCAGAGGGGAGTCATTACCCTTCTGCGCAGTATTTCTGCCAGCCTTTTGATGGTTTGTAATGAGGGCCAATGTATTTTAATACTTATCTTCAGTTTGGGAATTGCGAGAAAAAAAATCAAGGACTCGTTTTAATAGTGATGTAAAATGCAACTTAATTGTAAATTGGAGTTTTATATTATTATTTTGAAAATTACTCTTTTAGAAACTTTTCATTTTCCTGTCAAAACCTTAAAGGCCTTACTGCTGGTAGCCATCATCACTTGACCCCAATGGCTCTCAAGGAGTGATATGTGCATTGATACCAGACAGTGGGCAAAGGGCACTGATAGTAGGAGGGGGGAACCCTACCTTCACAGGACGGCCTGAGGGGCAGTGCTGATGCCCATCCTGAGATTTAAAGGATGCCTACCATGTCAATGGCAGATAAATTTGACTCCTAGGCTTGCCTCCTCTTTTTCTCTCCTGTCAGGCTGGCGCCAAAACCACTGAGTTAGAAGAACTGACTGGAACTGGTTTAAGGAGTGGATAAAAGCTTGCACCACCCCCCTCACAACCGTGAACTAGGTCAGGGCATAAAAGTGGACATCACAGACCACAGAGGGGGCCCGTCTCTTGACAGGATGACCTGAGGGCCTGTGTCTAGCACTATCCTGGGCTTTAAAGAATGGCTACATTGTCATTGGCAAAGGAAACTGATTGCTAGGACCGTCTCCCCTTTGACTCTTTAGTCAAGCTTGCACCAAACCCATTGGGGATAGAAGAAGTGACAAGAAATGGTTTATAAAGTAGATAAATGCCTGCTCCTCCACCCACAGGCTTGCACTGGGCATAAAAGTGGACCCCACAGACCTCTCCTCAGAACACTACTGGACCTGTGGTGATCAGAAGGGCTGCTCTGCTGTCTGAATTATGAGGAGAGACTTGGCCCATTTGCTTTGGACCCCAAAGTGACTTCAATGGTCAGTAGACTGATCTAGTGTTTGAGCTACAGTGACACAACTAGCTTCCGGAAGGCATTTCCTACAACTCTGCAGCTAACCGATTCCAACTGTACCTACTGTGCTGCTGGCATCTATTGGAGTGAGTCCTAACTTCCAAGTGCTTCCTTCCAGGGTCTTGATCCTTGACTTAGAATTTACTCCTCCGGTCCAAACTGCAAAAGCTGGGACTTAGAACCTTTTGGCCAACACTTCCTTCAAACAACCAGTGAGAGATTAAGACCAGAGGTCAAGCTGTTAACGTTAATTCACCTGTTCAATTCAACTTGCTGATTTACCCACCTTAAGGAGATCTGACTTCCAGAAAATGTTCTAAGTGAGAAAGTAGAGGGCTTCCGTGGGTCCAACACTGAGCACCAATCCATTAACATTGAAGTCTTCCTGGGCACAGCCTTCAGACTCCACCCACTTGGACATTTCCATCCTTCATCAACAACCACGCTGGGACCGCGATCTCCAGCAGCCGGGGATGGTTGAGCCCTGTTTCAGATCTAGCTTGCCCAAGCTTGCAGCCCACTGATGACTCGTTGAACAACGTATTTTTTGCTGAAAATGTTCTAAGCCTCAAGGAAAAATTTCCACCAGGATGAACCTGATCCCTGTATCTGGAACGTACTCCATCATGGATGGCTTTAACTTTTGTCTTTGACCCTGGCTAGTGCAGCCAGATAACCACAGTTGACGAGTTGTGCTTTTTGGCTCTCTTTTTAATTCAGAATTAAAAAAATTGTATCTCTAGTTCTACTTATTGGAATTTTGTCATTTTCATGTAATTTCATTTTATAAAATAGTCTCTATTTTTCTAACTTGGTTTTGAGTTTTTCTTATGTTCTGTTCTCATGTTATTACCGTTTGAGAGGTACACATAGACATTACGCATTGCATCTAAGTTAAGCTTGACTTCTTTTGTGCCAAGCTACCTGAGGAGTAAACACAGGTTTATTGAGTGACTTTTGTGGTTCCCTTTGACAAGAGTTGCAATTATTCTTTGAAATGGGATCTCAGCCCCTTCAAAAATAATCCATTTACTTACATAAGTTCGCTCATGCTGAGGGGTGTTTTCATTTAAATATCTGCAAGATATTCATCTGACACAATTTTTTAAAAAAAGTAAAGATTCTGGTGCTTAGATCTAGGCTGACAAAATTCAGTTTCTGAGTTCACACCAAGTTTTAATGTTCTACTTGAACTCTAAGGGAAGATGTACTTTTTTTCCTTTCAGGCCTTTTTCAATAATTAATTTGGAAGGATCGTTGCAGTTTTTGGCTGCAGACAATCTAAACCTTGAAAAGTTTTATTGCAATTTAGATTGCATTAGTCACAAACATTCAGCTTCTGAAGCTCAAGAGGAATTGGAGAGATTTATAAGGTATGAATGCCTCTTGCAGGTATTTTACTATCAACCACTTAGCTATCACAGTATTTGCAGAGAAAGTACTTGATATATGAGTCAAACCATACCTCAGTTATTAGGTGTAGAGCAAGATTAAACCATTGTATTATATATCTGTCCTCGGGTTTTGCATTCAAATCTACCTATTTTATCTGTGCCTTGTAGTTTGTACGAAAGCAACAAACATATACTTCATTTGGATTATCTGCACACGTTGCTGTAAATTCAGAGATTTCTCTCCAAAAACTGTCTCTCCAGGCATTCTCTTCTTGGTAAACTCCATTTTTATTTCATTTCCACCACTCTCTCTTTATGGCCTGAAATATCCTTTATAAATTTCCTCTGGAATTCTTTTTACACCAGAGTGAGTCTAATTTAATAGCCCACTATTCATTGCTTTTAGAAGAAGAGTTGGACTTTTCACAAAATACAACTTTCTGACTATGTTAGGCACCTTAGAATGAACAACTGGCAGCATATATATACAAGACAATTACTATCATACACCTATTTTGATGCATAGCCACTCATATACAGGAGCAGGAATATGTATTTGCAACACTTGATCCATAACTATATATTTTTGTTTCTTGGAGCTAAGTTATCGTTTGGTACTGGTGCACCTTCTTTCTCTTCATGTGCGCACGCATCCTTGTCAACAGCAAACACTAAAGTATACAGCTCAAAATAGCTCTCCTCATAAAAAAGCTTCTGTACTGGGAGTATGGTATAAATAGCCCTCAAATATGACACAAAAGTTTGCATTCTAAGTGTGTATTCTACTTATGGTGGAATTACTTTTTTATCAAACACACCAACCCATTCAAAGATTTTTTCTGCTACGAATAAGAATAAACAACTTCCTCTTTACAACTATTGCCTTGTCTACAAGAGTTTCTCCAGAATGTATGCATGTGTCTAGCACAGAAGTATTCAAATTTCTGGGCCCCCCATGCAAATGTTTTCAAATCCACCCCACCTTCAAAACGTTATGGTCAGGATTGAGGGAACAGTGGAGACAAGGCTGAGCACAGGTGGCAGAGCTTTTAAGAACATTTCATGGGTACCTTTCCTTAGCTCATAATCCACAAATGAGAGACTTATAAAATAGCAAATACATCAAACAAAAACTGTAATTGACCTAAAAATACTGTTTCCCATAATTGGTGTTTTGTGAGCACCTCACACTCCTGGGCCCCAATAGAACTGCACCTGCTTCCCTAAGGATACCGAGGACATGAGTAGTAGTCTATCACCCCTGCCTCTTTAATCACTTCTCTACCAAGCCTGATAATTGCTCCAATCTTAAAATGGGGTCTCTGTCCCTTTACACATGTTGTCCTCCTATTATCTACAAAGGTGCCATCTTCCATATGGCCACATCCAACTTTCTTCCACCTACTTAGGGCCAAACTCAGGTGTCTCCTCTGCTTCAGTGTTCCATTTCCTAAAACAACACTGGCATAGCAAGTGTGCACTGGGCTCTAATGCAAACAAGGAAGAATAGTAAAAGAGCCATGATTGGGATTTAGGGGGTCATTACAACCCTGGCGGATGGTGTTAAAGCAGCGGTAAGACCGCCAACAGGCTGGCGGTCTTTTTTGTGGAATTATGACCATTGCGGTTACCGCCATGGTCATCCGACGCTTCTCTGTTCCGCCCGCTGGGCTGGAGACCTGGGTCTCCAGCCCGGGGGCCGTGACAATACCGCCGCCGGTATTTTGACCCGGCTTACCGCCGTGGATTTCCAGCGGTAGGAACCGCCATGAAATCGATGGCTGTGAGCACTATCAGTGCCAGGGAATTCCTTCCCTGACACTGATAGGGGTCTCCCCCACTCCCCACCCCCACCCGACTCCCTCCCCTACACCCCCCACCACCCCTGCCACCCCCCCAAAGGTGGCAGGGCCCCCCTCCCCACCCTGACCCCCGACATTACCTTACACATACACACCCGACACGCATGCAGGCACCACCAACACACATACACGCACACACACCGACACACATGCCAACATCCACACACACAGTCAGACACGCACACCCACATTCAAACATTCACGCGCACATCCACACAGACATCCCTACAGACATACACCCACTCATTCCCAAAACACGCACCACCCCCGCAAGCATTCATGCACTCACACACCCCCTCTACATACACCCACGCACACCCCCATGCACCCACACAACACACAACACCCCCCCCCCTCCCCTGACGGACGATCAACTTACCTGTTCCGTCAATTCTCCGGGAGGGGACGGGAGCCATGGGGGAAGCTCCGCCGACACCACACCGCTAACAGAACACCGCCGCGCAGAATCACAGGACGTGATTCGCTGGGCGGTGTTCTGTTGGCGTGGAGGTGGAGCAACCTCCACCTCCCCGCCGCCCGTCATTATGGCTTTTGGCGGCTCTCTGTCGAAAAAACGACGTAGAGCTGGCAAGAGTTATAATACGCCGAGTGGAAAACCGCCACCACTGGCGGTCTTCAGCACGGCGGTCCCTCGGCGGTCTTCTGAAAAGACCACAGAGGTTGTAATGACCCCCTTAGTTTGTTCCTCAAATGTCTGTTCCCTAGTGCCAATGTGCCTGCTGTCCCAATGATACTCTCAGAAAGGCCACTCTGGGCTTTAATGCTATTAAGGACCATGGTCCCCACTCCACTTTCTTGTAGTAAGGCAGTCATAATTGACAGTGGCCACGTACACCATTGTTCTCAGTACCTGCTGCACTAATGGTAGTGATGGCTCTTTAAAAAAGCCCCAGATAGCATATTTTTCCATAGCTGCATCTCTCTGATGAAACTGTCTCTGTCTGTTTGTACACAAAACAAGCATTAGCAAACCAGTAAGTCTATCTAAGAGCTATTGTCTTTGTCAATGTATTTTCACATACTGTAAAGCAGAGCAACTGCTATGCAACCTAGCGAACTTTTTTAAAATATAGGCACTATTGAGAGGGGTGATTTCATGACTGTTCATTCGAAGTATCAAGTACAACCTTTCCAGTATGAAAGACAGCACACTCTTCCTTTGGCATTCTCTTCTGTCCAACAGTTCTGGTTTTGCGCCTAATTATGTGCTAATATGTCAGACAGAAAACAAATGTGTGTATAAAATACTGAAATAATGGTGTGCATTGAGATTTACACGTGTGCTAGTTCGATGGGAATATCTGCTTACAAACATCAGTGATGGGAAGCTGGCAAGTGTAGGATGTTGGCCCTCTATGTAGTGTGCAAAGCTAGGCACTCTGTACACGGGGGTTCCAGGAAACCACACGTTGGTTTACAGGGGTAAAAACTAGATCAGCTAATGCTCTAATTTTTAAGGTAGCTTGGTAGAGCAGTTATTCCAATCTTGGAGAAGTACAAAACATGTGTTGTACCCCCAGTATCAATCATGCAACTCACACAATCAATGGAATAACTCAAGACCAATTTATAAAAATACTTCAGAGTTTTATGTAATTTTTAAGACCAAGATTATCAAAACTGGTTAAGTACTTGTTGAGATATGAATTTTTGAAGTTTTATAAAAATAGTATTTTTGTGCATAATTAGGCACCATAGGAATCAATGGAAGGTCCCTTTCAAAAATACATATGAAATCGAACCATTGGTTTTCTTCTTTCGCAAGTTGATTGAGGTCATTGGTGGGCACATTGTGCCAGCTGGAGAAGTTTGGGTGGCTCCCGGTTCGGGCAAGAGCAGTGATGAAAGGTCTCTGGAGCTGGTGCAGGGCCACATGGAAAAGCACTGCACAGGTAAGTTTAAAGATGGTTCCTTGAGGTCCCTTTGGAATGTTGAGGTTTCAAGGGGTGAGTGACCCCTAGGGCACAGCAGGTTCTTTGTTTCGGGGCACAGGGTGGCTGGGTGGAGAGCAAATCACTGAGCCTGGAGCTGTGCGCAAGGATGCCATCTGGAGCAGGAGGTAAGTTGCTTCAAGGGTTGTTTGCAGGACAACAGGGGGAGGTCTGGGGTGTTTCTGAAGTTCCATGACTGGGGCTTCCTCCTGGTCCTTTTTCACCCTAAGGCAGGCATGTTTTCTTGGTGTCCGATGTTAGCTGACCAATACCCATTGTATTGGTGTGGTTTGACCACTGGAGAGTGGCACACTTGCAGGGTTTCGCCTCACAATCATTGGTGTGTCTTTGGGTGCAGCTGCAACTTCTGGTTTGGGAGTTAGCAGCTGGACAGTGAAGAGACCCTCACTGGTTTGCTGGTTTCTTGTAGTTGCAGAGTGGTACCTCCACTCTGGAGGGAATTCTAGGGTGGTTTTCAAAGCCTGGAAGTCCTCTGAGGTTGTTATAGTACTTCCAGTTGTCCAGCAGTTTCTCAGCGACGACTGTCCAGTCCTGGGTGCAGCAGGCAAGGTTTCGCACCTTTTCTTTGTTGCAGCAGGTCCACATTTCTCGTTCCTTGGATCTTTTTGGTGCTGGTCTTGTTTTGCTCATCAAATCTGATTAGCTGGTCTAGGGATGCCTACTAATTACTGAATTGAGTGGGCATTTCAGGGAGAACCTGGTAGTGCCAATGGGACACCTACTTTTGTGGCTGCACCCACTACACTGTGGGAAGGGTCACTTCCTTATCCCTGATTGGCTATTTTCCTTCCATCAAAGATGGAGGAAAATGAACTGGAGTGCCCACCTCACATGCAACATCTTAGGGGTGGTGCATGCTACGAGGGGCAACTCCTCCTGCTCTTTGTGTTGTTTCCCGCCTTTGCTCTTGCCAAAAGTGGGGGTCTACAAAGGGGTTGACCATCTCCTGCTAGCAGCAGGCCTGAGGGTTGAGTTTCAAAGGTGGTAAGGTATTTGAAGCTCGCCGCCAGGGCAGTGCACATTCCTAATGGAGAATGTGCTAGCACCTCCATCCAGAAAGGGCATTGTTCTGCAACCCAGGCAGATCTCTCCCCCAAGGTTTGTAGATTAGGCACCTGGAGGTGGAAGGCAGGATAGAACCAGTCAGCAACCATGTCAGGGTAGCTAGCCTTTGCAGGGGGCACCTCTAAGGTGACCGCTGTGTACATTTAGGGGTAAATCCAATGCTGGTACCAGTTTGTATTTATCATTCTGAGTTGTTTTAAACCAATCATTCCAGGGTTCAAAGTGGCCATCATGTAGCTAGGAAATTGTGTTGACCAGTTTCTAGCACCCATATCAAAAGGGCTGCTCTGTTTACTCACTATGTCGGCAAGGAAACAGTGGGGGCCTATTGCTCATGCAGCTATACCCTCCCATATAATATGGTGCACCCTGCCTTAGGGCTGGAAGGCCTGCCAGAGATGTGTCTTATCCATAGTATATGCAGTGCATGGTGGATAGGGCACACAGGCAGTGTGCTATGTCAAGTTTGTGTTTTAGGTTTGCATCAGGACGCCCTGCCTGCAATGGCAGCACTGGGTGCATTTGGATGCATGGACCTAGAGGGTGGCACAATACCTGCTGTTGCCCTCAAGGGCGTCCCCTTGTATCCCATGCCCTGAATCCCTAAGTACCTTTTACTTGGGACTTATACTGGTAGCTATAACTGTATTCAATTGTACCAATGTATCACAACAGTTTTAGGGAAAGAGCTTTGGCCCAGGGAACCTGGGGCCAGATGTAGCAAAAATAAAAATTGCGACTCGCATTTTGCGAGTTGATGCGACTCGCAAAATGCGAGTCGCAAATTGGAATGCCAGAAAAAAAAGCGATCCGATTTTGCGACTCACAGCCGGACTCGCAACGCTGTGTGCGAGTCCGCAGTTTGCGAGGTCGCTGTTTGCGAGTGTGCAAAAAACGAACTCGCAATTAGCGAGTGGGTGTCGCAAATTGCGAATACCTTCAAAATTGCTTGCAGATGCAGCAGAACACTCCAGAAAGCATACCAGAACACTCTGGAAACACTTCCTGGCACATGATGATGACATCACAGCCAGGAAGTTAACAAATACACCTGGGAGGAGGGCTCAACAGTGAGCAGTGTCTCTGCCACTCACAGTAGGGTGCTGAGGAGTGGTAGGCACAGCACCATGGACGCAGCAGGGACCAGCCAGGCTGGCAGGAGGGGCAGGAGATCATAGATAACAGCCAGGACAGATTAATGTGGCACACGGCGTTAATGTGCCACATGACTGGTTGGCATTTTCCTGCCCATGGACAATTTCAACTTGTATATAGTTTCTTCATGACATTAATAAAACAGTTATTTTTGTTCCACTTAACAAATGGTTAATAGGTGAGTATGGTGGGAGTTGACACGTACCGTCCAAAATATTGCGTTGCAATGTGGTCCCGTCTCAGTCTGCCTTGATTAGCTAGACTCCTATCCCCATGATGGCGATGTGGTTGTTCTTGCTCTTCATCATCAGGATCTGGGTCTGCAGGGGTGAGAGGTAGCCCACGTCGGGTGGCTATGTTGTGAAGGATGGCGCATGCGACCACAATTTTGAAAGCGGTAATGGGGGTGTATTGGAGGGCGCCTCCACTGCGGTGGAGGCATCTGAATCTTGCCTTCAGCAGTCCGAAGTGCGCTCGATCAGGTTCCTGGTCCTCTTATGCGCACTGTTGTATTGCCTCTCTGATTCAGTTCTGGGTGTTAAAAACGGAGTCATGATCCAAGGCCTGAGAGCATATGCTCTGTCACCTGTTGGGCACAAAAGTACACGGTTAGGAAGTCCAGATTGTCGTGCACAGTGACCTGTGTGTATGTCTGCAAGTGTCTCTGGCTCTACCTAGGAGGTAACCGTCTCCAAATTCCCCACGTTCCAGGCGTTGATGTATCCCACTATGCCGAAAAATGTATGAGTCATGGGTACTGCCAGGAAACTTAGCTACGATGTCCGTGATGACATAATGGGCATCACAAACAACCTGTATGTTGAGTGAGTGGGTACACTTCCTGTGGCGGAAAATGTGTTCCAGATTAGCAGGGGGGCATATTTGAATGTGTGTCCAATCTACACACCCTATGACATGAGGAAAGTGGGCAATGCGGTAAAAGTCCAGCTTGGTGCTGTTAATTTCTGCCTCATTCCTTGGTAAGTATATGAAGTGAGACATGTGCGTGACTAAGGCATCTAGGAATGCCCTGAGGAACCTTGACACTGCACTTTGGGATACCCCATCTGCCACGGCAATGACCCCCTGATAGCTCCCTGAGGCCAAGAGGTGCAGTGCGCATAGCACTTGCACATGCGTAGGGATGGCGCAGCCACGCAGAGTCTTGTGTTCTAGCTGTGGTTTCAGTAAATCTATTAATTCTAGAATGGCTGCGCTGCTAAGGCGGTATTTGTCATAGATCTCCTCTTCAGTTTGCTGAAAAAGAGTCTGCCTGGTTCTATATATCTTCTCCTGTCTGTGGCCCCTCCTCCTCCTCTGCTGGGCTGCGTAGACTCTCCTCCTCACTGCTATCAGGTATATCTCCGCCATCTTGAGTAACCCAGATGCCTTCTGGGTCCCCTTTTATACTTTGGTAATGGTTACCACCTGCTCTGAGTTAGTGGTAAATGGGACATGCAAACTGGGCTTTTTGCGACTAGTCGCAATTTGCGAGTTGCGATTGCATAAGGTTTGCGACTCGCAAATTGCGACTTGCAATTTGCGGGTCGCAAAATGGGGTCGCAACGGATGCGACTCGCAAACGGGTCCCATCGCTTTTTGCGAGTCGGAAATGGGCTTTTTGCATCCCATTTCCGATTTTGCACTGTCGCAAATTGCGAATCGGCCCGTTTGCGAGTCGCAAACGTTTGCTACATCTGGCCCCTGGTTAGCAGGGGCCCTGGAACTACAATTTGTAGCCTACATCATACATCAGGCAAAAAGTAGGGGGCTAACCATGTCAAAAGGAGGTATTTTCTCACAGCAAGCGCAAGCAACAATGGGTAAGAAATTATGACAAGTAAGCAATGACAGGGAAGCATGAAGAAAGAAGTATCTGAAGCAGAGTGAGAGGAGTGGAAGGAAGCAAACAAAGTAATTAGGCCCATATTTATACTTTTTGACGCTAAACTGCGCTAACGCAGTTTAGCGTCAAAAAGTTTTGCGCCGTCTAACGCCATTCTGAAGCGCCATGCGGGCGCCGTATTTATGGAATGGCGTTAGACGGCGCAATCAGACCGGCGCTGCCTGGTTTGCGTGGGAAAAAACCACGTAGACCAGACAGCGCCGGCGTAGGGGGAAAATGGCGCATGGGCGTCTTAAAATGGGGCAAGTCAGGTTACGTCGAAAAAATCGTCTTAACCCGACTTGCGCCATTTTTTAACGACGCCCATCCCCCATCAACATGACTCCTATCATTGTAAAGATAGGAGTCATGCCCCCTTGCCCAATGGCCATGCCCAGGGGACTTCTGTCCCCTGGGCATGGTCATTGGGCATAGTGGCATGTAGGGGGGCACAAATAAGGCCCCCCTATGCCACCAAAAAAAAATATAAAAAATAAAAAATTATACTTACCTGAACTTACCTGAATGTCCCTGGGGTGGGTCCCTCCATCCTTGGGGGTCCTCCTGGGGTGGGCAAGGGTGGCAGGGGGGGTCCCTGGGGGCATGGGAGGGCACCTGTGGGCTCATTTTGAGCCCACAGGCCCCTTAACGCCTGCCCTGAGCAGGCGTTAAAAAGTGGCGCAAATGCGCCGTTTTTAGCCACGCCAACTCCCGGGCGTCTCTTTTGCCCGGGAGTATAAATACCACGTAAAGGCCTGGGAGTCATTTTTTAGACGGGAACGCCTCCCTTGCATATCATTAACGCAAGGAAGGGGTTCACGCTAAAAAATGACGCACATTCCGGGAACTTTGGCGCTATTCGCCTCTAACGCCATAGTATAAATATGGCGTTAGTTGGCGTTAGTTTTGCGTCGAAATTGCGTCAAAAAAAACGACGCAATTTCGGCGCAAACGGAGTATAAATATGGCCCTTAATGAGTACATGGTTCATGCTCCATCAAAGAGACAAACACACAAAAAGAATGCAAAACTGGCATGCTTTGACCAATTAGAAGCAAAAAAATTAGAGTGACAATGAAGCCAAACAATGGTAAGAAAAAAAACACTTGTTGTATCTCAGACACTACTTTTTACAGCAGTCTAGCCTATTCTGTGTATAATACTATATTTAAATAATGACATATATTCACAGTTCTTTCCGTCACCATCTGGAACCTCGTAGCACCTTAAATAATAAAGTCATTATTCACTTCTGTGCCAACTAAAATTCAATTATATGACTAGCTGGTTACACAAAGACATCTGCAGGAATCGCATTAACTAATTGAGGTTTCATGACATAAAAGAGTACATTACACTTGACCAATTTTTTCCTTCCATTTATTTTTCATTTAAGCTGTGTGTGCATTATTTTTATGCACTTACATGATGGCAAAAAGACAGCAGAATACATACAGAATATTTTGTTCCTTCTAACTGCCTCTTTAATCCTTCCACAACACTCCCTGACTCTCAACCGTATGGCCCTCAGAGAGGCAGTTCCCATACTTTCCTATGTACTTCAGGAGATGCTTATAAATGAAGACAGCCTGGAAAAATGCCAACTAAACAAGATAGCTCTTCCAGCACTCTTTAATTGCAGTGGGATTTGAAGCCACGGACCACGAGGGGGGTACACCCCACAGTTTGAAGACCTCTGTCCTAACAATTCTCCTCTTTACCTCCCTCATTGACTTCATCATGTTGTTTACTACACAACTGCAAAACAACTTTTCACAACATTCTTTTAATCTATTGCTTCTTATAGAAGCATCTTCATTTCCGCAATTGAGCACATTCTTGCATCTTTCCTTAGCTACCTTAAAACATTCTTAATTGTGGTGCAACCTGTGTCTCACTAACACCTTTATTCCTAACTTGCATTTTGTCTCCTTATTTTTTAAAACATGCTCAAATTCTCTTACTCACATTCTAGTTTGCATGCACTCATCACTTGAATATATATTTGTTCTAGATAGAATATTTCCTTCATAAGCTTTGTGAGTAGTATTTCTCATCTTAATGCACTTTTGTTTTGATACTCTCTGCTAAACGTACAGCAACAAGAATGAGATAATAAAAATAAATATGTTTTTAGATGTATAAAGATGTGCTGAAAGCAGCTGTGTGCTTTAATGTATGCAATATAGGAGTTCCCTTGCAAAATCTGATGCAACTGCAATGCAGTTTTCTGGGTGTGAGAAAGTAGCCTCTTTCTAGCATGGTTACTCCCACTTTTGGCCTGTTTGTGAGTGTGTGTCAGTGTGTTTTTACTGTGTCACTGGGATCCTGCTAGCCAGGACCCCAGTGCTCATATATAAAAACCTATATGTCAGTGTGTTTTGCCATAGTGCTCATAGTTTGTGGCCTAATGTGTGTGTTGTCAGTAGTGTTTGACTGTGTCACTGAGGCTCTGCTAACCAGATCCTCAGTGCCTATGCTCTCTCTGATTTTAAATGTGTCACTGTAGGCTAGTGACTTCATTTAACAATTTCAATTGGCACAATGGACCCCCCCCTTATAAGTCCCTAGTATATGGTACCTAGGTACCCATGGCACTGGGGTTCCAGGAGATCCTTATGGGCTGCAGCATTTCTTTTGCCACCCATAAGGAGTTCAGACAAACCCTTCCACAGGCCTGCAATTGCAGCCTGCGTGAAATAGTGCACAAACCTCTTCACAGCCATTTTCACTGCACTTAAGTAACTTACAAGTCACCTATATGTCTAAACTTCACTTGCTGAAGGTTAGGTGCACAGTTACTAAGTATGAGGGCTCCCTTGCACTAGCAAAAGTGCCCCCACATAGTTCAGGACCATTTCCCAGGACTTTGTGAGTGCGGGACACCATTACACGCGTGCACTACATATAGGTCAATACCTATATGCAGCTTCACAATGGTAACTCCAGATATGGTCCTGTAACATGCCTAAGATCATGGAATTGTCCCCCATTCCAAATCTGGTATTGAGAAGACAATTCCATGCATCCCGGTGGCTCCACTACGGACCCCCAGTACTGCCACACCAGCTCTCTGAGGCTTGCACTGCAGCTACAGCTGCTGCCGCCTCACAGACAGGGTTCTGACCTCCACCCTCCTGTGGCCTGACCATCTCAGTCCCAGGAAGGCCGAACAAAGCATTTCCTCTGAGAGAAGGATGTTACACCCTCTCCCTTTGGAAATAGGTGTTACAGGCTGGGGAGGGGTAGCCTCCCCCAGCCTCTGGAAATGCTTTGAGGGGCACAGATGGTGCCCTCCTTGCATAAGCCAGCCTACACCAGTTCAGGGACCCCTTGTCCCCTGCTCTGGCACAAAACTGGACAAAGCAAAGGGGAGTGACCACTCCCCTGTCCATCACCACCCTAGGGGTGGTGCCCAGAGCTCCTCCGGTGTGTCCCAGACTTCAGCCATCTTGCTTTGCAAGGTGTGGGGGCACTCTGGAGGGCTCTGAGTGGCCAGTGCCAGCCAGCAGGTGACATCAGAGACCTCTCCTGATAGGTCCTTACCTGATAAGGTAGCCAATCCCCCTCTCTCAGGGCTATTTAGGGTCTCTCTTGTGTGTTCTCTTCAGATTCTGCTTGAAAGTTTCCTTCAGGAATCCTCTGCAACTACTACTACATCTTCTGACATTGGATCAATCTCAGCCTGCTCCAGGAACCACTGTAACAGCAACAACGAATCCACAAGGGATACTTTTCCTCTGCAACTTCAATTCCAGCCAGAAACTGCAACAGTTTTCACGGTGTGCATGCTCTGAGGACTCCCTGTCTTCATCCTGCACCAGAAGGACCGAAGAAATCTCTACTGCAGTGACAGAGTCACTCCCCTGCTCACGCAGGAACCTTTTAAGATGAAGACCGGTACCCGTTGGACTCCTTTCGCAGTGACAAGTGTGCTCCTAAGGACACAGAGGATGGACCCAATTGACATAGACTGTCCTGAGGTCCTGCTGACACAATTTGGAGGAGGTAAGACCTTGCCTTCCCTCAGAACGATGGTACCCCTGTGCACTGTGTCTTCTTCATCTCTTGAGGCCTCTGTGTACTATTTGCAAAATTCCTTCATGCAAAGCCTGGCCCAGGTCCCCAGCACTCCATCCTGCGATGCTCAACTCGCTGAGTTGTTCTACGGCAGCATGGGACCTTCCTTTGTTGTGCTGCATCAACTCCGTTTTGCATCTTCTTTATCCCCGTGTTTGGGACTCCCATGGGTGCTGTCTGGCATCCTGAGGGCTCTATAAAGTTCTGAGAGACCCTTCTTCCCCCTCACATAGAGTTGAGGTCACCAGGTCCCTCCTGGGACCAGCCAGTGCCATTTTGAGGCAAAACGTATATTTGTCCTAACCAAGGCCTGTTGGTGACTTCCAACAGAAAATCACATCTGCATCCATCTTCACGATGCGAGACATCTTCTGCATCCTACAGGAACTTGCTGGCATCTTTCTAGGGTGCATTCCTGCAATCTTTGTCCAACCGTGGACTCTTCTTTTGCACCCTCTTCTGGGTTGGCAGGGGCTCCTGCCCTTCCTGGAACTTCTTTCGACTTCTGGACTTGATCCCCTTCTTTTGCATGTCTTCAGGTCCAGGAATCCAGCAGTTGTTGTTTGCAGACTTGGTTGGTTACTGCCGAATCTCAATCACAATGTGTAGTGTGTCCTATGGAAACTTGCAGTACTTTACTCATCCTTTTCTGGGCTCTGGGGTGGGGTAAATTACTTAGCTTTACTGTATTCTTACTCGCCCAGCTATTCTGCACACACTACACTTGTCTAGGGGGGAATTTGTGATTCGCATTCCACTTTCTTAGTATATGGTTTGTGTTGCCCCAGACCTAGTTTCTCCCGTTGCATTCTATATCATTTCCTATTGTTTGCACTATCCTATGACTAATTACTTACTTATTTTCGTGTCTAGTGTATATATTGTGCATAATACTTACCTCCAGAAGGAGTATTGCCTCTAAGATATTTTTGGTACTGTGTCACCCAAATAAACTACCATTATTTTTGGTAACACTGAGTATTGTCTTTACTTGTGTATAAATACTGTGTAACTATACGTGGTATTCAGTGGGCTTTGTATGTCTCTGACTTCAGCCTAAGCTGCACTGCTATAGCTACCTCTATCAGCCTAAGCTGCTAGAACACTACTATTTCACTAATAAGTGATAACTGGACCTGGTATAAGGTGTAAGTACCAAGGTACCCAATACTAACCAGGCCAGCCTCCTACAATGGGTTTACCAATGCATCACACATCTTTGGGAAGTGCAACACATAACCTGAAAAGCACCACAATTGGTGTGCATCAGCAAACCATGCATAAGAAATGACACAGTGAATGTGGTATAAAAAGATCAACCTCACAAAACTACTTGGCAAGCTGAACTAGGCAATGGAGGTAGTCATACTGAAACTTGGAGTAGCTAAGAGACCACCACCACATAGTCAGTGAAGGAGGAGGGGGCATGTTTTCCGGCTGTGAATGTCCCTCATTGACCTCATAGAGAAGGAGGTCAGACAGTTTTACAGGCTCAAGAGGGAATTCATCATGGAATTGTTTTAAATGATTGGGCCGATTCTCCAGTCACCAGTCAGAAGACCCACTAACATCTCACCACATGTAAAACTCAGAACTGTGCTCCAAATGCTGGCATCAGGTTCCTTCCAAGTCACAAAACCAGATTGTCAAGAATCTCACAGAGAGCATATTCTGCCTTCCTCCCCTCTGTTTTGGATGCCATATTTAAACTAACACCCAAGTTCATTCTCGTCCCCAAAACCCCACAATGACAACTGGCTACCAAGGAAGGGTTCTACACCACAGCTGGATTTCCACTTGTTCGTGGAGCAAATAATTGCACACATGTGAAATTGGAGCACCCAGCTGCAACATCAAAACTGTATAGAAATTGGAAACACACATACTTCATTAGTATCCAGGCCATAGTGGATCATCAGAAAATATTCATAAATGTGCTGACTAAGAGGGTCATTCTGACCCTGGCGGTAAAAGGCAGTTACCGCCGGTCAGAAGACCGCCATAATGCCGCCGCGGCCGCGGTAACCCGCCAGGGTCATTCTGACCCACAACTGCCAAACCGCCAAAAACCCGACCTCCACTAAAGGCCGCCACATCAGCGGTCAGCGATAAACTGGAGATGACCAAACCTCCACCGTCACGCCAACAGAAATACTCCCATGCCATTACGACCCACCAATCCACGCGGCGGTCTTTCAACCGCGGTATCCCATTGGCGGTACACACCGCCGCGGTCAAAATACACACACCTTTACAAAACACAGCCACATTGGATAATTCAAAATACACACACCTGATACACATAAAAACACCACTCTCACACAATCAATACGATATAAAACACACACCCACAAACCCCCACAAATCGAAATTCAGAGACAAGGCGCAATACACAGAGAGAGAGCACAGGGAACGCAAACCACAACACACACAGGAACCCAACATCATCCCCCACACTACATCTACGCACAAAACACCACACACCACTACACTCATCACCACAAACACCACCCCACACCTCATCCACACCACCCCATGGCACCCCAAAGACACCCCAGGTTCTCGGACCAAGAACTCAGGGTCATGGTGGAGGAAATAATTAGGGTAGAGCCCCAGCTCTTCGGCACACAGGTGCAGCACACCACAATAGCCAGGAAGGCGGAGCTATGGCAAATGATCGTCGACAGGGTCAACGCTGTGGGACAGCATCCCAGAAATCGGGAAGACATCCGAAAGCGCTGGAACGACCTACGGGGGAAGGTGCGGGCGATGGTGTCAAGACACAACATCGCTGTGCAGAAGACTGGCGGCAGACCCCCACCCACTCCACCCGAATTCACAGCATGGGAGCAAGAGGTCTTGAACATCCTGCATCCTGAGGGCCTCGCTGGAGTAGGCGGAGGAATGGACTCTGGTAAGTCTAATCTCAACTACTTCACCCCCCCCAACCACCAGCATGCCAACCCACACCCCCACCCTCACCCCCAACCGCCCAGCACATATCCTCCCTGCTAATGTCTCACCAGCACAACCCACCCAAACCAACACCAACCCCTGAATGCCAACACAAACCATGGACACCCATCACCTAAGCATGACCACTGCACATACCCATCCCCCCCCCCAAACCACCCTCACAACTCCTCCCACAAGGGAATGCCAGCACTGGGGGACAAGGGCACCCACAATTCGCACACCATGGCACACACAGAAGCAATAACCATACTCTTTTACCCCTGCAGGGCCCGAACGCCAAGACACCGGCCCGGAGGGTCCAGAAATGTCCATCCCATCCGCAGAACAGGTCCCCAGTGATGACAGCAGCTCTGTCGACCTAGAACCTGATGACCAGCCCGGACCATCGGGGACCTCTAGACAGTCGGTTCCCCTCAGGCAGCCACAGGCCCCAGCAGACCTACCCCCCTTTGGAAACCCCAGCACAGCACCCACCCAGCGGGCCCATGCCTCTGTCTCCAGGACAGGTCAAGCAGCGGTATGTCTACCACTACAGGGCACCCAGGGCAACCCACCACCCCAACAACAACTGGGACCTGGGGGCAGTGGTAGTGGGCACACCGTCCAGGGGACAGAGGCCCAGGAACAAAGGGGAACTGGGAGGGCTGCTGTGCGACAGAGTGAGGACAGGCCTAGGGAACCCACTGTCCAAGAGGCCCTCACCACCATCATGGGAGCGTACCACCACTCCCAAGAGACGATGGCAACGGTCCTGGCCAGGTTCCAGGAGATCCAGGCCATGCAGGAGGGCCAGTACATGGGGTTCCGGGAACAACTGCGCAGCATCAGTTCCACAATGGGTACAATCGTGGTGGCACTCAACCAGATTGTCACCACATTGCGGGACCATGTGGCCCCCCAAAGGGCCCCTGCCACTAGCATGGAGGAAGAACAGCCCACCACCTCCGCCGGCGCTAATGGTCAGGAGGCCCCGACACAACAGCAACGGCCCACCCGGACCCCACCCCCTGCAGAACATGAACCACCCCGCAAGAAAGGCCTGAGATTGAGGAAGAAGACAGAGTAGGATGTCAAGACCCCCGCCATGCACGGATCCCCCCGGATGTCATCCCACTGTCCCACTGTCCTACTTGTTCACCCTGTCCAACCTTGAACTGCCCCTGCTCCACCTTCCACAGGCATATGGACAATGCACCTGTGCGAACGTGAGTCTGGAGTCTGCCTTGGACATGCCTCCACCATCACCCATCACCCTTTTTGAATTATACCCCAATTTTTGCACTTCAATAAACACAAATATTGCACAAAAACCATCTGCTATTTATTTTTTTAAACCAAATGTATTCGATATAACCAACCAAAAATGTCCAAATACATTGTGATGACAACATACCAGTGTCACACAGCGGTAGTCCATGGGGAAATAAACCAGAGGGCACTCCGTGGGGACCACATCACTGAAATAGGAAGGCAAATTCACAACTAAGTTACCATACATTGGGGTGAAAGGTCAGACAGTAGAGAGCCAGTACTGTTACAGATATAATAAAATGCAGGAGTAGATTCTTACTTGTGTGTTACTGGAAATACTGCAGTTTCACTCTGTCCCTGTTGTCTGTGTCGTCCTCTTCGTCTTCCTCCTCTTCATTCTCCGCAGGCTCCACAGCAGCCACAACACCACCATCTGGACCATCCTCCTGCAGGAAAGGCACCTGGCGTCGCAAAGCCAGGTTGTGAAGCATGCAGCAGGCCACGATGATATGACACACCTTCTTTGGTGAGTACATTAGGGATCCACCTGTCATATGCAGGCACCTAAACCTGGCCTTCAGGAGGCCAAAGGTTCTTTCTATAATCCTCCTAGTACGCCCATGGGCGTCATTGTACCGTTCCTCTGCTCTTGTCCTGGGATTCCTCACTGGGGTCAATAGCCAAGGCAGGTTGGGGTAACCAGAGTCACTAATTAGCCACACACGCTGTCTCTGTAGCTGTTCCATCACATAAGGGATGCTGCTATTTCGCATGACGTACGCTTCATGCACTGACCCTGGGAACTTGGCATTTACATGGGAGATGTACTGGTCAGCCAAACAGACCACCTGGACATTCATGGAATGATAACTTTTCCGGTTCCTGTACACCTGTTCATTGTCTTTTGGGGGGACCAAAGCCACATGGGTACCATCAATGGCACCAATGATATTGGGAATGTGTCCAAGGGCATAGAAATCACCCTTCACTGTAGGCAAGTCACCCACCTCAGGGAAAATGATGTAGCTCCGCATGTATTTCATCAGGGCAGACAACACTCTGGACAACACCCTTGAAAACATAGGCTGAGACATCCCAGATGAAATGGCCACTGTAGTTTGAAATGATCCACTAGCCAAAAAATGAAGTACTGACAGCACCTGCACTAGAGGCGGAATCCCTGTGGGTTGGCGGATGGGTGACATCAGGTCTGGCTCCAGCTGGGCACACAGTTCCTGTATAGTGGCAGTGTTGAGTCTGTAGGTGAGTATGACATGTCGTTCTTCCATTGTCGACAGGTCTACCAGCGGTCTGTACACGAGAACATTCCTCCGTCTCCTCGCAAGTCCCAGCGGACGGTGCCTAGGAAGGACAACATGGAGCACAGAGTCAATCAACCCACAGGTAAGTTCCCACAGCCTGCACAGTACACGAATCTCTCTGGATTGAATAGCTTGTATGAGTGTCGATGCAAGGCCTAGCCATGTGTGACGCAGTAGGAATTAAGCCATGTGGGCCCTTGAAATGGCGGCTGCCTGACCTGTGAAGTGTGACAATGTGAAGTGAGGTCATTGCGCTGGCGTGGCACGCCGTGGCAGTAGGCGGTCGAAGACCGCGGCGCAAAGCAGCATTGGTTAACATTGAACCCTATGGGTTTCAGGAGCCAATGACGATGTGCGCCGGCGGTCGCGGTACGCACCGCCGCGGTACGCACCGCCGCGGGCGTGACCGCCATTTTCTCTCTGCTTAATCACACGAGACCTGACCATCCACAGGAGAGGACCTATACTGCAAGTGCTACTGTGACCTCGGTCTGGAAGTGACAATGGCTGCTGCGACTGGGGAAAGGGCCCCCGCCTTCAGTTCCGAAGATTTGGAGAAGCTCGTGGACGGGGTCCTCCCCCAGTATGCGCTACTCTACGGTCCTCCAGACCAACAGGTGAGTACACGGGGGCCAATGCATAGTGGGCAATGCCTGTGATGAGTGGGGTGGATGTACGATGGAGGGGAGGGGAGCGAATTACGAATGCATGGCACGACAGATGAGAGCATGTGCCACCTGGCAAGTTTGGGGAGGGGGGGCCACTCACATCGAGCATGCAGAAAAGTGATGATGTTTCTTTTCCCCCCCTGTACATGTCACATAGGTCAGCGCCCATCAAAAGATCGATATTTGGCGTGCCATCGCCAAGGACGTCCGGGCCCTGGGGGTCCACAACAGACGGGGCACCCACTGCCGCAAGAGGTGGGAGGACATCCGCCGCGGGAGCAGGAAGACCGCTGAGGCTCTGCTGGGGATGGCCTCCCAACCTAGGAGGGGTGCCAGTCGTACCTTGACCCCCCTGATGTCCCGGATCCTGGCGGTGGCCTACCCCGATTTAGATGGGCGCTTGAGGACATCACAGCAGACACAAGGGGGTGAGTACCAGCACATTCAGCTAAATTTGCGCGCAGTTGAGGTGCCTGGGTGGGGGAGGAGGGCTGTGGGTATCCCTAGGCCAGGGCGATTTCTGTAGGCTAGGCCCCTCCGTGAGGTATGGTCCTGTGCCCCCGCCCCCCACCTCTGTAGGGTGCCTAGTAACGCTATTCATGGACCTGTGTATTCTGTGTGGGCAGTTGTCGCCCATAGGCTTGTAGGGCATGTCCCAGGGAATGAGTAGTGTACCCCAAGTGCGCAGCGTAGTGCAGGGGGCTTCTGTGTCTGACCTCTCCGCCAATGGTGTCCCCAATGCATGCACTCAACTTGTCTTTATTTCTCCATCCCCCCCCCATTTTCTTTGTTTTTCGGTGAATGTGTGCATTAGCATCATCAGGCGGAGGAGAAGTGGCATCGGCGCAAGAGGGAGCTGCATCTCACATGGCCCCGGAGGGCCATGCAACGGACTCCGACATGACCAGTGAGACGGAGGGCGAGGGGGGCTCCACCACGGGGACCCGTGCAGACGTCAGTGACACCGACACGTCCTCGGATGGGAGCTCCCTTGCGGTGGCGGCGACATCCGTGCCCACCGATACTACAGGTACAGCCGCCACCCAGCGCACCAGCTCCGCCCTCCCAGCAGCCCCTCGGCCTTCGGCCCGTGCCCGCACGGCCAGGAAGGCGGCCATCTCCTTCGACCCAGGCACCTCAGGCCCTGCCCCAGTCACCCCTGTTGCCCTCAGTGAGGAGGTCATTGACCTCCTGAGGACCATCATTGTTGGGCAGTCTACCCTTTTGAATGCCATCCAGGGTGTGGAGAGGGAGGTGCATCAAAGCAATGCATACCTGGAGGGCCTTCATTCGGGTAAGGCTGCCCATCAGCGATCGTTCAACGCTCTGGCCTCAGCACTGACGGCAGCGATTGTCCCTGTCTCCAGCCTCCCTCTTCTAACTCCCTCCACCCAGTCCCACTCCCCTGTTCCTCTGCCTATCCCATCCACACCTACAGACCAGCCTGCACACACCTCAACACCTAAGGGAAGCTCATCCAGACATAAGCACCACAGAACACACAAGCATTCACACAAGCAACATACAGATGCAGACATGCCAACAGCCACTACCTCCTCTGTGTCCCCCACCTCCTCGTCTCCCTCCTCCCTCCCTGTGATGTCTACAATCACACCTGCATGCACACCACCATCAGCCAGTACACCCATCACCAGCACACCCTCCACACCAGTCCGCACACGTGCAGTCACCACCCCCACTGCCATGTACACGTCCCCTGTGTCCTCTCCCAGTGTGTCTGTCACCCCCGCTTCCAAACCACACAAACACAGACAGGCACCCAACCAACAGCCATCCACCTCACGTCAGCCTCCAGCCCAAGCACCTGCACCCAAAGACACCAGACTTGACTCTCCTACAACCACATCCTCTTCCTCCACTCCCATACCCACTCCAGCTACCCTTCCCATGGCTCCTAAAAAACTAATCCTCTATAAACTGAGGCCCATATTTATACTTTTTGACGCAAAACTGCGCTAACGCAGTTTTGCGCCAAAAAAATGAGCGCCGGCTAACGCCATTCTGGGCGCCGTATTTATTGAATGGCGTTAGCCGGCGTTAGCCGACCGGCGCTGCCTGGTGTGCGTGAAAAAAAACCACGTACACCAGGCAGCGCCGGCGTAGGGTAAAATGGCGTTTGGGCGTCTAAAAATGGGGCAAGTCAGGCTGAGGCAAAAAAAACGTCTTAACCCGATTTGCGCCATTTTTTTACGACGCCCATCCCCCATTGAAATGACTCCTGTCTTAGCAAAGACAGGAGTCATGCCCCCTTGCCCAATGGCCATGCCCAGGGGACTTCTGTCCCCTGGGCATGGTCATTGGGCATAGTGGCATGTAGGGGGGCACAAATCAGGCCCCCCTATGCCACAAATTTAAAAAAAAAAAAAAAAATTACCACAACTTACCTTCTCTTCCCTGGGGTGGGTCCCTCCATCCTTGGGTGTCCTCCTGGGGTGGGCAAGGGTGGCAGGGGGTGTCCCTGGGGGCAGGGGAGGGCACCTCTGGGCTCATTCTGAGCCCACAGGTCCCTTAACGTCTGCCCTGACCCAGGCGCTAAAATCCGGCGCGAATGCAGGTTTTTTAGACCCGCCCACTCCCGGGCGTCATTTTTGCCCGGGAGTATAAATCCGACGCAATAGCATCGCAGTCATTTTTTTAGACGGGAACGCCTACCTTGCATATCATTAACGCAAGGAAGGTGTTCACGCAAAAAAATGACGCTAACTCCATGAACTTTGGCGCTAGACGCGTCTAACGCCAAAGTATAAATATGGAGTTAGTTTTGCGTCGAATTTGCGTCGAAAAAAACGACTCTAATTCGGCGCAAACGGAGTATAAATATGCCCCTGAACCTCTTTTCCTCACCTGACCCACCCCCTTGATCTCGTAAGAGTTCCAAGAACACCTCAGCCACCACCAGCCCAGCAACTCCCAAGAACGTCGTGGCTGGTTTTTGGAGTCCGCCCTTTCCTTGTGCAGGGACATCGGCCAGCAGCAAAGGCACAGCCAGCCCCCCCCCCTGGTAAGAGGAGCAAAAAGCTGAAGGGCAGGCGCGACAGGCCTGATACGCCTGCCCCCAAGGAGGGTAGCCTTGCACCGTCACCTGCCACATCGGGTAAGGGAGCCAAGGGCCACGGAGAGTCTGCCAAGGAGGGCAAGGGCAGCAAAGCGCAGAAGGCAGGGAGCAGCCGACCTGGCCATGAGGGCCCCACCAGCCCCATTCCGGGGGTATCGGAGGAGACCCAGGGCCCCAGGACTCCATCACAGGAGGGCCCCGCAACGGAAAGGTCCGATGCTGACTGAGCAGGAAGTATTGGCCAGGTGTGGTTCACTCGAAACACAAGACAGGCACCGCTGAACAGGGCCCCGCCGTGAGAAGCACCGCTGAACAGGGCCCCGCCGTGAGGAGCACCGCTGAACAGGGCGCCGCCGTGAGGAGCACCGCTGAACAGGGCCCCGCCATGAGAAGCACCGCTGAACAGGGCCCCGCCGTGAGAAGCACCGCTGAACAGGGCCCCGCCAAGACAGGCACCGCTGAACAGGGCCCCGCCGTGAGAAGCACCGCTGAACATGGCCCCGCCGTGAGGAGCACCGCTGAACAAGGCCCCGCCGTGAGAAGCACCGCTGAACAGGGCCCCGCCAAGACAGGCACCGCTGAACAGGGCCCCGCCGTGAGAAGCACCGCTGAACAGGGCCCCGCCGTGAGGAGCACCGCTGAACAGGGCCCCGCCGTGAGAAGCACCGCTGAACAGGGCCCCGCCAAGACAGGCACCGCTCCGCTGTGCCCTCCTGTCAAGCACCGCTCCGCTGGGCCCTCATCTCAAGCACCGCTCCGCTGGGCCCTCCTGTCAAGCACGCTCCGCTGGGCCCTCCTGTCAAGCACCGCTCCGCTGGGCCCTCCTGTCAAGCACCGCTGGCCCATTGGCAGGCCCGGTTCTGTGTCGGGCAGGGCTTCACGAGGCACATCTGGTGTCGTGGACTCATGTGGCTGAGGTGCCCCCCCTTCCCTTCCCCCTGAGGTGCCAGTATTTTATTTTTGTGATGCCCCAGCAGTGTTCTCTCCAATGGACTCGATCTCGTGTGTGGGCTTTGCCCATGTGTTGCTGCACATTGGCCCACGGACATTTGGACTTTGCAAAACTGTGCCGGACTTTTGCTACTTGTATATATATAGTTCTAGATGTGTATTAATTCTTTATATATTGGTAAGTTCGCTATACTTAATTATTGATATAATATAGTTCTATTTTTACAATCATTGCCTTTTGTCTTTGCATTTTTGTTTTGGGGGTTTGGGGGTGTCACTCTGACTTTTCAATCTGCATTGGTGTGTAGGTATTTCGGTGGGGGTGAGGGTGGGGGTGGGTGTGTGGCGTATGTGTGTGCCCGTAACCTTTCCTCCTCCCCCCTCCCCTGTGTCGTAGGTGCAGTACTCACCGTTGTCGTCTGCGGCGACGTTCGTGATCCTGGAAGAAGAGCAGGAAGGCAATGGCTGGGAGGATGTGGAGTTCCGGTTCCATGCTGTCCCGATTCCGCGTGGAGTGTGTCGAGGTGAGCTTTTTCCATTGGAAATGTCTGTTTCCGCCGTATTTTTATCGGCGGGGCTCCCGCCCCGGAAAAGGTGGCGGATTGGTGAGTTGTGATAGGGTGGGCGGTACATTGTCTGCCGCCTGGCTGTTGGCGGTGACCGCCGCGCTGTTTGTTTGTGCCGCCGTGGCGGTCGGAGTGTTAAAGCGGCGGCCTGTGTTGGCGGTTCCCGCCAGGGTCAGAATACCTTTTTTTGGACCGCCAGCCTGTTGGCGGGTTGGCCGCCGCTTTAACACTGACCGCCAGGGTCAGAATGACCCCCTAAATATCTTGGAAGTACACATGATGCCTTCATCTTCTGTCACAGTATCATCAATGAGCAGCTTCAGACTGGGACATATGGGAATGAAGTATTCATTGGTAAGGAAACCACAAATATGCTTAAGTTGACAAGCTTTTGGAGATGCACCTGTGAACCAGTGAGAGAGGTACTGAGACTTGAGAGGACTGTGGCATCATTCTGAGTAACCCCTGATAAAATTCATTTTTTCATCTTTCCTGATGAAGGATAAAATCCAGAAAGACATGTGTCTAGAGAAATACAGCACTATCTGCACCAACACTGTTGAAAAACTACAGCTAATATTCAAGTAAGAGCAAACTTTGTACTGAATTTGCATCAATGTAAAGGGGCAAGGTGTGCTGTGACGTGAGTCAGTGTACTCTCATCCCCCTTCTGTTTAAAAAGGCTCCCTTGAGCCTAGAAGCTGACAAGCTTTTGGAGAAGCACCTGCGCACCAGTGAGAGGTATTGAGATCTGAGAGGACTGTGGCAGCATTCTCATCAACCCATGACAAAATGTATTTTTTGATCTCTACTGATGAAGGATAAAAGACAGAAAATCATGTGTCTAGAGATGTACAAAACTATCTACACCAATTCTGGTGACAAACGACAGCTAATATTCAAGTGATTGCAAACATTGTATTGCATTTATGGCAATGCATAGGGGCGAGGTGTGCTGTGATATGGGGCAATGTGCTCCCACCCCCCTTCTGTTTAAAAAGGCTCCCTTGAGCCTACAAGCTGATGCACTTTTGGAGATACACCTGTGTGCCAGTCAGATGTACTGAAACCTTAGACGACTGTGGCAGCTTTTTCAGCAAAATCCTGTTGAAATTCATTTTTTGATCTCTACTGATGAAGGATAACATCCAGAAAGATGTGTCTAGAGATGTACAGCACTATGGGCCTCATTCTGACTTTACCTTCTGAAAGTACCGCCGTCAGAATACCGCTGCGCGGTCAAAAGACCGCCGCGGTAATTCTGAGTTTCCCGCTGGGCTGGCGGACGACCGCCAGAAGGCCGCCCGCCAGCCCAGCGGGAAACCCCCTTCCACGAGGATGCCGGCTCCGAATGGAGCCGGCGGAGTGGAAAGGGTGCGACGGGTGCAGTTGCACCCGTCGCAATTTTCAGTGTCTGCTATGCAGACACTGAAAATCTTGGTGGGGACCTGTTAGGGGGCCCCTGCAGTGCCCATGCCATTGGCATGGGCACTGCAGGGGCCCCCAGGGGCCCCACGACACCCGTTACCGCCAACCAGGTTCTGGCGGTCAAAACCGCCAGAACCTGGCTGGCGGTAAGGGGGTCGGAATCCCCATGGCGGCGCTGCCTGCAGCGCCACCATGGAGGATTCCTCAGGCCAGGGGAAAACTGGCGGGAAACCGCCGGTTTCCCTTTTCTGACCGCTGCTTTACCGCCGCGGTCAAAATAGGCCTGGATGCACCGCCAGCCTGTTGGCAGTGCATCCGCGGTCCCCGGCCCTGGCAGTCCATGACCGCCAGGGTCGTAATGACCCCCTATGTGTACCAACTCTGGTGAAAAACTGCAGCTAATGTTCAAGTAAGCTCAAACTTTGTACTGCATTTATGATACTGCAAAGGGGTGAAGTGTGCTGTTATGTGAGGCAGTGTGCTCCCATTCCCCTTCTGTTTAAAAAGACTCCCTTAAGGCCAACAAGTTGACGAGCTTTCGGAGATGAACCTGTGTGCCAGTAAGAGGTACTGAGGCCTGAGAGGACTCTGGCAGCATTATCAGCAATCCCTGATGAAATTCATATTTTTATCTATACTGATGAAGGTTGAAATCCAGAAAGATATGTATCTAGAGATATACAGCACTATCTGCACCAACTCTGGTGAAAAACTACAGCTAATATTTAACTAAGCACAAACTTTGTAGCCATCTCAGTGTTTGTGAAAGGATGTTGTATTATATGCACATAGTGAAATAACAGACACTGACATGCAGACAATGATGTCATTGCTTTATTTCCTCACTAATCCCAAAATGGCAGTAGGTAAAATTCAACTGTTATAAGGTTTGTGTCATCTCCCACTGTAAGAGTGGGCAGAAGCACACTTTCTTCAATGGTTTTCAAATCAACACAATAACCATGTGGTTTACAAGTGAAGTCAATGTGAGTAGAAAGAATACTTATTAGCTATGTGTGTATGTTTAGTAGTGCATCTACTTAACTAATGGGTGTTGAACAAATCATGTGCTCCTAAGTAAATGTGTCACCCAAGGCAGTAAATTGGTATGCTCACCAAAGTAACAGGAGTACTAATGGACGACATAGGCCCTCATTACAACCCTGGTGGTAAATCCTGCTTACCACTGTGTGGATGGCCACCAAGATACCGTGCCTACGGCGGTAATCTGCGACGGGTATTATGACCCACACAGAGAATACCCAGACACCCACACAAGCCTGCCACACCAACGGTCAGTGATAAAATGTCAATAGCAAAACCAACCTAATCACGTCAACAGGAATACGCCCACTGTATCATGACCCACGAATCAATGCAGCGGTCTTTCAACCGCTGTAAAGCATTGGCGGTACACACCGCCACACTCAAAATACACACACACTTACAAAACACCACCACATTGGACAATTCAAAATACACACACCTGACACACATACACACACCACACCCATACCTCTATAAAACACACCCCCACACTACCCACAGCCCCTTACAATGAAAAAAAGAGACCAAGCACAGAGAGACAAGCAAAGAGCACACAATCAATCAGAGGCACAGAACACCATCACTCATGCACCATCCACGCACATCACAGTATACACCCCAACACATTACCCCACACATCACCTCACACAAATCACTCACACCACATCCATGGCACCCCAAAGACACCCCAGGTTTTCTGAGGAGGAGCTAAGGGTCATGGTGGAGGTAATCATCCGGGTAGAGCCACAGCTATTCGGAACACTGGTGCAGCAGACGTCCATTGCTAGGAAGAAGGAGCTATGGCGGAGAATCATGGACAGGGTCAACGCCGTGGGACCGCATCCAAGAACCAGGGATGACATCAGCTAGAGGTGGAACCACCTACGGGGGATGGTGCATTCTGTGGTTTCAAGACACCAGATTGCTGTACAGAGGACTGGCGGTGGACCCCCACCTCATCCCCCACAACTAACAACATGGGAGGAGCAATTCTTGGCTATCATGCATGCTGAGGGCATCGCAGTAGTAGCAGGAGGACTGGACTCTGGTAAGTCAAATCTGTACCATTATATCTCCCACCCTACCTGCATGCCATCACATATCCCCACCGGTACCCTCGCTCCAATCACTCCATCACCTCACATATACCCCACCCATCCCAATACCAAGCCCTGCATGCAACAACAATGCATGGACACCCATAACAGCCCTGCATGGACACCCATCACCACAGCATGCCCAGTAGAGAGCCTCACCCAGCCCACACAATCAGCACTCACACAAGGCCAAGGCGACAGAAAAGCACAATTATACCGAGAAACACACCCATTGCACAAGATGGCACACACAGATACAATAACAATGCATTTGCATCCCAACAGGACCCCTACCCAATGTCACCAGAGAGGAGGTGCCACCAACAACCAGCTCCCCCCCCAGAAGAAGCCCTCAGTGATGACAGCAGATCTGCACACCTGGTTTACAATGACCAACCTGCCCCTTCATGGACCTCTGGACAGTCGGTATCCCTGCCACAGTCCCAACCCACTGCAGAGCCTCCCCCCTCAGGAAACACCACCACAGCACCCACCCAGCGGGCCCATCCCTCTGTCCCGAGGACACGTCAATCAGCAGTGTGTCCACCACTACAAGGCCCCCAGGCAACCCCACTAACACAGGATGATCAGGGACCTGGGATCAGTGGCAGTGGGCACACTGTTCAGGGGACAGAGGCACAGGACAACAGGGAGGCTGGGAGGACTGCTGTGCGACAGGGGGACCGACCCTCCATGAGGCAGTCTCCAACACCATGGGATAATTCCCAGGAGACCGTGGGCACGGTACTGGCCAAGTTACAGGAGACCCAGTGGCATCAGGAGGGACAGTACCTGGGGATCAGGGAGGACCTCACCAAAATCTACACCATCCTGGTCACCATAGCAGAGGTGCTGGCTGACATGGGCAAGACCATGAGGGAGGCAGTGGCACAACAAAGGGCCCCTGACACTAGCCAAACTGAGGAACAGCCTTCCACCTCCACCAGCCCTAATGGACAGGATGCCCCGTCACAGGACCAACAGACCACCAGCACCCCACCCCCTGCAGAAGGAGAACCACCCCGCAAACAGTCCCTGCGATCCAGGCAGAAGACAGAGAACATTGCCAAGACCCCTGCCAGGAAATAGGACTCTCCTGATTGTCACCCTTCTGTCCCACTCTGTCACCCTGTCCACCTTGAACGCCCATTACTCCCCTTCCTATGCCCCATTGGACAATGCACCTGTGATACCAAGAGACTGGACTCTACCCTGGACATTCCTCCACCATCACCCCAGCCCCTTGCACCTACCCCCATACGATGCAGCACAAAAAATAAACACCATTGAAATATAAACCATACTGGAGTCAGTGTAATTTTTGGAAAGATGTATTCTTACAACATTCTCAAAGCATTGCAACGTCTATGTTCATTGAATTATACCAATGTATGACAGTTGGTGGGCAGCAGTACATATAGCAGGAGCCAGAATGGGGTACACAGATCTGAAAAAAGGGAATCCAAAGGAAACAGTCAGTGACCATAGACAGAGGGTAAGAAGCTGCCATGTACTATGTCCAAAAGTATACTGAAATGTGAAGAGGAGTTAGAGTCTCTTACCTGTGTGTCACTGGAAGTACTGCGGTATAATGTTTGTTCTGTTGTCCACATCTTCTTCATCTGCCTCCTCTTCCTCTCTGTCCACAGGCTCCACTGCTGCCACAAGACCATCACCAGGCTCATCCTCCAGCAGAAAAGGCACCTTGCACCTCAAGGCCAGGTTGTGCGACATACAGCATGCCACGATGATCTGGCACACCTTCTTCGGTGAGTAGTACAGGGATCCCCTGTCAGATGGAGGCACTTGCCCATGTGCCTCATTGTAACGTTCCTCTACCCTTGTCCTGGGATTCCTCACTGGGTCAGTAGCCATGTGAGGTTGGGGTAACCAGATTCACCTGTAAATATCGAGGGACAACTGTTAGACACACACTAACCCTTAGGGACAACCCCAGCTTATATTGTGTTGGGAGCGTGGCCTCACCTAATAGCCACACCCGGTGCCTCTGGAGTTGCCCCATCACATAACCGATGCTGCTATTCCTCAAGACATAGGCCTCATGCACTGAGCCAGGAAATTTGGCATTCACATGGGAGATGTAATGGCCTGCCAAACACACCATTTGCACATTCATCGAATGATAGCTTTTTCTATTCCTGTAGACCTGTTCATTTCTGCAGGGGGGGGGCAAATGACACATGTGTACCATCAATGGCACCAATGTTGTTGGTGATATGTCCCGGAGCATAGAAGTCAGCTTTCACTGTGGCCAAATCCTCCACCTGGGGGAAGACGATGTAGCTGTGCATGTGTTTCAGCAGGGCAGACAACACTCTGGTCAACACATTACAGAATATTGCCTGAGACATCCCTGATGCTATGACCACTGTTGTTTGATAGGAACCACTTGCCAGGAAATGGAGCACTGACAGGACCTTCGCTAGAGGGGGTATTCCTGTGGGCTGGCGGATAGCTGACATCAGGTCTGGCTCCAATTGGGCACACAGTTCTTGGAATGTGGCCCGATCAAGTCTGTATGTGATAATAATGTGCCTGTCCTCCATTGTCGACAGGTCCACCAGGGGTTTGTACACCGGAAGATGCCGCCATCTCATCATCTGTCTCAGCGGTTGTAGCCTATGGAGAACGGTGAGCAGAAGGTCATTTACCACATAGATAGCAGAACTGTTTTTGAATTAATGTCACAGAAGCAGTGTGTGAATTTGAGAGTCAGTATATGTGCCTATATGTGCTGTGACGCAGTTAGGTGCCATGCCATTTGCCCTACTGAAATTGCAGCTGCCTGACTTGTGAGGAGGGACAAGTGGAAATGAGGTAAGTGTGCTGGCATTGTGCTGCGTCATGGTAGGCAGTCGATGACAGCCGTGCAACTCCGCATTGGTTATCATTGGGCTCTATGGGTCCCAGGAGCCAATGGTGATGTATGCCGGCGGTGACGATACGCACCGCTGCGGGAGTCACTGCCATTTTCTAGCCATTCACTCACTTGCTACCTGACCATCAACAGGAGAGGACCTACACTGCAAGTGCTGCTGTGACCTGAGTCTGGAAGCAACAATGGCTAGAGTGTCTGGGGAAAGGGCCCCTGCCTTCACTGCGGAGGAGTTGGAGAAACTGGTAGATGGGGTCCTCCCCCTGTACACGTTACTCTACGGTCCTCTAGACAAACAGGTGAGTACACTGTGAGCATGATGCGTGGGCCATGAATGTATGGAGTGGTGTGGATGGAAGATACAAGTGTGATTGGGGGCTGAGGGCTGCATGGAGAGTGTATGTGTGTCAGGGCATGGGTGGGAAGTGGTGGGCAATGAGTATGACAAACCGGACGAGGGAGTCATTTCCTATCATGCTATACCTTTCATCTAGGTCAGCACCCAGCAGAAGAAGGGTATTTGGCGTGCCATCGCCAAGGAAGTGCGGACCCTGGGGGTCTATCATAGACGGGAGAGACGGGAGGACCTGCGCCCCTGTAGCGAGAAGGCGGCGGAGGCCTAGCTGGGGATGGCCTCCCAATGTGGAAGGGGTTCCCGTCGCACCATGACCCCCCTGAAGTTCCAGATCCTGGCAGTGGCATATCCGGAGTTGGATGGGCACTTGAGGGCATCACAGAAGCCACAAGGGGGTGAGTACAGTCTCATTCAGCTGACTCTGCTCGCTTTACGAGGTGTCTGGGTGGGGGAAGTGGGCTGTGGGTTCCCCTAGGCCAGGGCGAACTTGGTAGGGTAGGTCCCTTGTTAGGCAGGCTCTGTGGCACTCCAACCCCAATAGTGGTAGTGACCATCTACAACTGCATTAGCATCATCTGGTGGAGGAGCAGAGGCACCAGAGACGGAGGGAGCTGCATCCCACATGGCCCAGGATGGTGAACGTACGGGGGCTGAAGGCACCAGTGGGACAGAGGGCGAGGGGAGCTCCACAACAGGGACAGGAGGGGACACCAGTGACAGCGACTCCTCCTCTGGTGGGAGCTCCCTTGCGGTGGCGGGCACCTCTGTGCCCCCCGCAACAACAGGTACAGCCGCCACCCCCCTACCAGCACTGTCGTCCCAGCAGCCCCTCAGCATGTTTCCCATGCCCACTCACCCAGGAGGGTGAGCATCTCCTACGCCCCAGGCACCTCAGGTCCTGCCCGAGTCAGCCCTGTTGCCCTCAGTGAGGAGACTATTGACCTCCTGAGATCCTTCACTGTTGGGCAGTCAACCATTTTGAATGCCATCAAGGGTGTAGAGAGGCATTTGCAACAAACAAATGCATATCTGGAGGGCATTCATTCTGGCGTGGCGGCCCAACAGAGAGCATTCAGACTCTGGCCTCAGCACTGATGGCAGCCATTGTCCTTGTGTCCAGCCTCCCCCTCCAACCTCCACTACCCCAACCCAATCCCCTCTACCTCACCCTATCCCAAGCACACCTTCAGACCAGCATGCACACACATCAACACACAAAAGTGGCTCAGGAAAACATAAGCACCACACATCCCACAGGTACTCACACAAGCACCATACCCATGCAGACACACCAACATCCACTGCCACCACTGTGTCCCCCTCTCCACGTCCTCCACCTCCCTCCCAGTCTCGTCTCCACTCACACCTGCATGCACTACATCCTCAGCCACTACCTCCATCACCGGATCGAAGGGGGCACCCATCCGGGCTGCCAGTGTGCCACCTACTGAAGCTAAGTACCACCTGATTCCACCACCTGCCAAGGTAAAGTAGGGGCCAGCATGCAGAAGGGAAAAGCCGCACAACCCACCCAGCAAGGCCTCATCCAGAACCAAAGAGGACAGTGCCAAGGTGCCAGCAGCGACTACCAAGGTGGACACAAAATCAAAGGAAAGTCACCTTAGGGCACGGAGCCTCCTGGCGAGGGACTGGTGACCCCCATTTCTCATGACAGGCCAGCAACCTGTACCACGATGAGCACCGCCGTAACGACCGCCACCTGCACTGCCACCTGCACCACCATCTGCACCGCCACCTGCACGGCAGCTGCCACGACTACAGTCACCAGCATCATCCCCAGTGGGTAGCCGTCCGAGGCTGCTGGAGACGGCCTGGTGTCTCCCTCCACTAACACAGACACCTGCACCATGGGCAGCACCGCCTGCATCTCCCCCTCAGCCACCGCCACCAGCCCTGTGACGTGCCCAGCCGGTGCCACTACATTGGACATCAGCAGCATCCCCAGTGGGCAGCCGAGGCTGCAGGTGACGTCCTGGACCCTGCACCCACCACTTGAGACACCACCACCAGCACTGGCACTACCAGCAGTTTGCAACCTAAGTCGCCGCAGCATGGAGTCTGGCTCTGCCCTCCACAGAGTATCATGCTACCTGTTCCCTGCTCATCCCATTCTCAGACACCCAGGTGAGGGAATGTGAACTGCCACACCCCAGGTGCAGCATCACTGGGCACAAGGCCCCCTCCAGAACCAGTGGAGAAATGCATCCACTCACCCAATCCTTGGCAGGATGAAGCAGACTGGGCAAAAGGCCCCCTCCAGAACCAGTGGAGGAATGCATCCACTCACCCAATCCTTGGCAGGATGAAATAGACTGGGCACAAAGCCCCCTCCAGAACCTGTGGAGAGATGCATCCACTGACCCAATCCTTGGCAGGATGAAGCAGACTGGGCACAAGGCACACACACACATCCAATCACATCACAGATACACCCTGTCACCCCCTGGAAGAATGCAAGGACCAAACGAAATGAGTTTAACGAGTGTAATATTCGAACAAATAGATATCCCAAGAGAAAATCAGTATATACAAATATTTACAGCAAATACACAAGTCCGTACACTGTCCCATTAAATGTCCATGGGCCAGTGGTCCCAAAAAACCATGGGCGAAGCCCACACTTGACTCCTGCCTCAAAACGGAGAGAACACTGCAGGGGCATCAGGTTGAAAAAAAAACAGGCACCTCATGGGGGGGGGGGGGACCTCAGCCGGATGATGGGATGACGCCACTGCTCCTTGAGGAGGCTCCATGCCCACTGCTTGGTCCCGGGGAGTACAAAGCCACAGTCTCTCAAGTGGGTGGTTTGCCCACTGCTTGGTCCTTGGGAGTGCAAAGCCACAGGCCCATATTTATACTTTTTGACGCTAAACTGCGCTAACGCAGTTTAGCGTCAAAAAATTTTGCGCCGTCTAACGCCATTCTGAAGCGCCATGCGGGCGCCGTATTTATGGAATGGCGTTAGCCGGCGCAAGCAGACCGGCGCTGCCTGGTGTGCGTGGAAAAAAACCACGTAGACCAGGCAGCGCCGGCGTTGGGCAAAAATGACGTTAGGGCGTCTTAAAATGGGGCAAGTCAGGTTGAGGCAAAAAAATCGTCTTAACCCGACTTGCGCCATTTTTTTACGACGCCCATCCCCCATCAACATGACTCCTATCATTGTAAAGATAGGAGTCATGCCCCCTTGCCCAATGGCCATGCCCAGGGGACTTCTGTCCCCTGGGCATGGTCATTGGGCATAGTGGCATGTAGGGGGGCACAAATCAGGCCCCCCTATGCCAAAAAAAATTATTAGAAAAAAAAAATATATACTTACCTGAACTTACCTGAATGTCCCTGGGGTGGGTCCCTCCAGCCTTGGGTGTCCTCCTGGGGTGGGCAAGGGTGGCAGGGGGGGTCCCTGGGGGCAGGGGAGGGCACTCTGGGCTCATTTTGAGCCCACTTGTCCCTTAACGCCATGCCTGACCCAGGCGTTAAAAAGCGGCGCAAATGCGCCGTTTTTAGCCACGCCCACTCCCGGGCGTCTCTTTTGCCCGGGAGTATAAATACCACGTAAAGGCCTGGGAGTCATTTTTTAAGACGGGAACGCCTCCCTTGCATATCATTAACGCAAGGAAGGGGTTCACGCTAAAAAATGACGCACATTCCGGGAACTTTGGCGCTAGACGCCTCTAACGCCATAGTATAAATATGGTGTTAGTTGGCGTTAGTTTAGCGTCGAATTTGCGTCGAAAAAAACGACGCAAATTCGGCGCAAACGGAGTATAAATACGGGCCACAGTCTCTCAAGTGGGTGGTTTGCCCACTGCCTGCTCCTGGGGAGTGCAAAGCCACAGTCTCTCAAGGGGTGGTTTGCCCACTGCCTGCTCCTGGGGAGTGCAAAGCCGCAGTCTCTCAAGTGGGTGGGTTGCCCACTGTCTGCTCCTGGGGAGCACAAAGCCACAGTGCCTCAAGTCAGTGACATGTTCCACTGGTTCTGGAGGGGGCTCGGTGCCCAGAGAGCTTCATCCTGCCAAGGCCCGTGTTCTTGGATGCTGTCCCACTACATTGCCCTGTCGTCAATTCTCCACCATAGCTCCCTCTTCCTTGCTATGGATGTCTGCTGCACCTGTGATCCGAATAGCTGTGGCTATACCCGGATGATTTCCTCCATCAGGACCCTGAGCTCCTCCTCAGAAAACCTGGGGTGTCTTTGAGTTGCCATGATGTGGTGTGAGTGATGTGTGAGGTGATGGTTGATATGATGTGTGGGGTGATGTGTTGGGGTGTGTGGTGTTTTGTGTGTGGATGGTGTATGAGTGATGGTGTTGTGTGCCTCTGGATGCTGGTGTTGACTTTGCTATTCTCTCTCTCTGCTTCTTCCAAAAATGTCATTGTAAGGGGTTGTGGGTAATGTGGGTGTGTGTTTTATAGTGGCGTGGATATGTGGGTGCGGTGTGGGTATGTGTGTCAGGTGTGTGTAGTTTGCATTGTCCCCGGTGGTGTCGTTTTGTAAGTGTGTGTGTATTTTGAGTGCGCGGTGTATACTGCCAACGGATTACCATGGTTGAATGACCACTGCGTTGATTCGTGGGTCGTGTTACTGTGGGCGTATTCCTGTTTGCGTGACGGTGTGGGTTTTGCTCTCGCCTGTTTATCACTGACATTTGGTGTGGCGGACTTGTGTGGGTGTCTGTATTGTAGAGGACTTCTAAGTGTGGGTCATAATACCCGTAGTGGATTTCTGCTGCATACACGGTATGCTGGCGGCAGTCAGCATGGCGGTCAGCGGACTTTACCACCAGGGTTGAAATGAGGGCCATTGTTCTTCAATGTTCTTCAATGTAATAGATGACTACGTTGGTGCCTCAAGTTGCTAATAACACAAAAAAGTATGGGGTTCACTTATAATGAGAATCTACACCCAGGGGAAATTTCCTGGTGCTCCTTAACCTCACTAGGTGAGTGGATGGTGTATGGGTGCTGTGAAGGGTCGTGAAGTGATGATGGGGGTGTTTCCTTTACGGACTAGGTGGTCTCACACACTATATAGGGGGTCATTCCGACCCCGGCGGGCGGCGGGCAGCGCCCGCCGGGCGGAAACCGCCCAAACACCGCCCCGCGGTCAGATGACCGTGGGGGACATTCCGACTTTCCCGCTGGGCCGGCGGGCGATCTGCAAAAGATCGCCCACCGGCCCAGCGGGAAAGCCCCAGCAAAGATGAAGCCGGCTCCGAATGGAGCCGGCGGATTTGCTACGGTGTGACGGGTGCAGTGGCACCCGTCGCGATTTTCAGTGTCTGCCAAGCAGACACTGAAAATCTTTATGGGGCCCTGTTAGGGGGCCCCTGCACTGCCCATGCATGGGCATTGCAGGGGCCCCCAGGGGCCCCACGACACCCGTTCCCGCCAGCCTGGAACAGGTTGGCGGGAAGGGGGTCGGAATCCCCATGGCGGCGCTGCTTGCAGCGCCGCCATGGAGGATTCCTTTGGCCAGGGGAAAACCGGCGGGAAACCGCTGGTTCCCCTTTTCTGACCGCGGCTTTACAGCCGCGGTCAGAATGGCCAGGAAGCACCGCCAGCCTGTTGGCAGTGCTTCCTCTGCCCTCTGCCCTCTGCCCTCTGCCCTGGCGGTTTCAAACCGCCAGGGTCAGAATGAGGGCCATAGTGTCATGCTTCATCATTTGACCACCTAGCCCCACCCAGGTAGGACAATGCCACCTGGGTGGACTCACCGTGGAACAGGAGGGAGTGTGTACATTTTTACTTTCTGGAAATTATGGGATCCAGCTGAACTAGGGAAAATATAAAAACACCTAGACAGTTACCTGTGTGAAAAGTACACTTTTAATAATGGTGTCTGCTAGTGTGTTTAAAAATTGGGATGGGACACCTCTGTGAGAGTAAGGACTCACTGGGTCACCTATCTAAAAAATAAGGTGGTCATTACAACCCTGGCGGTCAGTGTTAAAGCGGCGGTAAGACCGCCAATAGGCTGGCGGTAAAAACTTTGCAATTACGACCGTGGCGGAACATGCCCACTGTTCAATCCTGGGGAGTGCAAAGCCACAGTCTCTCAAGTCTCTGCAGTGGGTGGGTTGCCCACTGTTCAATCCTGGGGAGTGCAAAGCCACAGTCTCTCAAGTCTCTACAGTGGGTGGTTTGCCCACTGTTCAATCCTGGGGAGTGCAAAGCCACAGTCTCTCAAGTGGATAAGAGTCTCCACTGGCTCTGGAGGGGGCATGGTGCCCAGAGTGCTTCATCCTGCTAAGGACAGAGGTAGTGGATGGATCTCTCCACTGGTCCTGGAGGGGGCATGGTGCCCTGAGTGCTTTTTCTGCTGATGACGGAGTCATTAGCGTCAGTGCCCTTGGCGCTCATGGGCCAGCGTTGCTTGAGACGGCGGTGCCCTGCTCAGCGGTGCTTGAGACAGCGGTGCCCTGTTCAGCGGTGCTTGAGACGGCAGTGCCCTGTTCGGCGGTGCTTGAGATGGCGGTGCCCTGTTCAGTGGTGATTGAGACGGCGGTGCCCTGTTCAGCGGTGCTTGAGACGGCGGTGCCCTGTTCAGCGGTGCTTGAGACGGCGGTGCCCTGTTCAGCGGTGCTTGGAGCGGCAGGCTCCTTTGCAGTGACTCAGCTGCTGGCGGTCCTCATGGACCAGCGGGGCTTGTGCTGGCGGTCCTCTCTGTCCCAGCGGGCTTTTGCTGGCGGTCCTTCATAGCCCAGCAGGGCTTTTGCTGGCGGTTCTCTCTGTCCCTGCGGGGCTTTTGCTGGCGGTACTTCATGGCCCAGCGGGGCTGCCGGTGGCCTCCTGGGCAACTGGGCTTGTGCTGGCGGTGGCCTCCTGGGTAGCTGGGCTTGGGCTGGCGGTGGCCTCCTGGGCAGCTGGGCTGGTGCTGGCGGTGGCCTCCTGGGCAGCTGGGCTGGTGCTGGCGGTGGCCTCCTGGGCAGCTGGGATGATGGTGGTCTTCTCCGCCGTGCTGCTCTTTAAAGACTTGCTGACTTTCTTGTGCCCCTTCCCCACCTTGGAAGGTGTCGCAGCTGACTCCACACTGTCACCTGTACACCTGGGAGCAGCTTTGGTGGCTGGAGTCTTCCCCCTCTCCCGCCGGGCACTGGCCAACTTCTGATGCTTCACAGGTGGGGGACTGTCTGTGCTGTGGCTCTGTGCCACACTGGCTGCCCTGGTGGCCGGTGCACTCCAGATTCCAGTGACTACAGGCACCACTGGTCCCGGAGATGTTGTGGCTGAGGTACTAGTTCGGGACCTAGGAGATTGACGGGGTGGGGAGGTGTGGGAAAGAGGTCAAGGTTGGACAGGAAAAGTTTTTGGGACACACTGGGATGGGTAGCTGGAGGGCGTTTGGGAGTGGAGGAAGAGGTTGTGGTTGTAGGAGGTGTTCGTTTGCTGACTTTGGGTGAAGGTGCATGCGCTGGAGGCTGTCATGAGGTGGATGGCTGTTGGGTGGGTGTGTGCCTGCGTTTGTGTATCTTGGGAGGGGGCATCACAGACACACTGGGAGAGGACACAGGGAACGTGTGAATGGTAGTGGGGTGGTGATTGCACGTGAGCGGGGTGTGGTGGTGGGTGTGCTAGTGATGGTAGTAGTGGCTGTAGAGGTAGTGCATGCAGGTGTGAGTGTAGACGAGACAGGGAGGGAGGAGGGAGACGAGGAGGAGGGGGACACAGTGGGGGCAGTGGATGTTGGTATGTCTGCATGTGTGTGATGCTTGCGTGAGTGCCTGTGAGATGTGTGGTGTTTATGTTTGCCTGAGCTTCCCTTGTGTGTTGATGTGTGTGCATGCTGGTCTGTAGGTGTGCTTGGGATAGGCTGAGGTACAGGGGATTGGGTCTGGGTGGAGGAAGTTGGAGGGGGGAGGCTAGACACAGAGACAATGGCTGCCATCAGTGCTGAGGCCAGAGTCTGAAAAGCTCGCTGAAGGGTCGCCGGACCAGAATGAATGCCCTCCAGGAATGCATTTGTTTGTTGCAACTGCCTTTCTACACCCTGGATGGCATTCAAAATGGTAGACTGCCCAACAGTGAGGGCCCTGAGGAGGTCAATGGCCTCCTCACTGAGGGCAGCAGGGGTGACTGGGGCAGGGCCTGAGGTGCCTGGGGCGAAGGTGATGCTCTCCCTCCTGGGTGAGCGGGTACACAGCGACGGCTGAGGGGCTGCTGGGAGGGTGGTGCTGGAAGGGGGGTGGCGGCTGTACCTGTAGCTGGGGGGGCACAGATGTTGCCGCCACCACAAGGGAGCTCCCATCAGAGGACGAATCCGTGTCACTGGTCTCAGCTCCTGTCCCCGCCGTGGAGCTCCCCTCGCCCTCCGTCCCACTGGTGAACTCTGATTCCGTAGTGTGGCCCTCCATGGCCATGTGGGATGCAGCCCCCTCGTGCTCCGGTGCCACTGCTCCTCCGCCTGATGATGCTAATGCACACAAGAACAGGGAGACCACAAAAAGGGGGGGGGGCGACAGAAGAAAGACATGTTGAGTGCATGCCTTACCGCTACCGTTGGTGGACACGACAGACACAGAAGCCCCCTGCACTACGCCGCGCTCTTGGGCTCCACTGTTCAATTCCTGGGAAATGGCCTACTAGGCTATGGACGACATCTGCACACATGGATGACACAGGGTCATGATTAGGTGTACTTGGCACTCTACAGAGGTGCGGTGGGGTGCCACATGGCCTGCCTTACGGAGGGACCTTGCCTACGGAACTCGCCCTGGCCTAGGGAAAGCCACAGCCCACCTCCCCCACCCAGACACCTCCACTGCGCATAAAATCAGCAGAATGAGACTGTACTCACCCCCTTGTGGCTTCTGTGATGCCCTCAAGTGCCCATCCAACTCCCGATATGCCACCACCAGGATCCTGAACATCAGAGGGGTCATGGTGCGACAGTCACCCCTCCCACGTTGGGAGGCCATCCCCAGCTGAGCCTCCGCCGTCTTCTTGCTCCAGTGGCAAATGTCCTCCCATCTTTTCCGGCAGTGGGTGCTACGTCTGTGATAGACTCCCAGGGTCCGGACGTCCCTGGCGATGGCACGCCAAATATTTTTTTCTGGTGGGCGCTGACCTTCATGATTTGTACAGGGGGAAGAGAAAGTTACTACCAACTGCACCATCAAAGTAATTGGCCCCCATCCCTACCCTTGCCATGTGGCACATGCACTCACCATTGTTTCATGCACGTCACACTCTCACCCCTTCCTTCTTACATCCACCCCTCTCCACACAGGGATAGCCCATACAGCATGCTCCCAGTGTACTTCCTGTTTGTCTGGAGGACCGTAGAGTAGCGTGTACTGGGGGAGGACCCCGTCCACAAGTTTTTCCAACTCCTCCGATGTGAAGGCAGGGGCCCTTTCTCCAGACACTCGAGCCATTGTCTCTTCCAGACCGAGGTCACAGCAGCACTTGCAGTGTAGGTCCTCTCCTGTCGAAGATCAGGTATCGAGTGATTGAACAGATAGAAAATGGCGGTCATGTCTGCGGCGGTGCGTACCGTCACCGCCGGCGTACATCGTCATTGGCTCCTGGGACCCATAGGGTCCAATGTTAACCAATGCAGCATTGCGCCGCGGTCTTTGACCGCCTACCGCGACTGTGTACAACACCAGCGCAGTTACCTCACATCCCATTGTCCCACTTTACAGGTCAGGCAGCCACCATTTCAGGGGCCCACATGCCTACAATTTCAACTGCGCCACAGATACCTAGGCCTAGACTCAACACACATACGGGCCACTTTTTAGATTATGAATGGTGTTCTGTGTAAGCTGTGGGTACGTACCTCTGAGTTGTTTGACTCTTTGCTCGCTGTTGTCCTTCATAGGCACCGTCCGCTGGGACATGTGAGGAGATGGCGGCATCCTCCGGTGTACCGACTGTTGGTGGACCTGTTGACAATGGATTAAAGACATGTGATAATCACATACAGGCTTGACCGTGCCACAATCCAGATGGTATGTTTGGCAGACCAGTACATCTCCCATGTGAATGTCATGTTCCATGGCTCAGTGCATGACGCCTACATCCTGCGGAATAGCAGAATCCCTTATGTGATGGGTTAACTCCAGAGGCACCGTGTGTGGCTATTAGGTGAGCACCTGGAAGCTAGTCAGTGGGAATGGTTGTGTGGGTCTGGGGATATCCCTCCAGGTTAGTGTGTGTCTAACAGTTGTCCCTCGCTATTTGCAGGTGACTCTGGTTACTCCAACCTGTCATGGCTACTGACCCCAGTGAGGAATCCCAGGACAAGGGCAGAGGAACGCTACAATGAGGCCCATGGAAGAACTAGGAGGGTGATCGAGCGGACCTTCGGCCTCCTGAAGGCCAGGTGCCTCCATATGACAGGTGGATCCCTATTCTACTCAACAAAGAAGGTGTGCCAGATCATCGTGGCCTGCTGTATGCTTCACAACTTGGCTTTGCGACAACAGGTGCCTTTTCTGCAGAAGGATGGTCCAGATGGCGGTGTTGTGGCAGCTGTGGAGCCTGTGGACTGTGAAGACGAGGAAGCAGAGGAAGAAGACATGGACAACAGGGACTCAGTGATCCAGCAATATTTCCAGTGACAAACAGGTAAGTATACAGACCTGCCTACTACATGTACTTAAACACTACTGCCTCTCTACTGTCTCTCGTTTTCAACCAGTTTATGGTCACTGAGTTGTCACTTTCCCTTATGATTTCACAGATGTGTGTCCCACTGTGTGACATCTGCTTAGATTCCTCATGGACTATAGCTGTGTGACATAGGTATGTTGACATTACCAATGAAAAAGCTTTTTGCCACAGTTAGTGCTAATACAGTATTCCGAAATCACAGACCGACTCCAGATTGTTTTGTGCTTTAAGGGTGTTTAATATTGGAGGGGGTTGTAAAATGGTGAGGGGTGATGGCGGAGGAATGTCCATGGCAGAGTCCAGCCTATTAGTCTCACAGGTGCATTGCCCATATGGGCATAGAAAGTGGAGCTGGGGCAGTTTAAGGATGGACAGGGTGACAAAGTGGGACAGTCGGATGACAATCAGGGTGGTCTAATTTTTTGTCGGGGTCTTGGCATCTTTCTCTGTCTTGTTCCTGGATCTCAAGGACCGTTTGCGAGGTGGTTCTCCCTCTGCAGGGGGTGGGGTGCTGTTGTGGTGGCCCTGTGGCGGTGCCTCCTGTCCACTAGCGCCTGCGGAGGTGGTGGGCAGTTCATCATCCAGGCTAGTGTCAGGGACCCCTTGTAGTGCCACAGTGTCCCTCCTGGTGTTGAGTGCTTCCTTCAGCACCCCTATGATGGTGCCCAGGGTGGAATTGATGGTTCTGAGTTCCTCCCTGAGGCCCATATACTGTTCCTCCTGCAGGCACTGGGTCTCCTGAAACTTGGCCAGTACTGTTGCCATTGTCTCCTGGGAGTGGTGGTAGGCTCCCATGTTGTCGGAGAGGGCCTCGTGAGAGTGGGTTTCCTGGGCCTGTCCGCCCCCTGTCGCACAGCAGCCCTCCCAGTTCCCATGTGTTCCTGGGCCTCCATCCCCTGGACCGTGTGCCCACTACCACTGCCCCCAGGTCCCTGTTGTTGTTGGGGTGGTGGGTTAGCCTGGGTTCCCTGTAGTGGTGGACACACAGCTGATTGACGTGTCCTGGGGACGGAGGTTTGGGCCCGCTGGGTGGGTGCTGTGCTGGTGTGTCCAGAGGGGGAAGCTCTGTGGTAGCCTGTGACTGGGTGTGGGGAACCGACTGTCCTGAGGTCCACGATGGGCCGGGCTGGTCATCTAGATCCAGTTGACAGAGGTGCTGTCATCACTGTGGGCCTCTTCTGTTGGTGGTGTGGACATGTGTGGACCCTCCTGTCCGGTGACGTTGGGTAGGGGTCCTGCAGGGGTATAAAAAGATGGTTATTACATCTGCCTGTGTCATGGTGTGCAATGGGTGGGTGACCGTGTACCCCAGTGCTTGCATTCCTGTGTGGGACCTCGTGGGATGATGGTTTAGGGGGGTGTATGGGTATGTGCAGTGGGCATGCTTTGGTGATGGGTGTCCATGCTTTGTTGTTGTATGCAGGGCTTGGTGTTAGGATGTGTGGTTTGTGATGTCGGGACATTTGTGAGGAGTTAAAGTGATGGGGGTGACGGTGGGAGTGTGTGCTGGCATGCAGGTAGGGTGGGGGATGTAATAGTTAAGATTTGACTTACCAGTGTCCATTCCTCCACCTACTCTTGCGAGGCCCTCAGGATGCAGAATCGCCAAGACCTGCTCCTCCCATGTTGTTAGTTGTGGGGGAGGATGTGGGCGTCTGCCGCCAGTCCGCTGAACCGCCAGGTGCTGTCTTGAGACCACGGAACGCACCTTCCCCCGTAGGTCGTTCCACCTCTTCCTGATGTCATCCCGATTTCTTGGGTGCTGTCCCACTGCATTGACCCTGTCCACTATTCTTCGCCATAGCTCCATCTTCCTTGCAATTGAGGTGTGCTGCACCTGTGCTCCGAATAGCTGTGGCTCTACCCGGACGATTTCCTCCACCATGACCCTGAGCTCCTCCTCCGAGAACCTGGGGTGTCTTTGCCGTGCCATGGGGTGGTGTAAGTGATGTGTGGGGTGGTGTGTGGGGTGATAAGTGTGCTGATATGTAGTGGTGAGCAGTGTGCGGTCCGTGGAAGTTATGTGGGTGATGGTGTTGTGTGCCTGTGGATGCTAGTGTTGGTGATGGTGGTGTCTCTCTCTGGCCTTTGTTCGTGATTTGTTGTCGTAAGGGTTTGTGGGTGATGTGGGTGTGTGTTTTATATTGTATTGGGTGTGTGGGAGTGGTGTGTGTATGTGTATCAGGTGTGTGTATTTCGAATTGTCCAATGTGGCTTTGTTTTGTAAATGTGTGTGTATTTTGAGCGTGGCGGTGTGTACCGCCAATGGAATACCGCGGTTGAAAGACCGCCACGTGGATTTGTGTGTTGTGATAGTGTGGGCGTATTTCTGTTGGCGTGATGGTGAAGGTTTTGTTTTCGCCAGTTTATCACTGACCTTAGGTGTGGCGGACTTGTGTGGGTGTCTGAATTTTGGCGGATTCCGAGCTGTGGGTCATAATAGCTGTGGCAGATTTCCGTGGCCGCGGCGGTGTGTTGGCGGTCTTCTGCACGGCGGTACGCGGCTTTTGCCACTAATGTTGTAATGACCGCCTAAATGTCCAACATGTTTGTGTCCTTTATAATGAGCCAAGGAAGGTCTAGGGGCATTCTTCAGGGCCTAGGATCCCTTAGTGTCATGCATTACAAAGAAAAACGTCCTCCACTCAGTAAGAGTGTGGATAGAATATTGTGAGAATGGATGCGGCCTACCTGAAGCGAGGAACTACCTAGCGTAGGCCTAAGGGAAACAGAAACTATATTAACATTTTGTGACACACAGCACTGAACAGCAAAACACACACAGGGGTGACACAGCAAGCAAAAGTAATGCAATGTATGCGTGTGTATACAAGTAGGGAGGGAAGGAGAAGAAAAAGGGGAAAAAGGCAGGGGATAAGAGAACCAAGACAGAAAGAGGAGGGCACGGGGTGGAGAGAGAAGGAGCAGAGGAAGGGCGGAAAAGAGCTGGGGATCAGGAACCGAAGAAAGAAAGAGAGAAGGGAGAAGGAGAAGACACAGAGGTACCCAGCTGGGAGTTGTTGGTGGTACTATGTTATAAGGATCCCCAGATCAAGACCCCTCATTACTAGTATGTGTCATATGGATGTAGTCATTTGTTAAGTAAGGACCACAGGATGTCGTCATTTAGTCCATTGGTGTCAGTGCGTAGTCTCCAGACCCAGTGTTGTTCATAGTAAAGTAACTTCTGTGACATGTTGTTAGTTGTGGGAGGCAATTGCTCTAAAATAGTCCATTTCAAATCATCCAGAGTGTTATTCGTGACAAAATGACTTGTGAGTTTTGTGGTGTCACGTTTACACCTGATGGTGCTCCTGTGTTCACAAATACGGGTGCTGACCTTCCTCGTTGTCATTCCGATGTATTTGAGCTGGCAAGGGCACTTGATCATATAGATTACATTCTTACTGTTACAATTTGTAAGTGCCTTTAACACCCATGGTGTTTTTAAACCGATCTCTACCATGGTAGATTTCTGTGTGAACCTACACACACTGCAGTTGCCACATGGATAGTGGCCAACTGGGGTAGGTAGATGCCAAAAAAATTGGCTGTTTGTTTGGAGGTTTCTTGGTAGGTCTTGTGTGGACGACCATATCGCTTATATTGGTGGCTCTTTTAAAGGCATGCAGTGGTTGCTGAAACAGGAGGCCACCAGATGTTAAAATATCCCAATCGTCTCTGATAATTTTCTGGATCTTATTAGATAGTGGGTTGAATATAGTCACACATACTATCTATTCCGTCTTGGGTTTGTTTTCACTGGGTTGTAACAACTGGTCTCTATTGTTCTGTGCTCTTTTGTATGCTCTCCTAACAGGATATGCAGGATAATCTTTTTCTTGTAGTTTGGTAGACAGATTACTGGCATGTTTTTTATAGTCTGATAGATCTGAGCAATTCCGTAGCAAACGTAAGAACTGACCCACGGGAGGTTCTCCCTCACGGACCTCGGGTGGCAGCTCTGGAATTGTAGTAAATTGTTGCGATCCGTAGGTTTGTGGTAGACCTCTGTCACCAGAGATCCATTTCTTTCATATATTAGAAGATCTAGAAATGGCAGTTGGTTATCGCCGATAGTCATAGTGAGTTTTAGAAAAGGGTTTGCCGTATTGAGCCAGTCTGAGAAGGCGAGGGCCTCATCTCTGGAGCCTGTCCAGATGAGTAGAATGTCATCAATATACCACTTCCAAAGTTTAATCTGCTCCAGGAAGGGGTTATCCTCATGGAGCACCATCTGTTTTTCAAAGCTGTCTACATAAAGACAGCCCAGACTAGGGGCGAAGGTGCTACCCATGGATGTCCCCTATATCTGTAGATAGAATATATTCTTGAATTCGAAGTAATTCCATGTTAATGCAAGGTGTGCTAGATCTAGTATAAATTCTGGGGGTGTCCGTGAATCACTTCTGTTTGCTGCCAGGAGATCGCATGTGACCCCCAGGGTTGCTTCCTTGGGGATACTGGTGTAAAGCGATGCAACATCCAGTGTGATCAGGAGTTCCATGTTTTTATCAAAGGGCATTGAGTCTAAGAGAACCAGGACATCGGTGGTGTCTTTCAAATAGGTGGGGATTTGCTTCACTAGTGGTTGAAGGAAGAAATCACAGAACTGGGAGAATGGTTCAAGAATGGAGCCAATTCCAACACTATAGGCCTTCCAGGAGAGGGGATTTTCCTTTTGTGTATTTTAGGAAGGATGTAAAAATAGGGTATTTTGGGATTAGATTGTGTCAGGAAGGCTGCTTCATGTTTGGTTAGCCAGTCGTTCTCGACTCCTCTAGTCACTAGGAAGGAAATTTCTTCCTGGATGTCTGGGGTAGGATCTCGGGACAGACGTTTGTAGTTTTGTGCATTTTCTAGTAAGCGCTGGCACTCCTCTCTATACATTTTTTGTGGCAAAATTACTGTGGCCCCACCCTTGTCAGCTGGTTTGATAATGATAGAGGGGTCGGACGTTAGACGCTTCAATGCTGTTAGTTCGTCTGAACTCATGTTGTGGAACGAGTTGCTCGGGGTCTCAGCAAGACCACTGATCTTGCGGGACACAGATTTCCTCAAGTTGCCCACATTTCCTGCACTTCAGTCCATCAATGCAAAACTGGCACAGTCAATTAATATGCTATCAAATATGTCATATATCATATATTAGTAAATAACTTAGAGTTAAATTTAGCCAGGGTAATGTATCACAGTGTATCCAGGATCCTAAACCTAACACTCTCTTCCCACATCAATGATGTCATAATCAAGCCATATAAGTACTGAATTACCTACAAAACAAATTCACAGTCATACATGTGAAATATACGGTATATAGGTCTGTACTATAAAGGTACCATTATCTACATCAGTTTGACCCACATAAAAACAGCCTACATTGCCACACCTATGTTTCAAACTCAATTCAGCATGCCATAAAAAGAAATTAGCTGTTGTTTGACAAAAATCTTTATAACTATCCAGGTCACATGTTGGAAACTACTTGCGCTAATCAGATAGCCATTCTAAATTGTGTGAACAAATCAAAGGCTGTGGTGCATGTAGGCAAGCATGGATATCATAGGTGACAAAAGGACACATGTATGTGTGAGAGTCAGACGTGCTGGCACTGTCTCAACCTATACAAGTTTGAATATATACCAGAGATTCTGATCATAAGTTTGTAACTTTGCACATGTAGTGAGAGCAAATAACATAGAGCAATTAAGAACATTCCAAAGTACTTATCACAGAAATATAGGGCCCGATGTACGATGCGATTTTGTGGTTTGAAAAATGCGAACTTTGCCTTTTGCGACCACAAAAAGGCCTTTTCTAATGTACTATCCCTGTTTTCTGAGTGGCATGCAAATACTGACTTGCAAAATAGAGATTGTAACTCCCAATTAGAAAGGGGCATTCCTAGGGTGTCCCTTCCTAATTGAGAGTCACAGTGGCATGTGTTAGAAATGGGGTCTTTGGTTGACAGTCAGGTTGCCCCCTCTCCAAGCAAGGACCCTCACTCTAGTTAGGGCAAAGGAGAAACACACCGGTTAATCCCCGCTCACCCCCTTGGTAGCTTGGCACAAGCAGAAAGGCTTAACCCAGAGACAATGTGTGAAGTATATGTACCAACACACACAGTAATACAGTGAAAACATCACAAATTGAATCAACACCAAGTTAGAAAAATAGCCAGTATTTATCTAAGCAAAACAAGTCCAAAATGACAAAAATACACATAAATAAGCAAAGTTATGAATTTTTAAAAGATTTGAATTTGCAATATCACAAAATCATGAAAGAGTTATTCCCAGAATACGACGCTGATGGCCCCGGTCACTGAATCACACTGTCCCCCAGGTACAGTACCTTCTGAAAATGAGGAAACAAGCCGGTTCACAGGGTCAGGGATCGCAGCATCCCTGGATCCGATCCGGCGTCTGTTCCAGTGCTACAGAGCAAAGGAGGGGAGGCATCACAAAGAGGCATTGGGTTTTTGCTGCAGAGCGGTAGAGGTGAGGTTGTGACCGTGCGAGGTGAGGTTGTGACCGTGCGAAGAGTTGGACTGTTGGAGTAGATATCTCGCAGTCATAATGTCGTGCGGCAAAGTCGGGTGTCACGGACGTCAGTGACATGGCACTTCGGGATTCACAGAGTCGCTAACTTTGGTGAAGCTGCTGCAGCATCAGGCCTGCAGGGTTCATGCATTCCGGGACTATGGCTTCAGTTGCAGACGGCATCTCGGAATCTGGCAGCAGCATCAATCTGGGGTTGTCCAAAACCGATGCACTTGGTTCTTCTTGATTTTCTACCAGCTTCTACCAACTTCTCCTTTCAAGGGCCTAGGGACTGGATTAGGCACCAAGTGGCATGGCAGGGGTCTCAGCAGAGAATCCAGGTGCTGGCAGGGGACGTATTTGATGGCCCTGAGACTTCAGAACAGGGGTCAAGCTCAGTTCAAACCCTTAGAGATACCTTTCAAGCAGGAATAAACCAAAAAGTCCAGTCTTTGTCCCCTTTCTCAGGTAAAAGCAGCAACTGCAGGGTAGCCCAACAAAGCACAGTCACAAGGCAGGAGCAGCACTTCTCCTTCAGCTCTTCAGCTCTTCTCCTGGCAGAGGTTCCTCTTGAATCCTTGAAGTGATCTTAAGTCTGGGGTTTGGGTCTAATACTTATACCTCTTTCTGCCTTTGAACCCAACTTCAAAGTAAAGTCTCTGTTTTTTTTGCAGGATCCTGCCTTGCCCAGTCCTGGTCCCAGACACACACCAGTGGGTTGGAGACTGCTTTGTGTGAGGACGGGCACAGGTATTTTAGGTGCAAGTGACCACTCCTCCCTCCAGCCTAGCCCAGATGGCCTATCAGGATATGTAGGTTACACCCCAGCACCCTTTGTGTCACTTTCTAGTGGTGATGCACAAATAGGCCAACAAGGAATCCACAAAGAAGCAAAGTCACAGAATGGTTTAAACAAGAAAATGCCTACTGTCCAAAATTGGCATTTTCAAACTAGCAATCTAAAAACCTACTACACTAAAATATATATTTTAAAATTGTGAGCTCTGTGATCCCAAACTCCACATTTCAATTTGCTCTCAAAGGGAAACTGCATTTTAAGAATATTTAAAGGCCACCCTCATTTTAAACATATGTGAGAGTTAGGCCTTGCAACAGTAGAAACCAGAAACCAAATTTGGCAGTATTTCACTGTTAGGACATGTAAAAACACACCAGCACATGTCCTATCTTTAACACACATCTGCACCCCGCCTATGGGGCTACCTGGGTGCTACCTTAGGGGTGCCTTACATGTATAAAAAGGGAAGGTTTGGGTTTGGCAAGTGGATACACTTGCCAAGTTAAATTGGCAGTTTAAAACTGCACACATAAACACTAGGATGGCAGGTCTGAGCCATGTTTACAGGGCTACTCATATGGGTGGCACAATCAGTGCTGCAGGTAGCATTTGGTTACAGGCCCTAGGCACCTTTAGTGCACTTTACTAGAGACTTACTAGTAAATGAAATATGCAAATTATAGAAAAGTCAATTACACATACAATTTCACAGAGGGAGCACTTGCACTTTAGCACTGGTCAACATAGCTAAAGTTCCCAGAGTAACAAAAACTGCAAAAACAGAGTCTGGCACACAGTAACAACCTGGGAAGTAGAGGCAAAAAGTTAGGGGATCCCACGCCAAGGATGCCATGTCTAACAGCATGTATGATTGTTTTGTGACCACATTTGTGGTCGCAAAACAATCGCAGTTACCACCAATTAGACATTTGTTGTAGCTGGTAACCCATTCACAAACAGGAAGGGGTCCCCAAGGCACTACATCTCCCCCTCTGTTTAATAAAAAAGATAAACCTACAGAATCATAGCATTAAAAATCATAGCTCTTCAATAAGCCTGCTTGGTGCTTTGATTATTCATCCTGATAGTGTCTTCAGAAACTGGGAATCAGCAACAGGAGTGTCCATGATCTGCAATGTAGGAGCAACAGCAGTCTGGAGTTCCCCAATTGTCCTTTCTGAACCAGTCTCTGCTTTGACAGGAGTATCTGACGAATGATGAGACATATGTCTGAAATGTGAGAAATCTTGCATGATGGATTTCCCAGGACGTTGGGCAGTCACCAAGGCTCATATCTGTACTTTTTTAGCGCCGCATTTGAGTCATTTTTTTGTACGCAAAAGCTGTGCAAACTTACAAAATACAATTATATTTTGTACGTTTGCGCCACCTTTGTGTCACAAAATGATGCAAATGCGGCACTAAAAAAGTATAAATATGGGCCTAAGTTTCATTTGCTAGTTACATCATGGAATATCATGGCATCAAATGGAGCATCAGACTCACATTTTCTCAGCTGACAGATGATCACTCGATCTCATCTTGTGTAGACAATGGCCCTCATTATGACATTGGTGGTAAATCCCTCTTACCGCCATGCTGACTGGCACCAACATACCGCCACAGCTGCGGATATCGGCTAACCTATTATAACACACACTTACCAATCCATCACTATACAGCCACACACACAAATCTGCCAGCCCAAAGGTTAGTGATAAACTGGCAGTATCAAAACCCACACCGTTACGCCAACAGAGCAACACCCACAACATTATGACCCACGAATCACTACGGCGGACATTCAATGGCGGTAAACCATGGGGGGTAAATACCGCTGAGGTCAAAATATACACACACTAACAAAACAACACCACATTCAACAATTCATACTACACACACCTGACACCCATACACACACCACACCCATACCACTATAAAACACACACCCACATTACCCACAACCCTTTATTAATACCAATAATTTCCAGTCGAGAGAGACAGCAAAAGCACCCACACAACCAGAGCCACATACCACCATCACCTACATCACACACCCCAACACATCACCCTACACATCCTCACCCACACCACTCACACTACACCCATGGCAACACAACAACACCCCAGATTCTCTGAGGAGGAGATAAGGGTCATGGTGGAGGAAATCATCCGAGTTGAGCCACAGCTATTTGGAGCACAGGTGCAGCAGATATCCATTGCTAGGAAGATGGAGCTATGGCGGAGAATCGTGGACAGGATCAACGCCGTGGGACAGCATACCAAAACAAAGGATGACATAATGAAGAGGTGGAATGACCTATGGGGGAAGATGCGTTCCATTGCAACAAGACACCAGCTCGCAGTACAGAGGACTGGTGGTGGACCCCCACCTCCTCCCCCACAACTAATAACATAGGAGGAGGAAGTCTTGGCAATCATGCATCCTGAGGGCCTGGCAGGAGTAGGAGGAGGACTGGACTCTGGTAAGTCAACTCTCTCTTGCTACCACCCCCCTACCTGCATGACAGCACATACCCCCACTCTTACCCTCACTCCCATCCCTCCACCACTTCCCACTCACCCCACCATCACAACCCACTCATCCCAATGCCAAGCCCTGCATGCCATACCAATGCATGGACACCACTCACAGCCCTTCATGGACACCTATCACTACAGCATGCACACTAGAGACAATCAGCTAGCCCACCAAATAACAACTCACACAAGGAAAAGCTGCCAGGGCAATAACAACCATAGAGGGCAACCCACCAATGCACAATATGTCACACACAGAAACAATAACACTGCATTTACTTCCCCACAGGTATCCCAGCCAATGTCACCGGAGAAGAGGTTCCATCAACATCCGGACCCACCACAGAAGAGGCCCACATTGATGATAGCAGCTCTGGTCTCCTGGATCTGGATGACCAACCTGGCCCATCAGGGACCTCCGGGCAGTTGGTTACCCTGGCACAGTCTCACCACCACAGAGCCTCCCCCCTCAAGAAACACCACCACAGCACCCATCCAGTAGAGTCATACCTCTGTTCCCAGGACACGACAATCACCACTACAGGAACCCCAGGGCACCCCACAAACCCAGGACAATCAGGGACCTGGGGTCAGTGGCAGTGGGTTCAGGGGACAGAGGCACAGGACAACAGGGAAGCTGGGAGGACTGCTGTGCACCAGGGTGAGGACTGGATCAGGGAACCGACTCTCCAGGAGGCACGCACCGTGATCCTGGGAGCATACCAACAGTCCCAGGATAAGCTGGCCAGATCCTAAACAAGATGCAGGAGAACATGCGGCTGCAGGAGGGCAGTACCTGGGGATCAGGGAGGACTTGAAGTCCATTAACACTACCCTGGACTCCATTGCAGGGGTGCTGGCAGACACGGCCAACAGTATGAGGGAGGCGGTGGCACACCAGCGGGCCCTTGACAGTAGCCAGACTACTGAACAGCCCTCCACCTCCGCTGCTGCTAGTGGACAGGAGGCCCCGCTACAGGACCAACAGGCCACCAGCACCTCTTCCCCTGCAGAAGGAGATCCACCCCGCAAATGTTCCCTTCAATCCAGGCAGAAGCCAGAGACAATTGCCAAGACCCCCACCAGGAAATACAACTCTCCTGATTGTCACCCTTGTCTCCCACTCTGTCACCCTGTCCACCTTGAACTGTCATTGCTCCCCTTCCTATGCCCCCTGGACAATCCACCTGTGCTACAAATAGACTAGACTCTAACCTGGACTTTCCTCCATCATCACCCCAGCCCATAGCACTTCCCTCTTTTCGTCAGAGTACTGCAATAAACATACTTTGAAAAAATAAGTGTATCGAGTATGTCAAATGATTTAAGTGAGTATTCGTTTAACAAGCTTTAATTATTGCAAGTCAACTGTAACAGTAATGTTATCATGGGCAAGACCTGTAGTTGGCTGCAGTGAACACCCCAGGAGCAATAATGGGGCACCAGCAACTGCAAAAAGAGATGCTAATGGGTACAGTGAGAGGGCATAGAAGTAGGAATTCCCAGCCTGCCAATGACAATGTCACACATCAAACTGTCAATGAAATGTTAAATAACACTGTATTACCAATTGACGAATGACTGCGCTTCTGTTGTCCTCATCCTCATCTTCTGCCTCCTCATCTTCACTGTCCACAGGGTCCACTGCTACCACACGGCCATCTCCAGCCTCCTATTCTTGCAGAAAAGGCACATGGCGTCTCAAGACAAGGTTGTGCAACATGCAGCATGCCACGATTATCTGGCAGACCTTCTTGGGTGAATAGCACAGGGATTCATCTGGATGCAACAAAACCTGGCCTTCAGGAGACCAAAGATACATTCAATAATCCTTATTGTTCGCCCATGTGCCTCATTGTAACATTCCTCAGCCCTTGTCCTGGGATTCCTCTCAGGAGTCAGTAGCCATGATAGGTTTGGGTAACCTGAGTCACCTGCAAATATCGAGGAACAGCTGTTAGCCACACAGTGATCCTTATGTCCCACACCATACCCATACACTAACATCCACTGGGTGGGAACCAGGGCTCACCTATTAGCCACACCCTGAACCTCTGGAGTTGGCCCATCACATTTGGGATGCTGCTATTCCTCAGGATAAAAGCATCATGCACCAAGCCTGGATAATTAGCATTGACATGGGAGATGTACTGGTCAGCCAAACACACCATCTGTGCATTCATTGAGTAAAAACGTTTTCAATTTCTGAAGACCTGTTCATTTTGGCGGGGGGGACACATGCAATATGTGTCCCATCAATTGCACCAATGATGTTGGGGGTATGTCCCATTGCATAGAAGTCAGCCTTCACTGTGGCCAAATCCTCCACCTGGGGGAAAACGATGTGGCTGCACATGTGTTTAATCAGGGCAGGCAACACTCTGGTCAGCACTATTGAGAACATTGGCTGTGACATTCCTGCTGCCAAGCCCACTGTCACTTGAAAAGAACCTGTGGAAAGAGGGGGGATCCCAGTGGGGTGACGGATGGCAGATATCAGGTCAGGCTCCAATTGGGCACCCAGCTCTATGATTGTGGCCCAGTCATGTCTGAGGGTGAGGATAATGTGCCTGTCCTCCATTGTTGACAAGTACACAAGGGGTCTGTACACAGGGGGATGTCTCCATCTCCTATTCATCTGCAGCGGTTGCAATCTATGGGGAAACAAAGTGAGCAGCTGGTTATTATCTGTACATTGTAGCCACTACAGTTCAATGCATATTGTGATAGTTACAATATTTTGATGGCATATGTCCAAAATGTGAAATTGTGATCTGTGACGTAGTCAGGATCCATGGCCTGCCACCCCTCCCTGAAATGGCGTCCACCTGTCCAGTATGGAGGGACAGGTGGAAATGAGGTAATTTCGCTGACGTTGTGCGCCGTTGCGGAAGGCGGCCGGTAACCGCCCTGCAACTCCTCTTTGGTTATCATTGGGCCCTATGGGGTACAGTGGCCAATGGTGATGTACGCCGGTGGTAACGGTATGCACCGCCGCGGACGTCGCCGCCATTTTGTATCTGTTCACTCACTTGCTACCTAACCTTCAACAGGAGAGGACCTACACTGCATGTGCTGCTGTCACCTGTGTCTGGAACCTACCATGGCTTGTGTGACTGGGGAAAGGCCGCCTGCCTTCACCTTGGGGAGTTGGAGAGACTGGATGATGGGTTCCTACCCCAGTACAGACTGCTGTATGGGCCTCCAGACCAACAGGTGAGTACACTGTGAGTACAAAGTATGGGGCATGATTGCATGGATACTGTGTGTGAAGGCCTTGTGTGGGTAAGGTTGGTGAATAGGACCTGAGCAGCGTGCAGCATGTATGCTTGGGCAAGCCTGTGTTAATGGGGATGGTAAGGGGCATGGTGGGCCATGAGTGTAACAGGCAGGACGGTCTGACTAATACCTTTCCCTGTGTCTATTTCCTCTGCAGGTCAGTGCCTATCAAAAGAAGGGTATATGGCATCCCATCACCAAGGACGTGAGGACCCTGGGGGTCTATGGCAGGCGGAGCACCCACTGTCGCAAACGGTGGGAGGATCTGAGGCGTTGGGCATGGAAAACGGAGGTGGCTTAGCTGGGGATTGCCTCCCAAGTAGGAAGGGGTGCCAGTCGAACCCTGATCCCCCTGATGTCCCACATACTGGCAGTAGCCTAGCTGGAGCTGGATGGGCTCTTGGGGGGATCACAGCAGCAACAAGGGGGTGAGTACAGTGTCATTCATTACTACTTACGCTTGGTGGGGTGGTATCCGGGTAGGGGATGTGGGCCTGTTGGAGCCCCTATGCCAGGCCTGTCATTGCAGAGTAGGTCCCATGTTGGGTACGGTTCTGATGTGAAATTCCTCCAACCTAGCTCGTAGGCAATCTCAACTGGGCAGGGGTGTGTGGGTCCCAGGTATGCTGCAGTTGGTGGTATCTGTCCCTACCCATGGCCTGGTGACTAGCATTGTAACTGGTAGTGCATTGCCTAGTGCATAGGGCTGTTCCCTGCGTGTGAGTGTCTTGTGTACGCCAACGGTGGTGTTGGTGCCGCCATTGACTAAGTGTATCCTTTGTCTCTCCCCTCCCTTTTTGTTTTGCCATCTGTCCTTATGTGCATTAGTATAATCTGGCAGAGGAGCAGAGGCATGAGCGATGGAGGGAGATGCATCCCGCAGAACCCAGGAGGCAGAGTCCACCGACACTGAGGGCACTAGTGGGATGAAAGGCGAGGGGAGCACCACGGCGGAGACTAGAGGGGACAATGCAGACACGGATACCTCCTCCAATGGAAGCTCCCTGGTGGTGGCGGCCACCTCTGTGCCCACTCCAGCTACAGCTGCCACCCCCGTACCAGCACCACCCTCCCAGCAGCCCCTCAGTGAGTTGCCCGTGCCCGCTCACCCAGGAGGGTGGGCATCTCCTTCGCCCCAGGCACCTCAGGCCCTGCCCCAGTTAGCCCTGCTGCCCTGAGTGAAGAGGCTATTGACCTCCTGAGATCCATCTGTGTTGGGCAGTCATCCATTGAGAATGCCATCCAGGGGCTGGCGGCCCAAATACAACAGCCCCATGCAATTCTGGAGGGCATTCACACTGGTTTTTCAGCCCAACAGAGATCAATTCAGGGTCTGGCCTCATCTCTGATGGCAGCCATTGTCCCTGTTTCCACCTTCCACCCTTCCCCCTCCAACCTCCTCTTCCCAGTCCCATTCCCCTCAACCCCAACCTATCCCAAGCACACAGGCTGACGTACATGCACACAGGACAACACACAAGAGTGGACATGGCAAACACAAGCATCACACTTCATCCCACATGCACTCACACAAACAACTTCCAGATGTAGACATACCAACATCCACTGCCTCCACTGTGGCCCCCGCATTCTCGTCCTCCACCTCCCTCCCATTTGCGTCTCCACTCACACCTGCATGCACTACATCCTCATCCACTACCACCATCGCCAGCACAACTATCAGAACACACAGCTCACTGGCAGTCACCACCCCCACATCAATGCACATGTCCCATATGTCCTCTCCCACCGTGTCTGGGCCCCCTCCTCCCAAAGGACACCAACGCAAGCACTCAGACACCCAACAGCCATCCACCTCACAACAGCATCTAGCCATGCACCCAAACACAGCAGACTGATACCTCCTACAACCACTCCCTCTTCCTCCACTCCCACATCTTCCCACTCTTCCCGCCCCAATGTCCCTAAGAAGCTTTGCCTCTCCAGCCTTGACCTCTTCCCTACACCTCCTCCCCCCGTTCTTCACGTTACGCCAGGGTGGTCAAAACCCAGGCTAGCACCTCAGCTACCCAGTCCACAGGAACAGTAGTGTCCCCAGCAACTCCAGTTGGGAAAGGATCCGGGCCACCAGCCAGCCAGGCGGAAAGGGTGCCTGACCCAACTGCTTCAAGGAAGGGCAAGTGTGAGAGGGTGGCCTCTTTCTAGCATTGTTACTCCCACTTTTGGCCTGTTTGTGAGTATATGTAAGTGTGTTTTTAATGTCTCACTGGGATCCTGCTATCCAGGACCCCAGTGCTCATAGTGAAAACACTATTTGTCAGTGTCTTTTGCCTGTTTCACTGGGATCCTGCTAACCAGGACCCCAGTGCTCATAGTTTGTGGCCTAAATGTGTATGCCTATGTAGTGCCGAACTGTGTCACTGAGGCTCTGCTAAACAGTGATTACGCTCTCTCTTTGACTTTAAATTTGTCGCTATAGGCTAGTGACCACTTTTACCAATTTCAATTGGCATACTGGAACACCCTTATAATTCCTTAGTATATAGTACCTGGGTACCCAGGGTATTGGGGTTCCAGGAGATCCCTGTGGGCTGCAGCATTTCTTTTGCCACCCATAGGGAGCTCAGACAAACTTTACACAGGACTGCCATTGCAGCCTGAGAGAAATAACGCACATGTTATTTCACAGCCATTTTCACTGCACTTTAGTAACTTATAACTCACCTATATGTCTAACCATCACTTGCTGAAGATTAGGTGCAAAGTTATTGAGTGTGAGTGCACCCTTGCACTAGCAAAGGTGTCCCCAAATAGTTCAGGGCCATTTCCCCGGACTTTGTGACTGCGGGGACACAATTACACATGTGCACTACATATAGGTCAACACCTATATGTAGCTTCACAATGGTAACTCTGAATATGGCCATGTCACGTGTCTAAGATCATGGAATTGTCCCTCCATTCCAAATCTAGTATTGGGGAGCCAATTCCATGCATCCCTGGGGCTCCACTATGGACCCTTGGTACTGCCAAACCAGCTCTCTGGGGTTTTCTCTGCAGCTACCCCTGCTGCTACCCCACAGACAGGGTTCTGCCGTCCTGGGGCCTGGTCAGCCCAGTCCCAGTCCCAGGAAGGCAGAACAAAGCATTTCCTCTGAGAGCAGGGTGTTACACCCTCTCACTTTGGAAATACGTGTTAAAGGCTAGGGAGGGGTAGCCTCTCCCAGCCTCTGGAAATGCTTTGAAGGGCACAGATGGTGCCCTCCTTGCATAAGCCAGTGTACACCGGTTTAGGGAACCCCCAGTCCCTGCACTGGTGTGAAACTGGACAAAGAAAAGGGGAGTGACCACTCCCCTGTCCATCCCCACCCCTGGGGTGGTGCCCAGAGCTCCTCCAGTGTGTCCCAGACCTCTGCCATCTTTAATTCAGAGGTGTGAGGCATAATGGAGGCCTCTGAGTGGCCAGTGCCAGCAGGTGACATCAGAGACCCCTCCTGATAGGCTCTTACCTGGTTAGGTAGCCAATCCTCCTCTGAGGTCCATTTAGGGTCTCTCCTATGGGTTTCTCTTCAGATAATGAATGCAAGAGCTCACCAGAGTTCCTCTGCATCTCCCTCTTCGACTTCTGCCAAGGATCGACCGCCGACTGCTCCAGGACACCTGCAAAACTGCAACAAAGTAGCAAGACGACTACCAGCAACATTGTAGCGCCTAGTCCTGAGGGCTTTCTCGACTGTTTCCTGGTGGTGCATGATCTAAGGGATGTCTGCATTCACCCTGCACTGGAAGCTAAGAAGAAATCTCCTGTGAGTCAACAGAATCTTCCCCCTGCTAATGCAGGCACCAAACTTCTGCATCACCGGTCCTCTGGGTCCCCTCTCATCTTGATGAGGGTGGTCTCTGGAACACAGGAGCTAGATCCAAGTGACCCCGACAGTCCAGTCCTTCTGTCCAAATTTTGTGGAGATAAGTCCTTGCCTCCCCACGCCAGACAATAACCTTGTGTACTGTGTGATCTGCAGCTGCTAGGGCTTCTGTGCACTTTTGCAAGGAATCCTTTGTGCACACATAGCCCAGGTCCCCAGCACTCTGTCCTGCATTGCTCAACTCGCTGAGTTGACCACGGACTTCATGGGACCGTCTTTTGTTGTGTTGAGATGACTACCATGCTCAGATTTCTTGAATGCCTGTTCAAGTGCTTCTGTGGGTGCTGCTTGCTTCTGTGTGGGCTCTTTGTGCTGCTGAGTGCCTCCTCTGTCTCCTCCTCCAAGGGGCGACCTCCTGGTCCTTTCTGGGCCCGGGCAGCACCCATTTTCTTTAACCGTGACTCTTGCAGCTAGCAAGGCTTGTTTGCGGACTTTCTGCATGGAGCAACTCTACATCTTCCAGCATGCAGTGGGACATCTTCTGACTAAAGGAAAAGTTCCTGGCACCTTCCGTTGTTGCAGAATCTTCGACTTCTTCCACATAGAGGCAGCCCTTTTGCACCTTTATCTGGTGTTTAGTGGGCTCCTGCCCCCCTGGACACTTGCATGACTCTTGGACTTGGTCCCCTTCCTTTCCAGGCCCTCAAGTTCAGGAATTCATCGTCAGTGCTTTGCAGTCAGTTGTTGCCTTTGCAGAATCCCCTATCTCGACTTTACTGTCTTTCTGGGGTAGTAGGGTAACTTTACTCCTACTTTTCAGGGTGTTGGGGTGGGGTATCTTGGACACCCTTAGGCCCATATTTATACTTTTTGATGCACAACTGCGCCAACGCAGTTGTGCGTAAAAAATTTTACCGCCGGCTAACGCCACTCCAACGCGCCATGCGGGCGCCTTATTTATGGAATGACGTTAGCCGGCGCTGCAGACTGGTGTGCGTCAAAAAAAATGACTCACACCAGGCAGCGCCGGCGTATGGGAAAATGGAGGTTGGGCATCAAAAAATGGGGCAAGTCAGGTCTGAGGCAAAATTCAGGCCTCAAACCGGATTTGCGCCATTTTTTTTACGCCCAACCTCCATTGACATGACTCCTGTCTTAGCAAAGACAGGAGTCATGCCCCCTTGCCCAATGGCCATGTCCAGGGGACTTATGTCCCCTGGGCATGGTCATTGGGTATAGTGGCATGTAGGGGGACCCAAATCAGGCCCCCCTATGCCACAAAAAATAAAAATAAAAAAATACCCCAACTTACCTCAACTTCCCTGGGATGGGTCCCTCCATCCTTGGGTGTCCTCCTGGGGTGAGCAAGGGTGGCAGGGGGTGTCCCTGGGGGCAGGGGAGGGCACCTCTGGGCTCATTCTGAGCCCACAGGTCCCTTAACGCCTGCCCTGACCCAGGCGTTAAAAAACGGCGCCCATCAGGCTGTGCGGCGTTTTTTAAGGCCTGCCCCCTCCTGTATGTCAAAATGACGCCAGAGTATAAATAAGGGGCACAGGCCTTAAAGTCATTTTTTGGAAGGGAACGCCTACCTTGCATATAATTAACGCAACGCTGGTTCCCCCTTCCAAAAAATGACGCACATGGTGGAATTTTGACACCCGCGGCGTTGGACGTCAAAGTATAAATATGGGGCAGGGTTTGCGCCGATTGTGAGTCAAACATTTTGACGCACATTCGGCGCAAACAGTCTATAAATATGCCCCTTAGTGTTTTCTTACACTTCCAGCAACCCTCACACACTCCACTAGGCCTGGGGTCAATTTGTGGTTCGCATTCCACTTTTGGAGTATATGGTTTCTTTTGCCCCCAGGCCTATTGTCTCCTATTGCATCCTATTGTATTCTATAGTGTTTGCACTACTTTTCTAACTGTTTACTTACCTGATTGTGGTTTGTGTGCATATTTTGTGTATTTTACTTACCTCCTAAGGGAGTATATCCTCTGAGATACTTTGGCATTTTGTCACTAAAAAAAAAAGTACCTTTATTTTTAGTATCTCTGAGTATTATGGGGCATATTTATACTCTGTTTGCGCCGGAATTGCGTCGTTTTTTTTTTACGCAATTCCGGCGCAAAAACAAACTCCATATTTATACTTTGCCGTTAGACGCGTCTAGCGCCAAAGTCCATGGAGTTTGCGTCATTTTTTGGCGTGGACACCTACTTTGCGTTAATGACATGCAAGGTAGGCGTTTCCGTCTAAAAAATTTACTCCGAGGCATGTGCGCCGTATTTACACTCCCGGGCAAAATTCACACCCAGGAGTGGGCGGGTCAAAAAAAATGACGTCCAGCTGCTTTTGCGCTGTTTTTTAGCGCCTGGAAAAGGCAGGCGTTAAGGGACCTGTGGGCTCGGACGGAGCCCAGATGTGCCCCCCCATGCCCCCAGGGACACCCCCTGTCACCCTTGCCCACCCCAGGAGGACACCCAAGGCTGGAGGGACCCATCCTAGGGACATTAAGGTAAGTTCCGGTAAGTAATTATTATTATTTTTTTGTGGCATAGGGGGGCCTGATTTGTGCCCCCCTACATGCCACTATGCCCAATGACCATGCCCAGGGGACATAAGTCCCCTGGGCATGGTCATTGGGCAAGGGGGCATGACTCCTGTCTTTGCTAAGACAGGAGTCATTTCTATGGGGGTTGGGAGTCGAAAAAAATGGCGCAAAGCGGGTTGAGGAGAAAAATTTGCCTCAACCTGACTTGCCCCATTTTTTGACGCCCAAGCTCCATATCCCCCTACGCCGGCGCTGCCTGGTGTACGTCGTTTTTTTTCACGCACACCAGGCAGCGCCGGTGGCTAACGTCATTGATTAAATACGGCGCCCGCATGGCGCTTCAGAATGGCGTTAGCCGGCGCTAATTTTTTGGACGCAAAACTGCATTAGCGCCGTTTTGCGTCAAAAAGTATAAATATGGCTCTATGTTTCTTATGTTATACTGCTATATGATATAAGTGGTATAGTAGGAGCTTTGCATGTTTCCTAGTTCAGCCTAAGCTGCTCTGCTATAACTACCTCTATCACCCTAAGCTGCTAGAACACTACTAATCTACTAATAAGGGATAACTGGACCTGGCACAAGGTGTAAGAACCATCAGGTATCCACTATGAGCCAGGCCAGCCTCCTGCAATGGTGGTGCAGCAGTCGGATAAGTACTTGTAACTGCTTTACCACTTTGTCATTGGTGCTTTTCATGAGAAAAAACATATACCAAATACTTCAGAATATACACAGTTAACCTAAACAGTTTAACTTTCCTTCTCTAAACTTTCTAAGACGTTTTAGAAAAGTTTTCAAACGTTTTGAAAAGTATTAAAGAGTTTTTCTCTTTTTCTCATAGAGTTTCTAAACGTTATTTTCTCTCTGTCCTAAAGCCTTTCTATCATGTCTGCAGTAGAACTTACTCCCACAGTTGTCCAGGCAACCTATGGTAGTTTAAATTTTAAAAGTTTGAGAGGTCTCTGCATTGAAAGAGGCTTAAGAAAGTATTGGTAAGAACCCCACAAAAGATCTTCTCCTTAGCCTTCTCCTAGAAAGTGACCAGAACCAGTCTGGCCCATCCCAGGATCAGGAGGTATAGGAGGGAGGTACCCAGCCAGACTCAGAGGAGTCCCCTGAGGATGCTGGGGAGGGTTCTTCCAAGGACCTGCCAGCTAATAGGCCATCTAGTGACACTGGTAGTGGGAGGGGGTCACACACTAGTAGGGTACCTTTCACTCCTAAAGGCCAGGTTACTAGAGGCCAGCCAGTTAGGGACAGGTCTAACTCTGCCAGTTCCTACATTTCTTCTGTGTCTCACAATTCCCAAGCCTCCCACCCTAAGGATAACATTATGGAAAGGGAACCCAGAAAGCTGAGGTTGGAAGAGGCCAGGCTGAAACTAAAACAGCAGCAGCTGGCCATAGACAGGGAATCTCTGGATGTAGAGAGGGAAAGGCAGAGGTTGGGGTTAGTTCCCCATGGTGGCAGCAGCAGTGTTTTTGATAGCAATCCTGTGAGAAAACAAGATTCCAGAAACCTGCATAAGATAGTCCCCCTTACAAGGAGGGGGATGACATTAATAAGTGGTTTTCTGCCCTTGAGAGAGCCTGCATGGTACAGTTGGTCCCACAAAGGCAGTGGGCTACTATCTTGTGGCTCTCATTCACTGGTAAGGGAAGGGATAGGATGCTTACTGTCAGAGAAAGTGATGCTACTAACTACAAAGTTTTGAAAGATGCACTCTTGGATGGATTTGGCTTAACCACTGAACAATACAGGATTAAGTTCAGAGACACCAGAAAAGAGTCCTCTCAAGAATGGACAGACTTTGTAGACTGTTCAGTGAAGGCCTTGGAGGGTTGGTTACATGGCAGTAAGGTGACTGACTATGAACGCCTGTATAATCTAATCCTGAGAGAGCATATTTTGAACAATTGTGTGTCTGATTTGTTGCACTAGTACTTGGTAGACTCAGATCTGACCTCTCCCCAAGAATTGGGAAAGAAGGCAGGCAAATAGGTCAGAACAAGAGTGAACAGAAAAGTTTAAATGGGGGTGACAAGAATGGCAAGAAGAAAGATGGTAAGTCTTCTGACACAGGTGGGGACAAAGATAAAACACATTCTGAGTCTTCATCAGGCCCACAAACACCCTCTGGGGGTGGTGGGTCTAAAACCTCTTCTCACAATCAAAAAAAGCCATGGTGTTATTTATGTAAAGTAAAAGGCCACTGGACAAGTGATTCCACATGTCCAAAGAAAAACACCAAGACTCCCACTACCACAACCCCAACTGCGTCTTCTAGTGCCCCTAGAAATAGCAGTGGTGGTGGGAAGTCTACTACAAATAGCCAATCAAAGGGTGTAGCTGGGCTCACTATTGGTAATGTAGTTGGGGTTGGTCTTGTTAGGGAAACCGCAGAGGCTACTTTAGTCTCTGATGGTGGTATTGACTTTGCCACCTTGGTTGCTTGTCCCCTTAATATGGGTAAGTACAGGCAACTTCCCCTAATAAATGGTGTTGAGGCCTACAGGGATACAGGAGCCAGTGTCACTATGGTGATTGAGAAACTGGTCCACCCTAATCAACACCTACTTAGTCAGCAGTACCAAGTGACTGATGCTCATAACAACACTCTTAGCCACCCTATGGCTATTGTGAATCTCAACTGGGGGGGGGGGGGGGAAGGGTTTCTGGTCCAAAGAAAGTTGTGGTAGCCACTGATTTACCTGTAGACTGCTTACTAGGCAATGATTTGGAGACATCAGCTTAGGCTGAAGTGGAGTTGGAGGCTCATGCAGCAATGCTGGGCATTCCTGGCCATATATTTTCTTTGACAAAGGCTCAGGCCAAAAAGTAAAATGGACAGGGAAACTTGGATCCTGGAACAATGGACCAAGTGCTCCCAAAAGCTAGGGGTAGTAAGGGTAAATCCTTGCCCACTATCCTTCCCTTTCCAGAAGATTCCCCTTTTGTGGAAGAGGAATCCTCCCCCTGTGCAGAACCTACACCAGATGAGCTGGCAGCAGACACTGCTGAGCTTTTGGGTGCAGGGGGGGCTGCTAGGTAAGAGCTGAGTGTGGCACAGCAGACCTGTCCCACACTAGAGGGTTTGAGACAGCAAGCTGTCAAACAGCAGAATGGGGATGTCAGTGACAGGCATAAGGTGTATTGGGAAGACAACCTCCTGTATACTGAATCAAGGGACCAGAAACCTGGAGCTGCCAGGAGATGGGTCTTCCCTTTGCAGTATAGGGAGTTTCTTCTTACCTTGGCACATGACAGTCCCTTGGCTGGGCATTTGGGCCAAAGTAAAACTTGGGAGAGGCTTGTTCCCTTGTTTCACTGGCCTCATATGTCAGAGGACACCAAAGAGTTTTGTCGCTCTTGTGTGACCTGCAAAGCCAGTGACAAGACTGGTGGCACCCCAAAGGCCCCCTTAATTCCACTTCCTGTTGTTGGAGTACCCTTTGAAAGGGTAGGGGTTGACATACTTGGCCCACTTGACCCTCCATCAGCTTCAGGCAGTAGGTTTATCCTTGTGGTAGTGGACCATGCCACTAGGTATCCTGTAGCAATTTCCTTAAGGACTACTACAGCTCCTGCAGTGGCAAAGGCCCTCTTGGGAATCTTTTCCAGAGTGTGTTTCCCTAATGAAATTGTGTCAGACAGAGGTAGTAACTTCATGTCTGCATACCTCAAAGCAATGTGGAAGGAGTGTGGTGTGACATACAAATTCACTACTCCTTATCATCCACAAACAAATGGTCTGGTTGAGAGGTTTAATAAAACTCTCAAAGGTATGATAATGGGACTCCCTGAAAAATTCTGAAGGAGTTGGGATGTCCTGTTACCTTGCCTCGTTTTGCTTACAGGGAGGTACCCCAAAAAGGAGTGGGCTTTAGCCCCTTTGAACTCTTCTTTGGGCACCCTGTGAGAGGTCCCCTTGCACTTCTGAAGGAGGGTTGGGAACAACCTTTAAAAGCTCCTACGCAGGACATTGTTGACTATGTACTTGGCCTAAGATCAAGAATGGCTGAGTACATGAAAAAGGCCAGTAAAAACCTTCAGGCTAGCCAGGAGCTGCAAAAGCAATGGCATGGCCAGAAGTCTGTCCTGACCCAGGACAGAAGGTGTGGGTATTAGAGCCTGTAGCCTCAAGAGCACTCCAGGACAAATGGAGTGGACCCCATCTAATTGTTGAGAAAAAGGGTGAGGCTACCTACTTGGTAGACCTGGGCACTGCCAGGAGTCCCCTTAGGGTGCTCCATGTCAACCGCCTAAAACCCTACTATGACAGGGCTGATCTCACCCTCTTGGATTCTGCCAAGTATCTAAGCACTTTTGATTTAACTGCAGGGTATTGGCAGATTAAATTATCAGAAGATGCTAAACCTAAAACTGCATTTTCCACCATTGGAAGGCACTATCAGTTCACTGTGATGCCCTTTGGTCTGAAAAATGCACCTGCCACTTTTCAAAAGTTGGTGAACACAGTCCTGCAAGTGTTGGAAGCTTTTAGTGCAGCATATCTAGATGATATAGCTGTCTTTAGCTCCACCTGGGATGATCACCTGGTCCACCTATGGAAGGTTTTAGAGGCCCTGCAAAAGTCAGGCCTCACTGTCAAGGCTTCAAAGTGCCAGATAGGGCAGGGGAAAGTGGTTTATCTGGGCCACCTGGTAGGTGGGGAACAGATTGCACCACTGCAGGGGAAGATCCAGACCATTACGGAATGGGCTCCCCCTACAACTCAAACCCAAGTGAGAGCCTTTCTAGGCCTCTCAGGGTACCATAGGAGGTTCATGAAGAACTATGGCTCCATTGCAGCTCCTCTTAATGACCTCACTAGTAAGAAGATGCCTAAAAAGATATTGTGGACAGATAGCTGTCAAAAGGCTTTTGATGAGCTCAAACAGACCATGTGCTCTGCACCTGTCCTAAAAAGCCCTTGCTACTCCAAGACGTTTATAGTCCAGACTGATGCTTCTGAATTAGGGGTTGGGGCAGTACTATCACAGCTCAATACTGAGGGCCAGAATCAACCTGTTGCTTTTTTCGGCAGGAGGTTGACCCCTAGAGAAAAGCGTTGGTCTGCCATAGAGAGGGAGGCCTTTGCTGTGGTCTGGGCACGGAAAAAGTTGAGACCATACCTGTTTGGTACTCACTTTATTGTTCAGACAGACCACAAACCTCTACTTTGGCTAAAACAAATGAAAGGTGAAAACCCTAAATTGTTGAGGTGGTCCATCTCCCTACAGGGAATGGACTATACAGTGGAACATAGACCTGGGAGTACCCACTCCAATGCAGATGGACTCTCCAGATAGTTCCACTTAGACAATGAAGAGTCATCTGGGCAAGGTTAGCCTTATTGTTCCTCGTTTGGGGGGGTTGTGTAGGAAAGTACCATCTTGCCTGGCATGTTACCCCCATTTTTACTTGTGTGTCAGTTTGTTTTTGCATGTGTCACTGGGATCCTGCTAGCAAAGACACCAGTGCTCATAGTTTGTGGCCTATATGTGTTCCCTGTGTGCTGCCTAACTGTGTCACTGAGGCTCTGCTAAACAGAACCTCAATGCTTATGCTCTCTCTGTCTATAAAACTGTCACTGCAGGCTAATGACAATTTTTACCAATTCTGAATGGCACACTGGAACACCCTTATAATTCCCTAGTATATGGTACCTAGGTACCCAGGGTATTGGGGTTCCAGGAGATCCCTATGGGCTGCAGCATTTCTTTTGCCACCCATAGGGAGCTCAGACAATTCTTACACAGGAGTGGCACTGCAGCCTGAGTGAAATAACATCCACTTTATTTCACAGCCATTTTACACTGCACTTAAGTAACTTATAAGTCACCTATATGTCTAACCCTTACCCAGTGAAGGTTAGGTGCAAAGTTACTAAGTGTGAGGGCACCCTGGCACTAGCCAAGGTGTCCCCACATTGTTCAGGGCAATTTCCCCAGACTTTGTGAGTGCGGGGACACCATTACACGTGTGCACTACATATAAGTCAATACGTATATGTAGCTTCAAAATGGTAACTCCGAATATGGCCATGTAACATGTCTAAGATCATGGAATTGTCCCTCCATGCCAAATCTGGTATTGGGGTGCCAAATCCATGCATCCCTGGGGCTCCAGCATGGACCCCGGGTACTGGCAAACTAGCTCTCTGGTTATTTCTCTGCAGCTACAGCTGCTGCCAACCCTCAGACAGGTTTCTGCCCCCCTGGGGTCTGGGCAGCCCAGTCCCAGGAAGGCAGAACAAAGGATTTCCTCTGAGAGACGGTGTTACACCCTCTCCCTTTGGAAATAGGTGTTAAGGGCTGGGGAGGAATAGCCTCCCCCAGCCTCTGGAAATGCTTTGAAGGGCACAGATGGTGCCCAACTTGCATAAGCCAGTCTGCACCAGTTCAGGGGTCCTCCAGCCCCCTGCTCTGGCATGAAACTGGACAAAGGAAAAGGGAGTGACCAATCCCCTGTCCATCACCACCCCATGGGTGGTGCCCAGAGCTCCTCCAGTGTGTCCTAGACCTCTGCAATCTTGAATGCAGAGGTGTGAGGGCACAATGGAGGCCTCTGAGTGGCCAGTGCCAGCAGGTGATGTCAGGACCCCTCCTGATAGGCTCTTACCTGGTTAGGTAGCCAATCCTCCTCTGAGGGCTATTTAGGGTCTCTCCTGTGGGCTTCTCTTCAGATAATGAATTCAAGAACTCACCAGAGTTCCCCTGCATCTCCATCTTCGACTTTCTGCCAAGGATCGATCGCTGACTGCTCCAGGACGCCTACAAAACCGCAACAAAGTAGCAAGGCGACTACCAGCAACATTGTAGCACCTAATACTGTTGGCTTTCTCAACTGTTTCTTGGTGGTGCATGCTCTGAGGGCTGTCTGCCTTCACCCTCCACTGGAAGACAAGAAGAAATCTCCCATGGGTCAACGGAATCTTCCCCCCTGCTAACGCAGGCACCAAACTTCTGCATCACCGGTCCTCTGGGTCCCCTCTCATCTTGACGAGCGTGGTCCCTGGAACACAGGAGCTGTATCCAAGTGACCCCGACAGTCCAGTGGTCCTTCAGTCCAAATTTGGTGGAGGTAAGTCCTTGCCTCCCCACGCCAGACAGTAATCCTGTGTACTGCGTGATCTGCAGCTGCTATGGCTTCTCTGCACTTTTGCAAGGAATCCTTCATGCACAGAATAGCCCAGGTCCCCAGCACTCCGTCCTGCATTGCTCAACTCACTGAGTTGACCACTGACTTCGTGGGACCCTCTTTTGTTGTGTTGAGACGACTGCCATGCTCAGATTTCTTGAACACCTATTCAAGTGCTTCTGCGGGTGTTGCCTGCTTCTTCATGGGTTCTAGGTGCTGGTGAGCACCCCCTATGTCTCCTCTTCCAAGGGGCGGCCTCCTGGTCGTTTTTAGGCTTGGCAGCACCCATTTTCTTCAACCGCGACCCTTGCAGCTAGCAAGGCTTGTTTGCAGTCTTTCTGTGTGGAAACAACTCTGCATCCTCCAGCACGCAGTGGGACATTTTCTGACCAAAGGAGAAGTTCCTGTCTCCTTCCGTTGTTGCAGAATCTTCAGCTTCTTCCACACGGAGGCAGCCCTTTTGCACCTTCATCTGGGGTTTAGTGGGCTCCTGCCCCCACTTGTATTGTATTGTATTCTAATAGTATTTATATAGCACTTACTACCCCGGACGAGGCGTCATAGCGCTTTTCGGCGAGTAGCACGCTACTCCGGAACCCAACAAGAATTAGTGATGGATTAGTACCAGGAAATATGAGTACAGTTTTAGTATTATGAGTTAATTTGAGCCGCGGATATGAGAGTTTGTTAGTTAGATTGACTGGAGTAATGGAGGGGTGGAGGAGGAAAGAAATCCAGAAGTGTTAATTGGGAGTATATGGTAATAGGATTTAGGCTTGAGATGAGTAAAAGGGGGATGGAGATGGGAATAGTCTGAGGAAGGGTTTGGGAGATCGTAGTAGCATGAGGGGTTTTGGATGAGTTAACAGTGAGATAAATGAGTGTGAATTTAGTAGGGTTGTTTGGGAAGTCATTGTAGTAGAGTGAGGTTTGGTGAGTTAGATGTGGAAGTGGAGGGAAGAGCTTAGGCAGAGTTATTTAGGAGATGAAAGTAGTAGAATGGATTCGGGATGAGGCAGAGTGAGAATGGAGGATAGATTGATAGAGACATGACATATGATGATGGGTAGATAAGTGTGATACGATGAGAGCAGGGATTCATAGATATCTAGTATAACAATCCACCCAGGAGCCATGCAATGACCCACGAACATGCCAAGCACAGAACAACATACACACATATATAACATACGGAACTCCAAATTCTACCTGCAATAGTCTTCTTGCTCCTCTACCAGGAGCATGAACGCCGGCGGTGAAGACCACGGTGAGTACTGCACCTACGACACAGGGGAGGAGGGAGGGAAAAAACAGGGACACGCAACACACAACACCCCCACCCTCACCCACCACAACACACACACTAATGCATATCAATACAACACAGTTACACCCCCCAAAACCCCCGGAAGAATGCAAAGACAATAGAAAATGAGTGTAACCATTGTAATATATTAAAAGCAAGTAGGCAGAAACATATCTATACACCATGTACAAAATATATACCAAGCATAGCAGTCCAGGTAGTGCTCTAATAAAGTCAGTGGAACAATCAGACCACACCGTATGGGCGAGGCCCACACATGATCCCAGACCATGACGGAGAGAACACTGCCGGGGCATCAGAGAGCAACTAAACAGGCACCTCAGAGGGTGGGAAAGGGGGGGCACCTCAGCCGCTTGAGTGCACGACGCCAAATCCACGAGGGGGCCACATGCCCACTGTTTAATCCTGGGGAGTGCAAAGCCACAGTCTCACAAGTCTCTACAGTGGATGGTTTGCCCACTGTTCAATCCTGGGGAGTGCAAAGCCACAGTCTCACAAGTACCTCCAGTGGGTGGTTTGTCCACTGTTCAATCCTGGGGCGTGCAAAGCCACAGTCTCACAAGTCTCTACAGTGGGTGGTTTGCCCACTGTTCAATCCTGGGGAGTGCAAAGCCACAGCCTCTCAAGTGGATAACAGTCTCCACTGGTTCTGGAGGGGGCCTTGTGCCCAGAGTGCTTCATCCTGCTAAGGGCAGAGGTAGTGGATGTGATACTCCACTGGTTCTGGAGGGGGCTTTGTGCCCAGAGTGCTTCATCCTGCTAAGGACAGAGGTAGTGGATGACAGTCTCCTTTGGTTCTGGAGGGGGCATGGTGCCCAGAGTGCTTCATCCTGCTAAGGACAGAGGTAGTGGATGACAGTCTCCACTGGTTCTGGAGGGGGCTTGGTGCCCAGAGTGCATCATTCACCCCGTGACGGACTCAGTTGCGTCAGTGCCCTTGCAGCTCATGGGCCAGCGGTGCTTGAGACGGCGGTGGCCTGTTCAGTGGTGCTTGAGGTGGCGGTGCCCTGTTCAGCGGTGCTTGAGACGGCGGTGCCCTGTGCAGCAGGGCTTGAGATGAGGGTGCCCTGTTCAGCAGTGCTTGAGATGGCGGTCCCCCTTGCAGCAGTGCTTGAGGCGGCGGTCTCCATTGCAGGGACTCAGCTGCTGGCGGTCTTTCATGGCCCAGCTTGGGCTTGTGCTGGCAGGCCTGTCCTGGGCGTCTGGGCTTGAGCTGGCGGTCCTGTCCTGGGCAGGTGGGCTTGTGCTGGCGGTCCTGTCCTAGGCAGCTTGGCTTGCGCTGGCGGTCCTGTCCTGGGCAGCTGGGCTTGTGCTGGCGATCCTGTCCTGGGCAGGTGGGCTTGTGCTGGCCGTCCTGTCCTGGGCAGGTAGGCTTGTGCTGGCGGTCCTGTCCTGGGCAGGTAGGCTTGTGCTGCCGGTCCTGTCCTGGGCAGCTGGGCTTGAGCTGGCGGTCCTGTCCTGGGCAGCTGGGCTGGTGCTGGAGGTGGTCTCCTGGGCAGCGGGGATGATGGCGGTCTTCTCCGCCGTGCTGCTCTTACCAGACTTTCCCGGTTTCTTGTGGCCCTTCCCCACCTTGGAGGGTGTCACAGCTGAGTCCACACTCCCACCGGGACCCCTGGGAGCGGCTTTGGTGGATGGAGTCTTCCCCCTCTCCCGCCGGGCACTGGCCAACTTCTGATGCTTCACAGGTGGGGGACTGTCTGTGCTGTGGCTCCGTGCTACACTGGCTGCCCTGGTGGCCGGTGCACTCCAGATTCCGGAGACTACAGGCACCACTGGTCCCGGAGATGCTGTGGCTGAGGTGCTAGTTCGGGACCTAGGTGACGGACGGAGTGGAGGAGGTGTGGGAAAGTGGTCAAGGTTGGACAGGAAAAGTTTTTGGGACACACTGGGACGGGTAGCTGGAGGGGGTTTGGGAGTGGAGGAAGAGGTGGTGGTTGTAGGAGGTGTTCGTTTGCTGATTTTGGGTGAAGGTGCATGCGCTGGAGGCTGTCGTGAGGAGGATGGCTGTTGGGTGAGTGTGTGCCTGCGTTTGTGTATCTTGGGAGGGGGCGTCACAGACACACTGGGAGAGGACACAGGGGACGTGTGAATGGTAGTGGGGGTGGTGACTGCACATGAGCGGGGTGTGTTGGTGGGTGTGCTGGAGAGGGACGTAGTGGCTGTAGAGGTAGTGCATGCAGGTGAGAGTGTAGATGAAACTGGGAGGGAGGAGGGAGACGAGGAGGAGGGGGACACAGTGGAGGCAATGGATGTTGGTGTGTCTGCATGGGTATGATGCTTGTGTGAGTGCCTGTGGGTTGTGTGGTGCTTATGTTTGCCTGAGCTTCCCTTGTGTGTTGACGTGTGTGCATGCTGGTCTGTAGGTGTGCTTGGGATAGGCTGAGGTACAGGGGATTGGGTCGGGATGGAGGAAGTTGGAGGGGGGAGGCTAGACACAGGGACAATGGCTGCCATCAGTGCTGAGGCCAGAGTCTGAAAAGCTCGCTGAAGGGCCGCCTGACCAGAATGAATGCCCTCAGGAATGCATTGGTTTGTTGCAACTGCCTTTCTACACCCTGGATGGCATTCAAAATGGTAGACTGCCCAACAGTGAGGGAGCTGAGGAGGTCAATGGCCTCCGCACTGAGAGCAGCAGGGGTGACTGGGGCAGGGCCTGAGGTGGCTGGGGCGAAGGTGATGCCCACCCTCCGGGGTGAGTGGGCACGGGGCGAAGGCTGAGGGGTTGCTGGGAGGGCGGTGCTGGAAGGGGGGGTGGCGGCTGTACATGTAGATGGGGGGCACAGATGTTGCCGCCACCACAAGGGAGCTCCCATCAGAGGACGAGTCCGTGTCACTGGTCTCAGCTCCTGTCTCCGCCGGGGAGCTCCCCTCGCCCTCCGTCCCACTGGTGAAGTCTGAGTCCGTGGTGTGGCCCTCCATGGCCATGTGGGATGCAGCCCCCTGGTGCTCCAGTGCCACTGCTCCTCCGCCTGATGATGCTAATGCACACAAGACCACAAAAAGGGGGGACGACAGAAGAAAGACATGTTGAGTGCATGCATTACCGATACCGTTGGCGGACACGACAGACACAGAAGCCCCCTGCACTATGCCGCGCTCTTGGGCTTTATTGTTCAATTCCTGGGAAATGCCCTACAAGGCTATAGACGACATCTGCACACATAGATGACACAGGGGCATGACTAGGTGTACTTGGCACTCTACAGAGGTGGGGTGGGGTGCTACATGGCCTGCCTTACAGAGGGACCTTGCCTACGGAACTCGGCCTGGCCTAGGGAAACCCACAGCCCACCTCCCCCACCCAGCGCAAAGTCAGCAGAATGAGAGTGTACTCACCCCCTTGTGTCTGCTGTGATGCCCTCAAGTGCCCATCCAACTCCGGGTAGGCCACCGCCAGGATCCTGAACATCAGTGGGGTCATGGTGTGACGGGCACCCCTCCCACGTTGGGAGGCCATCCCCAGCTGAGCCTTCGCCGTCTTCTTGCTCCAGCGGCGAATGTCCTCCCATCTTTTCTGGCAGTGGGTGCTCTGTCTGTGGTAGAACCCCAGGGTCCGGACGTCCTTTGCGATGGTACGCCAAATATGTTTTTTTCTGGTGGGCGCTGACCTACATGAAATGTACAGGGGAAAGAGTAAGTTATTACCAACTGCACCGTCAAAGTGATTGGCCCCCATCCCTACACATGCATTCACCGTCGTTTCATGCATGCCGCACTCTCCCCCCTTCCTTCTTACTTCCAGCCCTCTCCACACAGGCATAGCCCATACAGCATGCTCCCAGTGTACTTACCTGTTTGTCTGGAGGACCGTAGAGTAACGTGTACTGGGGGAGGACACCATCCACGAGTTTCTCCAACTCCTCCGATGTGAAGGCAGGGGCCCTTTCCCCAGACACTCGAGCCATTGTCTCTTCCAGACCGAGGTCACAGCAGCACTTGCAGTGTAGGTCCTCTCCTGTCGAAGATCAGGTATCGAGTGATTGAACAGATAGAAAATGGCGGTCACGTCTGCGGCGGTGTGTACCATCACTGTTGGCGTACATCGTCATTGGCTCCCAGGACCCATAGGCTCGAATGCTAACCAATGCAGCATTGCGCTGCGGTCTTCGACCGCCTATCGCAACGGTGTACAATGCCAGCGCAGTTACCTCACATCCCATTGTCCCACTTTAGAGGTCAGGCAGCTTCCATTTCAGGGGCCCACATGGCTTCATTTTCAACTGCGTCACAAATACCTAGGCCTAGACTCAACACACATACAGGCCACCTTTTATGTATGAATGGTGTTCTGTGTAAACAGTGGGTACGTATCTCTGAGTTGTTTGACTCTGTGCTCGCTGTTGTCCTTCATAGGCACTGTCTGCTGGGACATGTGAGGAGGTGGCGGCATCCTCCGGTGTACCGACAGTTGGTGGACCAGTCGACCATGGAGGAGCGACATGTGGTTATCACATACAGGCTTGACCTTGCCACAATCCAGGAACTGTGTACGCAGTTGGAGCCAGACCTGATGTCAGCTATCCGCCATCCCACAGGAATCCCCCCTCAAGTGCAGGTGCTGTCAGTGCTCCATTTCCTTGCAAGTGGGTCATTTCAAACAACAGTGGCCATAGCATCAGGGATGTCCCAGCCTATGTTTTCCAACGTGTTGTCCAGAGTGTTGTCTGCCCTTCTGAAACACATGCAGGGCTACATCGTTTTCCCTCAGGTGGAGGATTTGCCTACAGTGAAAGGTGATTCCTATGCCCTGGGACAAATCCCGAACATCATAGGTGCCATTGATGGGACCCATGTGGCTTTGGTCCCCCCACAGGATTGAACAGGTGTACAGAAACAGGAAGAGTTATCATTCAATGAATGTACAGATGGTATATTTGGCCGACCAGTACATCTCCCATGTGAATGTCACGTTCCCTGGTTCAGTGCATGACGCCTACATCCTGTGGAATAGCAGCATCCCTTATGTGATGGGGCAACTCCAGAGGCACCGTGTGTGGCTATTAGGTGAGCACCTGGGAGCAAGACAGTGGGAATGGTTGTCTGGGTCTGGGGATATCCCTACAGGTTAGTGTGTGTCTAACAGTTGTCCCTCGCCATTTTCAGGTGACTCTGGTTACCCCAACCTGTCATGGCTACTGACCCCAGTGAGGAATCCCAGGACAAGGGCAGAGGAACGCTAAAATGAGGCCCATGGGCGAACTAGGAGGGTGATCGAGCGGACCTTCGGCCTCCTGAAGGCCAGGTTACGATGCCTCCACATGACAGGTGGATCCCTATTCTACTCACCAAAGAAGGTGTGCCAGATCATCGTGGCCTGCTGTATGCTTCACAACTTGGCTTTGCGACGACAGGTACCTTTTCTGCAGGAGGATGGTTCAGATGGCGGTGTTGTGGCAGCTGTGGAGCCTGTGGACAGTGAAGATGAGGAAGCAGAGGAAGAAGACATGAAGAACAGGGACTCAGTGATCCAGCAATATTTCCAGTGAGACACAGGTAAGAGTACAGACCTGCCTACTACATGTACTTTAACACTACTACCTCTCTACTGTCTGTCCTTTTCACCCAGTGTGTTGGCACTGAGTTGTCACTTTCCCTTACGATTTCACAGATGTGGGTCCCACTGTGTGACATCTGCTTAGATGCCTCATGGACTAGAGCTGTGTGACATAGGTGTGTTGACATTACAATTGTAAGAGCATTTTGTCACTGTAATTGCTAATACACTATTTCGAAATCACAGACAGACTCCAGATTATTTTGTGCTTTAAGTGTGTTTATTTAAGTGCTCAATAATGGAGGGGGTAGTAAAATGGTGAGGGGTGATGGTGGAGGATTGTCCATGGCAGAGTCCAGTCTATTAGTCTCACAGGTGCATTGCCCATATGGGCATAGGAAGTGGAGCTGGGGCAGTGTAAGTATGGACAGGGTGACAAAGTGGGACAGTAGGATGACAATCAGGGTGGTCTCTTTTCTTGGCGGGGGTGTTGGCATCGTGCTCTGTCTTTGTCCTGGATCTCAGGGACCGTTTGCGGGGTGGTTCTCCCTCTGCAGGTGGTAGGGTGCTGGTGTGGTGGTCCTGTGGCGGGGCGTCCTGTCCACTAGCGCCGGCGGAGGTGGTGGGCAGTTCATCGTCCATGCTAGTGTTAGGGGCCCCTTGGAGTGCCACAGTGTCCCTCCTGGTGTTCACGGGTTCCTTCAGCACCCCTACGATGGTGCCCAGGGTGGAGCTGATGGTTCTGAGTTCCTCCCTGAAGCCCATATACTGTTCCTCCTGCAGGCGCTGGGTCTCCTGAAACTTAGCCAGTACCATTGCCATCGTCTCCTGGGAGTGGTGGTGTGCTCCCATGATGGAGGAGAGGGTCTCCTGGAGAGTGGGTTCCCTTGGCCTGTCCGCCCCCTGTCGCACAGCAGCCCTCCCAGTTCCCCTGTGTTCCTGGGCCTTGTCCCCTTGACCCTGTGCCCACTGCCACTGCCCCCAGTTCCCTGTTGTTGTTGGGGTGGTGGGTTAGCCTGGGTTCCCTGTAGTGGTGGACACACTGCTGATTGACGTGTCCTGGGGACGGAGGTATGGGCCCGCTGGGTAGGTGCTGTGCTGGTGTTTCCAGAGGGGAGAAGGTCTATAGTGGCCTGTGACTGGGTGTGGGGAACCAACTGTCCAGTGGTCCCTGATGGGCCGGGCTGGTCATCTAGATCCAGTTGGACAGAGCTGCTGTCATCACTGTGAGCCTCTTCTGTTGGTGGTGTGGACATGTGTGGACCCTCCTGTCCGGTGACATTGGGTAGGGGTCCTGCAGGGGTATAAAAGGATGTTTATTACATCTGTGTGTGCCATGGTGTGCAATGGGTGGGTGACCATGTACCCCAGTGCTTGCATTCCTGTGTGGGACTTGTGTGATGATGGTTTAGGGGGTTGGGTATGTGCAGTGGGCATGCTTTGGTGATGGGTGTCCATGCTTTGTTGTTGCATGCAGGGCTTGGTGTTAGGATGTGTGGTTTGTGATGTAGAGACATTTGTGAGGAGTTAGAATGATGGGGGTAAGGGTGGGGGAATGTGCTGGAATGCAGGTAGGGTGGGGGATGTAATAGTTAAGATTTGACTTACCAGAGTCCATTCCTCCACCTACTCCTGCGAGGCCCTCAGGATGCAGAATCGCCAAGACCTGTTCCTCCCATGTTGTTAGTTGTGGGGGAGGAGGTGGGTGTCCACCGCCAGTCCGCTGAACCACCGGGTGATGTCTTGAGACCATGGAACGCACCTTCCCCCATAGGTCGTTCCACCTCTTCCTGATGTTCTCCCGATTTCTTGGGTGCTGTCCCACTGCGTTTACCCTGTCCACGATTCTTCGCCATAGCTCCATCTTCCTTGCAATTGAGGTGTGCTGCACATGTGATCCGAATAGCTGTGGCTCTACCCGGACGATTTCCTCCACCATGACCCTGAGCTCCTCCTCCGAGAACCTGGGGTGTCTTTGCGGGGCCATGGGGTGGTGTGAGTGATGTGTGAGGTGGTGTGTGGGGTGATAAGTGTGCTGATATGTAGTGGTGTGTAGTGTGCGGTGCGTGGAAGTTCTGTGGGCGATGGTGTTGTGTGCCTGTGGATGCTGTTGTTCTTGCTGGTGCAGTCTCTCTCTGGCCTTCTTTCGGAATTTTTGGTAGTAGGGATTTGTGGGTGATGTGGGTGTGTGTTTTATATTGTATTGGGTGTGTGGGAGTGGTGTGTGCATGTGTATAGGGTGTATGTATTTTGAATTGTCCAATGTGGCTGTGTTTTGTAAATGTGTGTGTATTTTGAGTGCGGCGTTGTGTACCGCCAATGGAATACCGTGGTTGAAAGACCGCTGAGTGGATTAGTGGGTCGTGATTGTGTGGGCGTATTTCTGTTGGCGTGACGGTGTTGGTTTTGTTATCGGCAGTTTATCACTTACCTTTGGTGTGGCGGACTTGTGTGGGTGTCTGAATTTTGGCAGATTCCGAACTGTGGGTCATAATAGCTGTGGTGGAATTCCGCGGCCGCGGCGGTGTGTTGGCGGTCTTCTGCACGGCGGTAAGCAGCTTTTACCGCCAATGTTGTAATAAAGTTACTTTATTTTAGTGACAATGCCAAAAATACTTTGGAGACAATACTCCCTTAGGAGATAAGTAAATTACACAATACATACACTAGTAACCAAAAACAAGTAAGTACACAGTAGGAAAACAGTGCAAATAGTGAAAATCACAATAGGTTGCAATGGGCCTAGGGGGAACACAAATCATACTAAAATAGTGGAATGTGAAAGTTGGTTTTCCACCTAGGAAAGTGTGTATAGAGGGGTGCAGAGTGTAAGAAAACACCAAAGGCATGTAAAACCCCACCCCAGAGCCCAGGAAAGCAGGAGTAAAACACAGCAAGTATCCTAAAACACACTAGAGGTCGTGATAAAAGAATGCAAGAACAAGAAGAGACTGCAAGACACCAACAATGGATTCCTGGACCTGAAAACCTGTGGAAGAAAGTGACCAAATCCAAGAAGCACTGAAGAGTCTAGGGAGAACAGGAGCCCCCTGCTAACCTGGATGAAGGTGCAAAAGAAGTGCCACCTGTGAGAAGACAGTCAGTCAGTACTGCACCAAAGAATACAGATGCAGGTTCCTGGTTGGTGCAGAAGATGTCCCACGCCGGATGGATGAATGCAGTCTGGTTTGTGTTGCTGGATTCTGCCAACAAGACTTGGCACACGCAAAGCTCATGGTCAGTGAAAAATGGCACTGCCCAGGAGGGACTTGGTGGCATCTACCCAGAAGAGAGGGAGAGAGGGGGCTCTCAGCAACTCAGAGCCCTCAGAAGACCAGGCAGTGAGCACACGAGTCGCATAGCACAGGGACAAAAGGGGCAAATGGAGGCCCACGGCAAAGGATTCCCACGCTGCCAGAGAACCACTCTGGAAGCTGTGTGTCACAGAATGGAGTGCTGGGGGCCCAAGCTGTGCTGTGCACGAACAACTTCTTGGAAGGTTGCACACAAGCCTTGGCAACTGCAAGTTACACGGTGCACAGGGGTGCTGTCTTGTGTGGGGAGGCACCAAAGTTGGACAGCTGGATATTGGGACTGTTATTTTAGTCCACCACCTGTGTTGCTGGATCCACACCTGCCACCTGGAGAGAGGACCCAAGCCATCAGTTGTCGCTGCAAAGAGGTGCCTGCTGTAGCAGGGAAGTGACCATCACCCCACAGGAGATTCCTTCGGTTCTTCTGGTGCAGGCTGAAGACAGGCAGTCCTCAGAGGATGCACAACCTGGAAACTGTTGTGGTTGCTGGCAGGAGCTGAAGATACATTGTTGCAAAAGTCATCTTTGCTTCTTTGTTGCAATTTTGTAGAGTTCCTGGAGCAGTCAGCGGTTGATCCATCAGTGAAGATGAAGTAAAGGTTGCAGGGGATTCCTGCTGGGGTCTTGCAATCTGAATCTTAGGAAACACCCAGAGGAGAGACCCTAGATAGCCCTCAGAGGGGGACTGGTCACCTAACCAGTTATGGACCTATCAGGAGGGCTCTGACGTCACCACCTCTCCCATGCCTGTAACACCTACTTCTAAAGGGAGAGGGTGTGACACTCCTCTCCCAAAGGAAATGCTTTGTTATGCCTTCCTGGGATTGAGCTACTCAAGCCCCAGGGGGGGCAGAAGCCTGTGTGAGGTGGCAGCAGATGGGGCTGCCTTGAAAAGCTCAGACTGCTGGTGTGGCAGTACTGAGGTCCACTGTGGAGCCCCTAAAGTGCAAGGAATTGTGCAACCAATACTAAAATCAGTATTGGGGTACAATTACCAGTTGTTGGACACCTTACATGGTCATTATTGGAGTTACCATTGTGAAGCTAGGCATAGGTATTGATCTATGTCCAGTGCACACTTATGGCGTCTCTGCACTCAAGAAGTGTGGAAAATGGGCCTGGGCGACGTGGGGCACATCTGCTAGTGCAGGGGTGCCCTCACACATGTACTTTGCACCCAGCCTTCAGGGTTGGAAGACCTGATGTATAGGTGACTTATAAGTGACCTGGTGCAGTGAAAATGGCTGTGAATTACCGCATGCACTGTTTCACACAGGGTGCAATGGCAGCCCTGTAGATCTTTTGCATGGGCTCCCTATGGGTAGAAAAAAAAATGCTGCAGCCCATAGGGATCCCCTGGATCCCCAATGCTCCGAGTACCTAGGTACCATATACCAGGGACTCATAAGGGGGGGACCAGTATGTCAATTTGGAGTGAAATACTGAGTTACCAGTATGTAGTGATACATTTAGAAACTGAGCATGGACTCCAGTGACAATTAGGAAACAGTGAAACTTACTGACAAGCAGGCCATAAACCATAAGCACTGGGGTCCTGACTAGCAGGATCCCAGTGAGTCAAAGAACACTGACATCCAGCAGAAATTGGCAGTAACATGCCAAAAGAGGGTACTTTCCTATGGGGGGAATAGTGTAAGCAAATCTCTCACCAATTGAGCCATAGAGCATTGCCCTTGGATCAAGTTTGTGGGTACATCGAGGCGAAGTTTGGGAATTTTGCGTTTTCACTGTATACAAGGTCTAGGTTTGGTATTCTCCACCTGAGACAGTACCGTTTAATTATTTGCATGACTCTTGGACTTGGTCCCCTTCCTTTACAGGTCCTCAGGTCCAGGAATCCGTCATCAGTGCTTTGCAGTCAGTTGTTGCCTTTGCAGAATTCCCTATCTCGACTTTACTGTCTTTCTGGGGTATTAGGGCACCTTTACTCCCACTTTTCAGGGTCTAGGGGTGGGGTATCTTGGACACCCTTAGTGTTTTCTTACACTCCCAGCGACCCTCTACACACTACACTAGTCCTGGGGTCCATTTGTGGTTCGTATTCCTCATTTGGAGTATATGGTTTGTGTTGCCCCTAGGCCTATTGTTTCCTATTGCATTCAATTGTATTCTACAGTGTTTGCACTACTTTTCTAACAGTTTACTTACCTGATTTTAGTTTGTGTGTGTATATTTTGTGTATTTTATTTCCCTCCTCAGGGAGTATATCCTCTGAGATACTTTTGGCATATTGTCACTAAAATAAAGTACCTTTATTTTTAGTAACTCTGAGTATTGTGTTTGTTATGATATAGTGCTATATGATATAAGTGGTATAGTAGGAGCCTTGCATGTCTCCTAGTTCAGCTTAAGCTGCTCTGCTATAGCTACCTCTATCAGCCTAAGCTGCTAGAACACCACTAATCTACTAATAAGGGATAACTGGACCTGGCACAAGGTGTAAGTACCATCAGGCACCCACTATAAGCTAGGCCAGCCTCCTACACACTGGTACTCCAGGTCCCCTCTAATCCTGACGAGCATGGTCCCTGGAACACCGGTGGTGGGCCCAAGTGACCCACACTGTCCAGTGGTCCAACTGTCCAAATTTGGAGGAGGTAAGTCCTTGCCTCCCATCTCCAGACATTAATCCTGTGCAGCATGTGAACTGCTGCTACAAGGACTTCTGTGCACATTTCCAAGAAATCCTGCATGCACATCCGAGCCTAGGTTCCAAGCACTCTGTTCTGCGATGCTCAGCTCCCTGAGTTGATCTCCTGTGTCATGGGACCTCCTTTTGCAGTGTTGAGATGACTGCCGTGTTCAGACTTCTTGAACCTGTGTTCAAGGACTTCTGTGGGTGTTTCCTGCTTGTGCATGGGCTCTCTACATTGTTGAGGGCCCCCTCTGATTCCTCTCCCAAGTGGTGACATCCTGGTCCTTCCTGGGCCCAGGCAGCACCCTTTTTCTCCAACAACAACTCTTGCAGCTAGCAAGGCTTGTTTGTGTTATTTTGCCAAGAAAACTACTCTGCATCCTCCAGCACGCCATGGGACATCTTCTGAATGAAGAAGAACTTCCTACCTCCTTTCGTTTTTGCAAAATCTTCAGCTTCTTCCAACCGGAGGCAGACATTTTGCACCTTCATCTGGGGTTTAATGGGCTCCTGCCACCTTGGACACTTTTGAGACTCTTGGACTTGATCCCCTTCCTTTGCAGGTCCTCAGGTCCAGGAACCCGTCTTCATTGCTTTACAGTCTGTTGTAGTCCTTGCAAAATCCTTTATCACGACTTTAGTGTGTTTCTGGGGAAATAGTAGTACTTTACTCCTACTTTCCAGGGTCTTGGGTTGGGGTATCTTTTACACCCTCGGTGTTTTATTACACTCACAGCGACCCTCTACACACTACACTAGCCTAGGGGTCCATTTGTGGTTCGCATTCCCCTTTCTTATTATATGGTTTGTGTTGCCCCTAGGCCTGTTGCATCCTATTGTATTCTTCAGTGTTTGCACTACTTTCTGACTGTTGTACTTACCTGATTTGGTTTGTTGTGTATATTTTGTGTATGTTACTTACCTCCTAAGGGAGTATATCCTCTGAGATATTTTTGGCACATTGTCACTAAAATAAAGTACCTTTAATTTTAGTTACACTGAGTATTGTCTTTCTTATGATATAGTACCTATATGATATAAGTTGTACTGCATGAGCTTTGCATGTCTCCTAGTTCAGCCTTGGCTGCTCTGCTATAACTACTTCTATCAGCCTAAGCTGCTAGAACACTACCACACTCTACTAATAAGGAATAACTGGACCTGGCACACAGTGTAAGTACAATTGGTACCCACTATAAGCCACGGCAGCCTCCCACAGCAAGGAGCCACCCCCAGCTGCGGGAAGGAAGGGCAAGGAGCCACCCACAGCTGCAGGAAGGAAGGGTAAGGAGCCACCCCCAGCTGCAGGAAGGAAGGGCAAGGAGCCAATTACAGCTGCAGGAAGAAAGGGTAAGGAGCCATCCCCAGCTGCAGCAAGGAAGAGAGAGGAGCCACCCCCAGCTGCTGCAAAAAGGAGCAAGGTGCCAGCCCCAGCTGCTGGCAGGAGGGGCAAGTGGCTTTCACCAGCAGGCAGTAAGGAGAAGGGGCCTGGTGCTGGGACTCTGTCAGAGCCCACACCACCAATCATGGTGGTGCAGACGTCCGAGGGTCCAGGGGATGGACTGGAGCCTCCCCCTACCACCACCACCAGCTCTGCCAGCAACATCACAAGCAGCACCACCACCAGCAGCAGTGACACCAGTGGGCAGCCGTCTGAGGCTGCAGGGGATGGTCTGGAGCCTCCCCCACCACCACCATCAGCTCCGCCACCACCACCAGCAGCAGCTACACCAGTGGGCAGACGTCCGAGGCTGCAGGGCATGGGCTGGAGCCTCCTCCTACCACCACCACCAGCTCCGCCAGCAACATCACAAGCAGCACCACCACCAGCAGCAGTGACACCAGTGGGCAGCCGTCTGAGGCTGCAGGGGATGGTCTGGAGCCTCCCCCACCACCACCATCAGCTCCGCCACCACCACCAGCAGCAGCTACACCAGTGGGCAGACGTCCGAGGCTGCAGGGCATGGGCTGGAGCCTCCCCCCACCACCACTTGGGCCTTGCCAACAACTAGCACCAGCAGCAGCAGCACCAGTGGGCAGCCGTCCGAGGCTACAGGGGATGAGCTGGGGCCTCCCCCACAACTAGCACCTGCTGCAGCAGCAGCACCACTGCCACCACTGAACAGCCGTCACCTCCGGCGGACATTCTGTAGACCTGCCTCCATGGGCTGTTGTGCAGCCTGCCCCCTGTAAATCCTGTCGGCATGACACCCACCTGAGAGGCTGTGACCTTGCCCTCCACAATATCTGCATCACAGGGCATGATGCCCCCTCTAGAACCAGTGGGGATGACACCCACTCACCCCATCCTCCCAAGGATGAAGATCACAGGGCACGATGCCCCCTCCCGAACCAGTGGAGGTGCCATCCACTTACCCCATCCTCCCCAGGAGGAAGGTCACTGGGCACAATGACCCCTCCAGAACCAGTGGAGATGCTATCCACCCACCCCATCCTCGCCAGGCTAAGCTCACTGGGCACAATGCCCCCTCCAGAACCAGTGGAGAAGCCATCCACTTGTGAGACTGTGGCCTTGCACTTACTAGGACAAAGCACAGGGCATGTTGCCCCCTCCAGAGCCAGTGGGCAAGTCACCTACTGAGAGACTGGGGCCTTGCACTCCCCAGGGCAAAGCACAGGGCATGTTGCACCCTCCAGGACCAGTGGCATTGTACCATCTGCCGGCTGAGGTGCTCCCGTTCCCTGTCCCCTTGAGGGGCCTGCCTATTTTCGACCTGATGCCCCTGCAGAGTTCCTACCTTGCACAGGAACGCCTACCTTGCATCTCATTAAGGCAAGGTAGGTTTCCACTTCCAAAAAATTACTTTAACTCCATAAATTTGGCGCTAGACGGGTCTAGCACCAAAGTATAAATATGGAGTTAGTTTTGCACTGAATTAGAGTAAAAAATAAGTAATTCAGGGCAAATAGAGTATAAATATGTCCCTTAGTGTCAAAAAATAATGCTAATCTGGTTAGAGTTATTTATTTTGACTCAAACCTGCCTAACGTCATTTTTTTTTAAGCTAGACTACCCTTTGCACCGGCTTTCACCATTCCATAAATATGGTGCCCAGCTGGTGCTAAAAAATGGTGCAAGCCGGTGCTAAACTTTTTGGTGCAAAACTAAGTTAGTGCAGTTTTGCACCAAAAAGTATAAATAAGGCCCTACGTCTTTTGTCTGAGTTCTTCTTCAGTTCTCAATCTTGTGTTTGCCCATTGAAGTAACTTGGTTGTCAGTAGTCTCCCAAACATCAATGCTGCAGGTCTTTCATCTGTGGTTGAGTGAGGAGTTAAATAGTAAGTTAGTAGGGTAAGTAGGGTAGAGGTCAAGAATGTTACTCCCATGACCGATGTGTAATAAATGTCTTTCAATTTAAACAATCCTATGTCTTGACTCATGGCAGTCACAATTTGTTTCAATGAAATAGCAGCAGACATGTTTAATTTCACAATAAAATGTATGTAGGCTTCAGCTGTCTTAGACAGGTTACGGCAACACCCTATAGGCACTCTGGAGAAGTAGTCCTCAGGGTTTTGATCCTTCCGTGGACGATGAACAATGGTGTAATTGTACTCATGTAATCTTAGATCCCAGCGTTCAATGTGTGACAGCATCTTTACCTTTGGATTGCCAAAGATGGTCAACAATGCTTGATGATCTGTCACAAGCACAAAAGGTTTTCCATATAGGAACACATGCAAATGTTCACAAGCTCCCACGACTTCTAGATGATCTTTTTCAGGTTGTGAATAAGCACGTTTATACTGGGACAAAATCATGGTTGCATATTCCACAAGAAGTCTTTGAGCATTTGAGTGTCCATTGTGCTGTGCAAGGATTGCGCCCAACCCAACCTGGCTAGCGTCAACTACAACTTCTATATGTAGCTTTGGATCAAAATATGCCATTTCAGTAGCATTTTCAATGGCCTGTTTGATTTTCTTAAAACTTTGCTCGCATTCATGTGACCAGCGAAATGACATTTTTCACCAACTCTCTCAGTGAAGCACTAACAGTGGCAAGGTCTTCTATGTATCTGGTAAAGTAGCTAACTATGCCAAGGAATGAGCATAACATGGAAACATCTTGTAGGGGACTGGCAGTTGACAGTGCTTGCACTTTAGCTGGATCTGGTGTCATGCCCTCATCAGAAAAGATATGGCCAAAGAACATAGCTTTGTCTCATTGAATTCTCTTTTTTCAGCATTCACTGCTTTGCCTGCATCAACAAGTAAATGACACACTTGTCTGGGAACTTTATTTTGTTTCTTCTGCTTATCTCCCAAAACTAAGATTTGATAGATATAGTTGAAAGCATTCATAACAAGCTGTATGATACATCTAATGACATCTTTAAAAATCTCTGCAGCTCATGACACCAAAACTTAATGCCAGATGAATGAAAACTGGTGCTGTACCCAGTGCAGTGCCACTATTCTTGCGCCCCTTAGCGCCCCCCCCCCAATGCCACAATGTGTGTGCCGTATCTCTGATACAGTGAACCATGGAGGTAGTTAGAGAACTAGTGTCAACGTTTTTGACGCTAGTTTGGAGCTTTGCAGGATTAGCGTAAACTTTTTTTAAAGTAATACTGCAAAGCATTTTGAGGCCCATCATGAATAATGGTGTGCCTCCTTTTAATGCCTGCTCTGAGCAGATGTTATAAATGCTGAAAAAAATGACTCAAAGAAATCTTTTAGATTTCTTTGCGCCATTTTTTCACCCCCCCTAATGGGAGAATGCCCCCTTTGCATACATTATGCATGGCGCATGCATGATTTAGCGCAAAGTGTTATAAAGTGGTGCAATGCATGCATTGCACCAATCTGTAAATCTGGTGTGGCGTTTTTGAGCATCAACACCACACAGCATAAAAACCATGATGCTAATGTGTCATTGAATGGTGCAAGGGGCTATTAAATCTGCCCGAGTCTTTAGCATTAAAACAGACCAATATGTTTGGAAAAGGTTATAATGTACCTGCAATTCTTTTTGAGTTCCAACTGATGACATCTTTCATTTAACTCAAGGCAAGAGAAGACTTCTGCACCATTCAATTGTGTTGTCATGTCAGTAATGTTTGGACTTGGATGCCATTCTCTTTCAAATGTCTTGTTCACTTGATGCATATCCATGCAAATTTATAGAGCTCCTGCACTGTCTTTTTTGGACACTACGAAGATGTGAGAAACCCATGGCTTCGGACCAGTAGAACTTTCAGTGGTATCATGCTTAAGTAATGATTTTAGTTCCTTTTCAACATCTTCTTGTAAATGAAATGCAATTCTTCTGTTTCTTTGTACAACAGGATGGGCATCCTGATTAATTTGCAATTGTACTTTCACAGTCTTAAGTTTTCTTAGCCTGTGGAACAATGAAAGGAACTGACTTACTATTTTGTGATGAGCATTCATGTTGTTATTCTGTGAGAGCAGTCCCATATCAGCAGCCATGCTGAAGCTGAGTAAACAGAGACTTGATGCAAAACCTTGAAGCTCATGTGTGGGCGCTTGCACTTTTGTCTTCTTGTGTTTCATCGTAGCTACGAGTGAACCTTTACTTTTCAAGGATGTTGATGCAGCCCATGTGTACACCTTAGTTTTTGATGACGTCATTATTCTTCATTGTGTTTCTCATCAGGCATAATATTTATCAATGCACAACTGTCCATATCGATAGGTAGAGAATAAATGTTTAGTTTTAGTGTAATCTTCGGACAATGTTTGAATGACTTTAGTGCTTTTTCAAGTCGACTTTTCTTTGACTGATATTTTTCTTCGCAAGTAGCCAGTCCAACATGTGACATTGCACAATCATCTTCTTCCCTTTCACTTGATACTGACAAACTTTTTAATGATGATTTAGCTGGCGATCGTTTGGTGTTGATTAGTCTCAAATTATGTTGTTGCTTGGTCTTGTGTACATGCTTGGAGCGTCGCTTCTAGAACTTTCAGTCAACCATTTTGTAGTCTCGCTGTGATGCACTTACTTTTTCCTTCACATTGTAAATCGTTACAAAATAGATCTCTTTACCACAGCCTTTGCATATATGTCCAATGGTGAGACATTTACCTTCATGTGAAAATGACAGGCTGCACGTGAAACACAGCTTCCTTTTCTTTGGAGCTATCACCCTGTGTCCTTCAGCTTTGTGTTTCTGCTTGCTTTACATGTTCATGACCGACTCACTTTGGGCACTTCTGGCCTCCAGGTCAGCAGCTTGTTAATCAGCACACTCTTCAGCTCTGGAAGCCATGAGAACTCGCTCCAGACAAAGAGTTTCTCTCAGCATTCATCATCTGAATTAATCTGACATCTGTTGACGATGAGATGTATTGTATTGCTTCCTCATGGTAACATTCATTGACTGTACAGTTTTGATGAACATATCCAGTCTTGATTTGACAGTATGCAGTGGTGGAAGTTGGTTTTGGCCCTAGATGCATACTTGGAGAGCAAGAGGAGGAACTGAGCATCATCTGCATAGGGGATTATGTTGAGCTCTTGGTTACTGATGAAGTCGGCCAGGGGGGTCATGTATGTGTTGAAGAGGGTGGGGCTGAGAGATCATCCTCACAAGATGCTCCAGAGGATATCTTTGGATGATGAGGTGAAGGACAGGAGGTGGACTCTCTGAGTTCTGCCTGAGAGAAATGAGGCAGCCCATTTCAGTGCTTTCCCTCTGAATCCCATCTGGTGGAGTCTTTTGAGCAGAGTGTATTGGGATACCGTGTCGAAGGCTGCTGAAAGGCCGAGGTGGATGAGGGCAGCTGAGTTGCTTTGGTCCAGGAGGAGGCTGATGTCATCTGTGGCTGCAATGAGGGTTGTTTCTTTGCTGTGTTAGATCAGAAGCCAGATTTAAAGAGGTCAAGGAGCTTGTTTTCTTTGAGGTAGGCAATGATCTGTTGGTTTATGGCCTTTTTGAGTACTTTTGCTTGGAATGGGAGCAGGGATACCCGATGGTAGTTCTTGAGTTGTTGGGATCAACAAATTGTTTTGTTGAGCAAGGGTTTGACTTCTGCGTGTTCCAGTCTTCTGGATAGGTGGCTGAGCCTATGGAAGAGTTGAGGCTGTCGGTGAGTTTTCTGGCAAAGAAGTTTATGCCGAGGGTGAACATCTGGTGTGGGCAGGGGCTCAAGGGAGCTCCAGAGTGGATAGATCTCATGAGGCTGGTGGTGTCATTCTTGAAAATGTGTTTCCAGTTGGTTATGGTGCAGTTGGAGGCTGAGGTCAAAGGGGCCCTGGTGCTGTTGGTGTCCGAGGGGGTGAGCAAATGGATGTTATTGGCAGAGGAGGGTTGGGGATCAAAGTTCCTGTAGATGGTGGCTATTTTATCATGAATGAAGTGTGCAAGAGAGTGCAGAGCTTCTGTGTAGGGGTGGAGTAGATTTTTATGAGGATGGGTTTGTGAATTTTTGACGATCTTTAAAATCTCTTTGCTGCTGTTGGAGCAGGTTTGTACTCTGTGGCTAGAGCTTATTTCCTGGTGTTGTTGATGTCTTTGTGTTGGCAGTTGAGTTTGTTCTTGAAAGCAGATCAGTTGATGGGTCCTTTGTGGAGATCCATCTTCTTTTGAGTTGCTTGAATTGGTGATTGGCGTTTCTGACCTCCAGTGAGTACCACCTGGCTTCCTTGGTGTGGTTGTTGGTCTTTTATGGTGTTTTTTGGGGGGAGACAACTTTAGCTGCGCTGTTTGCAATCCATATGCAGAACCTCCTGACTGCTGTGTCCACATCTCTTGGGATGTCTGGGTTGTGGCTGTTGAGAGTGTCACACCATTTTTCTTCTGAAACCTTGCTTCAACTACTTACTCTGGGTGGATCGAGTTGGTCTGGCTGTGTTGTGGTCAGTTGATGAGAAGGTAAGGTGGATGACTGAGTGGTCGGTCCATGGGAGTGCTGAAGTGTGGCTGAAGATGACCCTTTTGCTGGATGTGGAGATGAGGTCCAGAATGTGTCTCACGGTGTGCGATTTGGTTGAGTTCCACGGCGTGCGGTTTGGTTGAGTCTGATAGTGCCCATGCTGTCCAGTAAATTGATGGCATTAGTGTTGATGGGGTCATCAAGGTGAAAATTCAGGTCTCCAAAGAAGATGTAGTGTTTGGAGTCTATGGCTGTTGGGGGACCTGTTCCATTCATATCATCAATCAGACTTTGTCACCTGCTGGCCTAGAGGTCATCCTTTCAAACTGTGGGGGATGTGGCCTCTTTCTTGATCTCCAATGGAAGAACAGCCTTCCATGGTGCCTTTCCCTGCTTCAGATATGAATGGCTCCGTAAACACTATCACTTGGGCCACTTGACAGTGCTGTGGCATGATTACACTTTTTAATTGGTTCTGGTAAACAGAAAACATTTCCTTATATCGGAATTGTTGCACTTTCAGATGTTCTTTTGCGCTTTTGATGCCTGGTTGAGCTCTGCTGCGTAGCACTGTTGATCACAACATTATCATGTAGTTTGCTGCACTTTCAATAGCTGGTTGCATCCACCTTCAGCAGTAGTGCACTGTGTTCACAGTTTTGCTGTATCTCTCTGTATGACCTTACCAGTAGGTTCTTGACCAATGATGCGTAGACTTCTCAGTGAAGTTTTCTTTATTCCAAAATGCTTCACGCCAGCTGGGGTTGCACTTTGACTCCACATATGCCAATCTTCAAATCTGCATTTCAACAAAGGCACGTGTGGCATGCACAAGCAGTTTGATTGGACCATGGCAAACTCTCTGGGAGAACACTGTCAATCTTCAGGTTTCTTATCCCCTATCTTGTCACCAGTTACAGCGTTCTCCCCAGCCTGGGTACACACCAATAAATATGCCACACACAGAGCTATGTATTACACATCTTTATTCATCTGCTTTTTACTGCAAACTCAGCATTCGAAATCTACATTCACTGCACCACATTCTAACTCTTACATAACACCTCTACGGAGTCCTCCAGGAGCCAAAAGTGTTCTGTCATTCATATTCACACAACACTACAGATATCACTCCTTGTTATGCCTCTCCTAGGAAAATGTTACTTTCTGGCCCATTCCTAGGTTTACCAGGACTGATACATCTGGAAATGCATCTAAAACAATGAGAGTGGCAAAGAATCACCCACACAGCGGCCATGGAACTCCTCCATAGCGCAAAGTAAAGAAATGCAGTGATTTGTGATACATTGTTTTACTTGAGATTTATGAAGCCACTAAGGGATATGCAAGGTGGCCTTGCATGGCTCCACAAATTTTATATTTGAGTTGCCTAGTGCATGCACCTTGCTGTGTGGAGCAAGCGTCACGCAATTGGGTTCATACATATACCCCTGAGTGCAGAAGTTGCTGCGCCACTCTTTACATGGAGGACCTTGGCTATCTTTCTGCATAAGACATGACTGCCTGGTCAAAACTTGAGGATCATTGGAAATGCACCAAATGGAGTTTGACAGTCCAATAAAGCTGCAAAATGGGTGGGACAACACTGGGGTATGGCTCTGTGCTTCTCTAAGTGTGTGTTGCGTCTGTAACATATCACAAGAAAGGGGTTTCGACACATCACAGTAAGAGAGAGATTGGGCAAATTGGGGAATCAAGAAGAGTGGGACATAGGACCCAGGATCAATCTTTACATGATCATATGACTGTGGCGGACATCCAGGTGTGTGTCCTGGTAATGCATGTGAAAATGTGATGTTTGAGTATTGAGCTCTTCATTCATGCCTTGCTGTGCTGCCATGCTGCCTGCTGGCCCTTTGGCTGGGTGATAAGTACCCTACATGCATCCCTTGAACACAGTCTGACTGACTCCAAGGGCAATCTGCCTGGCCTCCTGTCATTAAGTCTCAGGGACACAAAAGACTTTCAACCACCATGCTTCATCACCTAGACACTGCCATCTGTCACTCTGACTTGCCAAGTGGTGCTGTCCCAGTTCTGGACAAATGAAAGTGGCCCTGAGGTGTTTGATCCAGCATAATTCATGCATCTACTGTAGATCCAGGGCATCGTCCTTGTTGCGTGGGTCAGAACCCGCACATCACCCCTATTGCACAGGTCTCACTCCACACATTGCACCAGTTGCTCTGGTCAAAACCCAAGCATCACACCAGTAGTGTGAGACAGAACCTGTACATCGCCTCCATTGCGTAGACCTGATTGTACTACAGAGGTGCCAATGTGCAGTGCATCCATCATGCAATGTTCATATGCATCGCAATTCGCCAGAAATATCAATGCAAATGTCGTAAAAGTGTTAGACACACCCAAGAAATAACACAGTGGGTGTGGCAGGCTGCTTACTAGGAAGTGTGAAAGTTAGTTTCACTTTCTCTTACAGTTTGTTAGTTTGTGCTGGTTGTTGTTGGTGTTTGGCAAGTGTCTGGAGGATTTGTGGTGCGGGTTTTGGTCTAATCGATGTCTGGTATCTCCATGTCTTGTGTCAATTGTGTATGTATATAGTAAATTGTATAAGTATTTGTCTTGTATTGTCAGGTGTTCATCACTTTAGGGGTTTCAATTCTAGGTGTAGGGATTAGTTTAAGGGATGCTAGTTTGGGGTGTAAATGGTTAGGTAGGGATCATGTCAGGAAAAGGGTAGTGTTAAGGATTTTTCAGAGGGAGAGCTTGAGAGCCTCGGATGACTCAATCTGTATTACCTGCCCCAGATGATGGCCACTGGAGGTAGGTTCCGCAAGGACTACTCCCCCAAGGGTAGGAAGGATCGGTGGGAGTGGGCGCAGTGGCACATGTGCCATGTCTTTGGAGGTGCTTGCACTGTCTCCCAGCTCAAACACCAATGCGCTGAAGTTATGGCAAGTGAGGCTTATCTGGTGGACCTTCTGACATTGGCAATCCGAGGCCTGTAGGTACGTATGTCTGTACTATCTGCATGTAGTAATGTTGCTATAGCAGACATGCAAAACCTAAACGTTAAAGAAGCTAACTTTTAAATTGTGTAGTTTCAAATACCACCATGCTACTTGCTTCATGTGCAATGCAAAAATTAAAGTGCAATTATGTAAGCAAGTCAATGCCACATTGTGGGCCTCTGAGTAGCTTCATAAATCCAGTGTAATACAATGCAGTGCCAATAACTGCATTGCTATACCCTGCCCCAGATGGCTGTGGTTGTCACATTGAACATGAATGGATTTAGAAGCATTCCCTGAATAAACATATGTGATTGACCAGAGAGTGCTCCAAAATGCCAGACCTCCACAGACGATAGGTAAAGAGGGAACATACATTCAAGTTTTATGCAAAACTTTGTATGTGTGCGCATTGTGCAGCTCACAACGACAGATGAAAATATCCCAGGCATATTTGTTTGTACAGGAAGGTGACCCCTACAGGACAAAACAATACAAACCTACTTACAAGGCATGCACATTTGCATCATGTTGCAAGGTAGGATGCATTGCAGGTGGTCAACACTTTGTGCACCAATGCCATGAAAAGTCTGGTGTGCTCCTTACAATGTAACATATAGTGTATAGCTGTCTTTTCCCGTCGCATCACTGCTTTAGTCTGCCTACGGCCAATGGTTTCATCCTTGTATCATGGTGCAAGAGGGACTGAGATGATGCTGACCAGCAGCACTGAAAACATCACATGCATTAGGATCCAGGCATGTAATGTCAGGTACCTCTGAGCTTCAACATCCTGGGAACTCAACCTCACAAGCTGACTAGCTGCATCCCATATTCATACAATGTATACATATGTGCGCCAACAGTGTTGAATATTCTATATACAATGGGATGGCATAGTATTTATTATGGAATTTGGCCTGTGTGTAGCTGCACTATTTGGAATGCAATGTTCATATCTTTGTCTTGTAGGTCGACATGTCCCATTCACCCAGAGAGAAGTTAACACCTTCCGGAATCCAAATGCAACCAGTAAGTGTTATGAGTACATGGTTGTAGCTCTGTGAAGTTTGTGATCTGCGAGAGTGGTAATATTGTTATGGGTATGTGGAGGTAGCAATCACCAGCAAACAAATTACAATGAGTGTGCCAACACAACAGAACTTGACCACAGAATCATTTGGAATTGTTAAGGAGGCATGTTATTGTGAATGTAAGGGGTAATATAAGCAGGTCCACATAATACATGCATTTTCAAATTTGTGGTGAAGTTTGCAAATCTATAGTTGATGCATTCAGCACATGAACCATCATCTGGTGCTTAGTCTGCAGATGTTCAACACAATCTAAATTGGTTGTACCCAGTGCTTGAAATGGAAAAATTGAACTGCTGGTACTCTGTACCAGAGTACCTGCTTGTTTCTGAGAGGTGCCGGTACTCTACAATTGAAAGTATTACATTTTTCTGGAGATGTGCAGGTACTCTCCCTCTCAAAATAAAAAGTGCCGGCCCATTTAAGCACTGGTTGTACCACAAATGGCACAAAGGTAAGAAACCATGGGGCAGATTTAAGAGGCCTTAGCGCGTCCTTGCACCACATTAGTGTAATTTTTTTATGCTAACGTGGCCAAACAAGGCCAAAATCGCCACACAAAATTTAGAAAGTGGTGCAATACATGCATTGTGCCTCTTTGTAACCCTCTGTGCTACATTATGCCTGCGCCAGGCACAATGTATGCAAAGGGAGTGTTTCCCCGTTAGTGGTGGCTGAAAAATGGTGCAAAGAAATTTAAGAGATTTCTTTGCATCATTTATTCGGCACTTTCAATGCCTGCTCAGAGCAGGCGTTAAAAGGAGGCACACCATTGTTTACAATGGGCCTCTATAGGCAATATTTTTTATGCTAATCATGCCAAGCTCCGAACTAGCATACATTTTTTTGATGCTAGTTCTCTAACTACCACCATGGTGCACTGTATATTAGATACATCGCACAAATGGTGGTGTTAGGGGGGGCGCTAGTGGGCACAAGGAAAGAGGTTCTGTACTGTGTACAGCACCACTTTCCTGAAATCAGGCCCAATGTTTCAACAGACTGTGACTGTGCTTTTCTGGGCAGGTTTCTGTTGCCTATGTCCACATTTGGCAATACTAAAGGAATAATTGATGGAGTTCTGAACCTTTTCAAACACTCACCACCAGTCACATATCTGGGTTTAATCCATTATTTTTTTGCTCACTACGCCACCCCAGACTGGACCCAGCCATATGCAAATCAATCTTGACCCTGTACCACGTGGGAACAGTCCATCCTGAACTGCCAGGCAAAGTCCTCTTTGAACCATAAACAAGCATCCTGGGACCGGTTTCAGGATAGTGAGGTTAAATCATATTTTAGTTAAATTAACCTGAGATATGGCTGTAATAATTCAGCATCAGGGGTGCCTGAGTCTCCCTACGAGTAGTCCATATCATACCTATAAGAAAAGGAGTGACAGAGGCCCTCATTATGAACATGGCGGTCTGTTCCGCGCCGCCTGCGGTGGCAGTAGAAACTGCCAACAGAGGAGCGGTCCGGAGCACCAAATAATTAACCAAACAAAACACAGGCATCCAGAAAACCACCCACCGCCATTAGAGGAGTGCCGCCGACGACAGCAGAGTCCCCCCACAGGCCGACGGAAAGGCCCAACCCGCCCATCAAATAATGAACCACCAGTCCGACGCCAGTTCCGGGGCAGAAACCATTGCCACGGAAAGCCAGACGGAAATTAACCAAATCCAATGAAACACTCACTGGAGGCCCTCACAACGTGCCGAAGCAGACATGGATACAGAGCTGCAGATCATGCCAGCCCTGCTCCTTGCCATGTACCTCCACGACCGAGACCGCCTGAGAAGATGACAATGGTAAGTACCGCAACCTACGGAACAAGGGAGGAAAGGGCACAGTTACATACCTACCCACTCCATCCACCCATCAATGCCCCCCAACTCTTCACAGCAGCACAAGTCATACACCCCATAGCTAGAGGTACTTACCCGACACAAGGCAAATCCAACTTTACCATAGTTCATACAAATGTCCCACACCCATAAACAATTAAATGAAAGACCAGGGTTCAACAGAGTGCCGCCAAAACACAGGCCACACAGAAATATTTTATTCAAGCTCACAGAGCCAAATCCTCAAACAGGGCCAATGGCCAGTTCGTACGGCTACAAGTGCCATGGGACTCAACGGACCCAACCTGACTTCCAAAAGTGCACGGTACTCCACCTAATGGGGCAACAAAGGGGCAACCAGGCACCTCACGGAACGGGGGCAGGGGGTGGTGGGGGGGTGGATTTGCGACAGGGGTGGGCCTTGAACTTTCATTTGGAAGGTGGAGGGGGTGTGGGCTTGTCCTTTGAAGGTGGGGGGGTTTGAGCGGATGGAACCAGATGGACTAGGCTCTGCCTGGGCCTTTTTTCTCTCTGGGGAAGGGGCACAGGAATGTGAAGGGCGGCTAGGGGTGGGCTGTGAAGTGGAAGGAGTGGAAAGGGCAAGGAGGTGTGCATGCTTAGGGACAAGACGGGGTGGGCCAGTGGGTTGGAAGAGGTCAGCACAGGACAGGAAAAGTTTTTGCGGAGCAATTGGGGTGGTCCTGGATGAGGGCATGGGAGGGGAGGCAGAGGCAGTGGATGTATGTGGTATAGGGGTACGTGTAGTGGGTGCAGGTGACTGGACAGTATGCTGTGGTGTGGTGGATGTGTGATGGGTGGGTGTGTTGGTGCATTTGTGTGTTTTTGGAGAGGGGTAGACACAGTGGGAGAAGACAGGCAGCTAGTGTGGATGTATGTTGTGTGGGTGTCTGCAAGTCTGGTGAGTGTGCTGCATGTGTCAACTACAGTAGTTGTGGTGAGTGCAGGTGTGGTGTATGGGGTGCATGTATGGCTGTCTGCTGTTGTGGTGAGTGCAGTAAGAGGAGCAGCAACAGTGACTGAAGATGCAGTGAATGAGGGTGTGGATGTAGAGGGGTCAGACAGGGAGGTGGAAGAGGTGGGCACACTGGGAGAAGTGGATGTTGTTGTATGTGCATGTATCTGTTGCCTGTGTGAATGCTTGTAGTGGGAGGTGTGGTGCTTGTGTTTAGAAGTGTGCTTCTTGTGTGTTGATGTGTTTGACTGCATGTCTGAATGTGTGCTTTGGACGGGTGAAGGGAGTGGGGTGCTGGAAGGGGTAGAGGAGGTTGTAGGGTGGACGGAATGGCAAGAGAAACTGGCTGCCGTCCAAGAGGAGGCCAGAGCCTGAAAAGATCTCTGTAGGGCAGACACAGCACCGTGAATGCCATCCAGATAGGCACTTGGCTGCTGCACCTCTGATGCTAACCCCTGGATGGCATTGACAATGGTTGTCTGCCCTACAGAGATAGTTCTCAGGAGGTCAATAGCCTCCTCTGTGAGGGCAGCAGGGCTGACTGGGGTAGGAGAGGAGGTGCCTGGGGCGAAGGAGACACCTACTTTTCTGGGTGAGCGGGCACGGGTAACTCGGTGGGGAGCAGAAGGGAGGGCAGTGATGAAATGGGGGGTGGCGGAAGATGTCACTGTTGTGGTGTGGCCACTAGGGTTCGCCACCGCTAGGGAGCACCCATCGGAGGAGGTCTCAGAATCACTACCTGCAGTGGTAGTTGCCTCCCCCATGGAACTCCCCTCACCCTCCCACCCACTGGTCCCCTAAGCGTCGAATGTCTCTGCCTCCAAGGATCCGTGGGCCGCTGCTTCCCCAATTGCCGGTGCCTCAGCTCCCTCACCAGATGTTGCTGCTGTACCAAACCAACACAAGAGAACAGGGATGGGGAGACAAAACAGGAGAGACACTTGTAAATAGCTGAATGGAGGTACATAACGGCCAGACATACGCCCACCCAGAAAACACACCCAACAGCCCGCACCATTCACTATGCCTATGGCCACGCCCCTGACTACTGACCAGAATTCCGCTCTACAACCATGCCCTGGACTACCTAAGGAGGCGACATGTTGGAGACCTGACAAAGACACCCCTACACCCTTTGGGGACCACAGCCGGGTCTGGTGGCTTAGTGGACTAATGCGTCCACTATAGGGGCCTGTGTTCGACCTCATGGTCACAGGTTCAAATCCCGGCAGGTTCACTCAGCCTTTCATCCAAAATTCTGAGGTCGATAAAATGAGTACCATTGAGTTGGGTAACAATAAACATCTGTTATTCAGCGCCAAGATGCCTGCGGGTGAACGTGCGCTTTACAAATACACATGTTATGTTATGTTATGTTATGTACATGGACACCAGTCAGAGTCCGTGCCTCTAAGCAGCATGAATCCTAATGCACACACAGACATCCTTCCAGACTGAAGTTTGTGACATGAGTACTCACGCCCTTGTAACTGTTGTGCAGCCTTCGAGTAACCATCCAGGTCTGGGTATGCCACCGCCAGGATACATCGCATGAGGATGATCAGTGCCCGACGGACACCCCTTCCACATTGGGAGGACTTCCCCAGCTTGGCTTCACAGATCTTACTTGCCCAGCGCCGCAGGTCTTCCCACCTCTTTCTGCAGTGGGTGCTCCGCCGGATGTAGACCCCCAGAGTCCGCATCTCCTTGGCAATGGCATGCCAAAGTGCCCTCTTCTGGTGGGCGCTAACCGAAAAGGGTGACACAGATATGGAACACAGAGGTCAGGCATTTGCAAGATAGGTACAGCTGGCTAATTGTCCACTATGGGACGGACAGTACTGTCAGACTTACAGGCCATACGCACGCAGCATGCCATGCACCACAGCCCATGCAGGCTCAGAGGTGCACACATATGTCCATTCATTACCATCCATTACACCCAAACAGTGCCCCCCAAACCCAGAATCACCTGTACCTCTCGCCGTTGGTACAGTTTTGCCTACAGGGGCAGGACCCCATCCACTAGCATCTCCAGTTCCTCCTGGGTGAAGGCCGGGGCCCTTTCCCCTGCAACACGAGCCACATCCATTGCTAGGGGCAAGCCACAGCAGTACACACAGTGGAGTACCTGTCCGCACGAGATCAGGGAGTCAAGTGAATAATAGATGACGAACTTGCGTACGTACCGCGGCAGTGTGCACCGTCACCACCGGCGGGGATCATGATACACCAGGATTCCCCATTGGCAGCCATGTTAACCAATGGCGGTGCGAATGGTGGTAAACACCGCCTTACGCTGTGATGTCAACCGCTAGCGGTATGAGGTCACTTCCACCACGAAAGGCCTGGATTACAGTGGGCAGACATTTCGGCAGTAACTACACATCTATAAATAAAAATGTGCACAAGGCAGGCCCTACTAGTCACATGAAGCACCTATGCATGTGACCAATCCGTAATATACCACACATGAAAAACACTGTTCCCTCATTGAGGTGTAGATGTAGATCTGTCAAGAAGCAGTTAATCTTGAGTCACTACAATGAAATATGCAGAGCACAATTGATGACAATGTGTGCCCATGCATGTGTATGTTAATCACACCTTTTTGATACCCCTCATAGGTACCGACCCTTGTGGTGAGAAAGGGCACCATCGGTGTACAGACCACTTGTGGATACTAGGACCATGGTGGAGCATCAGATCATAATCAATTACAGACTCACACGTGCAACAATTCAGGAACTTTGTGCTTTACTGGATCCTGCACTAACTCCGGGAAATCGTAATCAGCATACCATCCCTATTGAAGTGCAGATGCTCTCCACACTCCATTACCTGGCCACAGGCTCCTTTCAAGTGACAGTGGGCATGGGTGCTGGAGTTTCACAGCCAATGTTAAACATGGTACTGACAAGATTTCTAAATGCATTTGTACGACACCTGCAGTCCTATGTGAGGTTTCCCCAAAGTACTGACCTCCCTGCGATCAAGTCTGAATTCTATGCCTTTGCCAACATACCCCATGTGATAGGTGCCATCGATGGCACCCACATACCGATCATCCCCCCAAGAGTGAGTGAACAGGTGTACAGAAACAGAAAGAACTTTCACTTCATGAACATCCAATTGGTATGTATTGCAGACCAGTAAATCTCACATGTGAATGCCATTTTCCCAGGTTCAGTCCATGATTCCTTTGTGTTGAGGAACAGTAGTGTTCCACAGAGAATGTAACAACTCCGAGAGGACAGAGGGTGGATCATAGGTAAGTGTGTCTGTCACTAACTGACACATAGCAGACAGCCAGGCTGTCTGACTAAGGGGCTGAACAATGACTACTCTGTATTGCACCTTTTTCTAGGTGATTCTTGCTATCCAAACTTGCGTTGGCTCCTGACACCAATGAGGAATCCTAGGACGAATGCAGAGAGGAATTACAATGATGCCCATGGACGTACTAGGAGGGCGATAGAGCGCACAATAAGTCTCCTGAAGGCTAGATTTTGTTGTCTACATATCTCTGGGGGTTCCATGGCCTATCGGCCTGAAAAGGTGTGTAGAATAGTGGTGGCCTGCTACATGCTGCACAACGTGGCAGTGAGACATTCTTTCCCGCTCTTGGAGATGGAGGATGCTCTATGTCCTGACCAGCTACCTCAGAGAGGGAAGGAGAGTGATGGTGATGATGACGGAGGGGAAGATGTAAATTCCAGGACCCAACTGATACAACTCTATTTCCAGCAACTGTGTGGGACTTTGGGCTGACATTGGGGTTTGTGACACATATTGTCAATGTGCTCAGTCATATGGGGGGGGTGATAATGATAGGGGAAACATTGGTCCAGTTCTGCATGGTACAGATTGATATTTTCTGCATTTACTTAGGGCCCACATTTAGGCACACAGGACACCTTTCATGCAAAGATTTGACATAAAGTAGTTATCAGCCAGTTGAATCCATACTTCAATTGTTTTACATTTTAACACAGGGGACAGTGTCACAGGTGTGATATGTGTTTTATTGGTGGCAGGGAGTGAATAGTGCTATTTACAGTGATGGCAAGTCGTAATAGGTGGGTGTCCTCAAAGCCAACATGGCGGTAGTCTTGTTGGTAGTATTGATGGGTCCATCTTTTCTTACATTAGTTCATATTGCCTCTTAGCAATTTAGTACCTTTTCCTCTCAGTCAGTGTATTCTGGTGGTGTTGGTGGTGGTCATCCCCCAGTCTTCTGGACTGCAATTTGGTACATTGATGCCATGTGCCTGACCTTCCCCCTCAGGTCGTTCCATCTCTTCCGAATGCCATCTCTGGTGTGTAGATGGAGTCCCACTGCATTGACCCTGTTCACAATAGTCTGCCATAGCTCCATCTTCCTTGCGATGGGTGTGTGCTGCACCTTGGCCCGAATATTTGTGGCTCAACCTTCAGGATCTGGCCCACCATGGTCCTTAACTTCCTTTCTGTGAAGCGTGGATGTTTGGGGGGTGACATGCTGTGTGTGGTGAATGGTGTCGGGGCTGGGAATGCAGTGAGGGTGCTCTTCTGTGGGTCGGTGTGCGTCTCATGTATGGTGGCGTTCAATCTCTGCCTCTGGTGCTCTCCGTCTTCTTGTCCTGGTTTCGTTGCAAAGGATTGTGGGGTATGTCTAGGGGTGTTTTATGGGGTTGTGGATGTGTGTCAGGTGTGTGGGTTGTACGCTTATCCAATGTATGCACTTTTTGCTGTTAAGTACACTTGCCGCCCGTGGCGGTCCGAACCGCCAATGGTCGTCCGGCCTCCACTGTCCGCCAAGGTGATTTGTGCATCATTATTTGGAAGGCGGGATGTGGGTGTGCTTGGGGGTGGCGGGGTGGGGAGGTCCAGGATTCCCGCCGAGAGGGTCACGGCGGGGAGTGGTGGTCTGGTGATTTTTGGCGGGGTTGGGATTTTCGTTCATTATATGGCAGGTTTCCATTAACTGCCAATGGCAGACATCTGTTCACCGCCGTCAGCGGTGTTTCCCGCCATGTTCATAATGACCGCCAGAGTAACAATTTCACTGATGCCCTGGAAGCTGCAGGGGTGTAGGTCTGCTACAAATCATTACCACACTGCTTGACTGTTACACTTTGTGAGTGTAGATGTCCACATGGCAGGTTCTGGACATATGGATTTGCAAGTATAAGCTTCATACCTCAGTCCAATGTGTATTTTTGGAGCACAGTGTGCAAGTGTCATTGGTGTTAAACCTATGGTGCCCCAGTAGGCCTCAATGTATGAATTCACTGTCATTGGCACTGTGTGGCCAGCTGGACAAATGCCCTAGTCCTCACATGAATTGGCACTGAAAAGTCAGACACATGCCCTGTATCTCCCATTTCTGTGAGTCATTCATATTTGGCACTATCCAAAAGATCACCAAAGTAATGCGCAGTGTTAGTAGTATACTGTGCATTACACTGCTCACCTACTGATGGGGTAGGTTAGACTGGCTAGCACCAGAGCTGGCACCCATGCAAGGGGCCCTGTTTTATACAGGGTAAAGTTCTTGTACAGATGACTAGTCCTGCATGCATAAGCACACTCCTGAGATTCATTTACATATGTTATATGTGCTCTGATGAATGTAGCGCAGAAGGAATGAGTGTACATAAAAGTAAATATATTAAGGTAATCATGGTATTGCTACAACTGTATAACAGATGCTTAATGTCAGAGACAATACTGATGAAGTGTTCAACATCAAGGTCTTGCAGGAGGCAGCCACCCACACCTCATCTATGGAGTGGCTACCTGGTACAGATTAAGTCAAGTCAGCAATGTGTGCTGCCTGCCTTATGTAATTCCAGATGAGTAATGCAATGCAGTAGCACATTAGCTGTACTTGCTTATCTTATCACCGCTCACATGTGTTTGTGATCAACTCTGTTCCCTTTTGGATGGTGCTAGACCAATACCAAAAAGTACATTTCTGGCCCATATCTGTAAGTATCTCGACACATTTTCAGAATTGATAATCACTGTTATTAGTGATGTGTTTTGCAAAAATATGTATGTACAATGCACAATAGATATAGGCCCTCATTATGACACTGGCGGTAAATCCTGCTTACCGCCACACTGACGGCTGCCAACTTACTGCTGCGATAGCAGATATCCGTTCACCATATTATGACACACACACACCAATCCGACAGAATTCAGCCACATACACAAATCCGCCAGACCAAATGAAAGAGATAAACTGGCGGTCTAAAACCCACACTGTTACGCCAACAGAACAACACCCACCGCTTTATGACCCACGAATCACCACGGCGGACATTCTACAGCGGTAAACAATTGGCAGTACATACCGCTGTGCTCACAATGGACACCCACAAACAAAACAACACTGAATTGGACGATTCAAGCAACACAAACCTGACGCCATTACACACACCACACCCACACACCCACACCACTATAGAACACACACCCACATTACCTACAACCCTTTATGAAAATCAAAAAGCACCACCAGACTGACACCAAGACCACTGCGTCAACTAGACACACACACCACATACACCCATACATCCCTCATGCAGCCCACTTCACACATTGCAACATGTTACAGAAACACACCCTCACCAACACACATCACAGAACACCCATGGCACCACAAAGGCACCCCCTTTTCACTGAGGAGGAGTTAAGGGTCTTTGTGGAGGAAATCATCAGGGTAGAGCCACAGCTAGTTGGAGCACAGGTGCAGCAAATATCAATGGCCAGGAAGATGGAGCTATGTCGGAGAATCGTGGACAAGGTCAATGCCGTGGGACAGCATCCCAGAACAAGGGACGACATCAGGAAGAGGTGGAACGACCTATGGGGGAAGGTACGTTCCATAGCAGCAAGACACCAGCTCGCTATCCAGAGGACTGGCGGTGGACCCCCACCTCCTCTCCCACAACTCACAGCATGGGAGGAGCAAGTCTTGGCAATACTGCATCCTGAGGGCCTGGCAGGAGTCAGAGGAGGACTGGACTCTAGTAAGTCAAATTCCATCAATTATCACCCCCATACCTGCATGCCATCACATACCCTCACTCCCATCAGTCCACTACATCCCACACACTCCACCATCACATCCCACTAATCCCAATGCCAAGCCCTGCATGCTGTACCAATGCATGGACACCGCTAACAGCCCTGCATGGACACTCATCACTAAAGCATGCACAGCATAGGGAAACTAATAATTCCACCATACACCAACATACACAAGTAAAAGCTGGCAGGGAAACACCAACCATAGAGGGGAAGCCAGGAATGTACAATATGTCATGCATGTAGGAGGCTGGCCTGGCTTATAGTGGGTACCTTGTGGTACTTACACCTTGTGCCAGGTCCAGTTATCCCTTATTATAGATTAGAGGTGTTCTAGCAGCTTAGGCTGATAGAGGTAGATATAGCAGAGCAGCTTAGGCTGAACTAGGAGACATGCAAAGCTCCTACTATACCACTTATATCATGTAGTACTATATCATAAGAAAACACAATTCTCAGAGTTACTAAAAATAAAGGTACTTTATTTTAGTGACAATATGCCAAAAGTATCTCAGAGGACATACTGCCTTAGGAGGTAAGTAATATACACAAAATATATACACACACCAAAATCAGGTAAGTAAACAGTTAGAAAAAGTAGTGCAAATACTGTAGAACACAATAGAATGCAATAGGAGAAAATAGGCCTAGGGGCAACACAAACCATATACTCCAAAAGCGGAGTGCGAACCACGAATGGACCACAGGCCTAGTGTAGTGTGTAGAGGGTCGCTGGGAGTGTAAGAAAACACTAAGGGTGTCCAAGATACCCCACCCCAAGACCCTGAAAAGTAGGAGTAAAGTTACCCTACTAACCCAGAAAGACAGTGAAGTCGAGATAGGGGATTCTGCAAGAACAACAACTGACTGCAAAGCACTGAAGACGGATTCCTGGACCTGAGGACCTGCAAAGGAAAGGGACCAAGTCCAAGAGTCACGCAAGTATCCGGGGGGGCAGGAGCCTACTAAACCCCAGATGAAGGTGCAAAAGGGCTGCCTCCTGGTGGAAGAAGCCAAAGATTCGGCAACAACAGAAGGTGCCAGGAACTTCTCCTTTGGTCAGAAGATGTCTCACGGCGGGCTGGAGGATGCAGAGTTGTTTCCACACAGAAAGACCACAAACAAGCCTTGCTAGCTGCAAGAGTTACGATTGAAGGTTTTGGGTGCTCCCAGGGCCCAGGAAGGACCAGGAGGTCGCCTCTTGGAGGAGGAGACAGAGGGGGCACTCAGCAACACGAAAAGCCCATGCAGAGGCAGGGAGCACCAGCAGAAGCACCTAAATAGATGTTCAGAAGATCTGAGCACGACGGTCGACTCAGCACAACAAAAGGGAGTCCCAAGAAGTCAGAATCCAACTGAGTGAGTTGGGCAATGCAGGACGGAGTGCTGGGGACGTGGGCTAGGCTGTGCACTAAGAAAGTCTTGCAAAAGTACACAGAAGCCCCAGCAGCTGCAGTTCACGCAGTACACAGGATTACTGTCTGGCGTGGGGAGGCAAGGTCTTACCTCCACCAAATTTGGACAGAAGGGCCACTGGACTGTCGGGGACACTTGGACCCAGCTCCTGTGTTCCAGAGACCATGCTCGTCAGGATGAGAGGGGACCCAGAGGATCGGTGATGCAGAAGCTTGGTGCCTGCGTTGGCAGGGGGAAGATTCCGTTGACCCACGGGAGATTTCGTCTTGGCTTCCAGTGCAGGGTGAAGGCAGACAGCCCTCAGAGCATGCACTACCAGGAAACAGTTGAGAAAGCCGGCAGGATAAGGCGCTACAATGTTGCTGGTAGTCTTCTTGCTACTTTGTTGCAGTTTTGCAGGCGTCCTGGAGAAGTCAGCTGTCGATCCTTGGCAGAAGTCGAAGAGAGAAGTGCAGAGGAACTCTGGTGAGCTCTTGCATTCGTTATCTGATGAGATACCCACAGGAGAGACCCTAAATAGCCCACAGAGGAGGATTGGCTACAGAGAAAGGTAAGCACCTATCAGGAGGGGTCTCTGACGTCACCTGCTGGCACTGGCCACTCAGAGGTGTCCATTGTGACCTCACACTTCTGCATCCAAGATGGCAGGGGTCTGGACACACTGGAGGAGCTCTGGGCACCTCCGCTGGGAGGTGCTGGTCTGGGGAGTGGTCAATCCCCTTTCCTTTGTCCAGTTTCACGCCAGAGCGAGGCTGGGGGGATTCCTGAACCGGTGTAGAGTGGTTTATGCAAGGAGGGCACCATCTGTGCCCTTCAAAGCATTTTCAGAGGCCAGGAGAGGCTACTCCTCTCAGGCCCTTCACACCTATTTCCAAAAGGAGAGGGTGTAACACTCTCTCACAGAGGAAATCCTTTGTGCTGCCTTCCTGAGACTGGGCTGCCCAGGCCCCAGGGGGACAGAAACCTGTCTGAGGGTTGGCAGCAGCGGTAGCTGCAGAGAAAACCCTGGAAAGTTAGTTTAGCAGTACCCGGGCTCTACGCTGGAGACCCGGGGATGCATGGAATTGTCACCCCCAATACCAGAATGATATTGGGGTGATAATTCCATGATCCTTGACATGTTACATGGCCATGTTCGGAGTTACCATGGTGACGCTACATATAGGTATTGACCTATATGTAGTGCACACGCATAATGGTGCCCGTGCACTCACAAAGTCTGGGGAAATTGCCCTGAACGATGTGGGGGCACCTTGGCTAGTGCCAGGGGGCCCTCACACTAAGTAACTTTGCACCTAACCTTTACTAAGTGAGGGTTAGACATATAAGTGACTTATTAGTTATTTAAGTGCAGTGTAAAATGGCCATGAAATAATGTGGACATTATTTCACTCAGGCTGCAGTGGCAGTCCTGTGTAAGAATTGTCTGAGCCTAAGTACCATATACTAGGAATTAGAATTGGTAAAATTAGTCACTAGCCTGCAGTGACAATTTTAAAAGCAGAGAGAGCATAAACACTGAGGTTCTGGTTAGTAGAGCCACAGTGATACAGTTAGGCACCACACAGGGAACACATACAGGGCACACTTTATGAACACTGGGACCCTGGCTAGCAGGATCCCAGTGACACAGGCAAAAACAAACATATATACAGTAAAAATGGGGGTAACATGCCAGGCAAGATGGTACTTTCCCACAATTCACATTAACAATAACACATCATTTACATCCCCACAGGTAACCCTGCCAATGTCACTGGAGAGGAGGTGCCAGCACTATCCAGTCACCCAACTGAAGAGGCCCCCAGTGATGACAGCAACTCTGGTCTTCAGAATCTGGATGGTCGACCTAGCCCATCTGGGACCACTGGACAGAGGGTTACCCAAGCCCAGTCACAGACCACCAAAGAGCCTTCCCCATCAGGAAACAACACCACAGCACCCACCCAGAGTACCCAAACCTCTGTCCCCAGGGCATATCAATCGGCAGTGTGCCCACCTGTACAGGGACCCAAGGCTACACTGTAGGAGGCTGGACTGGCTTGTAGTGATTACCAAGGGGTACTTACACCTTGCACCAGGCCCAGTTATCCCTTATTAGTGTATAGGGTGTCTAGCAGCATAGGCTGATAGATAATGGTAGCTTAGCAGAGCAGCTTAGGCTGAACTAGGAGACGAGTGAAGCTCCTACAGTACCACTAGTGTCATATGCACAATATCACAAGAAAACACAATACACAGATATACTAAAAATAAAGGTACTTTATTTTTATGACAATATGCCAAAAGTATCTCAGTGAGTACCCTCAGTATGAGGATAGCAAATATACACAAGATATATGTACACAATACCAAAATATGCAGTAATAGTATTAGAAAACCGTGCAAACAATGTATAGTTACAATAGGATGCAATGGGGACACATAGGGATAGGGGCAACACAAACCATATACTCCAAAAGTGGAATGCGAACCACGAATGGACCCCAAACCTATGTGACCTTGTAGAGGGTCGCTGGGACTGTAAGAAAACAGTTAGGGTTAGAAAAATAGCCCACCCCAAGACCCTGAAAAGTGAGTGCAAAGTGCACTAAAGTTCCCCAAAGGACATAGAAGTCGTGATAGGGGAATTTTGCAGGAAAGACACAAATCAGCAATGCAACAACGATGGATTTCCAGTCGGGGGTACCTGTGGAACAAGGGGACCAAGTCCAAAAGTCACAAGCAAGTCGGAGATGGGCAGATGCCCAGGAAATGCCAGCTGTGGGTGCAAAGAAGCTGTTACTGGACAGTAGAAGCTGAAGATTCTGCAGGAACGACAAGGGCTAGGAACTTCTCCTTTGGAAGATGGATCCCCCATGCCGTGGTGAGTCGTGCAGAAGTGTTTTCCTGAGGAAAGACCGCCAACAAGCCTTGCTAGCTGCAAATTGTGCAGTTAGGGTTTTTGGATGCTGCTGTGGTCCAGGAGGGACCAGGATGTTGCCAATTGCGTCTGGGGACAGAGGAGGCATAGGGCAAGACAAGGAGCCCTCTCAGAAGCAGGCAGCACCCGCAGAAGTGCCCGAACAGGCACTACAAAGTGGAGTGAAACGGTGCTCACCCGAAGTTGTACAAAGGAGTCCCACGTCACCGGAGGACAACTTAGGAGGTCGTGCAATGCAGGTTAGAGTGCTGTGGACCCAGGCTGGACTGTGCACAAAGGATTTCCGCCGGAAGTGCACGGAGGCCGGAGTAGCTGCAAAAGTCGCGGTTCCCAGCAATGCAGGCTGGCGTGGGGAGACAAGGACTTACCTCCACCAAACTTGGACTGAAGAGTCACTGGACTGTGGGAGTCACTTGGACAGAGTTGCTGGATTCAAGGGACCTCGCTCGTCGTGCTGAGAGGAGACCCAGGGTACAGGTGATGCAGTTCTTTGGTGCCTGCGGTTGCAGGGGGACGATTCCGTCGACCCACGGGAGATTTCTTCAGAGCTTCTAGTGCAGAGAGGAGGCAGACTACCCCCACAGCATGCACCACCAGGAAAACAGTTGAGAAGGCGGCAGGATCAGCGTTACAGAGTTGCAGTAGTCGTCTTTGCTACTTTGTTGCAGTTTTGCAGGCTTCCAGCGCGGTCAGCAGTCGATTCCTTGGCAGAAGGTGAAGAGAGAGATGCAGAGGAACTCGGATGAGCTCTTGCATTCGTTATCTAAGGAATCCCCAAAGACAGAGACCCTAAATAGCCAGAAAAGAGGGTTTGGCTACTTAGGAGAGAAGATAGGCTAGCAACACCTGAAGGAGGCTATCAGAAGGAGTCTCTGATGTCACCTGCTGGCACTGGCCACTCAGAGCAGTCCAGTGTGCCAGCAGCACCTCTGTTTCCAAGATGGCAGAGGTCTGGAGCACACTGGAGGAGCTCTGGGCACCTCCCAGGGGAGGTGCAGGTCAGGGGAGTGGTCACTCCCCTTTCCTTTGTCCAGTTTCGCGCCAGAGCAGGGCTGAGGGGTCCCTGAACCGGTGTAGACTGGCTTATGCAGAAATGGGCACCATGTGTGCCCATGAAAGCATTTCCAGAGGCTGGGGGAGGCTACTCCTCCCCTGCCTTCACACCATTTTCCAAAGGGAGAGGGTGTAACACCCTCTCTCAGAGGAAGTCCTTTGTTCTGCCATCCTGGGCCAGGCCTGGCTGGACCCCAGGAGGGCAGAAGCCTGTCTGAGGGGTTGGCAGCAGCAGCAGCTGCAGTGAAACCCCTGAAAAGGCAGTTTGGCAGTACCCAGGTCTGTGCTACAGACCACTGGGATCATGGGATTGTGCCAACTATGCCAGGATGGCATAGAGGGGGCAATTCCATGATCATAGACATGTTACATGGCCATATTCGGAGTTACCATTGTGAAGCTACATATAGGTAGTGACCTATATGTAGTGCACGCGTGTAATGGTGTCCCCGCACTCACAAAGTCCGGGGAATTGGCCCTGAACAATGTGGGGGCACCTTGGCTAGTGCCAGGGTGCCCTCACACTAAGTAACTTTGCACCTAACCTTTACCAGGTAAAGGTTAGACATATAGGTGACTTATAAGTTACTTAAGTGCAGTGTAAAATGGCTGTGAAATAACGTGGACATTATTTCACTCAGGCTGCAGAGGCAGGCCTGTGTAAGAATTGTCAGAGCTCCCTATGGGTGGCAAAAGAAATGCTGCAGCCCATAGGGATCTCCTGGAACCCCAATACCCTGTGTACCTCAGTACCATATACTAGGGAATTATAAGGGTGTTCCAGTACGCCAATGTAAATTGGTAAAATTGGTCACTAGCCTGTTAGTGACAATTTGTAAAGAGAGAACATAACCACTGAGGTTCTGGTTAGCAGAGCCTCAGTGAGACAGTTAGGCATCACACAGGGAACGCATACCTATAGGTCACAAACTTATGAGCACTGGGGTCCTGACTAGCAGGGTCCCAGTGACACATAACAAACATACTGAAAACATAGGGTTTTCACTATGAGCACTGGGCCCTGGCTAGCAGGATCCCAGTGAGACAGTGAAAACACCCTGACATTCACTCACAAACAGGCCAAAAGTGGGGGTAACAAGGCTAGAAAGAGGCTACTTTCTCACACAACCCCCCCCCCCAAACGAAGGACCATAAGGCTAACCTTGGCCAGTTGAGACTTTATTGTCTAAGTGGTGATAAGTAGTGAGTAGCTCTGCAATAGACTCGTTACTCCCTTTATCATCCACTATATGGTTACTTCCCTGTGGGGATGTAAACCACCCTGTTTGAAGTTTTTTAGCTAAGCAACAACGTGAAGATGTATTTTCAGAGTTTCTATCAGTAAGTTTTAGTTTAGAGCAGTGGGAATTGTCCACTAAACCTATTTGTAGTGATGGAAATGCCAGACAGGGATGCTGTCTCAGAAAAGCCATAGCTGGGCAAAAACGTTGTCCATATGGCTGGAAGAGAGAACAGGGATGCTGTTTCTCTTGAGTTGGAGCAGGGTAGGGATGCTGTCCTATAAGCTCCACACTAGGGCAGGGATGCTGTCCTAAGTGTTGTGAGGCAGTGCAGAGTTTCTGCACTAAAGTTTCTCTGGGAGGGTTGGAGGGATGCTCCATGTTAACTAAAATGGTGCTCTTTTTCTCACCAATGTTAGTTATCCCACAGAGAGGTACTTCTACCTCAGGGAGTACAGCTTTGCCAGCTGATGCTTCCCTTGGAAAAGGTGCCACCCCAGGAGAGGTTTCTCCCACCACAGGAATGGTATCCTGAATGGCAGGGTGGTTAGGGGATACTGTGATTCCCTTTTCACCTGTTGATAGAGAGGGATCCTGAGTTTTCAGGCCTTCTCTCCTTTGCTTTTTCATTTCAGTAGAAATGAGAGGGAACAATTCCTCTGGGATGCCCAGCATGGCTGCATGGGCATAAAACTCTACATCAGCCCAACCTGAGGCCTCTAGGTCATTACCTAACAGACAGTCTACAGGTAAGCTAGGTGATACCACCACCTGCTTAGGGCCAGTAACTCCACCCCAACTAAACTGAATTATAGCTAAGGGAAGAAACTTAGTGGAGTTATGGACATCAATAATTTTATACTGTTGTCCAATGATGTGTTGTTCAGGAGCCACTAGGTTTTCAGTCACCAAAGTGATACTGGCACCTGTGTCCCTGTAGGCCAAGGCCTCAACACCATTTATTGAAACTGTCTGCCTGTACTTATCCATTGTAAGGGGACAAGCAGCCAGTGTGGCAAGGCCAATGCCACTAGGTGTGACAGAAACTGTCTTGGGACTGACTACCCAAGTTTCTATTATGGACCCATAAGTGAACCCAACTACACCCTTAACTTGACTGTTGCCAGCAGTCCCACCACTAGTACCACTACTGCTAGGGGCACTAGAGCTTGATGTATTAGTGGTGGTAGGCTCAGGGGGTTTACCTGGACAGGACTTATCCCCTGGCCTATGGCCTCTGTTTTTACACACAAAGCACCAAGGCTTTTTAACTTGTGTAGTTTGAGAAGAAGAGGAAGAATTTGTTTTATCTCCACCCCCTGAAGAGTGTTTAAGATTTGAAGTGGGATCTTTGGTTTTACCCTTATCCCCATGCTTATCTTGAGATTTTTCACCCTCTTTCTTCTTACCATCCTTGTCACCACCTGTATGAACTTTTCTGTTCACTCTTGTTCTGACCCATTTGTCTGCCTTCTTTCCCAATTCTTGGGGAGAGGTCAGATCTGAGTCCACTAGATACTGGTGCAACAAATCAGACACACAATTATTAAGAATATGCTCTCTCAGGATCAAGTTATACAGGCTGTCATAATCAGTAATTTTACTGCCATGTAACCACCCCTCCAAGTCCTTCACTGAATGGTCAATGAACTCAACCCAGTCTTGTGAAGACTCCTTTTTGGTCTCTCTGAACTTTATCCTGTATTGTTCAGTGGTTAAGCCATAACCATCCAGGAGTGCATTCTTAAGAACTGTAAAATTATTGGCATCACTTTCTTTCACAGTAAGGAGCCTATCCCTACCCTTTCCACTAAATGATAGCCATAGGATAGCAGCCCACTGCCTTTGAGGGACATCCTGTACAACACAGGCCCTCTCAAGTGCAGCAAACCACTTGTTAATGTCATCCCCCTCCTTATAAGGGGGAACTATCTTGTACAGATTCCTAGAATCATGCTCTTTTGCAGGATGACTATTGGGAATACTGCTGCTGCCACCATGGGTTTCAAAACCAAACTTCTGTCTTTCCTTCTCTAGTTCTAAGGACTGTCTATCCAAATCCAGCTGTTGCTTCTTAAGCTTCAGTCTGGTTTGTTCCACTCTCAATTTATTGAGCTCCCTTTCTAACAATCTGTCATCAGGGTGGGTGGGAGGGACATGTCTAGAAACAGAGGTATGATGAGAATTGACAGAAGGAGACCTATCCCTTACAGAAGGCACCCTAACAGCTTGGTTAACAGAAACATCACTTCTACTGTGGTGAGAAGGAATACTTCTGCTAGGATGTGAGACAACACTATCTGTATGGTGTGACTCTACATCTGTACCAACTATGTTAGGCTGTCTAGTAATGGGCAGGCTAGGAAGTTTCTTTCCTGAATCTTTTCCTAGGGGAGTCCCTGGATCAGATTGGGAACCATTAGCTACTTTTTCAACAGATGGGGCCCTTCTGTCCTTATCTTGTTCTCTAAGCATGTTAAGCAATAACTCCAAAGAAGGATTCTTCCCTACACTCAAACCTCTCTCTATGCAGAGACTCCTTGCTCTTTTCCAGCTAAGGTGATCATATGCAAGTTTGGACAGATCAACATTTTGGCCTGTGCCAGACATTTTTAGAAAGAGTTTAAGTGATAGAAAAAGAGAAAAAAGTTTTCAGAACTTTTAGAAAGACAGAAAAAAACTTTTAAAACTTTTAAGAACTTTTAGAAAGTTTAGAGGTACTTTTCAGCACTTTAGAAAAGAGGTGAGAAAAGAAATGCAAAACGTTTTGGTTAGGTGTACATACACTGAACTTGTTGTGTATATTTTTCTCTTATGAAAAGTACAATCACAAAAGTGGTAAGTAGTCCCAAAGCACCTATCCCACCGCTGCACAACCAATGTAGGAGGCTGGACTGGCTTGTAGTGAGTACCAAGGGGTACTTACACCTTGCACCAGGCCCAGTTATCCCTTATTAGTGTATAGGGTGTCTAGCAGCATAGGCTGATAGATAATGGTAGCTTAGCAGAGCAGCTTAGGCTGAACTAGGAGACGAGTGAAGCTCCTACAGTACCACTAGTGTCATATGCAAAATATCATAAGAAAACACAATACACAGATATACTAAAAATAAAGGTACTTTATTTTTATGACAATATGCCAAAAGTATCTCAGTGAGTACCCTCAGTATGAGGATAGCAAATATACACAAGATATATGTACACAATACCAAAATATGCAGTAATAGTATTAGAAAACAGTGCAAACAATGTATAGTTACAATAGGATGCAATGGGGACACATAGGGATAGGGGCAACACAAACCATATATTCCAAAAGTGGAATGCAAACCACGAATGGACCCCAAACCTATGTGACCTTGTAGAGGGTCGCTGGGACTGTAAGAAAACAGTTAGGGTTAGAAAAATAGCCCACCCCAAGACCCTGAAAAGTGAGTGCAAAGTTCACTAAAGTTCCCCAAAGGACATAGAAGTCGTGATAGGGGAATTCTGCAGGAAAGACACAAATCAGCAATGCAACAACGATGGATTTCCAGTCGAGGGTACCTGTGGAACAAGGGGACCAAGTCCAAAAGTCACAAGAAAGTCGGAGATGGGCAGATGCCCAGGAAATGTCAGCTGTGGGTGCAAAGAAGCTGCTACTGGACAGTAGAAGCTGAAGATTCTGTAGGAACAACAAGGGCTAGGAACTTCCCCTTTGGAGGATGGATCCCCCACGCCGTGGAGAGTCGTGCAGAAGTGTTTTCCTGAAGAAATACTGCCAACAAGCCTTGCTAGCTGCAAATCGTGTGGTTAGGATTTTTGGATGCTGCTGTGGCCCAGGAGGGACCAGGATGTCGCCAATTGTGTCTGGGGACAGAGGGGTCGTCGAGCAAGACAAGGAGCTCTCTCAGAAGCAGGCAGCAACCGCAGAAGTGCCAGAACAGGCACTACAAAGTGGAGTGAAACGGTGCTCACCCGAAGTTGCACAAAGGAGTCCCACGTCGGCGGAGGACAACTTAGGAGGTCGTGCAATGCAGGTTAGAGTGCCGTGGTCCCAGGCTGGACTGTGCACAAAGGATTTCTGCCGGAAGTGCACGGAGGCCGGAGTAGCGGCAAAAGTCGCAGTTCCCAGCAATGCAGACTGGCGTGGGGAGGCAAGGACTTACCTCCACCAAACTTGGACTGAAGAGTCACTGGACTGTGGGAGTCACTTGGACAGAGTTGCTGGATTCAAGGGACCTCGCTCGTCGTGCTGAGAGGAGACCCAGGGTACCGGTGATGCAGTTCTTTGATGCCTGCAGTTGCAGGGGGACGATTCCGTCGACCCACGGGAGATTTCTTCGGAGCTTCTAGTGCAGAGAGGAGGCAGACTACCCCCACAGCATGCACCACCAGGAAAACAGTTGAGAAGGCGGCAGGATCAGCGTTACAGAGTTGCAGTAGTCGTCTTTGCTACTTTGTTGCAGTTTTGCAGGCTTCCAGCACGGTCAGCAGTCGATTCCTTGGCAGAAGGTGAATAGAGAGATGGAGAGGAACTCGGATGAGCTCTTGCATTCCTTATCTAAGGAATCCCCAAAGACAGAGACCCTAAATAGCCAGAAAAGAGGGTTTGGCTACTTAGGAGGGAAGATAGGCTAGCAACACCTGAAGGAGCCTATCAGAAGGAGTCTCTGACGTCACCTGCTGGCACTGGCCACTCAGAGCAGTCCAGTGTGCCAGCAGCACCTCTGTTTCCAAGATAGCAGAGGTCTGGAGCACACTGGAGGAGCTCTGGGCACCTCCCAGAGGAGGTGCAGGTCAGGGGAGTGGTCACTCCCCTTTCCTTTGTCCAGTTTCGCGCCAGAGCAGGGCTGAGGGGTCCCTGAACCGGTGTAGACTGGCTTATGCAGAAATGGGCACCATGTGGGCCCATGAAAGCATTTCCAGAGGCTGGGGGAGGCTACTCCTCTACTGCCTTCACACCATTTTCCAAAGGGAGAGGGTGTAACACCCTCTCTCAGAGGAAGTCCTTTGTTCTGCCATCCTGTGCCAGGCCTGGCTGGACCCCAGGAGGGCAGAAGCCTGTCTGAGGGGTTGGCAGCAGCAGCAGCTGCAGTGAAACCCCTGAAAAGGCAGTTTGGCAGTACCCAGGTCTGTGCTACAGACCACTGGGATCATGGGATTGTGCCAACTATGCCAGGATGGCATAGAGGGGGCAATTCCATGATCATAGACATGTTACATGGCCATATTCGGAGTTACCATTGTGAAGCTACATATAGGTAGTGACCTATATGTAGTGCACGCGTGTAATGGTGTCCCCGCACTCACAAAGTCCGGGGAATTGGCCCTGAACAATGTGGGGGCACCTTGGCTAGTGCCAGGGTGCCCTCACACTAAGTAACTTTGCACCTAACCTTTACCAGGTAAAGGTTAGACATATAGGTGACTTATAAGTTACTTAAGTGCAGTGTAAAATGGCTGTGAAATAACGTGGACGTTATTTCACTCAGGCTGCAGTGGCAGGCCTGTGTAAGAATTGTCAGAGCTCCCTATGGGTGGCAAAAGAAATGCTGCAGCCCATAGGGATCTCCTGGAACCCCAATACCCTGGGTACCTCAGTACCATATAATAGGGAATTATAAGGGTGTTCCAGTATGCCAATGTAAATTGGTAAAATTGGTCACTAGCCTGTTAGTGACAATTTGTAAAGAGAGAGCATAATCACTGAGGTTCTGGTTAGCAGAGCCTCAGTGAGACAGTTAGGCATCACACAGGGAACACATACCTATAGGTCACAAACTTATGAGCACTGGGGTCCTGACTAGCAGGGTCCCAGTGACACATAACAAACATACTGAAAACATAGGGTTTTCACTATGAGCACTGGGCCCTAGCTAGCAGGATCCCAGTGAGACAGTGAAAACACCCTGACATACACTGACAAACAGGCCAAAAGTGGGGGTAACAAGGCTAGAAAGAGGCTACTTTCTCACATACACCTCGCCCCCAAGTCAATCTGGGACCTGGGGTCAGTGCCAGTAGGCACATAGTTTAGGGGACAGAGGCACAGGCCAACATGGAAACTGGGAAGAGTGCTGTGCAGCAGGGGGAGCACAGGACCAGGGAACTGACTCTTCAGGAGGTGCTCTCTGAGATCCTGGGAGCCTATCAACATTCCCGGGACACAAGGGGCCAGATCCTAGACAGCGTGCAGGAGAACAGGCGGCTGCAGGAGGTACAATATCAGGGCATCAGGGAGGACTTGCAGACCATCATCAACACCCTGATCTCATAGCAGGGTTGCTGGCAGACATGGCCAACATTATGAGGGAGACAGTGTCACAGCAGCTGTCCCCTGCCACTAGCCAGTCAGTTAAACAGCCCTCCACTTCCGCTTCTGCTAGTGGCTAGGAGGCCCCGCCACAGGACCCACAGGCCACCAGCATCCCTCTGCCTGCAGAAGGTAAACCACCCCGCAAATGTTCCCTGCGATCCAGACAGAAGCCAAAGACACTTGCCAAGACCTCTGCCAGGAAATGAGACTCTCCTGAATGTCCCCCTTGTGTCCCACTCAGCCAACCTGTCCACCATGAACTGCCATTGCTCCCCTTCCTATGTCCCCTTGGACAATGTACCAGTGCTACGAACAGACTAGAACAATACCCTGGACTTTCCTCCATCATCACCCCATCCCATTGCACTTTCCCCTCTATATATTAGCACTACAATAAACACCCTTGATATTAATCGATTTCGAGTATGTCATGTATTTCAAATATGTATTGATTGAAACAGGTACAACAATTGCCAATGAACTGTACATAGAATGAACATTGAATCAATGACCTCTAGAGGCTGTTGTGATCACACCAGGAGTATTTGTCAAATCACCAACATCTGCAAAATGAATAGCACAGCCAGAGGTTACAGTAAGTAGGCATAGTAGTGGAAATACCAGCATGCCAATGCCACACAGAATACAACTCAAGTCATAGAAATTTAAAGTTGCACAGTCTCACCTGTGTGTCATTGGAAGTACTGATGGATCACAGATGTTCTGTTATCCACATCCTCATCCTCTGCGTCCTCATCCTCACTGTCCACAGGATCCACTGCTGCCACAGGAACATCCCCACTCTCCTCCTCCTGCAGAAAAGGCACATGATGTCTGAGGGCCAGGATGTGCAACAGGCAGCATGACACTACTATCTGACAGACCTTCTTGGCTGAGTAGCACAGGGATCCACCTGTTAGATGGAGGAACCAGAACCTGGCATTCAATGATCCTTCTGGTTCACCCATGTGCCTCATTATAACATTCGTCTGCCCTTGTCCTAGCATTCCTCACAGGGGTCAGCAGCCATGATAGGTTTCGGTAACCAGTCACCTGCAAATATTGAGGGACAACATTTAGCCACACACTATAGTCATATACCAACATATACTGGGTGGGAACCAGGGCTCACCTTTTAGCCATACCCTGTGCCTCTGTTGTTGGGCAATCACATTAGGATAAAGGCATCATGCACCAATTCAGGATAGTTGCCATTGACGTGGGAGATATACTGGTCCGCCATCACAGCATCTGCACATTCATGGAGTGGAAACTCTTACAATTCCTGAATACACCTGTTCATTCTGGGGGGGGGACGAATGCTATATGTGTTCCGTCAATCCCCCCAATTATATTGGGGATATGTCCCATTGCATAAAACCCGGCCTTCTCAGTGGCCAAATCCTCAACCTGGGGGAATGCAATGTAGCTGCACATGAGTTTTATCAGTCCAGACAACACTCTTGTCAGCTCTACTGGGAACCTTGTCTGTGACATTCCTGCTGCGAAGCCCACTGTCACTTTGAATGACCAGTTTCCAGGAAATGGAGAACTGATAGCACTTGCACAAGAGGGGGGATCCCAGTGGGGTGATGGATAGCGGATGTCAGGTCAGGCTTCAATTGGGCACACAGCTCTTTGATTGTGGCCCTGTCCAGTCCATAGGTGACGATAATGTGCCTGTCCTCCAGTGTAGCCAAGTCCACCAGGGGTCTATACACTGGGGAATGTTTACATCTCCTATTCATCCACAGCGGTAGGTATCTAAGGGACACAAGAGTGAGGAGTCTGTTACAAACTGAACAATGGAGCCACAACAGTAGTCCGCAATCTGTATACATGTAATGGGACAGTGCAATTTGTCATGTATGTGTCTATTTATCCTGTGACACAGGATTATTCTATAAGCCTGTTCCCCCCCGAAATGCGTCTGCTTTTCCTGTGTGGAGGGACAGGTGGAAGTGAGGTAATACCGCTGACGTTGTGCGCCGCGGCGGTAGGCGGTCGGGAACCGCTGTGCAACTCCTCATTGGTTATAATTGGGCCCTATGGGGTACAGTGGCCAATGGTGATCTATGCCGGCGGTGATGGTATGCACTGCCGTGGACGTGACCGCCATTTTCTATCATATTCCTCACTTGTTTCCTCACCTTCCATAGGAGAGGACCTACACTGCATGTGCTGCTGTAACCTGTGTCTGGAACCTACCATGGCCCATGTGACCAGGCAAAGGTCCCAAGCCTTCACTTCTGAGGAGTTGGAGAGACTGGCCTATGAGGTCCTACCCCAGTACGTACTAGTGTATGGGCCTCCAGACCAACAGGTGAGTACACTGTGGGCACGATGCATGTGGCATGAATGCATGGAGTTGTGTGTGAAGGCATCGTGTAAGGGGGGAGGGATGTCCTCTCAGCTTGCTACACATTGTGTACTGGGCTATGTGTGTGTTAATGGTGATGGAAACGGGTATGGTGGGCCATTTGTGTTACTGGCTGGACTGTTTGTCTAATGGTGTTCTCCTGTCTGTATTGCCTCTACAGGTCAGAGCCCATAAAAACAAGGGAATATGGCGTGCCATCGCCAAGGAGGTGGAGACCCTGAGGTCTATGGCAGGCGGAACACCCACTGTCGCAAACGATGGGAGGACCTGAGACGCTGGGCACGGAAGACCGCGGAGGCCCAGCTGAGGATGGCCTCCCAACGAGGAAGGGGTGCGCTTTGGATCCTGACCCCCTGGATGGCCAGCATACTGGCGGTGGCCTATCCAGAGCTGGATGGGCACTTGAGGGAATCACAACAGCCAAAAGGGGGTGAGTACAGTGGCCATCATTGAAGCTCACGGCTGGAGAGGTGGTATCCGGGTGGTGGTTGTGTGTCAGTGGGTGCCCCTAGGCCAGGCCAGACATAGCAGCGTAGGTCCTTTGGTGGCTAAGGGTCTGAAGGAAACATGCTACCTACCCAGCTTGTTAGCATCCACTACTGGTCAGGAGTGCGTGGGTCCCAGGTGTGCTGCAGTTGGTGGTGTGTGCTCCTTCTCATGCCTTTGTGGCTAGCAATATCACTGGTAGTGCAATGCATAGTGTGTAGGCCTGTACTCTGTGTGTGAGGGTGCTATGTACACCACCAGTGGTGTTGGAGCAGTCATTGACCCAGTGTATCATTTGACTCTATCCCCCCCTTTCTTGTTTTGTCATCCTGTCCTTATGTGCATTAGCATCATCTGGCAGAGGAGCAGAGGCCCCAGTGATAGAGGGAGCTTCATCTCACAGGACCCTGAAGACAGAGTCCACCGACCCTGAGGGCACCAGTTGGACGGAGGGCAAGGGGAGCACTGCAGCAGAGACTGGAGGGGACAACACAGACTCTGATACCTCCTCCGATGTGAGCTCCCTGGTGGTGTCGGACACTTCTGTGACCACGCCAGCTACAGGTACAGCCGCCACCCCCCCTACTAGCACCATCCTCCCAGCAGCCCCTCAGTGAGTCGCCCGTGCCCGCTCACCCAGGAAGGTGGGCATCTTCTTCGCCCCAGGCACCTCAGACCCTGCCCCAGTGAGCCCTGCTGCCCTGAGTGAGAGGGCTATTGACCTCCAGAGATCCATCTCTGTAGGGCAGTCAACCACTGTGAATGCCATCCAGGGGCTGGCAGCCCAGATGCAGCAATCTAATGCTTTCCTGGAGGGCATTCATGGTGGATTGGCGGCCCAACAGAGATTGATTCAGGCTCTGGCCTCCTCTAGGATGGCATCCATTGTTCATGTTTCCACTGTCCCCCTTCCAACTACCACTTCCCAGTCCCATTCTCTTCAACCCCAACCCATACCAAGCACAGAGGCAGACGAGCATGCACACAAGACAACACCCGAGTGTCACAGGCAAAGACAAGCACCACACTTCATCCCACAGGCACTCACACAAACACGCCGCAAGAGAACAACTCAGCAAGTTGAGCATCACAGGGTGGAGTGCTTGGGACCTGGGCCAGGCTGTGCACAAAGGAATTTTGCAAAGAGTGCACAGAGGCCTCAGGAGGCGAAGAAGACACAAAACACAGGGGTACCGTCGTTCTCAGGGAAGGCAAGGTCTTACCACCTCCAAATTGCATCAGCAGGACCTCAGGACAGTCTATGTCGATAATGTCTACCCTCTGTGTCATTAGGAGCACGCTCAGCGCCGTGAGAAGAGTCCCAGGATACCAGTCGTCGCCTTGGAAGGTGCCTGCATGGGGCAGGAGAATGATTCCATCACTCCACAGGAGATTTCTTCAGTTCTTCTGGTGCAGGATGAAGAGAGGGAGTCCCCAGAGCGTGCACACAGTGGAAACTGTTGCAGTTGCTTACTTAAAGCTGAGGTTGCTGAAGAAAAGTGTCTCTTGTAGACACTTTGTTGCAGTTACAGTGTTTCTTGGAGCAGGCTGCGGTTGTTCCGAGGTCAGAGATTGCTGAAGTTGTTGCATAGGATTCCTGAAGGAACCTTGCAAGCAGAGTCCGGAGAGAACCCACAGGAGAGACCCCAAATAGCCCTGAGAGGGGGATTGGCTACCTCATCAAGTATGGACCTATCAGGATGGGCCTCTGATGTCACCTCCTGGCACTGGCCACTCAGAGCCCTCCAGGGTGCCCCCACACCTTGCAAAGCAAGATGACTGAAGTCTGGGACACACTGGAGGAGCTCTGGGCACCACTCCTGGGGTGGTGATGGACAGGGGAGTGGTCACTCCCCTTTCCTTTGTCCAGTTTCCCACCAGAGCAGGGAAGAAAGGATCCCTGAACGGGTGTAAACTGGTCTATGCAATGAGGGCACTATCTGTGCCCTTCAAAGCATTTCCAGAGGCTGAAGGAGGCTACCTCTCCCCAGCCTGTAATACCTATTTCCAAAGGGAGAGGGTGTAACACCCTGCTCTCAGAGGAAATGCTTTGTTCTGCCTTCCTGGGACTGGGCTGCCCAGACCCCAGGAGGGCAGAACCCTGTCTGTGGGGTGGCAGCAGCTGAAGCTGCAGTGCAAGCCTCAGAGAGTGGTTTGGCAGCACTGGGGGACCATGGTGGAGCCCCCAGGATGCACGGAATTGGCTCCTCAATACCAGATTTGGCATGGGGGGACAATTCCATGATCTTAGACATGTTACATGGCCATATTTGGAGTTACCATTGTGAAGCTACATATAGGTATTGACCTATATGTAGTGCACACGTGTAATGGCGTCCCTGCACTCACACAGTCCAGGGAAATGGCCCTAAACTATGTGGGGACACCTTTGCTAGTGCAACAGTGCCCTCACACTTAGTAACTTTGCACCTAACCTTCAGCAAGTGAAGGTTAGACATACAGGTGACTTATAAGTTACTTAAGTGCAGTGAAAATGGCTGTGAAATAGTGTGTGCACTATTTCATGCAGGCTGAAGTGGCAGTCCTGTTTAAGGGTTTGTCGGAGCTCCCTATGGGTGGCAAAAGAAATGCTGCAGCCCATATGGATGTCCTGGAACCCCAGTGCCCTGGGTACCCAGGTACCATATACTAGGGACTTATAAGGGTGGTCCAGTATGCCAATTGAAATTGGTAAATGAAGTCACTGGCCTACAGTGACAAATTTAAAAGCAGAGAGAGCATAAGCACTGAGGTTCTGACTAGGAGAGCCTCAGTGACACAGTTAGGCACTACACAGGCATACACATTAGGCCACAAACTATGAGCACTGGGGTCCTGGCTAGCCGGATCCCAGTGAGACAGGCAAAACACACTGACATATAGGTTTTTATCTATGAGCACTGGGGTCCTGGCTAGCAGGATCACAGTGACACAGTAAAAACATACTGACACACACTCACAAACAGGCCAAAAGTGGGGGTAACCATTCTAGAAAGATGCTACTTTCCTACATGCAGCCATTCGAGGGTGCAGGGGCTGAACAGGAGCCTCCCACAACCACCACCACAGTGCAGCCGTCACAGCCGGTGGACTCCATTTCGTCCACCCTCCATAGGCTGCTGTGTGGCCTGCCGCTACCAGAACCAGTGGGCAAGCCACCCACCTGAGAAACTGTGGCCTTGGACTCCCCAGGACAAAGAGCACAGGGCATGTTGCTCCCTCCAGGATCTGTGGGCAAGTCACCCACTCAAGAGACTGTGGCCTTGCTCTCCCCAGGGCAAAGCAATGGGCATGTTGCCCCCTCCAGAACCAGTGGTGTTGTTTTTGCCTTCTGCTGAGGTGCCCCCCCAGAGGTGCCTGCCTATTTGCCACCTGATGCTCCTGTATTGGTGCAGGAATCGAGTGGGGTCTTGGACTTTGCCCTGTGGCCATGTGGCCCCTGTGAACTATAAACTGGGCAGTGTCCCTTCTTTGTACATTTGTACATCGACTTATGATTTTGATGTTGATCTTATTACAATCACTATAGTCAATTCCTATTGTCCTTGCATTATTTTGCCGATTATCGTGGACAAATTGATTATCTTGTACAGCTGGTTGTGTGCATGGTATATGTGTGTGTGGGGGTGTGTGTTGTAAATGTGTGTGTCACTGTCTTTTTCCTTGCCCCTCCCTTGTGTGCTAGGTGGCTGTACTCACCGTCGTTGTCTTCGCCGGCGTTGGTGTTCATGGTGGAGCATGACATAGAAGATCATCGGGAAAACATGCAGTTCGGGTTCCATGGCGGCGTGGTTCTTCCCTGTGTTTCCATTGGTGAGTGCTTTGACTTTTGTGTTCTGTTTCCGCCAGGCTTTTGATGGGGTGGGTACCACCCCAGAAAAGGTGGCAGTTTCCTGTGTTTTAATATGGTGGGCGGTACTTTGTCTTCCGCCTGGCTGTAGGTGGCTACCGCCGTGGTGCCTGTTGTTTCCACCCAGGCGGTCAGTGTGGTACATTGTCTGTCTTTCCGAGATATCACCACAATGGTCATAATTTGGCGGTAGTTACCGCCAGCCTGTTGGCGGTATTACTGCCACTTTATCACCCACCACCAGGGTCGTAATGAGGGCCATAATGTGTGGTTGCACTCACACTCAACATATATGAGGCCTCTCAGGGGCTGACGGACAGATTTTCCCTACATATTTCAGCGTAGCATTAGTCACCATTTATCAGTTAACACAGGGCCTTGACATGGAGCTCTTGCATTTCTTGGTTACTGACAATCGAAGTGTTGTATTGGCCTTTTTCATCCTTGTGTGCCACAGGTATGATGCTAATTCATGAGGATTATGGACGTGAGTATCTGACCATTATCAATACAGCCATGCAAATTTCTGTACTGTAGCATACCTTCATTGTTCGCAATGAGATTATCATATGAGGCTGATCAAACTGTAATGTTTAATGAGTGACATATACGTGGATGAGCAGAACAATGGTATGGCATCACAAGTCTAACACATCCCATTTATAGGTGGTGAGTATTTGTGTGATTAGAAAGGGATTATCACTATGTGTTAATCAAGTAACTGCAGATTGTTTTTACACTCTGATGTTCCCTTGGAAGGCAACACATTCCTCATAATACCATTGCAGTGGATGTACTTGATGTAGGTGCATATCCAAATACAGCATGTGCAATTGACTCGAGTTCACTCTTTTAGAGATGCAAACAAGTGTGTTCAGATTTTATACTTTCACCATGGTATATGTATATTTCAGCAACAAACAAACAATACTCTTTGTGTGTTTTATTTTTTTAGATGGTATGTATAAGTTCTTTTTATTCAATATTTTAGGTCCCTCACAATGCTTTTTTGGAAGTCTACTTGTAGTTTTTCGGACAACAACAACAGTTATTTGAAGGTAATGACGAACAGACAGAGTTTATTTGGGAGACATGTCATGCGACATGTGGAGGTGAGAAGCATTTCAATGAGGAGGTACAAATTGGCATTATATAATTTAGGGTTGTTTAAAAGCCCACACATGGATAAGATCAACAGGTGCACAAACAAACAGTACAGTACTGGATCACAAAGGTGGTGGCGTTATGTTAAACATAGAACCCCTAGGAAACTGGCCAGAAGGCACTGACAAATATTTTATGGCAGGTTGGTGATGGAAAATGGGGAACTCCACATCTTCCTCATCTGATGGGTGTTGTGCCTCCACTGAAGTTGGTAATGTTGGTATGGAGGAATATGAGGAACACATATGTCAGAGGCATAAAATTTGACTCCCCTGTCGCCATTCAGCATTTGTCTGTGCCAGTAAGACAGCCAGCAAATCCATGATAAGAGTCTGGTGGCTTGCCAAAAAAGCAATAACTTTGCAATTGAGAACTCCAATTGTTGTAATGTAGGAGTTTAACTTGTGCTCCATGGATTACATCATGTTATGGATTGCCCCCAGCTGTGTGGCAACTTCACTGGTATCAGAAGTAGAGGGCTGTTGTTGTTCCCTCTGTATCATGACATCAGCAATGTCATCTAGTGAGTCATAAGTCCCATGGAGCCAAGTTAGGTATCTATAATAGCCTTTGTCATGCCCTTATTAGGGTACCAACACATACTGACTCTTTCCAGGGTGGCCACTAGGGTCTCCATCCCCACCCGCACCTCAACAGCCATTTGCTGTAGGACTCTTACCACTCGCTGTTGAAATTCAACTTGGGGGTCCTTGGAATCCTCAGCTGGGATTGCACAGCTAGATGTGGCCTGTTCTGTAGATTAAGTTTCCTATGGAGACCCTGTGACATCATCTGCACTTGCCAAGAAAAGAAGAGAAGAATCAATAGAGTCCAGGAGTTGTTGGAAGGTGTCATCATGCATGATGGGCAGGACGATATTGGCAACAGGGTGGTCATCAATGACAGGCTGCTCTACAGGAGGTTATGTTTATCTCTCTGAAAAAAGATAGAAATATGACAATAATGATCTATGAGAGATGTAGATAAGTGATTTTGGTGACATTCAGACTGATTCATTTCACTTTCAAGTACACAGGGATATGTGAAACATGTGTTACTACAAGTAGACGAGGCCATGTTACACTGCTGTTGCCTTTCACATGGCAATACCTTTACATAGTTCACACAACCTCTGTGTGAACAAGGGGGACTATTTGTATAATGACACACAGCACAATGCAGCTAGCCAGCTTGCTGGCATGCCTTGCCTGAAAGAGTGAGTGCAGGTAAGGGTCCCATTTTATATATATGTTGCTTTTCTGGTTTGTGCCTAAATTAATGTAATGATAGCTTTTTCACACCACTGCTGAAACCATTGCAAAATGTCATCAGGGTGCCTGCATTCCCTCTAAACATCAGCTAACACCACAGCACTGAGCAAGTCATGTTATTTTCTTATGTCTTATGAATAATACTGCACTCTACCTTTCACTCAGTAAACAACACCAATCAGAATAGCTGTGCTGTATTGCATGCAAATTGTGTAAAAATGTTGCCTTGGGGTCATATTTGACACACATCCAGAGCAAGCAACCTTCTTACACTGTAGGAATGGGTAGGATACATATATACCATGCTCCATTTTTTGTAGTATCCAGCAGTTTTCTAGCACACGCACATTTGTCTCCAGAGCCCAGAACAGTAGACTCTGAGGACCATCTCTGAAGGGGGATAGTCACCATCACATTTAGAAATATGCAACAGCTCAAGCTCACTCCATTTCCTGAGATCCCAAGATGCTCATCTGCAGAGTCCCACTAATCTCTTCACTCAGCCCCACTCACTTGTACATGACTCCTCTGGCAATCATCATTCAGACACTGGGACTCTACTTTATCTCACACACTGATAACACTGAGCTCATTCAGTGATTCTCAGGAGACACGAACGCTGCCAACATTTGATACATTTTGCAATTGACCAACATGCCTACCTGTATGTGAGAGTAATGAATAATACTGAACCTCACAAGATACTAGAGAGAATATTCAGCACCATGTACCGACCCTTGTTGCCCACACGACTAGGCCCACACCATTCACCCTTCATCCATCCCAGAAACCTGCCTATCATCCTGGACACCTAGCTCTTGCTGACACTTCACAATCCGCTGTTTCACCTCCACCTGCTTTCACATATTTTGGCTTGGTCAGACTTCTCTCTAGCCTTCCTCCTGACACCATCATCCAGGCCCCAATCACATGTAAACTGTAGGACACCAATGCTATCTACCACAGCATGTTTGCCCAGCTAATACGAAAGTGGCAATCTATCATACTCAGCCGTGTCTGACTATTACACAGCCTACCCTGTGGCACACACAACACCTCCTTGAGACACAATGGCTCCTCATTCAGACACACTGCCATTTAAATATGCTCCACCACACCTACAAGGCACTACACTACCAGGGTCCCACCTATCTCACACACAATCTATGCTTTCAACAAACAATCATGGCCCTCTGATATGCATCATTTGCATTCACCTGCCCCCAGTATCCATATGAGCAAGACAGGAAGTAATGGGTTATCGTACATTGATGTCAGCACCTGTAAAAAAGCATCATTCAGCACAGCAGGACAGCTGCATGCAATATAGGTTAGTGCTAGTGACTGTACACTTAGCTCTTCAGGTGATCCTACTGGAGACCCTGCACATACTCAACACCTGGATGCGCTCTCCGGTGAGAAGTTAACCCTCTGGCAAACCACGTTACATTACATTTCACTTTTGGCTGACTAGCCCCAAGACAAACACACTTGCTTCATGGTGCAAGGGGGCAGCATTGACACTGACGTATCTGCACACCAAGGTCCATGCAAGATGTGCACAAAGGGTTACAAAGTGGCACAATACATGCATTACACAACTTTGTAAATACGGAACGGAGAAAGACCACTTTAGATTCGCCTTAGCATCAAAAATCTTTTGCTAAGGCAGCGCTAATGTGGCACAAGGAGGTCTTAAATCTGCCCCTGTGTCTTAGAATTCTACAACAACATGGCCTCATTGCTTTGGCTTATAATCATACAGGCAGTTGATTTGCTATAATCAAGTCAGTTTTTCCCATCCTTGTGTCACACCGCTACTGACCAGTACTTTTTTATACTTGGCGTTCATAAGAGTTGAGCATACAAATGGGTGAGGTAAACAAAGTAAAGAAAAGCAAACATTAAGAAAAAGGACATATATGGTACTAGGAGATAGAGTAAAATCAGTTTCAGAAACAAAGTAAAAGGGGAAGAAAAAAAGAGCACAGAGAATGTTGTGTATTGCATAAGAAAACAGATAGTAGGTCAAAAAAAGCACCCAATAGATAAGACAGCCAAATCATGGACCTACATTTGACACCACAAACCTTTCCACCTTTTTACATGCATTACACGTACACGAAAAAAAAGTATAATTTTGGGCCTTAGTGACTTAGGGGGTCATTCTGACCCTGGCGGTCGAAAGCACCGCCAACAGGCTGGCGGTGCTTCAAACCCCATTCCGACCTCGGCGGTAAAGCTGCGGTCGCACCACCGGGGACGGCGGTGTCCCACCGATTTTCCCCCAGCGGTGACAATCCGCCAGGGCAGCGCTGCAAGCAGCGCTGCCCTGGGGATTATGACCCCCTTACCGCCAGCCTGTTTCTGGCGGTGTACACCGCCAGGAAGAGGCTGGCGGTAACGGGTGTCCAGGGGCCCCTGGGGCCCCTGCACTGCCCATGCCACTGGCATGGGCAGTGCAGGGGCCCCCTAACAGGGCCCCGGCCTGCTTTTCACTGTCTGCATGGCAGACAGTGAAAAGCGCGACGGGTGCAACTGCACCCGTCGCACAGCCGCAACACCGCCGGCTCCATTAGGAGCCGGCTCCTGTGTTGCAGCCTCATTCCCGCTGGGCTGGCGGGCACTAACATGGTCAGCGCCCGCCGGCCCAGCGGGAATGTCGGAATGTGGGCCGCGGTAAAGTGGCCGCATGGCGGCCACTTGGCGGTTCCCATCTGGCGGGCGGCGGTAGTCGCCCGCCAAAGTCGGAATGAGGGCCTTAATAGCTATTGAAGTTATTTTAAGAACATCACAAGACATCCATCCACAGCCCAAATTTGCATTTTATAATCATGAGCAAAGAAGTAACACACAACAACACATCTAAGCAACAGTAGGGATACATACAGTGCTATATTGTACGGAAAATGGTGTGATAGAGAACTGGAAGGAAAAGAAAAGTAAAACAGAGAAAAGGGGAAAATTATACATTGCGTATAGAAGATAATGGAAGGTTGTGAGGCAAAGAATAAAAGATCAAGCAAAAATGTGACCTACATAGGAAACATTTCACCTCAGTGAAGTTTTAGCACCTTTAGAATGCGTCACTTCTTATTGTGCAAGACACAGGAAGATATTAAGAAACGTTTGATTTTATAGGTACTACTGGAAGTAAATCATATATCATACATCATAGGACACCCTTTAAAACTGCATTCCTTCTAGTGCATATGTGAGAAAGTAAAGTTCACCCATATTTTTTTATCTAGGCAACTACTCAAATAAAATACAGTACATCATTTACTTTGTTCATTACCTTAATTTCCATATTTTTTAAATATTTGTAATCCCAGTAACAGTGAAAGACTCTGTAATTTATATATAGTTATGCTACTATTCTGAATAATCAAACGTACACCATCAACATATATATTTTAACCAATACATGATTAAGTATCTATTCGCATCACAAATACCAGATTTACCTGAAGCATACCTTCCTTCAATTGTAAAAGAAGCTACATGTAGAATGAAGGTTAATAAAGTGCTGTGTAGCAGACCTAAAGTATAATGTCAGCTTTGGGGATCAGAACTAGCAAGAGAGTTCATCTCATACGCTTCCTGGCAAGCCCTAGGTAAACTTAGATTTCAAGGGTTATGTAAGGGATATAACTATCTCAAGGCTTATATCTCTGCACCAAATCAAAGTAAAGCTTTTTTAATAAAAATATAGTGGTAATGTCAACAATTGATTGAACTTACTGTAACCTCTGTTCTGTGTTCCAGGAAAATGAAAGCTCGATCTACTGCAGCAGGGTTGTGATGGGTATCATAGCATAATCAAATTTCTAAATATTGCAACTGATGTGATTAGCGTTTTAAATATATTCGATATAACATTATAACTACATATTTAAGAAAGAATAGTTTATATTTACTTTCCAAATCGTGTATTAAAATTTCAAAAATGAATTTAGGCCCATATTTATACTTTTTGGCGCACAACTGCGCCAATGCAGTTGTGCGTCAAAAATTTTACCGCCGGCTAACGCCATTCCAACGCGCCATGCGGGCGCCTTATTAATGGAATGACGTTATCCGGCGCTGCGGACTGGTGTGCGTAAAAATAAATGACTCACACCAGGCAGCCCCGGCGTATGGGAAAATGGGGTTTGTGCGTCAAAAAATGGTGCAAGTCAGGTCTGAGGCAAAATTCAGGCCTCAAACCGGATTTGCGCCATTTCTTTTTACGCCCAACCTCCATTGACATGACTCCTGTCTTAGCAAAGACAGGAGTCATGCCCCCTTGCCCAATGGCCATGCCCAGGGGACTTATGTCCCCTGGGCATGGTCATTGGGCATAGTGGCATGTAGGGGGGCCCAAATCACAAAAAAAATCGGAACAAAATACTTACCCGAACTTACCTTTACTTCCCTGGGATGGGTCCCTCCATCCTTGGGTGTCCTCCTGGGGTGGGCAAGGGTGGCAGGGGGTGTCCCTGGGGGCAGGGGAGGGCACCTCTGGGCTCCTTCCGAGCCCACAGGTCCCTTAACTCCTGCCCTGACCCAGGCGTTAAAATACGGCGCACATCAGGCTGTGCGCCGTTTTTTAAGGCCCACCTCCTCCTGTGCATCAAAATGACGTCAGAATATAAATAAGGGCACAGGCCTTAAAGTCATTTTTTGGAAGGGAACGCCTACCTTGCATATAATTAATGCAAGGCTGGTTCCCCCTTCCAAAAAAATGACGCACATGGTGGAATTTTGACGCCCGGGGGGTCGGGCGTCAAAGTATAAATATGGGGCAGGGTTTGCGCCGATTGTGCGTCAAAATTTTTGACGCACATTCGGCGCAAACAGAGTATAAATATGCCCCTTAGTTTATAATACATAAAATAAATAAAACGTTACAATGCTGCGTTTCACTTTTTTCCAACCGGGAAGCACATATATTGTATTTCTTCATTGTTATATACTTTTTTAACTCAATAAAATATGATTATTTACTCAAAGTAGTCCATACTTATATTGTACTTTTGTTGTGAACTCTGATGGGATGACGTTACTCCTGCAGTACCAAGAAAAAAGGCCAGTTTGTCAACCATCTTCTGAGATGTCTCCATTCCCTGTACCATGGAAGTCCCACTATGCAAATGTAACTTAAGCAAAATAATTACATCTTCCGACCACACCTCCTTCTAGTGAACCCATAGTTTTCTAGAGTGAAGGGATTGAGAACAATTCCTATCTTGGCCATACACCCAGGACTCAACCTCCCCACAAAGAAACCAACCACAACAACAAAGTAACCACAACCTGTACACAACCACCAGTAGGTGGGCAGCCCCCAGGTCTATATGGACTTAATCCATGCACTTAGAACCGTGTAATGTATCACATAGCATCTGGTCCAACCCCCTGACATCCATCCCACCCTGTAATCAGTGATTGCCCTAATACACAGAACGTTTGAGCATATCTCTACAGGGCCTCTACTGTTACACTTAATGCTCACACTCCTGTGCATGACCAGCCTCCTCTAATCTGCCAATTCCACACAAATATGGTCTTCAGTCAAGCACACCAGGTGATTGACTATGTGCATAACACCCTCAGTCACACACTCACCACTTTATACAGACCTAAGCCATACATATTGAGAGTATTGAGAATTGCACACAGGCCTTCAGCTATTCCACGCACCCTACCCTCTGCACATGCCTAGCATGAGAACAGATATCCAACCTAATATTACACATGACACTTGCTCATATGGATTAGGAAGTTGTATAATTAGGGTCACTTCAGACAACCCCTACACCCAACTCCAAACCATGCTGACTTTATTCTGCATATTTCCACAGATTACTAACAGAGCATTCCACACACTTTTCTACTGTTTCTACAACTTCGGGCTTGTATGCTATACTCATGTACACTGGATGATTGCGGTGCAAAGTAAGGGGGTTATTACATCTTTGGGGGAGGTGTTAATCCATCCCAAAAGTGACGGTAAAGTGACGGATGTACCACCAGCCGTATTACGAGTTCCATAGGATATAATGGACTCGTAATACGGCTGGTGGTATATCCGTCACTTTACCGTCACTTTTGGGACGGATTAACACCTCCTCCAAAGTTGTAATAACCCCCTTAGTGTTCACTGTACTTTGTAAAAGTGAGTCTCACCATTTCAGCATGCCTAACAGCAGCCCACTCTTCACACTCTGTAAAAAGGATGTTTTCAAGGGGTCCAGATACATGTATTTCCAATTTCTGTATTAGAATATAAGAGATGAAAGTAAAGGTCTCTAAATGCAATATTCTGCAGCTGCCTGACATCCAACTCCAAACTATGTTAACTTTGCACAATGTGCATGTATCCACCTTATACCCTGTCTTAATTTGCTCTGTTTGAATAACATATTTCACACACCTATGTTTGAAAAGTGGTGCGACCAAATTCATTTTAAGTTTAAGGGGGTCATTCCAACCTCGGCGGTAAAAGGTGCTTAAGACCGCCATAACACCGCCGCGGCAAACCGCCACGGTCATTCTGACCCACAACAGGCAACCCGCCAAAATACAGACATCCACAAAAGTCCGCCACACCAAAGGCCAGCGAGAAACTGGCGATGACCAGACCTCCACCGTCACGCCAACAGAAATACGCCCACACTATCACGACACACGAATCCACGCTGCGGTCTTACAAACGCGGTATTCCATTGACGGTACACACCGCCGCGCTCAAAATACACACACATATACAAAACACAGCCACATTGGACAAATCGAAATATACACACCTGATACACATACAAACAACACTCCCACACACCCAGCACATTATAAAACACACACCCACATCACCCACAAACCCCCACTCCTAGAGATTCGTGAACACGCACAGAGATAAGAGACCCGAGCACCCTGACGCGCAATTCACTGTCACCCAGCATTATTACCACGCACTTCAAACTACACACCAATATACATCACCACACTTAGCACCACACAATCTACCCCACACATCACCCAAACCACCCCAATGCACTGCAAAGACACCCCAGGTTTTCTGAGGCTGAACTCAGGGTCATGGTGGAGGAAATTGTACGGGTAGAGCCACAGCTCTTCGGGACACAGGTGCAGCACACCACCATTGCCAGGAAGATGGAGCTATGGAGCAGAATAGTGGGCAGGGTCAATGCTGTGGGACAGCACCCAAGAAATAGGGACGACATCAGGAAGCGGTGGAACGACCTACGGGGGAAGGTGCGTTCCATGGTATCCAGGCACAACATCTCGGTGCAGCGGACTGGCGGCGGACCCCCACCTCCTCCCCCAGAATTTACAACATGGGAGGAGCAGGTCTTGGCGATCCTGAATCCTGATGGCCTCGCAGGAGTAGGCGGAGGAAAGGACTCTGGTAAGTCTAATCTTAACTACTTCATCCCCCCACCCCACCAGCATGCCAACTCATACCCCCACCCTCACCCCCACCCCCATCACACCTACTCCTTGCAAATGTCTCACCCTCACAACCCACCCATCCCAACACCAAGCCCTGCATGCGACCACAAAGCATGGACACCCATCACCTAAGCATGCCCACTGCACATACCCACCCCCGGCCAAACCACCGTCACAAAAGCCCCCACACAGGAATGCAAGCACAGGGGTACACGGGCACCCACCCATTGCACGCTATGGCACACACAGAAGCAATAACCATACGTTTATACCCCTGCAGGACCTGAACGCCACGTCACCGCGCAGGAGGGTCCACAAATGTCCACTCCACCCCCAGAAGAGGCCCACAGTGATGACAGCAGCTCTGTCTCCCTGGATCTAGATGACCAGCCCGGCCCATCGGGGACCTCTGGACAGTCGGTTCCCCTTAGACAGCCACAGGCCACAGCAGACCTTCCCCCCTCTGGGAACACCAGCACAGCACCCACACAGCGGGCCCATATCTCCGTCCCCAGGACACGTCAATTAGCGGTGTGTCCACCACTACAGGGCACCCAGGTTAACCCACCACCCCAACAACAACAGGGCCCTGGGGGCAGTGGTAGTGGGCACACAGTCCAGGGGACAGAGGCCCAGGGAAACAGGGCAACTGGAAGGGCTGCTGTGCGACGGGGGGGGACAGGCCCAGGGAACCCACTCTCCACGAGGCCCTCTCCAACATCATGGGAGCATACCACCACTCCTAGGAGACGATGGCCATGGTCCTGTTCAGGTTTCAGGAGATCCAGCTTCTGCAGGAGCAACAGTATATGGGGTTCAGGGAAGAACTAAGAAACATCAGTTCCGCCATGGGCACCATCGTAGTGGCTCTGAATCAGGTAGTCACCACATTGCGGGACACTGTTGCACCACAAAGGGCCCCTGACACTAGCATGGACCAAGAACTGCCTACCACCTCCGCCGGCGCTAGTGGACAGGAGGCCCCGACACAAGACCAGCAGGCCACCAGAACCCCACCCCCTGCAGAAGGAGAACCACCCCGCAAGCGGGCCCTAAGATCCAGGAAGAAGACAGAGTAAGATGCCAAGACCCCAGCCAGGAAAGGATACCTCCCTGATTGTCATCCCACTGTCCCACATTGACACCCTGTCCAACCTTACACTGCCCCTGCTCCACTTTCCACAGCATCTGGACAATGCACCTGTGATACTGATAGTCTGGACTCTGCCATGGACAATCCTCCACCATCACACCTCAACGATTTGCAACCACCCACCAATTTAGAGCACTGTAATAAACACACTTATTGCATAAAACAATCTGGAGTCTGGCTGTGATTTTGTACAAATGTATTAGACATTACCGTGCCAAATGGCATATTCACATTGTGATGCCAACATACCAATGTCACACAGCTGTAGTCCATGGGTAAACAAAGCAGATGTCACACACTGGGGGCCACATTTCTGAAATCGGAAGGGAAAAACACAACTCAGTTACCATACACTGGGGGAAAAGGTCAGACAGTAGAGAGGTAGTAGGGGTTAAGTATAAGTATAATGCCGTTGTGGTTTCTTACCTGTGTGTCATTGAAAATACTGCTGTATTACCTGTTCTCTATGTCGTCCTCTTCGCCTTCCTCCTCTTCACTCTCCACAGGCTCCACAGCTGCTACAACACCACCATCTGGACCATACTCCTGCAGAAAAGGCACCTGGCGTCGCAAAGCCAGGTTGTGAAGCATACAGCAGGCCACGATGATCTGGCACACCTTCTTTGGTGAGTACATTAGGGATCCACCAGTCATATGGAGGCACCTAAACCTGGCCTTCAGGAGGCCGAAGGTCCGCTCGATCACCCTCCTAGTTCGCCCATGGGCCTCATTGTACCGTTCCTCTGCCCTTGTCCTGGGATTCCTCACTGGGGTCAGTAGCCATGACAGGTTGGGGTAACCAGAGTCTCCTAATAGCCACACACGGTGCCTCTGGAGTTGACCCATCACGTAAGGGATGCTGCTATTCCGCATGATGTAGGCATCATGCACTGACCCAGGGAACTTGGCATTAACATGGGAGATGTACTGGTCAGCCAAACACACCATCTTGACATTCATGGAATGGTAACTCTTCCTGTTCCTGTACACCTGTTCACTCCTGCTGGGGGGGACCAAAGCAACATGTGTCCCATTAATGGCACCAATGATGTTGGGTATATGTCCAAGGGCATAGAAATCAGCCTTCACTGTAGCCAAATCCCCCACCTCAGGGTAGACGATGTAGCTCCGCATGTGTTTGAGCAGGGCAGACAACACTCTGGACAACATCTTGGAAAACATGGGCTGGGACATCCCTGATGATATGGCCACTGTTGTTTGAAATGACCCACTTGCTAGGAAATGGAGTACTGACAGCACCTGCACTAGAGGGGGCATCCCTGTGGGTTGGCGGATTGGTGACATCAGGTCTGGCTCCAGCTGGGCACACAGTTCCTGTATAGTGTCTCGGTCAAGCCTGTATGTCAGTATGACATGTCTTTCTTCCATTGTCGACAGGTCCACCAGCGGTCTGTACACAGGAAGATTTCTCCATCTCCTCGCATGTCCCAGCGGACGGAGCCTATGAAGGACAACAGCAAGCACAGAGTCAATCTACCCACAGGTACGTAACCACAGCTTGCACATAACACGATTCCCAATGCATTGAATGGCTTGTATGACTGTCGATGCAAGGCCTAGGTATGTGTGACGCAGTAGAAAATAAGGCATGTGGGCCCTTGAAATGGCGGCTGCCTGACCTGTGAAGTGCGACAATGGGATGTGAGGTCAATGCGCTGGCGTGGCACACCGTGGCGGTAGGTGGTCGAAGACCGCGGCGCAAAGCAGCATTGGTTAACATTGAACCCTATGGGTCTCAGGAGCCAATGACGATGTGCGCCGGTGGCCGCGGTACGCACCGCCGCGGTACGCACCGCCACGGGCGTGACCGCCATTTTCTATCTGCTTAATCACTCGATACCTGATCTTCGACAGGAGAGGACCTACACTGCAAGTGCTGCTGTGACCACGGTCTGGAAGAGACAATGGCTCATACGACTGGGGAAAGGGCCCCTGCCTTCACTGCTCAGGAGTTGGAGAAACTCGTGGATGGGGTCCTCCCCCAGTATGCGCTACTCTACGGTCCTCCAGACCAACAGGTAAGTACACTGGGACCATGCTTTGTGGCCAATGCCTGTGTTGAGTGGGGTAGATGAAAGATGGTGGGGAGGGGAGCGATTGAGGCATGCATCAAACGACAGATGAGAGCATGTGCCACATGGCAAGGGTGGGAATGGGGGGGCCACTCACATTGAGCATGCAGAAGGTGATGATTATTCTTCTCTCCCTGTACATGTCACATAGGTCAGCGCCCACCAGAAAATCGATATTTGGCATGCCATCGCCAAGGACGTCCGGACCCTGGGGGTCCACCAGAGACGGGGCACCCACTGCCGGAAGAGATGGGAGGACATCCGACGCTGGAGCAGGAAGACGGCGGAGGCTCAGCTGGGGATGGCCTCCCAACGTGGGAGGGGTGCCCGTCGTACTTTGACTCCCCTGATGTCCCGGATCCTGGCGGTGGCCTACCCCGATTTGGATGGGCGCGTGAGGACATCACAGCAGACACAAGGGGGTGAGTACACTCAAATCCTGGTGACTTTGCGCCCAGTGGAGGGGTCTGGGTGGGTGTGGAGGGCTGTGGGTATCCCTAGGCCAGAGTGATATCTGTAGGCTAAGCCCCTCCGTAAGGCATGGCCCTGTGCCCCCGCCCCCCACCTCTGTAGGGTGCCAAGTACAGCTATTCATTGCCCTGTGTCATATATGTGAGCAGAGGTCGCCCATAGGCTTGTAGGCCATGTCCCACGGATTGAGTAGTCGACCCTAAGTGCGCGGCGTAGTGCAGGGGGCTTCTGTGTTTGTCCTGTCCGCCAACGGTGTCGCCAATGCATGCACTCAACATTTATTTATTTTTCCCCACCCCCCTTTTTTGTTGTCTCCCTGTTCATTTGTGCATTAGCATCATCAGGCGGAGGAGAAGAGGCATCGGAGCACGAGGGAGCTGCATCTCACATGGCCATGGCGGCCCCGGCAACAGAATCGGAATTCACCAGTGAGACGGAGGGCGAGGGAAGCTCCACAGCGGGGACTCGTGCGGATGTCAGTGACAGCGACTCGTCCTTTGAAGGGAGCTCCCTTGTGGTGGCGGCAACATCTGTGCCCCCCGCACCAACAGGTACAGCCGCCACCCAGCGCACCAGCACCGCCCTCCCAGCAGCCCCTCAGCGTTTGTCCCGTGCCCGCTCACCCAGGAAGGTGGGCATCTCCTTCGCCCCAGGCACCTCAGGCCCTGCCCCAGTCACCCCTGATGCCCTCAGTGAGGAGGTCATTGACCTCCCGAGGACGCTCCTTGTTGGGCAGTCTACCCTTTTGAATGCCATCTAGGGTGTAGAAAGGGAGGTGCACCAGAGTAATGCATACCTGGAGGGCATTCATTCTGGTCAGGCTGCCCATCAGCGATCGTTCAACACTCTGGCCTCAGCACTGATGGCAGCAATTGTCCCTGTCTCTAGCCTCCCCCCTCCAACGTCCTCCACCCATACCCAATCCCCTGTACCTCTGCCTATCCCAGACACACCATCAGACCCGCCTGCACACACCTCAACACCCAAGGGAAGCTCAGACAGACATAAGCACCACACATCACACAAGCATTCACACAAGCAACATCCACATGCAGACATAGCAACACCCACTGCCTCCACTGTGTCCCCCTCCTCCTCATCTCCCTCCTCCCTCCCTGTCACGTCTCCACTCACACCTGCATGCACAACATCTTCAGCCACTACGTCCATCACCAGCACACCCACCAGAACCCCCCGCACACGTGCAGTCACCACCCCCACTACCATTCACACGTCCCCTGTGTCATCTCCCAGTGTGTCTGTCACCCCCTCTTCCAAGCTACACAAACGCAGGCAGCCACCCACACAACAGCCATCCAGCTCACGACAGCCTCCAGCCCAAGCACCTGCACCCAAAGACAGCAGACTTCAAACTCCTACAACCACAACCTCTTCCTCCACTCCCATACCTACTACACCTACCCGTCCCTCTCTTTCTAAACTTATTTTCCTATCAAAACTTTACCTTTTCCACCAACTCCCCCACCCCGTCCATCTAATAGGACTCCAGTCAGCACCTCAGCCACCACAAAAGCAGGCCCTGTGAAGACAGTCTGCCATGGACTGTGGAGTCCCCCACCCTCAAGGTCAGCCAGTTCAGTTGGGAGGCAAGGCACGGCCAGCCCACCCCCGCAAAAACATGCGAAGATTGTGAGTGGCCGGCGCGAGAGGCCTGCAACACCTGGAACCAAAATCCCTACCATGGCTCCGGCATGGAGTGTGGTGCCAGCTGGCACACCGCCAAAGGTGGGGAAGGGCCACAGGCGAACAGGGAAGGCTGGGAAGGGCATCACGCCCGACAAGACCGCCAGCAGCCCAGCTGTGCAGGAAGGCCCCGCATGCCCCATCCCAGGTGGGCAGGAGGACACCAACAGGCCCAGTACTGAAGCCCAGGAGGGCCCCACCAGGCCCATCCCAGGTGGGCAGGAAGGCGCAGCCAGCCACAGGTCAGGTGGCGAATGACCTCCACGCCATGGGCGGATCTGCTGAACTGGGCAGTCATCCGAAGCACCGCTGAACTGGGCACCGCCGTCTCAAGCACCGCTGAGCTGGGCACCGCCGTCTCAAGCACCGTTGAACTGGGCCCTTCATCTCAAGCATCGCTGCGCTGGGCACCGCCGTCTGAAGCACCGCTGAACTGGGCACCCCTGTCTCAAGCACCGCTGCGCTGGGCACCGCCGTCTCAAGCACCGCTGCGCTGGGCACCGCCGTCTCAAGCACCGCTGAACTGGGCACCGCCGTCTCAAGCACCGCTCAACTGGGCACCGCCGTCTCAAGCACCGCTGCGCTGGGCACCGCCGTCTCAAGCACCGCTGCGCTGGGCACCGCCGTCTCAAGCACCGCTGAACTGGGCAAACCCCGTCTCAAGCACCGCTGCGCTGGGCCCTTCATCTCAAGCACCGCTCCGCTGGGCACCGCCGTCTCAAGCACCGCTGAACTGGGCACCGCCATCTCAAGCACCGCTGAACTGGGCACCGCCGTCTCAAGCACCGCTGAACTGGGCACCGCCGTCTCAAGCACCGCTGCGCTGGGCACCGCCGTCTCAAGGACCGCTGAACTGGGCCCTTCATCTCAAGCACCGCTGCGCTGGGCACCGCCGTCTCAAGCACCGCTGAACTGGGCCCTTCATCTCAAGCACTGCTGCGCTGGGCCCTTCATCTCAAGCACTGCTCCGCTGGGCCCTTCATCTCAAGCACTGCTCTGCTGGGCGCCGCCGTCTCAAGCACCGCTCCGCTGGGCACCGCTGGGCACCGCTGTCTCAAGCACCGCTGACCCATTGGCGGAAGGGGCAGGCCCGCATCTGTGTCGGGCAGGGCTTCACGAAGCACTCTGGGCATTAGTCCCCCTCCAGTACCAGTGGAGACTGATATTGACTTGAGAGACTGTGGCTTTGCACTCCCCAGGATGGCACAGTGGGCAAGCCACCCACTGTAGAGACTTGAGAGACTGTGGCTTTGCACTCCCCAGGATGGCACAGAGGGCAAGCCACCCACTGATATTGACTTGAGAGACTGTGGCTTTGCACTCCCCAGGATGGAACAGTGGCCATGGAGGCCCCTCGTGGATCTGGCGTCGTGGACTCATCTGGCTGAGGTGCTCCCCCTTCCCTTCCCCCTGAGGGGCCTGTAGTTTTCCTATCTGATGCCCCTGCAGTGTTCTCTCCGTTGGAGTCAGGTATGCCTGATACACATATCGGACTGGACAATTTATGTATATAAAGTTTTAGATGTGTGATATATTTTATACTCAGTCATACAATATATTCCATAGTTTATAATCATTTACTTTTGTCTTTGCATTCTTCCGGGGGGTTTGGGGGGGTAACTGTGATGTGTTGCTATGCATTGATGTGTGTGTTGTAGTGGGTGAGGGTGAGGGAGGGTGTGTCGCATATGTGTGTCCCCGTAATTTTTTGCCTCCCCCCTCCCCTGTGTCGTAGGTGCAGTACTCACCGTTGTCTTCTGCGCCGGCGTTCATGCTCCTGGTAGAGGAGCAGGAAGACAATCGCTGGGAGGATGTGGAGTTCGGGTTTCATGCTGTCCAGATTCCTCGTGGGGTGTATGGAGGTGAGCGTTTTCCGTTTGAAATGGCTGTTTCCACCGTGTTTTTATCGGCGGGGCTACCGCCCCGGAAAAGGTGGCGGATTGGTGGGTTGTGATAGGGTGGGCGGTACATTGTCTCCCGCCTGTCTGTTGGCGGTGACCGCCGCACTGTTTGTTTGTCCTGCCGTGGCGGGCGGTGTGTTAAAGTGGCGGTCTCTGTTGGCGGTTTCCGCCAGGGTGGGAATTGCATTTTTTTTACTGCCAGCCTGTTGGCGGTTTTGCCGCCGCTTTAACACCAACCGCCAGGTTTGGAATGACCACCTAAGTCCTTCTTTCTCACCTTCTCCAGTACTACGCTCACCAAAAGAAGTTAAAACACTGTTGCTGTCTATATGTTAAATAATTTTGTCATTTTCTGACCTAATTTTAGAACTCATTTCTCGTTTTCACCTGTTAGTAACAAGCTATTCTACTATTCTACAAAATGTGTGACGTGTTTTTAAAGTAGTTCCAAGTACGCTGAGTTCGGAGTTTATAAGAACAAATATGAAAGGTAAATCTAGATGAAAAATATTGAAGCTGTCTGACACCCAACTCAAAAGTATTCTAACGTTATAAAATACACACTTTCCCACTTTAAAGCCCGTACTTGTGTGCTGTGTTTGATTTTCAGACAGGTGCGGCATGGATTTTTCTTTCTCATCCACTGCACTCATCAAGCAAAGCACAAGAAAGTAAACCTCTACAGCTCTCTGTACATTAAATGATTTTCAGTAGTTTTTGGAACCAATTTCAAATCTTATTTTGCATGTTCTTACAGAATAATAGTGGATTATTTCAAATACGTTTCCCAAGATTAAATTGCTGTTTCTACTTCTTTCCATGGATTACTTGCATACTTTATTAATGTTCAGTAGACAACTAAGGTGAAAAGTGAGTTTTCACTCCAATTTGCAAAGCCAAATCTCACTACTTCAGTAGGCCTAGCAGCAGCCCACTTTTCAGAGTTTTTGTAAAGGATGTCTCCAAAGGAATCCACATAAGCTCAGCTCCAATTTCGTCCTCCAGGATGTAGGAGAGGGAAGGCGAGATGTCTATAAATAATTGTAGGAGGCTGGCCTGGTTTGTAGTGGGTATCTAAGGTACTTACACCTTATACTAGGTTCAGTTATCCATTATTAGTGAAATGTAGGCCGTGTCTAGCAGCTAGGCTGTCTAGGGGTAGCTGTAGCAGAACAGCCAATGCTGAACTAGGAGACATGCAAAGCTCTTGCAATACCACTATAGTCACACAGTACTTATGCACAATAAAAGGCAATTCTCAGTGTTATAAAAAATAAAGGTACTTTATTTTAGTAACACAAGTCCAAAAATATCTTAGAGGCAATACTTCTACTGGGGGTAAGCATTATACACAATATATACACTAGTAACCAAAATCAGGTAAGTAAGCAGTCATAGAATAGTGCAAACAGTGAAAAACACAATAGATTGCAATGGGCCTAGGGCAACACAAATCATTATACTACATTAGTGGAATGCAAAAGTCGGATTCCCCCCTAGGCAATTGTAGTGTGTAGAGGGGTGCTGGGAGTGTATGGAAACACCAAGGGTAAGTAAAGTACCCCACTCCAGAGCCCAGGAAAACAGGAGTAAATTAAAGCAAGTTTCCTCAGAACACACTAGAAGTCGTGGTAAGGGATTATGCAAGAACCAAGCAAGACTGCAAGAAACCAGTGATGGATTCCTGGACCTGAAGACCTGTGGAGACAGGAGACCAAAACCAGAAGTCGATGAAGATTCCAGAAAGAACAGGAGCCCCTGTCCACCTGGAAGAAGGTGCAAAAGTGGATTCTCTGGTTGGAAGAAAAGTACAGAAATGCACCAAAGAAGATAGCTGTGGGTTCCTGCTTGGTGCAGGAGATGTCCCATGTCGAGTCGTTGGATGCAGGCTGTTTGCATCACTGGATTCTACCAATAAGCCTTGGTTCATGCAAGAATGTGTTTTGCTTCAAAGAGCAGCTGACCGGACCCAGGAGGGCCCTGGGGGTCTCAACTCCAACTGAGGAGACAGAAGGGGCTCTCAGCACTTCAGGGAGCCCTCAGAAGACCAGGCACCACCCACGGGAGTCCCAGGACATGGGGACAAAGGAGTTGCAAAGTGTGGTAATTGGAGCACTACACAGAGGGATCCCATGCCGCTGGAGAACAACTCAGGAGATGAGCGTCACAAGATAGAGTGCTGGGGACTTGGGCCATGCTGTGCATGAAGAACTTTTGGAAGAAAGGCACAGAAACCCAAGGAGCTACAGAGGACGCGATGCACAGGGGTATAGTCTGGCACTGGGAGGCAAGCTCTTACCTCCACCAAATTTGGACTGCTGGACCTTTATATAGTCACGATAACTTCGGTCTACCACCTGTGTTCCAGGGATCATGCTCATCGACAAGAGAGGAGTCCCAGAGTACCGGTCATTATTGCAGAGAGGTGCCTGCTGAAGCAGGGAAGTGAATCCGTCACTCCATGGGAGTTTCCTTCGGGTCTTCTGGTGCAGGGTGAGAACAGGCAGTCCTCAGAGCGTGCAGAACCTGGAAACTGTTGCAGTTTCTGGCTAGGACTGAAGTTGCAAGTCACAGTAGCCTTCCTGGATACTCTGTTGCAGTTACAGGAGTTCCTGGAGCAATCTGTGGTTGATCTGATGGTCAGAAGCTGAAGCAGAGGATGCAGAGGAGTCCTAGTGGAGCCTTGCCAACTGAATCTGAGGAAACACCCAGAGGAGAGACCCTAAATAGCCCTGAGTGGGGGATTGGCTACCTACCCAGGTATGCACCTATCAGGAGGGGTCTCTGATGTCACCTGCTGGCACTGGCCACTCAGATGCTCCCAGAGGGTCCCTACACATTGGAATCCAAGATGGCTAACGCCAGGGACACTCTGGAGGAGCTCTGGGTACCACCCCTGGAGTGATGATGGACAGAGGAGTGGTCACTTCCCTTTCCTTTGTCTAGTTTCGTGCCAGAGCAGGGACTGAGGGTCTCTGAACCGGTGTAGACTATATTATGCAAGAAGGGCACCATTTGTGCCCTTTAAAGCATTTTCAGAGGCTCTGGGACGATACCCCTCCCATGCCTGTAACACCCTTTTCCAATAGGAAAGGGGATAACACCCCTCTCCTAAAGGACATGCATTGCTCTGCCTTCCTAGGATTGCGCTGCTCAATCCCCAGGTGGGCAGAAACCTGTCTGTACGGTGGCAGCAGCTGGGGCTGCAGTGGAGACCTCAGAGAACTTGTTTGGCAGTACAGGGGGTCTATGGTGGAGCCCCCGGGTGCATGGAATTGGCTTCCCAATACCATATTTGGATTGGGGGTTCAATTTCACAATCTTAGACACCTCACATGGCTGTATTCAGAGTTACCATTGGGAAGCTTCATATATGTATTGACATATGTGTAGTGCACGCTTATAATGGTGTCCCCGCACTCACGAAGTCTGGTAAATTGGTCCTGGACAATGTGAGGGCACCTTTGCTAGTGCAAGGGTGCCCTCACACACAGTAACTTTGCACCTAGCCTTCAGTAACTGAAGGTTAGACATATAGGTGACTTATAAGTTACCTGGTGCAGTGAAAAATGGTTGTGAAATAGTTTGTTCACTTTTTCACTCAAGCTGCAGTGGCAGTCCTGAAGGAGTGTTTGTATGCGCTCCTTATGGGTTGCAAAAGAAATGCTGCAGCCCATAAGGATCTCCTGGAACCCCAATGCCCTGGGTACCTAGGTACCATATACTAGGGACTTATAAGGGGGATCCAGTGTGCCAATCTGAATTGGAATATGGAGTCACAAAACTATAGTGACAAATTTGGTAAGTAGAGAGAGCATTAGCGCTGGAGTTCTGGTTAGCAGAACTTCAGTGACACAGTTAAGCATACTGACAACACGTATAGGCTGCAAACTATGGGCACTGGGGTCCTGACTAGCAGGATCCCAGTAAGACAGTCAAAACACACTGACAAACAGGCAGAAATTGGCCGTAACATTCCAAGAAAGATGGTACTTTCTTACAATAGTATATTGGGAGGTGCCTGTGATCCAACTCCAAGTGATGCTAACCTTATAGAACACACTTTCCCACCTTAAATCCTGTGCTAATCTGCTCTGTTTAAATATCAGTTTTCACACGCCTAGATTGGAAGCATGGGAACAACTTCAGATTCTTAATTTGTTGGTATTCTCCTTTCTCACCTACTGCAATACTCACACAGACCAGAAGAAATAAACGCCCATGGCTATCACCATTAAACAAATTTCAGTAGTTTTCACACCTGCTTTCCGACTTAATTTGACATGTTTTCACTGGTTAATGGCTGTTCCCATACTTTTCTTGGGCTCAAACTACCTTTTCTTCTTCTTCAAATGCTGCAGTTGTAAATCCTACTTACATTGATTCGATGAGTAAAGTGCAAAGTATCAGTTCTCTCCGCTTTGTTGAAGGTGAATCCTCCCCCTTCAGTAGCCCTAGCAGAAGCCTACTTTTCACACTCTTTGCAAAGGATGTTTCTAAGGGGTTCCATATGGATTCATTCTCAATTTGTTTCTCAGGATAAGAGAGGAAAGCAAATATGTATCTCGGTGTGATATTTCACAGCAGTCTGACTCTCAACTGGAAATCATGCTAACTTCGTGCAGCGTGCACCTTCTTACCTCAAAACCTGTTAACTCCTGTGTTGATCTGTTCTGGATGGTTATGAGCATTTAGACAGCTATGTTTTGAAGCAGTGATGGGAAACTTCAGTTTCAGTCAGGATTCTGCTTTTTCACCTGCTGCTGTCATCAAAGAAACCACAAGAAGCTAAGGAACTGCAGCTTGATACACAAATGATTTTCAGTACTTTTTACACCTACTTGAAGGATTCGCTTTACAATTATTTGTGTGTTATTAAAGGAGTATTTTACATATTTTCTGTGGTTGTAGTGCAAGTCCTACTTCTTCAGATGTAGTACTTGTATTCTGCACTCATGATGATGAGTGGATGAGTAAATGCCCTAAGGGGCAGATTTAAGTAAAGTGGCGCCACCATGTGTGTGCCGTATTTAAAATACGGCTCACCATGACAGAAGGTAGGGGGCAATAGCGTAATTTTTTTCTACGCTATTGATGTACTCTGCAAGAGTAGCGTGAACATTTTGGTGCTACTCCTGCAGAGTATGTAGGGGTCCATTATATATAATGGAAGCCCCTTTTCAATGCCTGCTCTGAGCAAGCGTTCAAAGTGCCCAAAAAGAAATCATGCAAGGAAATCTCTTAGACACATTGGCGGTCATTCTGACCGCGGCGGTCGGCGATCGCCGCCCGCCAAGCGGTTCCCGCCGAAAGACCGCTCCGCGGTCAAAAGACCGCGGCGGCCATTCCGGCTTTCCCGCTGGGCCGGCGGACACCGCCAGAAGACCGCCGGCCGGCCCAGTGGGAAAGCCCCTTCAACAATGAAGCCGGCTCGGAATGGAGCCGGCGGAGTTGCAGAGGTGCGACGGGTGCAGTGGCACCCGTCGCGATTTTAACTGTCTGCAAAGCAGACAGTGAAAATCTTTGTGGGGCCCTGTTAGGGGGCCCCTGCACTGCCCATGCCACTGGCATGGGCAGTGCAGGGGCCGCCAGGGGCCCCACGGCACCTGTTCCCGCCATCCTGGTTCTGGCGGTGGACACCGCCAGAAACAGGCTGGCGGGAAGGCGGTCGGAATCCCCATGGCGGTGCTGCAAGCAGCGCCGCCATGGCGGATTCCCTGGGCCAGCGGGAAACCGGCAGGAAACCGGCGGGAAACCGCCGGCTCCCCTTTTCTGACTGCGGCTTTACTGCTGCGGTCAGAATCGCCCAGGAAGCACCGCCAGCCTGTTGGCGGTGCTTCCGCCGCCCTCCGCCATGGCGGTCATGGACCGCCAGGGTCAGAATGACCCCTATTATTCCTGGCACAGGCATAATGTGGTGCAAGGGTTTACAAAGTGGCGCAATGCATGCATTGCACCACTTTGTAAATATGGCCTAAGGCAAAATGCCACTTTAGTGCCACTTTAGCGTCCAAACAAATTATGCTATGGCGGCGCTAAGGTGGTGCTAGGGGCTTTGAAATCTGCCCCTAAATTTGTAGTCCACTTTCAAAAGCCATATCTCAGCCCTTCAGTAGTTCTACGCCGCACAAGCTTTGGATTCTGTGTAAAGAGTGTTTCCAAGGAGTTCAGAGTACATTGAGCTCCAGTTTTGTACTCATACTGTAAGGAAGAAAACTGAAGACAACTCTCGATACAATACTTTAAGGCTGTCTGACACCCAACTCCAAATCATGTTTCCCACCTTAAAGTCTATGCTAGTGTGCTCTGTTTGATTATGTTTTCAGACAGAAGTGATAGGATACTTCTGTTTCAGTCTGGATTCTCCTTTCTTGCCTACTGCACTCATCAAGCAGATAACAAGAGATTAAAGCTCCACAACGGTCTACACAATAAATAGCTTTCAGTATTTTTCGGACCAAATGTTAGACTTCGCATGGTTTACAGTTAGTAAGAACTATTCCACATACTTTCCTGGGATTTAAGCTGCGGCTTTTACTTTTTCTGATTAAGTACTTTTATACCTCTACTAGCGTTGCGTTGATTATTAGGATGCAAAACAACTGCTCACTCCACTCTGTAGAATCAAACCTCACAACTTTAGTAGTCCTATCAGTATCCTACTATTCGCACCATTTGAGAAGGGTGATTCCTAGAGGTTCCACGTTGGTTCATGTCCAAAATCTTCCTCAGAATACAGGAGAGGAAAGTAAAGATCTTTCTAGGCGCAATATCTTGCAGCTGTTTGACATCTGATTTCACACTGTAGTAACTTTGTACAACACACACTTTCCCATCTTAAACTCTGGGCTCATCTGCACTGCTTGTTTAAGTGTTTTCAGATGGCTATGCAAGGAACCAGAGATGAGAGACCTACTCCACTCATCACAAAGAACACAAGCATTTAATGCTCTAGAGCTACATACATATTAAATGATTTCAGTAGTTTTCTTGCCTAGTCTCAAACGTCACCTTCCATGTTTTCAAGAATTACTAACACACTATTCAACAAAGTTATCTCAGGGTTAATCTGTTCATTTTACATCTTCATATGTCCAAATTGTATACCCAACTCATATTTAGTGGGAAACTGTTAAGATGAATTCATAACACATCACAGTACTCCATGGTATATTAAAAGATGGTGTTCATTCTTCAGTCCAGGAGTACAAAAACCACCAGCCTCAAGCAAGCTCCCCTTCATCCTCTCCAACTGACAGCATCAGAATCACTCTCCATCACCAAAGGTCCATGGACTATGACCCAGGCATTGACAATGAGTGATTCCACAGCTGACAATAATAAGCTAGCCATAACACACCTTCCACACAAAAACACAAATAAACAGAGCAATAAAAAAAAAAATTACAGTAAATAAAAAATGAATAATATGAGTTGAAACAAAAAAATATATAATCAAGCGAAAAAATCTATTAAGAATGAGGTGAATATATACAATAGAGAATAGAGTGACGTATAGAACTAATACTATTCAATTCTAAAATCTATGTTCAAGGATCTTATTTCCATTGATGCTAAATGTAAGAGGCTGGCCCTCTATGTTGTGTGTAAAGCTAGGCACAAGGGGCAGGGGTTCCAGGCATCCACACGTTGGTTTACACGGGTAACAACTAGACCACCTAATGCTTTAAGGCCCAGATTTAAGAGGGCCTAGCACCATTCCACTGCCACATTGGCGTCATTTTTTTACTCTAATGTGGTGTTGGAAGGAAAGAAATGCAGTGCCATATTTACAATGCTTGCATTGCGCCACTTTGCAACCCCTTGCGCCACATTATGCCTGCGCTAGGCATAATGTATGCAAGGAGGGTGTTCGGGCGCTAAGGGGGTGAGAAAATTACGTAAATAAATCTAAGAGATTTCTTTGCCTTATTTTTATCAGCATTTTTAATGCCTGCTAAGAGCAGGCGTTAAAGGGAGCCTCCCATTTTTTTCAATTGGCCTCTGTTGACACTAATCCTGCAAAGCACTGAACTAGTGTCAAAAATAATGACACTAGTACTCCTGACTACTGTCACAGTGTGCTGTATTTTAAATGCGGCGCACACATGGTGGAATTAGGAGGGGCACTAAGGGGCACAAGAAAAGTGGCACTGCAATAGGTGCAACACCACTTTTCATATGTCTACCCCTAATTTTTATGGAAGCTTGGTTGAGCAGTTAGGACAATCTTAAAGAAGTGCAAAGTATTGGCTGTACTCACAGAATCAATCTTGCAACTCACACACTCAAAGGAATAACTCAAGACCAATTTATAAAAATACTTCAGATTTCTATGTCATTTTTAAAAGCAAGATCATCAAAATTGCTTAAATATTTTTCGAGATATGAATTTTTGAAGTTTAATAAAAATAGCCTTTTTGTGCTTAACTATGCACCATAGGAATCAATGGAAGACAACATTTAGAAATGTATGTACAATTGTACAGTAGGGTTACCAAGTTCTTCATTTTCAGGTTGGTCGAGGCCGTCAGTGGGCATACTGTGCCAGCTGGAGAAGTTCGGGCGGCTCAAAGTTCCGGCAGGAGCAGCGAGGAAAGGTCTCTGGAGCTGGTGCAGCACCACTGCGGGGCACCACTTGGAAAAGCACTGCACAGGTAAGTTTAAAGGTGGATCCTGGAGGTCTCCTTGGAGTGTCGAGGTCGCAAGGGGTTGGGGACCCTTAGGGCACAGCTGGTTCTTCGGTGAAGGGCACAGGACGGCCAGGTGCAGAGCGAATCGGTGAACCAGGAGCTGGGTGCAAGGATGTCCTCAGAAACAGGAGCTAGTTTGGTTCAAGGGTTGATTGCAGGACAACTGGGGCACTGTGTTGGGAGATCTAGGTTGTTTCTGAATTCACTCCATGCGGCTTCCTGCTGGCCCTTTTACAGTCCCGGGTTGGCTGTCTTTCTTGGTGTTCGTAGTTAGGTGACCAATAGAGAGGGTAGTCGTACGATTGAACCGCTAGAGGGCACAGTGCCACTAAACATGACAAACTGACAGGGTTTGTTCTCGCAGTTTTTGGTGTGAAGTTTGGTGTGGCTGCAGCGTCCAGTTCTGCAGTCAATATCTGGTCAGTGAAGAGACCTCACTGGCTTGTTGGTTCCTTGTGAATTTAGAGTGGTACCTCCACTCTGGAGGTAGTTCACTGGTGATTTTCAAAGCCTGGGGGTCCTCTGGGGTTCTTTTCGAGTTTTTACAGTTGTCCAGCAGCTCCTCAGTGGTGATTGTCAGGTCCTGGGTACAGCAGGCAGGGTTTAGCATCTTTTCTTAGTGCAGCAGGTCCATAGTTCTCGTGCCTTTGGATCTTCTTGTTGCTTGTCTTCTTTTGTCCGTCAAATCTGATTTCTTGGTATAGGGATGCTTACTAAATGCTGTATTTAATAGGGATTTTAGGGGGAACCAGATAGTGACCAATGGGTCATCTACCTTGGGGTGGCCACACCCACTAAGTGACCACTTCCTCTGTGCAGAGGCCACTTTCCTACAACTGCTTGGCTTTTTCCCTTCAATCCAAGATGGAGGAAAACAAAATAGAAAGTTCACCTCACATGCAACACCTTGGGGGTGGTGCATGCCATGTAGGGCCCATCCTCCTGTCGGTTGTTTGAGTTTCCTGCCCTTGCTCCCACCAAAAGTGAGGGTTTGCCATGGGGGTGACCATCTGCTGATAGCAGCAGGCCTGGAGGTCAAGGTTCAAAGGTGGTAAGCCATTTAAAGATTGCTAATAGGGCAGTGCACTTTCCTAGGGTGGGGGGAGTGTTAGCACCTCAACCCAGAAAAGGCTTTGTTCTACATCCCAGATGGCAGAGGCCCTCACCCCAGGGGTGCAGATTTGTGTCTGGAGGTGGCAGGATCGATGTGACTGGCAGGCAACCGTGCCAGGGTTGTTAGCTTTTGTAGGGAGCATACCTTTAAAGTGATCCTTTGCTACATTTGGCAATAAAACCAATAGTAATAGCAGTTTGGATTTATTTTTCTGAGTAAACAACCCAGGGTTCAGAATAGCCAACATGTAGCTGTGAAACTTGTATTGACTAGTGTATTGCACATGTATGACAAGTGCTGCTCTGTTCACTCACTATGTCCCAGGCTTGGCAAGGACACAGTAAGGATCTTATTGCTTATGCAGCTCTGTCCTCAATTGTAGGATAGTGCTCCCTGCCTTAGGGCTGGAAGGCCTGCTAGAGGGGTGTCTTACCCATAGTGCATGCAAAGTATAGTGGACAGGGCATACAGGCAGTCTGCTATGTCGTGTTTGCATTTTAGGTATGCATCAGAACATTCAGTCTGCATTGACAGTTCTGGGCGCACCTGAATACATGGTCCTGGAGGGTGGCACAAGCCTACCCTTAGTACCTCCTGCTCTGGGTACCTAAGTACTATTTACTAGGGACTTATGGGGATAGCTAAAGGTGTCTCCAATTTTGCCAATGCATCACAACAGTTCAGGGAAAGAGCTCTGACTCAGGCAACCTGGTTAGCAGGGGCTGGGGGCACTAACAACTTCTAGGCTATATCACATATAAGTGGGGGGATAACCATGTAAAAAAAACGCCTTTTCTCATACTATCCCCTCCCTAATGAAAGAGTATGAGACTACCCTTTCCCTAGTGAGTCCATCACCTAAGTGGAAGAACCTGGAAAGGCCATCTGCATTGACATGGACAGTCCCAGGTCTGTGTTCCACTTGAAAGTTCATTCCGTGTAGGGAAATATACCACAGAAGCAGTTTGTGGTTTTCACCCTTCATCTGTTGTAGCTATCTGAAAGGCCTGTGGTCAGTCTGAGCTATGAAGTGAGAGCCAGGCCTCAGCTTCTTCAGGGCCAAAACTACATCAAAGAGTTCCCTCTCTATGACACTCCAATTCTGTTCTTTAGCGAATAGTTTCTTGCTTAAAAAAACAACTGGCTGGTCATGTTCATAATAATTTTTCTGTTTGGACTATGAATTGCCTGGAGTAGTCTGGGGCTTGCAGGACTGGAGCAGAGCACATAGCATTCTCCACAGTGTCAAAGGCCCTTTGACAGCTCACTGTCTAGTTAACCTTTTGGGCATTTTCTTGGAGGTTAGTTCTGTGAGTGGGGCAACTATGGTACCATAATCCTTCACAAATCTCCAATGGTACCCAGTCAAGCCAAGGAATGTCTTGACCTGTGTCTGGGTTGTGGGAGCTTTCTAAGCTAGAATGGTCCAGATCTTGGGCTGGAGGGGTTGCACGTGGCTTCCACCAACCAGGTGGCCCAAGTAAACAACTTTTGCCTGCCTTATCTGGCACTTACTGGCCTTGACAATGAGGCCTGCCTTCTGCAGAGCATCAAGAACCTTCCCTAGGTGGATCAGATGATCCTGGCAGGTGGAATTAGAGACAGCTATGTCATCCAGATAAGCTGCACTAAAAGATTACAGTCCAGCAAGGACTTGGTTGACCAACTTCTGGAAGAAGGCAGGTGTATTCCTCAGTCCAAACAGCAGAGTGAAATGATAATGCCCACTAGGAGTAGAAAATGCTGACCTCTCTTTTGCTCCTGGGTTCAGACCAATCTGCCAGTACCCAGATGTCAAATTAAAGGTACTCAGATATTTGGCTGCCCCTAGTCTGCCTATGAGCTCATCAGCTCTTTGGATTTGGTGTGCATCCGTTTCTGTAACAAGATTGATGCCCTTGTACTCCACACAGAACCTAATGTCCCTTTTCTCTCCTTTGGAGTGAGGTTTGGGGACTAAAACTAATGGGCTAACCAATGGGCTCCCTAGGGTTCAATGACACCCAAATCAGAGCATCTTTTTAATCTCTGCCTGGATTCTTTCCCTGACATGGTCTGACTGTCTGTAAAGTTTGCTCTTGATAAGCAAGCTGTCTTCAGTGTCCACATCACCGGTACACCAGTTTGTCTTTCCGGGAATTAGGGAAAAGAATTAAGCATACTGGTTGAGGACTTGCCTGCAAGTAGCCTGCTGTTGCTCCATGAGGGTGTCTGATAGGACCACACCATCCACAGAACAATATTGTGGGTTGCTGTAGAGGAGATCAAGGAGAGCTCACTCTCATTCTCCTGTCCCTCATCTGTAACCATGAGCATGGTCACTAGCCGCTCTATCATAGAAGGGCTGTAGGAGGTTGACATGAATAATGTTTTTGGGATTTTTGCAACTGCCTAGGTCAACTAAATAAGTGACCTCCCCTTTTCTTTTAAGTATGGGATAGGGCCGAGAACATTTGTCTTCAAGGGCCCTGGGAGAAACAGGTTCCAACACCCAAACTTTCAGCCCTGGTTGGAACTCAACCATAGCAGCTTTCTGGTCATACCAAAGCATTTGCAACTCCTGGCTGGCCTGAAGGTTTTTGCTGGCTTTCTCCATATACTCAGCCATTCTTGAACGTAGGCCAAGCACATAGTCCACAATATCTTGCCTGGGCTCTTTGAGAGGCTTCTCTCAGCCTTCCCTAACAAGACCTAGTTGTCCTCTAACAGGGTGTCCAAACAAAAGCTCAAATGGAGAGAAACCTATCCCCTTTTGTGGCATTCCCCTGTAGTCAACATCAGGCAATGGAGTAGGACATCCCATCTCCTTCTGAGTTTTTCAGGAAGTCCTCCAATCATGCCTTTTATGGTCTGGTTAAATCTTTCAACCAGCCCATTTGTTTAAGGATATGGGGTAGTGAATTTATAGGTCACACCACCTTCATTCCACATGTGTTTCAGGTATGCAGACATGAAGTTTGAACACCTGTCTGATACTACCTCCTTATGGAACCCTACCTGGTAAAAATATACAGGAGGGCTTTTCCAACTGCAGGAGCAGTAATGGTTGTAAGGGGTAAAGCCTCAGGATATCTAGTGGCATGATCTACTTCTAGTAGTATTTATCGGTGTCCTGAAGCTGTTTGAGGGACAAGGGGGGCAACAATGTTGACCCATACCCTTTCAAAAGGTACCTCAACCACAAGTAGGGGAAAGTCTCTGGAGCTCGTGCAGGACCACTGGGGGGAACCACTTGGAAAAGGACAGCACAGGTAAGTTTAAAGGTGAATCCCGGGGTCCCCTTGGAGTGTCAAGGTTGCAAGGACTATGTAGGAAAGTACCATCTTTCTTGGCATGTTTCCCCCAATTTTACATGTATGTCGGTAAGTTTTTGCCTGTCTCACTGGGTTCCTGCTAGCCAGGACCCCAGTGCTCATAGTTTGAGGCCTACATGTGTATGCCTGTGTGGTGCCTAACTGTGTCACTGAGGCTCTGCTAATCAGAACCTCAGTGCCCATGCTCTCTCTTCCTTTAAATTTGTCACTATAGGCTAGTGACTACATTTACCAATTTCAATTGGCATACTGGACCCCCGTTATAAGTCCCTAGTATATGGTACCCAGGTACCCAGGGCATTGGGGTTCCAGGAGCTCCATATGGGCTGCAGCATTTCTTTTACCACCCACAGGGAGCTCAGACAAACCCTTACACAGGACTGCCATTGCAGCCTGCGTGAAATAAGGCACAGATTATTTCACAGCCATTTTCACTGCTCTTAAGTAACTTATAAGTCACCTATATGTCTAACCTTCACTTGCTGAAGGTTAGGTGTAAAGTTACTAAGTGTGAGGGAATCCTTGCACTAGCAAAGGTGCCCTCACATAGTTCAGGGCCATTTCCCTGGACTTTGTGAGTGCGGGGACACCATTTCACATATGCACTACATATAGGTCAATACCTATGTGTAGCTTCACAATGGTAACTCCAAATATGGCCATGTAACATGTCTCAGATCATGGAATTGTCCTCCCATTCCAAATCTGGTATTAGGGAGCCAATTCCATGCATCCTGGGGGCTCCACTATGGATCCCCAGTACTGCCAAACCAGCTCTCTGGGGTTTTCTCTGCAGCTACAGTTGCTGCCACCCTACAGACAGGGTTCTGCCCTCCTGTGGTCTGGGCAGCCAAGTCCCAGGAAGGCAGAACAAAGCATTTCCTCTGAAAGAGGGGTGCTACAACCTCTCCCTTTGAAAATAGGTGTTAAAGGTTGGGGAGGGGTAGCCTCTCCCTCCTTGCATAAGCCAGTCTACACTCCCAGTCCCTGCTCCAGCGTGACACTGGACAAAGGAAAGGGGAGTGACCACTCCCCTGTCCATCATCACCCCAGGGGTGGTGCCCAGACCTATAGCCATCTTGTTTTCAGAGCTGTGGGGACACTCTGGAGGGCTCTGAGTGGCCAGTGCCAGCAGGTGACGTCAGAAACCCCTCCTGATAGGTGCATACCTGACTAGCTAGCAATCCTCCTCTAAGGGCTTTTTACAGTCTCTCCTCTGGGCTTTTCCTCAGATTATGACTTGCAAGAATCCAGCAGGTCTCCTCTGCACTTCTCTCTTCGACTTCTGCCAAGGAACGACCGCTGACTGCTCTAGGACGCCTGCAAAACTGCAACAAAGTAGCCAGAAGACTACCAGCGACATTGTAGCACCTAATCCTGGCAGCTTTCTTTACTGTGCCTGGTGATGCATGCTCTAGGGGCTGCCTGCCTTCATCCCTGCACTGGAAGCCACGAAGAAATCTCCCGTCGGTCGACGGAATCTTCCCCCCTGCTTCAGCAGGTACCAAACTCCAGCTTAACTGGTACTCTGGGTCCCCTCTCAACCTGACTACCGTGGCCCCTGGAACACAGGTGGTGGACCCAAGAGACCCACACTGTCCAGTGGTCCAACTGTCCGAATTTGGAGGAGGTAAGTCCTTGCCTCCCCTCCCCTGACAGTAATCCTGTGCACAGTGTGATCTGCAGCTACAAGGGCTTCTGTGCACATTTCCAAGAAATCCTGAATGCACAGTTAAGTCTAGGTTCCCAGCACTCCGTCCTGTGATGCTCAGCTCCCTGAGTTGACCTCCGGTGTTGTGGCACCTCTCTTTGCAGTGTTGAGATGACCGCTGTGTTCAGTCTTCTTGAACCCGTGTTCAAGGACTTCTGTGGGTGCTTCCCTCTTGTCCGTGGGCTCTCTATTTTGCTGAGGGCCCCCTCTGTCCCCTTACCTGAGTGGCAACATCCTGCTCCTTCCTGGGCCCGGGCAGCACTCTTTTTTCTTTAATGGCAACTCTTGCAGATAGTATTTTGGTAAGGAAACAACTCAGCATCTTCCAGCACGCTGTAGGACATCTTCTGCACAAAGCAGAACCTCCTACCTTCTTTCGTTGTTGCAAAACCTACAGCTTCTTCCAACCAGAGGCAGCCATTTTGCACCTTCATCCGGGGTTTAGTGGGCTCCTACCCCCCCGGACACCTTAGCGACTCTTGGACTTGGTCCCCTTCCTTTGCAGGTCTTCAGCTCCAGGAATCCGTCCTCAGTGCTTTACAGTGTGTTGTGGTCCTTGCAAAATCCTTTATCACGACTTTAAAGTGTTTCTGGGCAAATAGTAGTACTTTACTCCTCCTTTCCAGGGTCTGGGGGTGGGGTCTCCTTTACACCCTTGATGTTTTCTCACACTCCCAGCGACCCTCTACACACTACACTTGCCTAGTGGTGCACTTGTGGTTCACATTCCACTTTCTTAGTATATGGTTTGCGTTGCCCCTAGGCCTATTGCATCCTATTGTGTTTTACAGTGTTTGCACTACTTTCTGACTGTTTTACTTACCTGATTTGGTTAGTTGTGTATATTTTGTGTATGTTACTTACCTCCTAAGGGAGTATATCCTCTGAGATATTTTTGGCACATTGTCACTAAAATAAATTACCTTTATTTTTAATAACTATAAGTATTATCTTTATTATGATATAGTACCTATATGATATAAGTGGTATTGCATGAGCTTTGTATGTCTCCTAGTTCAGCCTTGGCTGCTCTGCAATAGATACCTCTATGAGGCTAAGCTGCTAGAACACTACTACACTCTACTAATAAGGGATAGCTGGACCTGGCATAAGGTGTAAGTACCATTGGTACCCGCTACAAGCCAGGCCAGCCTCCTACATTGGTGGTGCAGAGGTGGGATAAGTACTTGTAACTGCTTTACCACTTTGTCATTGGTGCTTTTCATAAGAAAACCATGGGCCAGATGTAGTAAACTCCGGCATTGCGACTCGCTAATTGCGAGTCTGAGTGACTCGCAATTTGCGAGTCGCAATGCCGGATGCAGGATAGTGTCCCTGACACCATCTGCGAGTCGCAAGGGGGTCGCAAAGGCCCACCTCATTAATATTAATGAGGTGGGCCTTTGTGACCCCCTTGCGAGTTGCAGCACTCACAGGGATGGTGGCCTGCTGGAGACAGCAGATCACCATGTCTGTGACTGCTTTTTAAATAAAGACTTTTTTTTTTGTAATGCAGCCCGTTTTCCTTAAAGGACCACTGCCTGCTCTAAAAAAATGTTTTCAAGGCCGTTCATAAAGGGGAAGGGGTCCCATGGGGACCCCTTCCCTTGTGCGGATGGGTTACCACCAGTGTGACACTGGTGGTAACTGCGAATTGCTTTGCGACTGCGTTCGCGGTCACAAAGCAATTCTACATTGTGATGCGACTCGCAAATAGGAAGGGGAACACCCCTTCCTATTTGCGAGTCGCAGTCCCATTTTGCGAGTTGGTAACCAGGACTCGTAAAATGGGAATGGGCATCGCAATATGGCTTTTGCGAGGCGCAAAAGCCTTGCTGAATCTGGCCCCATATTCCTAATACTTAGAAATATACACAAGTAAACTTAACAGTCTTACTTTCACTCTAAAAACTTTCTAAAAAGTTTTCTCTCTGTTCTTGAAACCTCTAAACTTTTCCTCCTACCCCTAACCTATTTCTTTTCACCATGTCTATGGTTGAGGCTACTCCCAAAGTTGTGAAAACAACTTATGACAATGTAAATTTTAAAAGTTTGAGGGGTCTCTGTATAGATAGAGGTTTGGGGATTGGTAAGGACCCTACTAAGGATGTCCTTCTTAACCTTCTCCTTGAAAGTGACCAGCGTCAGACTGGTCAAACCCAGGATCAGGAGGTAGAGGAGGGGGGTACCCAAATAGATTCAGGGGAGGGTCCTGAGAACTCTGGGGAGGGTACTTCCAAAGACTTTTCACTTAACAGGCCACCTAGTGAAGCTGGTAGTGGGAGGGGGTCACACAACAGTAGGACACCTTTCACTCCTAAAGGCCAGGTCACTAGGGTTCAGTGTAGGAGGCTGGACTGGCTTGTAGTGAGTACCTAGGGGTACTTGCACCTTGCACCAGGCCCAGTTATCCCTTATTAGTGTATAGGGTGTCTAGCAGCATAGGCTGATAGATAATGGTAGCTTAGCAGAGCAGCTTAGGCTGAACTAGGAGACGAGTGAAGCTCCTACAGTACCACTTAGTGTCATATGCACAATATCATAAGAAAACACAATACACAGATATACTAAAAATAAAGGTACTTTATTTTTATGACAATATGCCAAAAGTATCTCAGTGAGTACCCTCAGTATGAGGATAGCAAATATACACAAGATATATGTACACAATACCAAAATATGCAGTAATAGTATTAGAAAACAGTGCAAACAATGTATAGTTACAATAGGATGCAATGGAGACACATAGGGATAGGGGCAACACAAACCATATGCTCCAAAAGTGGAATGCGAACCAGAATGGACCCCAAACCTATGTGACCTTGTAGAAAATAGTAAGGGTTAGAAAAATAGCCCACCCCAAGACCCTGAAAAGTGAGTGCAAAGTGCACTAAAGTTCCCCAAAGGACATAGAAGTCGTGATAGGGGAATTCTGCAGGAAAGACACAAACCAACAATGCAACAACGATGGATTTCCAGTCGAGGGTACCTGTGGAACAAGGGGACTAAGTCCAAAAGTCACAAGCAAGTCGGAGATGGGCAGATGCCCAGGAAATGCCAGCTGTGGGTGCAAAGATGCTGCTACTGGACAGTAGAAGCATAGGTTTCTGCAAGAACGACAAGGGCTAGAGACTTCCCCTTTGGAGGACTGATCCCTCACGCCGTGGAGAGTCGTGCAGAAGTGTTTTCCCGCCAAAAGACGGCCAACAAGCCTTGCTAGCTGCAAATCGTGCGGTAAGGGTTTTTGGATGCTGCTGTGGCCCAGGAGGGACCAGGATGTCGCCAATTGCATCAGGGGACAGAGGGGGCATCGAGCAACACAAGGAGCCCTCTCAGCAGCAGGCAGCACCTGCAGAAATGCCAGAAACAGGCACTACGAAAAAGCGTGAAATGGTGCTCACCCGAAGTCGCACAAAGGAGTCCCACGTCACCGGAGAACAACTTAGGAGGTCGTGCAATGCAGGTTAGAGTGCCGTGGACCCAGGCTGGACTGTGCACAAAGGATTTCCACCGGAAGTGCACGGAGGCCGGAGTAGCTACAAAAGTCGCGGTTTCCAGCAATGCAGTCTGGCGTGGGGAGGCAAGGACTTACATCCACCAAACTTGGACTGAAGAGTCACTGGACTGTGGGAGTCATTTGGACAGAGTTGCTGGATTCAAGGGACCTCGCTCGTCGTGCTGAGAGGAGACCCAAGGTACCGGTGATGCAGTTCTTTGGTGCCTGCGGTTGCAGGGGGACGATTCCGTCGACCCACGGGAGATTTCTTCGGAGCTTCTAGTGCAGAGAGGAGGCAGACTACCCCCACAGCATGCACCACCAGGAAAACAGTCGAGAAGGCGGCAGGATCAGCGTTACAGAGTTGCAGTAGTTGTCTTTGCTACTATGTTGCAGTTTTGCAGGCTTCCAGCACGGTCAGCAGTCGATTCCTTGGCAGAAGGTGAAGAGAGAGATGCAGAGGAACTCGGATGAGCTCTTGCATTCGTAATCTAAGGAATCCCAAGAGACAGAGACCCTAAATAGCCAGAAAAGGAGGTTTGGCTACCTAGGAGAGAGGATAGGCTAGCAACACCTGAAGGAGCCTATCAGAAGGAGTCTCTGACGTCACCTGATGGCACTGGCCACTCAGAGCAGTCCAGTGTGCCAGCAGCACCTCTGTTTCCAAGATGGCAGAGGTCTGGAGCACACTGGAGGAGCTCTGGGCACCTCCCAGGGGAGGTACAGGTCAGGGGAGTGGTCACTCCCCTTCCCTTTGTCCAGTTTCGCGCCAGAGCAGGGCTAAGGGGTCCCTGAACCGGTGTAGACTGGCTTATGCAGAAATGGGCACTAAATGTGCCCATGAAAGCATTTCCAGAGGCTGGGGGAGGCTACTCCTCCCCTGCCTTCACACCATTTTCCAAAAGGAGAGGGTGTAACACCCTCTCTCAGAGGAAGTTCTTTGTTCTGCCATCCTGGGCCAGGCCTGGCTGGACTCCAGGAGGGCAGATGCCTGTCTGAGGGGTTGGCAGCAGCAGCAGCTGCAGTGAAACCCCGGGAAAGGCAGTTTGGCAGTACCAGGGTCTGTGCTACAGACCACTGGGATCATGGGATTGTGCCAACTATGCCAGGATGGTATAGAGGGGGCAATTCCATGATCATAGACATATTACATGGCCATATTCGGAGTTACCATTGTGAAGCTACATATAGGTAGTGACATATATGTAGTGCATGCGTGTAATGGTGTCCCCGCACTCACAAAGTCCGGGGAATTGGCCCTGAACAATGTGGGGGCACCTTGGCTAGTGCCAGGGTGCCCTCACACTAAGTAACTTAGCACCCAACCTTTACCAGGTAAAGGTTAGACATATAGGTGATTTATAAGTTACTTAAGTGCAGTGTAAAATGGGTGTGAAATAACGTGGACGTTATTTCACTCAGGCTGCAGTGGCAGGCCTGTGTAAGAATTGTCAGACCTCCCTATGGGTGGCAAAAGAAATGCTGCAGCCCATAGGGATCTCCTGGAACCCCAATACCCTGGGTACCTCAGTACCATATACTAGGGAATTATAAGGGTGTTCCAGTAAGCCAATGTAAATTGGTAAAATTGGTCACTTGCCTGTTAGTGACAATTTGAAAGTAATGAGAGAGCATAACCACTGAGGTTCTGGTTAGCAGAGCCTCAGTGAGACAGTTAGTCATAACACAGGTAACACATTCAGGCACACTTATGAGCACTGGGGCCCTGACTAGCAGGGTCCTAGTGACACATACAACTAAAACAACATATATACAGTGAAAAATGGGGGTAACATGCCAGGCAAGATGGTACTTTCCTACACAACCCCCCCCCCAAACGAAGGACAATAAGACTAGCCATGACCTGATGAGTCTTCATTGTCTAAGTGGAAATATCTGGAGAGTCCATCTGCATTGGAGTGGCTACTCCCAGGTCTATGTTCCACTGTATAGTCCATTCCCTGTAGGGATATGGACCACCTCAATAATTTAGGATTTTCACCTTTCATTTGTTTTAGCCAAAGTAGAGGTTTGTGGTCTGTCTGAACAATGAAGTGAGTGGCAAACAAGTATGGCCTCAACTTCTTCAGTGCCCAGACCACAGCAAAGGCCTCCCCCTCAATGGCAGACCAACGCTTTTCTCTAGGGGTCAACCTCCTACTAATAAAAGCAACAGGTTGATCCTGGCCCTCAGAATTAAGTTGTGATAGGATTGCCCCTACTCCTAATTCAGATGCATCAGTTTGGATATAGAATTTTTTAGAGTAACAAGGGCTTTTCAGGACAGGTGCAGAGCACATGGCCTGCTTCAGCTCCTCAAAAGCTTTCTGACAGCTAGCTGTCCACAATACCTTTTTAGGCATCTTTTTGGATGTGAGGTCATTAAGAGGGGCTGCAATGGAGCCATAGTTCTTAATGAACCTCCTGTAATACCCAGTGAGGCCTAGGAAGGCTCTCACCTGAGTCTGAGTAGTAGGGGGAACCCAATCTATAATAGTTTGGATTTTCCCCTGAAGTGGTGCAATCTGTTCCCCACCAACAAGGTGTCCCAGATAAACCACCTTCCCCTGCCCTATCTGGCACTTTGAAGCCTTGATAGTGAGGCCTGCCTTTTGCAGGGCCTCTAAAACTTTCCATAGGTGGACCAGGTGATCATCCCAACTGGAGCTAAAGACAGCTATATCGTCCAAATATGCTGCACTAAAAGCTTCCAGCCCTTGCAGGACTGTGTTCACCAACCTCTGAAAAGTGGCAGGTGCATTTTTCAATCCAAAAGGCATTACTGTGAATTGGTAATGGCCTCCAATGGTTGAAAATGCAGTTTTAGGTTTAGCATCTTCTGATAATTTGATCTGCCAATACCCTGCAGTCAAATCAAAAGTGCTTAGATACTTGGCAGATGCCAGTGTATCTATGAGCTCATCTGCCCTGGGTATAGGGTGAGCATCAGTTTTGGTTACCTGGTTGAGACCTCTATAATCTACACAAAACCGCATTTCCTTCTTTCCATCCTTGGAATGAGGTTTTGGTACAAGTACCACAGGAGAGGCCCATGGACTTTCAGAGTGCTCAACCACTCCTAGTTCTAACATCTTCTGCACCTCTTGCTTTATGCAGTCTCTGACATGGTCAGGCTGCCTATAGATCTTACTTTTGACAGGCAAGCTGTCTCCAGTATCTATAGTGTGCTCACACCAAGAAGTGGTACCTGGCACAGTAGAGAAGAGTTCAGAAAACTGACCCAGGAGATTTATGCAATGGTCTTTCTGCTCAGCAGTAAGACAATCAGCCAAAACTACACCTTCCACAAGAGCATCTTGTTCTGTGGAAGAGAAGAGATCAGGTAGAGGATCACTGTCTTCTTCCTGTCCCTCATCAGATGCCATGAGCAGGGTGAGATCAGCCCTGTCATAGTAGGGTTTCAGGCGATTGACATGGAGCACCCTAAGGGGACTCCTGGCAGTGCCTAAGTCAACTAAGTAAGTGACTTCACCCTTCTTTTCAACAATTATGTGGGGTCCACTCCATTTATCTTGGAGTGCTCTTGGGGCCACAGGCTCCAAGACCCACACTTTCTGCCCTGGTTGGTACTGAACCAAAACAGCCTTCTGATCATGCCATTGCTTCCGGAGCTCTTGGCTGGCCTGAAGGTTTTTACTGGCCTTTTTCATATACTCAGCCATCCTTGATCTGAGGCCAAGCACATAATCCACAATATCTTGCTTTGGAGCTTTTAAAGGTTGTTCCCAACCCTCCTTGACAAGTGTTAGTGGACCCCTAACAGGGTGTCCAAAGAGGAGTTCAAAGGAGCTGAAGCCCACTCCTTTCTGGGGTACCTCCCTGTAGGCAAAAAGGAGGCATGGTAAAAGGATATCCCATCTCCTGCGGAGTTTTTCAGGGAGTCCCATAATCATGCCTTTGAGAGTTTTGTTAAATCTCTCTACCAGTCCATTAGTTTGTGGATGATAGGGTGTAGTGAACTTGTAAGTCACACCACACTCCTTCCACATGGCCTTTAAGTAAGCAGACATGAAGTTGCTTCCCCTGTCTGATACTACTTCCTTTGGGAAGCCCACCCTGGAAAATATTCCCAGGAGGGCCTTTGCCACTGCAGGTGCTGTAGTGGTCCTTAAAGGAATTGCTTCAGGATATCTTGTGGCATGGTCCACTACCACCAAGATAAACCTATTGCCTGAAGCAGTAGGAGGGTCAAGGGGCCAACTATGTCAACCCCTACCCTTTCAAAGGGAACCCCAACCACAGGCAGTGGAATAAGGGGTGCCTTTGGGGTGCCACCTGTCTTGCCACTGGCTTGACAGGTTTCACAGGACTTACTAAATTCTTTTGTGTCCTCAGACATTCTAGGCCAATGAAACAAGGGAACAAGCCTGTCCCAAGTTTTCATTTGTCCTAGATGCCCAGCTAGGGGAATGTCGTGGGCTAGAGTTAGGAGGAACGTTCTGTACTCCTGAGGAATCACTAATCTCCTGGCAGTTCCAGGTTTAGGATCCCTTGCTTCAGTGTACAAGAGGTTGTCCTCCCAGTAAACTCTGTGAGAGTCACTGACATCCCCATTAGCCTGTTTGACAGCTTGCTGTCTTAGACCCTCTAGTGTGGGACAGGTATGCTGTGCCACACTCAGCTCCTCCCTGGCAGGCCCCCCTTCACCCAAAAGCTCAGCAGTGTCTGCTTCCAGCTCCTCTGGTGTAGGTTCTGCACAGGGTGGAAATTCTTCTTCTTCAGAATTAGAATCCACTGTAGAGGGAGGGATAGTAGGAAGTGCTTTACTTCTACTAGACCTAGCTTTAGGGAGCACTTGGTCCATTGTTCCAGGATCCAAGTCACCCTGTCCTTTTTGCTTTTTGGCCTGAGCCCTGGTTAAAGCAAAAATATGCCCTGGGATGCCCAGCATTGCTGCATGGGCCTCCAACTCCACAACTGACCAAGCTGATGTCTCCAAATCATTCCCTAATAGACAGTCTACAGGTAAATCTGAAGCTACCACAACTTTCTTTGGACCAGTAACCCCCCCCCAGTTGAGATTTACAACAGCCATGGAGTGGCTAAGTGTGTTGTTGTGAGCATCGGTTACTTGGTACTGGTGACCAAGTAGGTGTTGTTCAGGGTGGACCAGTTTCTCTATGACCATAGTCACACTGGCTCGAGTGTCCCTGTAGGCCTGAACCTCAACACTATTTATTAGGGGTAGTTGTTTGTACTTATCCATGTTAAGGGGACAAGCAACCAAGGTGGCTAAATCAATAGCCCCCTCAGAGACTAACACAGCCTCTGTGGTCTCCCTAATCAGACCAACCCTAACTAAGTTACCAAAAGTGAGCCCAGCTACTCCCTTGGATTGGCTATTAGTAGGTTTGCTCCCACCACCACTGCTATTAGTAGGGACACTAGGTTTTGCAGTAGGGGTTGTAGTGGTAGGAGGCTTGGTGCTTTTCTTTGGACAACTGGGATCTGTTGTCCAATGGCCTTTTATTTTACATAAATAGCACCATGGTTTCTTTTCTTTGTTTTGATTCGAAGAGGATTTGGGCCCACCACCCCCACCAGAGTGTTTTTGTGGGCCTGATGAAGACTCATTTTTAGATTTGTCCCCACCCTTGTCAGAAGACTTACCATCCTTCTTCTTGTTGCCATCTTTGTCACCCCCTGTATGAACTTTTCTGTTCACCCTTGTTCTGACCCATTTATCTGCCTTCTTTCCCAATTCTTGGGGAGAGGTCAGATCAGAGTCCACCAGGTACTGGTGCAACAAATCAGACACACAATTATTAAGAATATGCTCTCTCAGGATCAAGTTATACAGGCTGTCATAATCAGTAACTTTACTGCCATGTAACCACCCCTCCAAAGCCTTCACTGAATGGTCAATGAAATCAACCCAGTCTTGTGAAGACTCCTTTTTGGTCTCTCTGAACTTTATCCTGTATTGTTCAGTGGTTAAGCCATAACCATCCAGGAGTGCATTCTTAAGAACTGTAAAATTATTGGCATCACTTTCTTTCACAGTAAGGAGCCTATCCCTACCCTTTCCACTAAATGACAGCCATAGGATAGCAGCCCACTGCCTTTGAGGGACATCCTGTACAACACAGGCCCTCTCAAGTGCAGCAAACCACTTGTTAATGTCATCCCCCTCCTTATAAGGGGGAACTATCATGTGCAGATTCCTAGAATCATGCTCTTTTGCAGGATTACTATTGGGAATACTGCTGCTGCCACCATGGGTTTCTAAACCCAGTTTCTGTCTCTCCTTCTCTACTTCTAAGGACTGTCTATCCAAATCCAGCTGTTGCTTCTTGAGCTTCAGTCTGGTTTGTTCCACTCTCAATCTATTGAGCTCCCTTTCTAACAATCTGTCATCAGGGTGGGTGGGAGGGACATGTCTTGAAACAGAAGTATGGTGAGAATGGACAGAAGGAGACCTGTCCCTTACAGAGGGCACCCTAACAGCTTGGTTAACAGAAACATCAGTTCTACTGCGGTGAGAATGAATGCTCTTGCTATGATGTGAGACAACACTATCTGTATGGTGTGACTCAACATCAGTACCAACTATGCTAGACTGTCTAGTAATGGGCAGGCTAGGAAGTTTCTTTCCTGAATCTTTTGCGAGGGGAGTCCCTGGATCAGATTGGGAACCATTAGCTACTTTTCAACAGATGGGGCCCTTGTGGCCTTATCTTGTTCTCTAAGCATGTTAAGCAATAATTCCAAGGAAGGATTCCTCCCTACACTCAAACCTCTTTCTATACAGAGACTCCTTGCTCCTTTCCAGCTAAGGTGGTCATATGCAAGTTTGGACAGATAAAAATTTTGGCCTGTGCCAGACATTTTTAGAAAGAGTTTAAGTGATAGAAAAAGTGAGAAAAAGTTTTTAGAGCTTTTTTTAAAAAGCCAGAAAAAAAACTTTTTAAACTTTTAAGAACTTTTAGAAAGTTTAGAAGTACTTTTCAGCACTTTAGAAAAGAGTGAAAAGAGGAAATGCAAAACTTTTTGGTTATGTGTACATACACTGAACTTGTTTTGTATATTTTTCTCTTAAGAAAAGTACAATGACAAGAGTGGTAAGTAGTCTCAAAGCACTTATCCCACCGCTGCACAACCAATGTAGGAGGCTGGACTGGCTTGTAGTGAGTACCTAGGGGTACTTGCACCTTGCACCAGGCCCAGTTATCCCTTATTAGTGTATAGGGTGTCTAGCAGCATAGGCTGATAGATAATGGTAGCTTAGCAGAGCAGCTTAGGCTGAACTAGGAGACGAGTGAAGCTCCTACAGTACCACTTAGTGTCATATGCACAATATCATAAGAAAACACAATACACAGATATACTAAAAATAAAGGTACTTTATTTTTATGACAATATGCCAAAAGTATCTCAGTGAGTACCCTCAGTATGAGGATAGCAAATATACACAAGATATATGTACACAATACCAAAATATGCTCTAATAGTATTAGAAAACAGTGCAAACAATGTATAGTTACAATAGGATGCAATGGAGACACATAGGGATAGGGGCAACACAAACCATATACTCCAAAAGTGGAAAGCGAACCACGAATGGACCCCAAACCTATGTGACCTTGTAGAGGGTCGCTGGGACTATTAGAAAATAGTAAGGGTTATAAAAATAGCCCACCCCAAGACCCTGAAAAGTGAGTGCAAAGTGCATTAAAGTTCCCCAAAGGACATAGAAGTCGTGATAGGGGAATTCTGCAGGAAAGACACAAAGCAACAATGCAACAACGATGGATTTCCAGTCGAGGGTACCTGTGGAACAAGGGGACCAAGTCCAAAAGTCACAAGCAAGTCGGAGATGGGCAGATGCCCAGGAAATGCCAGCTGTGGGTGCAAAGATGCTGCTACTGGACAGTAGAAGTGTAGGTTTCTGCAAGAACGACAAGGGCTAGAGACTTCCCCTTTGGAGGACTGATCCGTCACTCCGTGGAGAGTCGTGCAGAAGTGTTTTCCCACCAAAAGACTGCCAACAAGCCTTGCTAGCTGCAAATCATGCGGTAAGGGCTTTTGGATGCTGCTGTGGCCCAGGAGGGACCAGGATGTCACCAATTGCGTCAGGGGACAGAAGGAGCGTCGAGCAACACAAGGAGCCCTCTCAGCAGCAGGCAGCACCCGCAGAAGTGCCAGAAACAGGCACTACAACGATGCGTGAAACGGTGCTCACCCGAAGTCGCTCAAAGGAGTCCCACGTCGCCAGAGAACAACTTAGGAGGTCGTGCAATGCAGGTTAGAGTGCCGTGGACCCAGGCTGGACTGTGCACAAAGGATTTCCGCCGGAAGTGCACGGAGGGCGGAGTAGCTGCAAAAGTCGCGGTTTCCAGCAATGCAGTCTGGCGTGGGGAGGCAAGGACTTACCTCTGACAAACTTGGACTAAAGAGTCACTGGACTGTGCGAGTCACTTGGACAGAGTTGCTGGATTCAAGGGACCTCGCTCGTCATGCTGAGAGGAGACCCAAGGTACCGGTGATGCAGTTCTTTGGTGCCTGCGGTTGCAGGGGGACGATTCCGTCGACCCACGGGAGATTTCTTCGGAGCTTCTAGTGCAGAGAGGAGGCAGACTACCCCCACAGCATGCACCACCAGGAAAACAGTCGAGAAGGCGGCAGGATCAGCGTTACAGAGTTGCAGTAGTCGTCTTTGCTACTATGTTGCAGTTTTGCAGGCTTCCAGCGCGGTCAGCAGTCGATTCCTTGGCAGAAGGTGAAGAGAGAGATGCAGAGGAACTCGGATGAGCTCTTGCATTCGTTATCTAAGGAATCCCAAGAGACAGAGACCCTAAATAGCCAGAAAAGGAGGTTTGGCTACCTAGGAGAGAGGATAGGCTAGCAACACCTGAAGGAGCCTATCAGAAGGAGTCTCTGACGTCACCTGATGGCACTGGCCACTCAGAGCAGTCCAGTGTGCCAGCAGCACCTCTGTTTCCAAGATGGCAGAGGTCTGGAGCACACTGGAGGAGCTCTGGGCACCTCCCAGGGGAGGTACAGGTCAGGGGAGTGGTCACTCCCCTTCCCTTTGTCCAGTTTCGTGCCAGAGCAGGGCTAAGGGGTCCCTGAACCGGTGTAGACTGGCTTATGCAGAAATGGGCACCAAATGTGCCCATGAAAGCATTTCCAGAGGCTGGGGGAGGCTACTCCTCCCCTGCCTTCACACCATTTTCCAAAGGGAGAGGGTGTAACACCCTCTCTCAGAGGAAGTCCTTTGTTCTGCCATCCTGGGCCAGGCCTGGCTGGACCCCAGGAGGGCAGCTGCCTGTCTGAGGGGTTGGCAGCAGCAGCAGCTGCAGTGAAACCCCTGGAAAGGCAGTTTGGCAGTACCAGGGTCTGTGTTACAGACCACTGGGATCATGGGATTGTGCCAACTATGCCAGGATGGTATAGAGGGGGCAATTCCATGATCATAGACATATTACATGGCCATATTCGGAGTTACCATTGTGAAGCTACATATAGATAGTGACCTATATGTAGTGCACACGTGTAATGGTGTCCCCGCACTCACAAAGTCTGGGGAATTGGCCCTGAACAATGTGGGGGCACCTTGGCTAGTGCTAGGGTGCCCTCACACTAAGTAACTTAGCACCCAACCTTTACCAGGTAAAGGTTAGACATATAGGTGACTTATAAGTTACTTAAGTGCAGTGTAAAATGGCTGTGAAATAACGTGGACGTTATTTCACTCAGGCTGCAGTGGCAGGCCTGTGTAAGAATTGTCAGAGCTCCCTATGGGTGGCAAAAGAAATGCTGCAGCCCATAGGGATCTCCTGGAACCCCAATACCCTGGGTACCTCAGTACCATATACTAGGGAATTATAAGGGTGTTCCAGTAAGCCAATGTAAATTGGTAAAATTGGTCACTAGCCTGTTAGTGACAATTTGAAAGTAATGAGAGAGCATAACCACTGAGGTTCTGGTTAGCAGAGCCTCAGTGAGACAGTTAGTCATAACACAGGTAACACATGCAGGCACACTTATGAGCACTGGGGCCCTGACTAGCAGGGTCCCAGTGACACATACAACTAAAACAACATATATACAGTGAAAAATGGGGGTAACGTGCCAGGCAAGATGGTACTTTCCTACATTCAGGCAGTCAGAGAAAGGTCCACTTCTGCTCATTCTCACATTACCTCTGTATCAGAGGTTTCCCAAGCCTCCCACCCTGAGGACAACACCCTAGACAGGGAACTCAGAAAGCTGAGGTTGGAATAGGCCAGACTGAGGCTAAAGCAGCCGCAGTTGGCCTCATATATGGAATCCTTAGATGTAGAGAGAGAAAGACAGAAGTTGGGGTTAGTTCCCCATGGTGGCAGCAACAGCAGCAATCTTGATAGTCATCCTGTTAGAGAAACAAATTCAAGGAACCTGCATAAGATTGTCCCCCTTTACAAGGAGGGGGATGACATTAACAAGTGGTTTTCTGCACTTGAGAGGGCCTGTATGGTACGGTTGGTCCCTCAAAGGCAGTGGGCTGCTATGTTGTGGCTATCTTTCACTGGCAAAGGTAGGGACAGACTCCTTACTGTCAGGGAGAGTGATGCCAACAATTACAAAGTTTTGAAGGATGCACTCTTAGATGGATTTGGCTTAACCACTGAACAATACAGGATAACGTTCAGATATACCACAAAAGAGTCTTCTCAAGACAGGACAGACTTTGTAGACTGTTCAGTGAAGGCCTTGGAGGGATAGCTACATGGCAGTAAGGTGACTGATTATGAAAGCATGTATAATCTAACTTTGAGAGAGCATATCCTGAATAATTGTGTGTCAGGCTTGTTGCATCAGTACTTGGTAAACTGAGATCTGACCTCTCCCCAAGAACTGGGAAAGAAGGCAGACAAATGGGTCAGAACAAGAGTGAGCAGAAAAGCTCATACAGGGGGTGACAAGGATGGCAAGAAGAAGGATGGTAATTCTCATGACAAGGGTGGGGACAAAGACAAAAAAAAAACGGAGTCTTCATCAGGCCCACAAAAATCCTCTGGGGGAGGTGGGTCCAAATCCTCTTCTCACAATCAAAAGAAGCAATGGTGTTATTTATGTAAAAGTAAAGGTCATTGGGCAAGTGATCCCACTTGTCCAAAGAAAAACACTAAGGCTCCCTCCACCACAACCTCACCTGCGTCTACTAGTGCCCCTAGTAATAGCAGTGGTGGTAGGAAGAACACTACAAATAACCAGACAAAGGGTGTAGCTGGGCTCACCATTGGTAGTGTAGTGGTGGTTGGTCTAGTTAGGTAGACCACAGAGGCTGTTTTAGTCTCTGATGGTGGTATTGATTTTGCCACCTTAGTTGCTTGTCCCCTTAATATGGGTGAGTACAAGAAACTACCCCTAATAAATGGTGTTGAGGTTGAGGCCTACAGGGACACAGGAGCCAGTGTCACCATGGTGATATAGAAACTGGTTGTCCCTGATTAACAACTACTTGGTCAGCAGTACCAAGTGACTGATGCTCATAACATCACTCTTAGCCACTCCATGGCTGTTTTGAATCTCAACTGGGGAAGGGAGGGTTATTGGCCCAAAGAAAGTTGTGGTAGCCACTGATTTACCTGTAGACTGCTTACTAGGAAATGATTTGGAAACATCAGCTTGGGCTGAGGTGGAGTTGGAGGCTCATGCAGCAATACTGGGTATTCCAGGGCATATCTTTGCTCCACAAGGGCTCAGGCCCAGAAGCAAAGAGGACAGGGAAACTTGGATCCTGGAAAAATGGACCAAGTGCTCCCAAAAGCTAGGGGTAGGAAGGGTAAATCCTTGCCCACTATCCCTCCCTCTCCAGAAAATTCCCCTTTTGAGGAAGAGGAATCCTCTCCCTGTGCAGAATCTACACCAGAGGAGCTGGCAGCTGACACTGCTGAGCTTTTGGGTGCAGGGGGCCCTGCTAGGGTAGAACTGAGTGTGGCACAGCAGACCTGTCCCACACTAGAGGGTGTAAGACAGCAAGCTGTCAAATAGCAGAATGGGGATGTCACTGATACCCACAAAGTCTATCGGGAAGACAACCTTCTCTATACTGAGGCAAGGGACCCTAAACCAGGAGCTGCCAGGAGATTGGTCATACCTTTGGACTATAGGGAGTTTCTTCTGACTTTGGCTCATGACATTCCTTTGCCTGGGCATTTGGGTCAAAGTAAAACATGGGACAGACTTGTTCCATTGTTTCACTGGCCTCATATGTCAGAGGACAAAAAGGAGTTCTGTCGCTCCTGTGTGACCTGCCAAGCCAGTGGCAAAACTGGTGGCACACCTAAGGCCCCCTTAATTCCATTTCTAGTGGCTGGGGTGCTATTTGAGAGAGTAGGGGTTGACATTGTTGGCCCCCTTGATCCTCCAAAAGCTTCAGGAAACAGATTCATCCTAGTAGTAGTGGACCATGCCACTAGGTATCCAGAATCTATACCCTTAAGGACCACTACAGCTCCTGCAGAGACAAAAGCCCTCCTGGGAATCTTTTCCAGGGTGGGTTTCCCTATGGAAGTAGTGTCAGACAGAGGTAGTAACTTCATGTCTGCATACCTCAAAGCAAGGAGTGTGGTGTTACGTACAAGTTCACCACTCCTTATCATCCACAGACAAATGGATTGGTTGAGAGATTTAACAAAACTCTCAAAGGCAAGATCATGGGACTCCCTGAAAAACTCAGGAGGAGATGGGAGGTCTTACTGCCATGCCTCTGTTTTGCTTATAGGGAGGTACCCCAGAAAGGAGTGGGCTACAGCCCCTTTGAACTCCTCTTTGGACACCATGCAAGAGGTCCCCTTGCTCTTTTGAAAGAGGGTTGGGAACAACCTTTAAAAGCTCCCAAACAAGACATTGTGGACTATGTGTATGGCCTCAGATCAAGGATGGCTGAGTACATGAAAAAGGCCACTAAAAACATTCAGGCCAGCCAAGAGCTCCAAAAGCAGCAGTGGCATGACCAGAAGGCTGTCCTGACTCAGTACCAACCAGGACAGAAGGTGTGGGTATTGGAGCCTGTGGCAACAAGAGCACTCCAGGACAAATGTAGTGGACCCCATCTCATTGTGGAGAAGAAAGGTAAGGTCACCTATTTGGTGGACCAAGGCAGTGCCAGAAGCCCCCTTAGGGTGCTTCAAGTCAATCGCCTTAAACCTTACTATGACAGGGCTGACTTAACCTTGCTTATGGCCACAGATAAGGGGCAGGTGGAACAGAGTGACCCACTCCCTGACTTCTTCTCCACCACTGAAGCTGATGGCTTAGTGGAGGGAGTTGTACTAGCAGATTGCCTTACTGCTGAGCAGAAGGACAACTGTATAAATCCCCTTGGACAATTCTATGACCTCTTCTCACTAGTTCCAGGTACAACTATCTGGTGTGAGCACACAATTGACACTGGAGACAGTTTACCTGTCAAAAGTAAAACGTATGGACAGCCTGACCATATCAGAGACTGTATCAAACAAGAGGTACAGAAAATGTTAGACCTTTGGGTGATTGAACCCTCTGAAAGCCCGTGGGCCAGACCTGTGGTGCTTGTCCCCAAACCACAAAGTTAAGAAGGAAAGAAGGAAATGCAGTTTTGTGTGGACTATGGGGACCTCAATCATGTAACAAAAACTGATGCTCACCCTATACCCAGGGCAGATGAGCTGATAGATACACTGGCTTCTGCCATTCATCTAAGCACTTTTGATGTAACTGCAGGGTATTGGTAGATTAAGTTATCAGAAGATGCAAAACCAAAGACAGCATTTTGAACCATTGGAGGGCATTATCCATTCACAGTTATGCCCCTTGGATTGAAAAATGCACCTGCCACTTTTCAGAGGTTGGTGAATACAGTTCTCCAAGGATTGGAAGCCTTTCGTGCAGCATATGTAGATGATATTGTTGTTTTTAGCTCCACCTGGGATGATCCACCTGGTCCACCTGGGGAAAGTTTTGGAGGCCCTGCAAAACGCAGGCCTCACTATCAAGGCCTCAAAGTGCCAGATAGGGCAGGGGAAAGTGGTTTATCTGGGCCACCTGGTAGGTGGAGAACAGATTGTACCACTGCTGGGGAAGATCCAAACTTTTATGGAATGGACTCCCGCTACAACTCAGACCCAAGTGAGAGTCTTTCTAGGCCTCACTGGGTACTACAGGAGGTTCATCAAGAATTATGGCACTATTGCTGTCCCTCTTAATGACCTCACATCCAAGGAAATGCCTAAAAAGGAATTAAGGACAGCTAGCTGTCAAAAGGCTTTTGATGAGCTCAAACAGGCCATGTGCTCTGCACCTGTCCTCAAAATCCCTTATTACTCCAAAAAATTCATAGTCCACACTGATGCTTCTGAATTAGGGGTAGGGGCAGCTCTATCACAGCTAAACACAGAGGGCCAGGATCAACCTGTTGCTTTCATTAGCAGGAGGTTGACCCCTAGAGAAAAGTGTTGGTCTGCCATAGAGAGGGAGGCCTTGGCTGTGGTCTGGGCCTTGACAAATTTGGGACCATACCTCTTAGGGACTCACTTTATTATTCAAACAGACCACAAACCTCTACTATGGCTTAAACAAATGAAAGGTGAAAACCCTAAATTGTTGAGGTGGTACTTCTCCCTACAGGGAATGGACTATACAGTGGAACATAGACCTGGGAGTATCCACTCCAATGCAGATGGACTCTCCAGAAATTTCCACTTAGACAATGAAGACTCATCTGGGTAAGGTTACACTTATTGTCCCTCGTTTGGGGGGGTTGTGCATGTTACCCCCAATTTTACATGTATGTCAGTATGTTTTTGCCTGTCTCAATGGGATCCTGCTAGCCAGGACCCAGGGCTCATAGTTTGTGGCCTAAATGTGTATGCCTCTGTAGTGCCTAACTGTGTCCCCGAGGCTCTGCTAATCAGAACCTCAGTGCTCATGCTCTCTCTGCCTTTAAATTTGTCACTATAGGCTAGTGACTACATTTACCAATTTCAATTGGCATACTGGACCCCCCTTATAAGTCCCTAATATATGGTACCTGGGTACAAAGGGCATTGGGGTTCCAGGAGATCCATATGGGCTACAGCAGTTCTTTTGCCACCCACAGGGAGCTCAGACAAACCCTTACACAGGACTGCCATTGCAGCTTGCGTGAAATAATGCACACGTTATTTCACAGCCATCTTCACTGCATTTAGGTAACTTATAAGTCACCTATATGTCTAACCTTCACTTGCTGAAGGTTAGGTGCAAAGTTACTAAATGTGACGGCACCCTTGCACTAGCAAAGGTGCCCCTACATAGTTCAGGGCCATTTCCCCAGACTTTGTGAGTGCGGGGACACCATTACACGTGTGCACTGCATATAGGTCAATACCTATATGTAGCTTCACAATGGTAACTCCGTATATGGCCATCTAACATGTCTAAGATCATGGAAGTGTCCCCCTATTACAAATTGGGTATTGGAGAGCCAATTCCATGCATCCTGGGGGCTCCACTATGGACCCCCAATACTGCCAACCAGCTCTCTGAGGCTTGCACTGCAGCTACAGCTGCTGCCACCTAACAGACAGGTTTCTGCCCCCCTGGGGTCTGGGCAGCCCAGTCCCAGGAAGGCAAAACAAAGCATTTCCTCTGAGAGCAGGGTGTTACACCCTCTCCCTTTGGAAATAGGTGTTACAGGCTGGGGAGGGGTAACCTCCCCCAGCCTCTGGAAATGCTTTGAAGGGCACAGATGGTGCCCTCCTTGCATAAGCCAGTTCACACCGGTTCAGGGACCCCTTGTACCCTGCTCTGGTGTGAAACTGGACAAAGGAAAGGGGAGTGACCACTCCCCTGTCCATCACCACCCTAAGGGTGGTACCCAGAGCTCCTCCAGTGTGTCCCAGAGTTCAACCATCTTGCTTTGCAAGGTGTGGGGGCACTCTGGAGGGCTCTGGGTGGCCAGTGCCAGCAGGTGATGTTAGAGACCCCTCCTTATAGGTCCTTAGCTAATACGGTAGCCAATCCCTCTCTCAGGGCTATTTAGGGTCTGTCCTGTGGGTTCTCTTCAGATTCTGCTTGCAAGTTTCCTTCAGGAATTCTCTGCAACTATTACTTCATCCTCTGACCTTGGATCAACCGCAGCCTGCTCCAGGAACTGCTGTAACAGCAACAAAGTATTCACAAGGGATACTTTTTCTCTGCAACTTCAGCTCCAGCCAGCAACTGCAACAGTTTCCAGGGTGTGCACGCTCTGAGGACTCCCTGTCTTCATCCTGCACCAGAAGGACCAAAGAAATCTCCTGTGGGGTGACAGAGTCACTCCCCTGCTCCAGCAGATACCTTCTAAGGCGATGACCGGTACCCTTGGACTCCTATCACAGTGACGAGCATGCTCCTAAGGACACAGAGGTTGGACCCCATTGACAAACACTGTTTTGATGTCCTGCTGACACAATTTGGAGGAGGTAAGACCTTGCCTTCCCTGAGAGCGATGGTACCTCTGTGTACTGCCTCTTCTTCACCTCCTGAGGCCTCTGTGCACTATTTGCAAAATTTCTTTGTGCACAGCCTGGCCCAGTTCCCCAGCACTCCATCCTGCAAAGCTCAACTCACTGAGTTGTTCTCCGGCAGCATGGGACCTTCCTTTGTTGTGCTGCACCAACCACGTTTTGCACCTCCTTGTCTCTGTGTCCTGGGACTCCTGTGGGTGCTGCCTGGCATCCTGAGGACTCTCTAAATTGCCGAGAGCCCCCTCTTCCTCCTCACACAGAGTTGAGGCCCCCAGGTCCATCCTGGGTCAAGTCAGTGCCATTTTGATGGAAAACGCACTTTTGTTGTAACCAAGGCTTGTTGGTGACTTTCAACATGAAATCACATCTGCATCCATCTTCACGTCGTGAGACATCCTTTGCATCATGCAGGAACCCGCTGGCATCTTCCTAGGGTGCATTCCTGCAGTCTTCGACTAACCGGGGACTCTTCTTTTGCACCCTCTTCTGGGTTGGCAGGGGCTCCTACCCTTCCTGGAACTTCTTTCGACTTCTGGACTTGGTCCCCTACTTTTTTAGGTCTTCAGGTCCAGGAATCCAGCAGTTGCTGTTTGCAGACTTGGTTGGTTACTGCAAAACCCCAATCACGAGGTGTAGTGTGTCCTAAGGAAACTTGCAGTACTTTACCCCTGCTTTTCTGGGCTCCGGGGTGGGATAATTTCCTTACCTTTACCGTATTCTTACTCTCCCAGCGTTTCTGCCTAGGGGGGAATTTGAGATTCACATTCCACTTTCTTAGTATATGGTTTGTGTTGCCCCTAGACTTATTTTCGCCCATTGCATTCTATAGCATTTCCTATTGTTTGCTTTGTTCTATGACTATTTACTTGTCCAATTTTGGTATCTAGTGTATATGCTGTGTATAATACTTACCTCCAGAAGGAGTATTATCTCTAAGATATTTTTGGTACTGTGTCACCCAAATAAATACCTTTATTTTTGCTAACACTGAGTATTGTCTTTACTTGTGTATAAGTACTGTAACTATAAGTGGTATTGCATTAGCGTTGCATGTCTCCTAGTTCAGCCTAATCTGCTCTGCTATAGCTACCTCTATCAGCATAAGCTGCTAGAACACTACTGCTTCACTAATAAGGGATAACTGGACCTGGAATAAGGTGAAAGTACCCAAGGTACCCACTACAAACCAGGCCAGCCTCCTACAACAATCATGTTCTTCTAGCAGCAGGCCTGGAGGTTGAGTTTCAAAAAGGCGGTAGAGAGGAGGTCACTTGGAGCTCCCATCATGCTCTGTGACTAAACCCTTTCTGGATGTGCAGCAAAATGGCCAGTACACACGATCCACACGCTCTTGGATCTCCCTGCGGCGGCTCCGGCTCTAATGCGAGAATTTTTGTTTATCTCTGAAGCCTCTGTATAACGGGAGATGCCAAGCGCTACAACAGTTTTTCACAACGGGACCCCCGGCCCCACGAACCTCCATCACATTGAATATCGGGAGTCCCTGGATGGAGTGTGAGACAGAAATGGAACCGAGAAGCTCATAGCAGTGAAGAGCAGCGAAAAGAGGAAGTATGTGGCTGAGACAAATGGAACAGAGCAATATCGAGTCGAGCCGCTGAGCCAGGAAGCCAGCCTAAGGACTGGAAGTTTATCGTGGAGGAAGAGACGGGCATGGAGAGGTAGGAGAGGGGTACAGAGAGGAAGCATGCTGCTTGGACGGGTGGCGCACCATCGCCAGCATGCTGAGTCACTTTAAGGACAAAGGTGCTGATAGGTACGGTGAGGTGCAGCGAGGTGTGGGGAGGCATGGAGAGAGATCGCAGCAGGTGCTGGAGAGGAATAGGCTGGATTTTATTGCTTTTTGTTCTCCTCCTCTCTGAATTCAATTTTGAACTACCCATACATGCATTTCTATGGTATATGCTATTAATGGATGGACTTAAAAAATTGAGGACTAGCATGAGGCCCCATATTTCGTGACTTTCCGGGGCACTTCTGTGTTCCCAACTGTAAATTACCTACCAGCTATCAACAGACGCAAACTAAGGAGTAGGAGACAAGGAGGGAAATAAGGAAGGGGAGGAGTGGTGGAGGGATGGGGAATTAAAGAAAGGGGGGTTAAAAGGTGCATAAGGTAAACACCAACCCTCCCTCGAAAGCAGTTGTTAGTGCTACACATGGAGTGTGAAATAAACGTCTAGGAAAGGAGCTGATGTGGCCCGTGGCTTTTTCCCCCACACCTCCTGCCAACTATTATGAAGCGCATCACTCATGACGTTGCCCACAAAATTCCTGTGAACCAAAAAGCTCCTAAAGGTACCAATTCTAATGTGACTCCGGTAGAAGGGATGCAGGGACGAAGAGGCGACTCTAGTAAACAGGATCACCCACAACTTCCTCTACACAAGTCTTTGGAACTTTCTAAACAAACAATTAACCCCATGCTGTGTTTAGTGGTTACCCTATCCAACCCCATCAGTACTTTGATGAAGTCACCAACACATCAGGAGTCAGGTCATCCCACAGCTTCCCCGCAGGCACTTCATAACGCAGAGAATTTATCGCGACCTCTGACCTCAAGCAAAACAACTCTCCCTTTAATGAACATCTGACTTCTTCCACTTCTAGTATAGATGTCTCACCACCCCCTGCACCCTCCTCTGCCTTTGACTATCCTATTCCTATTGATTCCATAGATTACTATAAAGAAAGGCCCGCCTATCCTTATTTACATTCAGCAATACAAAAAGGGGTGACAAAGTCAGTAAGAAGAGCATGTCTAATGAGACTTTAAATAATCAATCAGTAGCATTTTCATTCAAATCAGCTGTGAGAGGTGTGTTCAGGCAAGGCTCTGACATAATGATTAGCAATAGAAACAATTGCAATCAACCACTATCTAATCACTCACTCAACACAGATTCTGTCAGCCTCCCTGGTTCTACACCCAGTCCAACATCAGTTGAACCTCTGCTCACTCAGATCCTCTGGGAGCTACGGGCAATGAAGGTTTCACAAGAGGAAGCTAATAGGAAAATGAATAATCAACTGGATCACCTCAATACCAATCTAGCCCAAACCTCCTCAAGTGTTTCCCAATCCAAACATAGGGTCTGCAATCTAGAACACGCACAAATTCACCACAGATCAGCAGTTGCGCAGATGCAGACTGAACTTGAGGAATTACAATTAAAATTTGCTGATATCAAAAACCGGTCATGGGGTGCGAATCTGAGATTTACTGGGATACCTGAAGAGTTCGAAGCAACATCCTCTGCTACAAAAGTGATATCTGATCTTACCTACACGTACATTCTTCCAGAGAAAGCTACAGCTCATATTGACTTGTCTATCATGGGGGCACACAGGGATCCTACATTGAAAGTTCCAACTGCAAAGTACCCACATACAATTCTTCTCAATTTTGGTGATTTTAGGATCAAGGGACAGGTTTTATAACAAGCTATTAAAACTAAAGTCTTCAATACTACCGAGAATTTCAGTTTTTGTGTGTTTTCAGACATGTCAATTTCTGAAGCGCAACGACTGCACAAATTTGTTAGTCTCACTGACCACTTCATGAAATTAGGGGCCCCAGGTGCCATTGTTCAGCTTGCTAAATTTAAGGTGCTGCACAATGGCCGGGCTCACATCTTTCAAAATGTACAGCGGGAAAATGACTTTTTGGACTCGCTCAGAAAATAACATTAGTATATGTGATATATATTTGTGACATGCTTGTGATATTTGTACAGAGTGTGATTAATGTGCTGCTTACTTTGCTTGCTCTTCTGGAATATGGGTTCTAGAGTACCATACCAGTGCTCTCAAGTTTGGGGGTGGGAGGGCGGGTCAAGGGGCGGGGCATGTTAAAGGGTGGGGTACCACAGGGTGGAGGGGGCATGATGGGCTTAGGACCCTTTTGTCAGGCAGGGGGTGGGGCCAGTTGGTTGGGGATATTTGCACTAGGGAGGGAAAAAAGAACAGGTGTTGAACATAAGAAGGTTGGCAATACTTGGTGTAGGATTATGGTGCTGAAGACAGGCAGCATGCTGAGGACAAAGGCTATTAGAAGATGCTTTCCATTACCTCTAATAGGCAGCCAGGGCAGACTAGGCAGAGGGTCAACAGGCCTTCAATAATTTCTTTTTCATTAAATGATAGACTATAAATCTAGTGCACGTCTCTTCACCTCCTTCAAGATTGTTTCCTCCAATGCAAATGGGTTTAATAATACCCATAAATTTACAGCTATACTCCATTGGCTAAGATCCCTTCAGGCCCACGTGATCTTACAACAGGAGACCCATTTTAAACAACAGGTAAATAGCCCCAGAACTCCCAATTTTATTTCACATTCTTTTTTTGCTTCGGCTAGTAAAGCTGTACATGGGACTGCAGTTCTTATGAACCAGGATTTTCAAGGGGAAGCCCTCCAGGATTTCTGCGATCCTCAGGCCAGATGGGTAGTAGTTAGCGTTAAGGCAGGAAACCAGCTAATACATACCTCAAGCTTCTATGGCCCAATAGAAGATGAAATTGCTTCCCTTCTGACTCTGTATGAACTTTTGAGCACGCTTTCTGGTCTTTTTATAGTGGGAGGTGATCTTACTATAATCCAACATATGAAGCTTGATGCCTATTGAAAAAAATAATTCACAGAATAAACCACAAGCTTTTCCATTCTTGGCAAAATCTATCCACGATTTGGTACTACAGGACCCTTAGCGGCTTGATCATCCACATGATCAATGCTGTACCTGTTTTTCCAAAAGTTTCAATTTGGCTTCAAGGATCGACATTTTTTTAATTTTCCCATTCTTGGGACAGAACTGGTTCACACATAATATCCAATCCTTTTTCAGATCATGCCGTTCCATTGATTCAACTATCTCTCTCAGGCCAGCATTTAGAAAGACACAGGTGGTCCTTAGACAAATCTTTATTAGTTAACGAGGGTTGGATTTCTGTCCTGAAAGCATCAGTTGCCAAATTTCTAATTAGAAATGAAGCAACTGCTTATATCTTTGCAATCTGGGAGTCATGCAAAACATATATTAGAGGGGAACCATTGCATTCAAGGCCTTCCTGAAGAGAGTAAGGAAGGAGCAAGTAAACATCCTACAGCAGGAATTTGATCATGCTATGCGTTTGCATCAGTTACATTATGATCCTAACTCATGGACTTGTCTCCAGGGTGCTAAAACCCATATGAGAGACTTATTCTTAGCACAAGAGATAGTAAATCATAACATAAGTTTTCAGCAGTATTATGAAGAGAGCGAGCACGTAGGGAAATCTGTGGCACATTATGTCACAAAAACGCAGAATGCATTATTAATCAAAACCATATTTAGTGCAGTGCCGAATTGTGGACCAAGCTAAAGAGATAGGAAAGGTATTTCTAGCACATTAAACAAATATCTATACCTTCAAAACGGTAGTCGATGATGATCGTATCAATAAGTATCTCCAATCATTTTCCATGCCATGTCTTAGTGAAGAGCTATAGGCAGCGTTGCTGTAGCCCATCACTAAATTAGAAGCAGCTGAAGCCATTAGGTGTTCCCCAAATGGCAATGCCCCTGGTGAGGATGGTCTTCAGGCAGAATTGTACAAAGCCCTGTCTGAGCAGATTACAGATATTTCAGCTATGTCATTTAATGCAATACTTAATGGTTGCTGCCACATAGAGCCTGGTGGGACTCCAAGTCCCAGGCTGCTCTTTGCCTCTGCCTGCTCCTCTCCACCTGGGGCCACTTGCTGCTGATCGCGGGCGCTATAAAGCGCATCGCGCAACACTCCTCTTGGTTGCTGCCACATAGAGCCTGGTGGGACTCCAAGTCCCAGGCTCCTCTTTGCCTCTGCCTGCTCCTCTCCACCTGGGGCCACTTGCTGCTGATCGCGGGCGCTATAAAGCGCACCGCGCAACACTCCTCTTGGTTGCTGCCACATAGAGCCTGGTGGGACTCCAAGTCCCAGGCTCCTTTTTGCCTCTGCCTGCTCCTCTCCACCTGGGGCCACTTGCTGCTGATCGTGGGCGCTATAAAGCGCACCGTGCAACACCGCTGCGCGGGACGTGCCCGGGCGAAGCCTGGGCCAAGGGCGGGCCCGTCCGCGCCCGTCAGAGACCGAAGGAGGCCAGGCTGGGCCCCCACTCTGGGCCCTAAGGTACGCTACTAGTTCATATAGTGCTGGGAAGCAACTTTAAAACTCCGTTTTGCCCTGCTTCTGTAACTTTAATCCTCAATGGGGAAGCGTAAGGCGAAAGGTAGCCCTGCACTGGGCTCTGCAAAATCTAAGATACTTAAAACCAACAAAGTCACGTTACCACATACTAACTGTGTTGCCAAGGAAATAGATGACTTGATTGAAGAAGTTGAACAGATTTTAAACAATAAGGAAAGGATCAGGCGAAAGGAGTCGAAATCTGGTACTCTCATCCCGTTCTTGACTCCAAGTTCGCATATTGCCCCCAAACCACAAACTGTTACGTCACTTCATCAGGCATCAGCCCCCCAAGGCCCTACTAATATTGGTAGTTCTTCTTCCCCATCTGCATTTCATCTCGATCCTGAAGTACCAAACGACAATATTACACATTTCTCAATTCCTTGTTCTAACCGTTTTTCCTCTCTGGCCCCCCAAGTTCTGGAAAATCCTATATCAACCTCTACGACCTTGCCATATACGGAGAGTGTTCCTTCACTAAATGACTTGCCAGCATTGGTGGTTAGTCTTAAGAGCGAAATAGGCGAGCTGAAATCCTTTCTGTTTGAAATTACTACTCTTCTCAAAGGTAAAATTCTTCTCCCTATTGGTGAGCCCAAACCAAACTCTACAACATCCAACCACTCACACGTAAAAATGGTTTCTTCAACTGAGTCCCTGCCACCGCCATCAAGCACAGCAGCCTTTATGGAAGGGCAGCACTCTTACAGCCAGAATATGTCCTCTTTTGAACGTAACACTCCTCCTTCCTTTAATGGCCCTCTCAAATGGGACACTACTAAAGCTTCCCGTCAAAAGAATAATTATATATATATGTGTAATGTTCCACCTCTGCCCCCAAATACACGAGAATACAAAGCCTCACTAGCCAATAAGGCCACGCACTGGCTGAGACACGTTAGAGGCTGTGGCTCAGTCATCCACGACGACATTTTATCTGCCGAACGAGCGAATGGCCTTCCAGGTTGTCGAGACTTCATAAAACTCAATTTCAAAAACTCCCATCTAGTAAAAGGTCTTCTAGATATGGAAGCACGCAATATAAATAGGAAGCCATCTGCTATTTCTCTCAGTGCCAATCGACCCACCGATGGTTATATGAAGCCGAATCTCCTCTCTAGAACAGCCAGCTGGGTCTCGAGCCATTCTATAGACCATCGAGATTTCAGGCAATTAGGCCATCAGGCCCCAAAAGGTGTACCATCTGACCCTGTCCCAAACACCAGCTCCGGCCCTACTTCTAGTGGCCAATTAGCACCTGATTTCGATCTCCAGGGGGCCATCTCCGACATCAATTGACTATACTCTACTAATTCCTGCGTCCCCATTCCTAGTTTAGACCGACGGGCTACAGGTTCTTCACCCTATCCACTTAGCCCAGGTGTTGCTTCCCCTCTGGGTTCACGACTCGTTAATATCAATCAATTTACAAGTCTGTGTATGAAGAAGGTTATTGACAGCAACCTTCCAGATGACACTCTCGTGAAACCAATCTGCTCTATTGCCCAGACACCAGCAAAACTTTTGTCCTGGAATGTGGCTGGCATCAATGGCAAACTTGCAGACATTGAGTGGGGGGTATTTGTTGAAAATTTTAATGTATGTATGTTCCAGGAAACATGGGCCAAAAACTGCACATATAGACAGGGGTTTAGTTCCTTTTTTAAACCGGCTATGCCGTCTTTAGCAGGTAGGGCAGTAGGGGGCTTATGTACTTGGGTAAAATCGACAGAGGTGGGAGGAATAAAGGAGATATACGTGGACTCCCATGACATTTTGGCTATTGCTATCCAACCAATCTCAGGCTCCCCTGTTCTCTGTATAAATATTTATAGCAGGCCGGGACCCTCCAATAATTGCTCTACTATCATTGAGCTTTTAAATACTCTTATTTCAGACTTTCGTCTTAAATATCATATTATAATAGCAGGGGATTTTAATGTTCAGCTTGAAATCAATTTAGATCTTATAGAGGTCATGCAACCCGAAGATAGTGTTTGGAACATTCCTCCCTATTCCACTCAGCAAAACTCATACAAACCTTGCGCTACGGCAATGCAGGTAATAGATCTTATGATATCACATGGTCTCCGTCTTGGCAATGGCCGTTTCCCAGCTGACACCACGGCAAGACCAACCTTTTTCAGGGGTTCCTATAGTAGTAAACTAGATTACATTTTTTTTGATTTAAGAGTTTGGCACTACATACTAGATGTGGAAGTGGGCAATCCATACACTAGCGATCATGCCCCTCTACAGATTACGTACAAGAGACCTCTTATAGCAGGAGCTGTATTTCCTTCTATTTTACCTGCTGTTATGGAGTTGTCTAGCAATAGGTGCACAGTAAGATGGGACTCCTTTGAGAAATCGGACAAGCTCCTAGAAAAACTGTGTGATCTAATTTCTTCCCACCAGTTATTTGACCATAGTCTTACTTTTTCTCCAATTGAAATTACGTCCCTTCATTTGGACCTTTTCACTACTCTGAAAGAGCTGTTTTCTAGACGCCCAAGGCCGCTGACTAACTCCTGCCCCCAACCCTGCTCCAAATGGTTCAACAAGAGGTGTAGAGAGGCTAAAAATACCCTGGTTAGCGTCTTAAGGACAAAGGACAGACTAGGTATCATCAATGCTAGACGTAATTATGCTTTTATATGCAATAAGAGCAAACATGAGCATGAAGAGGAGCTCTGGAGTGACCTACTTGAGGCAGCTAGAGCTCATGACTCCAAACGATTTTGGATTTTGGTATCTGGTAGTGATCAGAACCGAGCCCCTTATTTGGAGTCTCAAATTACTCCTGATGCCTGGCTTTCCCATTTTAAAGAACTGTACGGCTCTCCATTGGCCCTCGATGCCCCAAATCTGGGACAGCTGACAACATCTTGTTCACCCGCGTCCTCTTTGCCCCTCTTTACACTGAACGAAACCGCCCTGGCCATCACAGCCCAAAAAGCAGCAAAGGCCCCTGGGTCGGATAGGATTCCTTCTGATATGTTTAAAGCGGACCTGAATATCTGGAGCCCGTATATTAATAGGCTTTTTAATGCCATTTTGATTACCAGATCCTACCCTGACTCATGGAAAGAGGGTATTATCGTGCCTATCTATAAGAAAGGAGAGAGGAATTCCCCGGGAAACTACAGACCCATCAGCCTCCTTGACAATCTCCCAAAAATATTTTGACACCAATTGTTGAGCAGGCTGAGTAAATGGATAGTGGATAACCAAATTTTAAATCACCTCCAAGCGGGCTTCAGAGAAAAAATCAGCACAATAGACCAGATATTTTGCTTTATCTCTATTAAATGGAAAGTTGTCGATGTGAATTCAGGCCACCTATTTGTAGCTTTTGTTGACTTAAAATCAGCTTTCGATTTGGTACCTCGCAATAAACTATGGGAGGTCTTGTCTAAAATGGGAGTCCCTTGCCCTATTTTAAATATCATTAGAGATCTCAATACTGGAAATTATGGTAGAATCAGATGGGGCCAGCATGGCGAACTAACTGAAAAATTTCCCACTGTTCGTGGTGTGAGGCAAGGTTGTGTACTCGCCCCTACCTTTTCATAAACGCATGCATTCCGTATCTTATGGAGTGCTCCAATGACGCCCCCAAAATAGGAGGGCAGAAGATCCCCTACCTCCTATTTGCTGATGACACCTTGTTGATATCCCAAACAGCCACAGGTCTCACAATCCTGCTTTCAAGATTTATGACCTTTTGTAATGACCACGGCTTGGAAATCAACCGATCAAAAACTAAGGCCCTCATTCCGACCCTGGTGGTTTCAAACCGCCAGGGTGGAGCCGGCTTCCTCTTTGCAGGGGCTTTCCCGCTGAGCCGGTGGGCGATCTTTTGGAGATCGCCCGCCGGCCCAGCGGGAAAGTTGAAAGTTGAAATGACCCCCGCCAGGGTCGGAATGACCCCCTAAGTGTATGGTGTTTGGGGATAAAAAAGGTAGGATGCGGCGCCACATTTATTTAGAGGGCGCCGCATTGGAAAGAGTTTGTGATTTTGAATATCTAGGCCTGAAACTAGAAGATTCGCACAAATGGCATTCTCATCTTCAGAAAGCAAATGTCCGCTTGAAACAACAGACGAGCGGTATCATAAGATTTGCAGCTAGATCTCCCAGCTTTGCCGTGACACCCGCAATTGAAATTTACAAATCACAAGCAAGGGGGGGAGCCCTTTATGGAGCCGAGCTGTGGGGCCACTGTAATATAGATGATCTGATAAAAGTGGAAAACTCTTTTTTAAGGTCCCTGCTAAGAGTTCCTTCTAGCACCCCAATGCTCCCCATTCGAATGGACCTAAACTTGCCTCCCATTTGCCAGATTGCTGCGCTTAGGCCCTTGTTGTATTGGATCCGTCTATGGTCATTAGACTCTCTTATTCCCTATAGATGTGGGCTAGTCAACCTGATGGCCAATAATACTAGTCCAAAAATCAAGTGGTGTGTGTATGTAGAAGGGATTTTCACACTACTTGGCTTGGGGTCTTACTGGAAGGATCCGCTATCCATTCCAAAAAACGCAACACAGATACTGAAGGATGCGTTTTGGCTCCATGTGCATCTTTCACAACTGTCTGCTGTCTCACCATCATCCATGACGGGCAGTTTCTTACAAATAAAATGCCATTATGAATCTGCGCAATATATGGATATAGTTTTCTCTCCACGTGCACGTGCATTGTACATTAGATTTAGGGTAGGTTCTCTCCCTTTGCGCATCTTAACACATAAATGGGCCAACACTAGCTGCACTTCGAAGATGTGCCCAATGGGTTGTGCCAGGGAAGAATCTTTTACCCACATTCTCTTTCAATGTCCTGCATACCAAAACCAGAGAGCTCGTTGGATTATCCCCTTGTGTAGGAAAATGGGTTTTAAGAACTGTCCACTGGTCTTGAGAATTTTTAAATCTGATCCATCCGTTCTAGTGGTTTGTTGCCTGGCAAAATACTTAGATTCCATTTGGCACTGTAGATTGAACATGCTTAAAAAAATAGAGGTAAATTCGACCATAGATGTGGGGAGCGGTTGTTGATGAACTCATTAGTGAATTTTAATGCAGGCACCTATTACCTTTTACTGCTTAAAGTATTTTTATGCCTAGACTTTTTTTTTATATATATATATATTTTTTCTTTTAAGCAGAAATGTCTTATTATATTTAATATGACCGGCCAACCCTGTATCTGATTTTCGATATTTATCATGCAAAATTTTTGTATTCCTACATGATCTTTTAATATGGTTTGAAATTTTTAAAGGAAGAATTTTTATGGTTAATATATACACTTTTAATTTTTTTTTTTTTTTTAATGTATGGATATTCTTATATTCTTAAATAGAAATGTTTCCTTTTGTGACATGTTCGGTTAGGCTTGTATTTGAATCTTGATGCCCAACATGCAAATCTTTGCACCATCACATGATTTTATAATATGGCTCGAACTTCCAGAAGGAAAACTCCCATGATTAACATCTTTTTATGTAGTTCAGCTACTTATGTTCGAAATCTTCTGTTTATAACTTGCTGCTTTGTAAAACTGTGAATTGTGGTGTGCTTTTATGGTATTTACTTTTACCGAAATAAAGCTGACGAACGAAATAATGGTCTAAAAGTGCCTAGCTCATTTACTCAGGCGGTCATAGTCAGTTTCCTCAATAGAGGTAAGCCTGGGGACACACCAGACTCTTACTGTCCGATTAGTCTTCTCAATAATGACTATAAGATTCTCCTGAAAATCTGGGCTGCCCACATTACACCTCTGGCCCAGGGTCTTTTTCATCAATATCAGTATGGGTTTCTACCTGGAAGACATATTTCTACCAATACGAACTTATTGCTCCAAGCAATTGATTTCTATTCAAAGAACAGAGTTAAGGCAGTAGTAATCATGCTTGATGCTGAGAAAGCGTTCATTCTAGTGCAATGGAAACTTCTCTTTGCAATCCTTAGGAGACTTAAATTTCCTGATAAAATAATTCAACTTCCCTCTACCCTTTATCAAGGGGCTGAGGCTAATATATTAGTTTACTCATGAGTAGTTGGTCAGGTTCCAATATGCCAATGGACTCATCAGCATTGCTCCTTGTCACCCATCCTCTTCGCTCTCTTTATTGAACCATTGGCGGCAGCTCTGAGGCAAGACAGCACCATAAAACCTCCGATCCCAGACGTGTCCAAACTAAAACTATTTACTGATGATGCAATCTGATATCTTGTGGCTGAATCTCAGAATATTGAGAATGTCTCAAAATTCAAGTGTTCTCTAACTTAGGAGGCTATTGGATTAATAAAACAAAATCTGAGTTTAGGAAGGTAGCATCTTTCTAACCTTGTTACCCTCACTTTTGGCCTGTTTGTGAGTATATGTCAGGGTGTTTTTACTGTCTCACTGGGATCCTGCTAGCCAGGACCCAGTGCTCATAGTGAAAACCCTATGTTGTCAGTGTGTTTGATATGTGTCACTGGGATCCTGCTAGCCAGGACCCCAGTGCTCATAAGATTGTGGCCTATATGTGTTCCCTGTGTGGTGCCTAGCTATATCAATGAGGCTCTGCTAACCAGAACCTCAGTGTTTATGCTTTCTCTACTTTTCACAATTGTCACTGCAGGCTAGTGACTATCTTCACCAATTCTCATTGGCACACTGGAACAACCTTATAATTCCCTTGTATATGGTACCTAGGTACCCAGGGTATTGGGGTTCCAGGAGAACTCTATGGGCTGCAGCATTTCTTTTGCCACCCATAGGGAGCTCAGACAATTCTTACACAGGACTGCCACTGCAGCCTGAGTGAAATAACGTCCACGTTATTTCACAGCCATTTATCACTACACATAAGTAACTTATAAGTCACCTATATGTCTAACCCTTACTTGGTGAAGGTTAGGTGCCAAGTTACTTAGTGTGTTGGCACCCTGTCACTAGCCAAGGTGCCCTCACATTGTTCAGGGCAAATTCCCCAGACTTTGTGAGTGTAGGGACACCATTACACGTCTGCACTACACATAAGTCACTACCTATGTGTAGCGTCACAATGGTAACTCCGAACATGGCCATATAACATGTCCAGGATCATGGAATTGTCACCCCAATACCATTCTGGTATTGGGGGGACTGGTATTGGGGGGACAATTCCATGCATCCCCGGGTGTCTAGCACAGAACCCGGGTACTGCCAAACTGCCTTTCCGGGGTCTCCACTGCAGCTGCTGCCAACCCCTCAGACAGGTTTCTGCCCCCCTGGGGTCTGGGCAGCCCAGTCCCAGGAAGGCAGAACAAAGGATTTCCTCTGAGAGAGGGTGTTACACCCTCTCCCTTTGGAAATAGGTGTGAAGGGCTGGGGAGGAGTAGCCTCCCCCAGCCTCTGGAAATGCTTTGATGGGCACAGATGGGGCCCATCCCTGCATAAGGCAGTCTACACCGGTTCAGGGATCCCCCAGCCCTGCTCTGGCGCGAAACTGGACAAAGGAAAGGGGAGTGACCACTCCCCTGACCAGCACCTCCCAGGGGAGGTGCCCAGAGCTCCTCCAGTGTGTCCCAGACCTCTGCCATCTTGGATTCAGAGGTTTTGGGGCACAATGGACTGCTCTGAGTGGCCAGTGCCAGCAGGTGACGTCGAGACCCCTCCTGATAGGTGCTTACCTCTTTCAGTAGCCAAGCCTCCTTTCTTAGTAGCTAAACCTCCTTTTCTGGCTATTTAGGGTCTCTCCTCTGGGCTATTCCTCAGATAATGAATGCAAGAGCTCACCAGAGTTCCTCTGCACTTCCCTCTTCAACTTCTGCCAAGGATCGACCACTGACTGCTCCAGGACGCCTGCAAAACCACAACAAAGTAGCAAGACGACTACCAGCAACATTGGAGCGCCTCATCCTGCCGGGTTTCTCGACTGTTTCCTGGTGGTGCATGCTCTGAGGGCTGTCTGCCTTCACCCTGCAAAGGAAGCCAAGAAGAAATCTCCTGTGGGTCGACGGAATCTTCCCCCTGCTAACGCAGGCACCAAACTCCTGCATCACTGGTCCTCTGGATCCCCTCTCATCCTGACGAGCCTGGTCCCTGGAACACAGGAGCTGGGTCCATGTGTCTCCCACAGTCCAGTGGCCCCTCTGTCCAAAGTTGGTGGAGGTAAGTCCTTGCCTCCCCACGCCAGACAGCAAACCTGTGTACTGCGTGATTTGCAGCTGCTCCGGCTTCTGTGCACTTCTACAAGGATTCCTTTGTGCAGAGCCTAGCCTGGCTCCCCAGCAATCTGTCCTGCATTGCCCAACTTGCTGAGTTCGACTCCGACATCGGGGGACCCTCCTTTGTGACTCTGAGTTGACTGCTGTCCTCAGATTTTCTAAGTGCCTGCTCCAGTACTTCTGCAGATGGTGCCTGCTTCTGTAGGAGCTCTCTGAGTTGCTGAGTGCCCCCTCTGTCTCCTCCTCCAAGGGGTGACATCCTGGTCCTTCGTGGTCCCCAGCAGCACCCAAAAACCTTAACTGCAACTCTTGCAGCTAACAAGGCTTGTTTGTGGTATTTCTGCCTGAAAATACTTCTGCAACCTCCAGCACGCCGTGGCACAACCTCCATCCAAAGAAGAAGTTCCTAGCCCTTTTCGTTGTTGCAGAATCGTCGGCTTCTTCCACCTGGAGGCAGCCCTTTTGCACCTTCATCCAGGGTTTAGTGGGCTCCTGCCCCCCCTGGACACTTTTGTGACTCTTGGACTTGGTCTCCTTCCTTTGCAGGTCCTCAGGTCCAGGAACCAATCTTCAGTGTTTTGCTAGTGCTTGGTGTTCTTGCAGAATCCCCTATTATGACTATTCTGTCTTTCTGGCGTAGTAGGGTAACTTTACTCCTACTTTTCAGGGTCTTGGGGTGGGTTTTTCTGGACACCCTTACTGTTTTCTCACAGTCCCAGCGACCTGCTACAACCTCCCATAGGTCTGGGGTCCATTCGTGATTCGCATTCCACTTTTGGAGTATATGGTTTGTGTTGCCCCTAGACCTATGTCTACCTATTGCATCCTATTGTGATTCTACATTGTTTGCATTACTTTTCTTATTGTTACTTACCTGTTTTGGGTTTGTGTACACATAATTTGTGCATATTACTTACCTCCTAAGTGAGGGTATCCTCTGAGATACTTTTGGCATATTTTAACTAAAATAAAGTACCTTTATTTTTAGTAACTCTGAGTATTGTGTTTTCTTGTGATATTGTGCTGTATGATATACGTGGTATAGTAGGAGCTTTGCATGTCTTCTAGTTTAGCCTAAGCTGCTTTGCCATAACTACATCTAACAGCCTAAGCTGCTAGAAACACCTCTATTCTACTAATAAGGGATCACTGGACCTGGCACAAGGTTTAAGTACCACAAGGTGCCCACTATAAGCCAGGCCAGCCTCCTACACTGAGGCTTTACATTTTAATGCTCAAGAGACAATATTACCAGTCGAGATGCAAATTAACTATCAGATCTCTCACCCTATTAGATATCTTGGCATACATGTTACCCAAAATAAGTCCGATCTCTGTCCTCTTAATTATCTTATCACTCCCAACAAAGCACAGGCTCTTATGGGTAAATGGCAAAACTCACCATTAACGATCATTGGTCGCGTAGCCTTGGTTAAGAGGATGATACTACCTTTATTTTTATTTGTCTATTCCAACATTATGATCAAGGTTCCCCAGAGTTTCTCTAAGGATCTTAATATAATTCTACACAAATTAATTTGGGCAGAATAAAAAGCCCTGTGTCCAGTTACAGACAAGCCAGTTGACCATGTAGGATGGAGGCCTAGCCCTGCCCCATTAAAAGAAATACCATGAGGCAACCTATTTAGACTGGCTTATAAATGCCACTATTACAGGCCATGTGGACTCTAATTTTTAATTAAAAAAATGCTTCTTGAAAATAAAATTCATCTATCCCACTTCCTTAAGATGACATGGCTCCTGAAACGTTCTATATATAAAATCCCTAATCTACTCTGGTCTAAATGCACGAGCTCCAAAAGAGTTATCGCTTTCCTCGTGTCCACTTATTTATCTCTTTAAGTGAGGCCGGAGCATTCGGACTCCCTCTTTCCAGCAAAGTCATAAATGACTGGGGCACACTGGTGTATGCGAGGCTCCAGGATTTAATTCTAGGAAATAATCTCAAGACATGAGAGCAATTTAAAGCAAACAATACTGCCATTCCAGCCAGTTGAAGCTTTTTATATCTTCAGATATAGTCATTGGGTCCCATAGCCCACTATTCATCTGAATCATTATCTTTAAAAATCATACAAATAATATGGGTTCAGAAATTAATAGGGGTCGGTAATTGGTATCGCATTTTACAGGAAGAACTGTCTGCTAAAGTTCTTCCTCCCGCATTAGGAAGAATAATAGCTGCTATAGATTGAATAATCGATGTTCAGTCATGGAAATATTATAATATCTACTCCTTTAAGGGTTAAGAGGTGCTAATTTTAAGAGGATGTATTTTTATATAAAGTGGCTGCTTGATTATACACCTGAACAACTTAACAAGAAGTTTTCATCAATTTTGAATCACTGTTTTTGATGTCACTGCAAGGTTGGGTATTAGCTTCATGTTTGTTTCTCTTGCCCTAGCATCACCGAATTTTAGGATAAAGTTTTGCAGGCTATTAGTACGCAACTCCAGGGTTTGATACAGCCGAAACCAATGGGGGCGCTTTTTAGTAAATCCAACCTCCCTGCTATGTCAAAATTTTCAAAGCAATATTTCTTAATTGCAGCAATGGTGGCTAAATCTGGATGTGACCGGCCAGCAAACATGCCAGGGTAGTTACCTTTTTCAGGGGGCACCTCTAAGGTGACCTCTGGGTACATTCGGTAATAAATCCGTTACTGATACCAGTATGGTAGTTTGGATTTATAGTCCTGAGTTGTTTGATACCAAACAACCCAGGGTCCAGAGTGACCATCATGTAGCTGTGAAACTCATATTGACCACTGTCCAGCACATGTATTACAATGGCTGCTCTGCTACCTCTCTATGTCCCAGTCTTGGCAAGGCCACAATGGGGGCATACTGCTCATGCAGCTATGTCTTCACATGCAGTATAGTGCACCCTGTCTTAGGGCTGGATGGCCTGCCAGAGGGGTGTCTTACCCATAGTGCATGCAGAGTATAGTGGACAGGGCACACAGACAGTGTGCAATGTCAAGTTTGCATTTTAGGTTTGCATTAGGACACTAAGGCCCATATTTATACTTTTTGACGCAAAACTGCGCTAACGCAGTTTTGCGTCAAAAAAATTAGCGCCGGCTAACGCCATTCTGAAGCACCATGCGGGCGCCGTATTTATTGAATGACGTTAGCCGGCGTTAGCCGCCGGCGCCGTCTGGTGTGCGTTAAAAAAAACGACGTACACCAGGCAGCGCCGGCGTAGGGAGATATGGGGCTTGGGCATCAAGAAATGGGGCAAGTCAGGTTGATTTGCGACATTTTTTTTCACTCCCAACGCCCATAAAAATGACTCCAGTCTTAGCAAAGACAGGAGTCATGCCCCCTTGCCCAATGGCCATGCCCAGGGGACTTATGTCCCCTGGGCATGGTCATTGGGCATAGTGGCATGTAGGGGGGCACAAATCAGGCCCCCCTATGCCACAAAAAAAAAAAAAAAAAAACACTTACCTGAACTTACCTAAATGTCCCTGGGATGGGTCCCTCCAGCCTTGGGTGTCCTCCTGGGGTGGTCAGGGGTGACAGGGGGTGTCCCTGGGGGCATGGGAGGGCACCTCTGGGCTCCTTCAGAGCCCACAGGTCCCTCAACGCCTGCCTTTTGCAGGCGCTTAAAAATGGCGCAAAAGCGGCCGTACGTCATTTTTTTGGACCCGCCCACTCCCGGGCGTGATTTTTGCCCGGGAGTATAAATCCGACGCACATGCCTCGGAGTCGATTTTTTAGACGGGAACTCCTACCTTGCATATAATTAATGCAAAGTAGGTGTCCACGCTAAAAAATGATGCTAACTCCATGGACTTTGGCGCTAGACGCGTCTAACGCCAAAGTATAAATATGGAGTTAGTTTTGCGTCGAAATTGCGTAAAAAAAAACTACGCAATTCCGGCGCAAACGGAGTATAAATATGCCCCTAAACCTGCAATGGCAGTGCTGGGTGCACCTGAATGCATGGCCCTAGCAGGTGGGTCAATCAATGTGCCTACCCTTAGTACTTCCTGCCCTGGGTACCTAAGTGCTATTTACTAGGGAATCATGGGAGTAGCTAAAGGTGTCTCCAAATGTGTCAATGCATCACAACAGTTTAGGGAAATAGCTCTGACCCAGGGAACCTGAGCACTAACAACCTACAGTATAGGCTACATCACATACCAGACAAAAAATGGCGGCTATGTCAAAAAGAGGCCTTTTCTCACACTAAAAAACACAACTTCAGTTTTTCGGCCGAGCATTCGAGACCTCTTGTATATTCTTTAGTATATACTTCTATACTGCTTTGTGGGGGCTTTTTCACAGGTTTGTTTCAGTGTCCTTAAAAAATCCTTGCTTGCTAGTGGTCAATCCTTGCTCTTTGTCCCAGCTTTCCACAGTTGTACATTCTCCTGGTGCATGGCCCTAGTACTTGTACCCTTCCACTTGTGCCTATGTAGTATGTGCTTAGGGATTACTTTTTTTTTCTTAGGCTAATAGCATTTGACCAGAGCGTTGGATGTTTCAGTGGCTCCAGTCTGTTTCTGTTAACAGGGCTCTAGTCTATTACTTATTTTCATCTGCAGTCATGTGTGACTTCGTTTATTCCATTCCTTACTCTCCCTCGCGCATTTTCTGTTCTTGCATTACAAATGCTTGCTCCTTTTATCTGTCTGCGAGTTCACGCATCACTTTGAACCAGCTGCTTATGTCAACTGTTTTACCTTTTATTTTCAGTTTGTGTGGCAATAAAACACTAATACCTCTAACTCGAGTGAACGCGAGACCCATTGCAGTTCAAATGCTTGCTTTTAAATTCTGAATAGCTCTTCAGAGCTCTTCACCCCCATTTTTGTGTTTCCCTTTATCAGCGTGGCATCCCCTTGCAAGAGGAACACGCCTGCTGGTAACCGTCCCTTTAATTGTCTTAATTTTGCCTGGTCCATTTCAGCCATGGATGATAGTCCTTAAGTTTTGTGTCCGCAGCCTGTGGTGGTCATTACAACCCTGGCGGACGGTGTTAAAGCGGCGGTAAGACCGCCAACAGGCCGGCGGTAAAAAAATTGGAATTACGACCGTGGCGGAAACCGCCAACAAAGACAGCCACTTTAACACTCTGACCGCCAGAGCGGTACAGACAAACAGCTTGGCGGTCACCGCCAACATACAGGCGGGAGACAATGTATCGCCCACACTATTATGACAGGCCAATCCGCCACCTTTTCCGGGGCGGATTCACCGGGGATAAAAACACGGCGGAAACAGGAAATTCGAAGAGAAAACGCTCACCTCATCACACTCCACGAGGAAGGAGGGCACCATGGAGCCGGAACTCCATATTCTTCCTGCGCTAGTCTTCCTGCTCCTGTACCAGGAGCACCAACGCCGGCGGCGAAGACCACAGTGAGTACTGCACCTACGACATAGGGGAGGGGGGAGGCAAAAAACAGGGACACACACACGCAACACCCCCACCCCCACCCTCACCCACCACAACACACACACTAATACAGCATGTCCAAACATTACAGTAACACCTCCCAACCCCCCCGGAAGAATGCAAAGACAAAAGGAAATGAGTGTAACCATTGTATAATATCTAAATAGAGTAAACAAAAATATACATATATACACTATTAACAAAATATACACCACGAATAGTAGTCCAGGTAATACACCATTCATAGTCCGTGGACCACTGGGCCCAAAATGCATGGGCGAGGCCCACACAAGATACCCGAACATGACAGAGAGAACACTGCAGGGGCATCAGATAGAAATACAACAGGCACCTCAGGGGGAAGGGAAGGGGGGCACCTCAGCCGGATGAGTGCATGACGCCAGATCCACGAGGGGGCTCCATGCCCATTGATGTATCCTGGGGAGTGCAAAGCCACAGTCTCTCAAGTCTCTCCAGTGGGTGGTTTGCCCACTGCCTTATCCTGAGGAGTGCAAAGCCACAGTCTCTCAAGTCTCTCCAGTGGGTGGTTTGCCCACTGCTTTATCCTGGGGAGTGCAAAGCCACAGTCTCTCAAGTGTCTCCAGTGGGTGGTTTGCCCACTGCCTTATCCTGGGGAGTGCAAAGCCACAGTCTCTCAAGTCTCTCCAGTGGGTGGTTTGCCCACTGCTTTATCCTGGGGAGTGCAAAGCCACAGTCTCTCAAGTCTCTCCAGTGGGTGGTTTGTCCACTGCCTTATCCTGGGGAGTGCAAAGCCACAGTCTCTCAAGTCTCTCCAGTGGGTGGTTTGCCCACTGCTTTATCCTGGGGAGTGCAAAGCCACAGTCTCTCAAGTCTCTCCAGTGGGTGGTTTGCCCACTGCTTTATCCTGGGGAGTGCAAAGCCACAGTCTCTCAAGTGGATAACAGTCTCCACTGTTTCTGGAGGGGGACTGGTGCCCAGAGTGCTTCATCCTGTGCAGGACAGACTGAGTGGATGCATGTCTCCACTGGTTCTGGAGGGGGACTGGTGCCCAGAGTGCTTCATCCTGTGCAGGACAGACTGAGTGGATGCATGTCTCCACTGGTTCTGGAGGGGGACTGGTCCCCAGAGTGCATCACTCACCCCGTGACGGTCCCGGTTGCATCACTGCCCCTGCCGCTCATGGGCTAGCGGTGCTTGAGTTGGCGGTCCTTGCCCTGTTCAGTGGTGCCTGCCCTGTTCAGCGGTGCTTGAGTTGGCGATCCATGCCCTGTTCAGCGGTGCCTGCCCTGTTCAGCGGTGCTTGAGTTGGCGGTCCTTGCCCTGTTCAGCGGTGCTTGAGTTGGCGGTCCATGCACTGTTCAGCGGTGCTTGAGTTGGCGGTCCATGCCCTGTTCAGCGGTGCCTGCCCTGTTCAGCGGTGCTTGAGTTGGCGGTCCTTGCCCTGTTCAGCGGTGCTTTCCCAGTTCAGCGGTGCTTGAGTTGGCGGTCCATGCCCTGTTCAGCGGTGCTTGAGTTGGCGGTCCATGCCCTGTTTAGCGGTGCTTGCCCTGTTCATCGGTGCTTGAGTTGGCGGTCCTTGCCCTGTTCAGCGGTGCTTCCCCTGTTCAGCGGTGCTTGAGTTGGCAGTCCATGCCCTGTTCAGCGGTGCTTGAGTTGGTGGTCCATGCCCTGTTCAGCGGTGCTTGCCCTGTTCAGCGGTGCTTGAGTTGGCGGTCCTTGCCCTGTTCAGCGGTGCTTGCCCTGTTCAGCGGTGCTTGAGTTGGCGGTCCATGCCCTGTTCAGCGGTGCTTGAGTTGGCGGGCCATGCCCTGTTCAGCGGTGCCTTCCCTGTTCATCGGTGCTTGAGTTGGCGGTCCTTGCCCTGTTCAGCGGTGCTTGCCCTGTTCAGCGGTGCTTGAGTTGGCGGTCCATGCCCTGTTCAGCGGTGCTTGAGTTGGCGGTCCATGCCCTGTTCAGCGGTGCTTGCCCTGTTCAGCGGTGCTTGACTTGGCGGTCATTCATTGCCCAGTTGGGCTGGGGCTGGCGGGCCTTCATTGCCCAGCTGGGCTGTGGCTGGTGGGGTCCTCCTGGACAGCTGGGCTGTGGCTGGCGGGGCCCTCCTGGGCAGCTGGGCTGTGGCTGGCAGGACCCTCCTGGGCAGCTGGGCTGTGGCTGGTGGGGCCCTCCTGGGCAGCTGGGCTGTGGCTGGCGGGGTCCTCCTGTACAGCGACGAGGGGACTGGCGGTGGCCTCCTGTACAGCGATGAGGAGACTGGCGGTGGCCTCCTGGGCAGCGACGATGGGGCTGGCGGTGGCCTCCTGGCCAGCGGGGATGATGGCGGTCTTCTCCGCCGTGCTGCTCCTCCCAGACTTTGCGCCTTTCTTCTGCCCCTTCCCCACCTTGGGAGGAGTCACAGCTGAGTCCACACTCCCCCCGGGACCCCTGTGAGCGGCTTGGGTGGCTGGAGTCTTCCCCCTCTCTCGCGGGCACTGGCCAACTTCTGGTGCTTGACGGGGGGGACTGGCTGTGCTCTGACCAGCCAGTGCACTCCACATACCTGTCACAACAGGCACCACTGGTCCCGGTGATTTTGTGGCTGAGGTGCTAGTACGGGACCTATGAGTTGGACGGGGGGCGTGGTGTGAAATAGGTTAAGGGTGGACATGAAAAGTTGTTTGGAGACACCGGGATGGGTAGCTGGAGGGGGTTTGGGAGTGGAGGAAGAGGTGGTGGTTGTAGGAGGTGTAGGTTTTGTGGATTTGGGTGCAGGTGCATGCGCTGGAGGCTGTCATGAGGTGGATGGCTGTTGGGTGGGTGTGTGGCTGCGTTTGTGTATCTTGGGAGGGGGCGTCACAGACACTCTGGGAGAGGACACAGGGGACGTGTGAATGGTAGTGGGGTTGGTGAGTGCACGTGAGCGGGGTGTGGTGGTGGGTGTGCTGGTGCGGGACGTAGTGGCTGTAGTGGTAGTGCATGCAGGTGTGAGTGTAGACGAGACTGGGAGGGAGGAGGGAGACGACGAGGAGGGGTACACAGTGGAAGCAGTGGATGTTGCTGTGTCTGTATGTGTGTGATGCTTGCGTGAGTGCCTTTGGGATGTGTGGTGCTTATGTTTGCCTGAGCTTCCCTTGTGTGGTGAGGTGTGTGCAGGCTGGTCTGATGGTGTGCTTGGGATAGGCAGAGGTACAGGGGATTGGGTCTGGGTGGAGGAAGTTGGAGGGGGGAGGCTAGACACAGGGACAATGGCTGCCATCAGTGCTGAGGCCAGAGTTTGAACGGTTCGATGAAGGGCAGCCTGACCAGAATGAATGCCCTCCAGGAATGCATTTGTGTGTTGCAACTCCCTTTCTACACCCTGGATGGCATTCAAAATGGTAGACTGCCCAACAGTGAGGGACCTGAGGAGGTCAATGGCCTCCTCACTGAGGGCAGCAGAGGTGACAGGGGCAGGGGCTGAGGTGCCTGGGGCGAAAGAGAGGCCCACCCTCCTGGGTGAGCGGGCACGGGGCGAAGGCTGAGGGGCTGCTGGGAGGGCGGTGCTGGTAGGGGGGGTGGCGGCTGTACCTGTTGAAGTGGGGGGCACAGATGTTGTCACCACCACAATGGAGCTCCCATCGGATGACGAGTCAGTGTCGCTGGTTGCAGATCCTGTGACCGCCGTGGTGCTCCCCTCGCCCTCCGTCCCACTGGTGTATTCCGAGTCCATAGTGTGGGCCTCCATGGCCATGTGGGAAGCAGCTCCCTCATGCTCCGGTGCCACTGCTCCTCCGCCTGATGATGCTAATGCACACAAGAACAGGGAGACCGCAAAAAAAGGGGGGGGGACAGAAGAAAGACAGGTTGAGTGCATGGCTTACCGCTACCGTTGGCGGACAAGACAGAAACAGAAGCCCCCTGCACTACGCCGCGCACTTGGGCTCTACAGTGTACTTCCTGGGAAATGGCCTACAAGGCTATGGACAACATCTGCACACATAGATGAGACAGGGGCATGAATAGCTGTACTTGGCACTCTACAGAGGTGGGGTGGGGGGCCACAGGGCCATGCCTTACGAAGGGGCCTAGCCTACGGAACTCGCCCTGGCCTAGGGAAACCCACCGCCCTCCTCTCCCACCCAGACACCTCCACTGCGCGCAAAGTCAGCTGAAAGAGAGTGTACTCACCCCCTTGTGTCTGCTGTGATGCCCTCAAGCGCCCATCCAACTCAGGGTAGGCCACCGCCAGGATCCGGAACATCAGGGGGGTCATGGTTCGACGGGCACCCCTCCCACGTTAGGAGGCCATCCCCAGCTGAGCCTCCACCATCTTCTTGCTCCAGCTGCGAATGTTCTCCCATCTCTTCCGGCAGTGGGTGCTCCGTCTGTGGTGGACCCCCAGGGTCCGGACGTTCTTGGCGATGGCACGCCAAATATCCTTCTTCTGGTGGGCGCTGACCTACATGAAATTTACAGGGGAAGAAGAGAAGTCATTACCAACTGCACCGTCAAAGTGATTGGCCCCCATCCCTACCCTTGCCATGTGGCACATGCACCCACCGTCTTTCATGCACGCAGGACTCTGCCCCCTTCCTTCTTACAACCAGCCCGCTCCACACAGGCATAGCCCATACAACATGCTCCCTGTGTACTTACCTGTTGGTCTGGAGGACCGTAGAGTAGCGTGTACTGGGGGAGGACCCCGTCGACTAGCTTCTCCAACTCCTCCGATGTGAAGGCAGGGGCCCTTTCCCCAGACGCACGAGCCATTGTCTCTTCCAGACCGAGGTCACAGCAGCACTTGCAGTGTAGGTCCTCTTCTGTCGAAGATCAGGTATTGAGTGATTCAACAGATAGAAAATAGCGGTCACGTCCGCGGCAGTCACGTCCGCGGCTGTGCGTACCATCACTGCCGGCGTACATCGTCATTGGCTCCTGGGACCCATAGGGTCCATTGTTAACCAATGCAGCATTGCGCCGCGGTCTTCAACCGCCTACCGCGACGGTGTACAACGCCAGCGCAGTTACCTCACATCCCATTGTCCCGCTTTAGAGGTCAGGCAGCCGCCATTTCAGGGGCCCACATGGCTCAATTACCAACTGTATCCCACATACCTAGGCCTACTCTCAACACACATACAGGACAGATTTTGGGGGTTATTCTAACTTTGGAGGAGGTGTTAATCCGTCCCAAAAGTGACGGAAAAGTGACGGATTTACCACCAGCCGTATTACGAGTCCATTATATCCTATGGAACTCGTAATACGGCTGGTGGTATATCCGTCACTTTACCGTCACTTTTGGGACGGATTAACACTCCTCCAAAGTTAGAATAACCCCCTTTGTGTATGAAGCGTGTTCTTTGTAGACTGTGGGTACATACCTCTGAGTTGTTTGACTCTGTGCTCGCTGTTGTCCTTCATAGGCACCGTCTGCTGGGACATGTGAGGAGATGGCGGAATCATCCGGTGCACCGACTGCTGGTGGACCTGTCCACAATGGAGGAAAGAAATTTGATAATCACCTACAGGTTTGACTGTGCCACAATCCAGGAACTGTGTACCCAGTTGGAGTCAGACCTGATGTCAGCAATCCGCCATCCCACAGGAATGCCCCCTCAAGTGCAGGTGCTGTCAGTGCTCATTTCCTTGCAAGTGGGTCATTTCAAACAACAGTGGCCATGGCATCAGGGATGTCCCAGCCTATGTTTTCCAACATATTGTCCAGAGTGTTGTCTGCCCTGCTTAAATACATGCGCAACTACAACGTGTTCCCTCAGGTGGAGGACTTGCCTACAGTGAAAGGTGATTTCTATGCCCTTGGACTTATCTCCAACATCATAGGTGCCATTGATGGGACCCATGTGGCTTTGGTCCCCCCCCACAGGAGTGAACAGGTGTACAGGAACCGGAAGAGTTATCATTCGATGAATGTACAGATGGTATGTGTGGCCGACCAGTACATCTCCCATGTGAATGCCATGTTCCCTGGCTCAGTGCATGACGCCTACATCATGCGGAATAGCAGCATCCCTTATGTGATGGGTCAACTACAGAGGCACCGGGTGTGGTTATTAGGTGACTCTGGTTACCCCAACCTGTTATGGCTACTGACCCCAGTGAGGAATCCCAGGACCAGGGCAGAGGAACGCTACAATGAGTCCCATGGGCGGACTAGGAGGGTGATCGAACGCACCTTCGGCCTCCTGAAGGCCAGGTTTAGGTGCCTCCATATGACAGGTGGATCCCTATTCTACTCACCAAAGAAGGTGTGCCAGATCATTGTGGCCTGCTGTATGCTTCATAACTTGGCTTTGCGACAACAGGTGCCTTTTCTGCAGGAGGATGTTCCAGATGGCGGTGTTGTGGCAGCTGTGGAGCCTGTGGACAGTGATGAGGAGGAAGCAGAGGAAGAAGACATTGACAACAGGGACTCAGTCATCCAGCAATATTTTCAGTGAAACACAGGTGAGAATACATTCCTGCCTACTATATGTACTTTTAGACTTCTACCTCTATCCTGTCTGTCGTTTTCACCCAGTGTATGGTCACTGAGTTGTCACTTTCCCTGGATCTCAGGGACTGCTTGCGGGGTGGTTCTCCATCTGCAGGGGGTGGGGTGCTGGTGTGGTGGTCCTGTGGCGGTGCCTCCTGTCCACTAGCGCCGGCATAGGTGGTGGGCAGTTCATCGTCCATGCTAGTGTCAGGGGCCTCTTGGAGTGCCACAGTGTCCCTCCTGGTGTTGAGTATTTCCTTCAGCACCCCTACGATGGTGCCCAGGGCGGAGCTGATGGTTCTGAGTTCCTCCCTGAACCCCAAATACTGTTCCTCCTGCATGCGCTGGGTCTCCTGAAACTTGGCCAGGACCGTTGCCATCGTCTCCTTGGAGTGGTGGTATGCTCCCATGATGGAGGAGAGGGCCTTGTGGAGAGTGGGTTCCCTTGGCCTGTCCGCCCCCTGTCGCACAGCAGCCCTCCCAGTTCCCCTGTGTTCCTGGGCCTCTGGCCCCTGGACCGTGTGCCCACTACCACTGCCCCAGGTCCCTGTTGTTGTTGGGGTGGTGGGTTGTCCTGGGTTCCCTGTAGTGGTGGACACACAGCTGATTGACGTGTCCTGGGGACAGAGGTATGGGCCCGCTGGGTGGGTGCTGTGCTGGTGTTACCAGAGGGGGGTAGGTCTGTGGTGGCCTGTGCCTGTGTGAGGGGAACCGACTGTCCCGAGGCCCATGATGGTCCGGGCTGGTCATCTAGATCGAGATGGACAGAGCTGCTGTCATTACTGTGGGCCTCTTCTGTGGGTGGGGTGGAGATGTCTGGACCCTCCTGTCTGGTGACGTTGGGTAGTGGTCCTGCAGGGGTGTAAAAGCATGATTATTGCATCTGTGTGTGTCATGGTGTGCAATGGGTGGGTGACCGTGTACCCCAGTGCTTGCATTCCTGTGTGGGGGCTTGTGTGATGCTGGTTTAGGGGGGTGTTTGGGTATGTGCAGTGGGCATGCTTTAGTGATGGGTGTCCATGCGTTGGTGTTGCATGCAGGGCTTGGTGTTGGGATGTGTGGTTTGTGATATTGGTACATTTGTGAGGAGTTGGAGTGATGGGGTGAGGGCGAGGGTGGGGGTATGTGATAGCATGCAGGTAGGGTGGGGGATATGGTAGTTAAAGTTTTGACTTACCGGTGTCCATTCCTCCACCGACTCCTGCGAGGCCCTCAGGATGCAGAATCGCCAAGACCTGCTCCTCCCATGTTGTTAGTTGTGGGTGAGGAGGTGGGTGTCCGCCGCCAGTCCGCTGGACCGCCTGGTGGTGTCTTGAGACCACGGAACGCACCTTCCCCCGTAGGTCGTTCCACCTCTTCCTGATGTCGTCCCGATTTCTTGTGTGTTGTCCCACTGCGTTGACCCTGTCGACTATTCTTCTCCATAGCTCCATCTTCCTTGCAATTGAGGTGTGCTGCACCTCTGCACCAAATAGCTGTGGCTCTACCCAGACGATTTCCTCCACCATGACCCTGAGCTCCTCCTCCGAGAACCTGGGGTGTCTTTGCCATGCCATGGCGTGGTGTAGGTGATGTGTGGGGTGGTGTGTCTGGTGATAAGTGTGGTGATATGTAATGGTGTGTGGTGTTTTGTGCGTGGAAGTTGTGTGGGTGATGGTGTTGAGTGCCTGTGGCTGCAAGTTTGTGGATGGTGGTGTCTCTCTCTGGCCTTCTCTCTGTAATAGTGGTCGTAGGGGTTTGTGGGTGATGTGTGTTTGTGTTTTATATTGTATAGGGTGTGTGGGAGTGGTGTATGTATGTGTATCAGATGTGTGTATTTCGAATTGTCCAATGTGGCTGTATTTTGTAAGAGAGTGTGTATTTTGAGCGCGGAGGTGTGTACCGCCAGTGGAATACCACGGTTGAAAGACCGCCGCGTGGATTTGTGTGTCGTGATAGTGTGGGCATATTTCTGTTGGCGTGACGGTGGAGGTTTTGTTTTCGCCAGTTTATCACTGACCTTTGGTGTGGTGGACTTGTGTGGGTGTCTGAATTTTGTCGGATTTCGAGATGTGGGTCATAATAGCTGTGGCGGAATTCCGCGGCCACAGCGGTGTGTTGGCGGTCTTCTGCACGGCGGTAAGCGGCTTTTACCGCCAATGTTGTAATGACCCCCTGTGTCTTTTGGTGGCTGGAGAAGGGAGACTGCATACTTCAAGAGCATTGGCATATAAAACTCCAGCCGTCACGCATTGTGGTTGTATCGCTGAGAAGCTTGTCTATTTTGTCTTTTACTATTTTCCTTTATTTGTTATATTTGCTCTTTTAGATACATATATGCATGTGTTACTTTTAAAAACATGCACTGATGTCGCGGTTACATGTCCTGAGGTATTGTAGTATGCTCATATAAAGCACCGCCGCTCTGTGGCGTTGTGAAGGGATGGTTTGTTTTACATATTGTTTGACTTCTGTATGCGCCAGACAACTGCTTGGCTTGAAAGCACGTCAATGTGATTGCAGCCCGTCCCTTCTACTGAGTATAATGTTACTTCCTTTTGATATTTTGGCTAAACTGCTGAAGGAGTTGAGAATGTTTAATTTTCTAGCTATGCAGAATAAATAAACCCATTTTTTCCACAGATGATTATCCTTAATTTCCGTGAGTGCAGCCTGTTCCTTTTGCTGACCGTATAAGAGAGGCTGCATACTTTTAATAGCCATGGCATATAACATTCTAGCCGCCGGGCATTGTTGTTCGAGCACTTAGAAGATTGTCTAGTTTGTTTGTGTCTTAGTATTTAGCACTATTTTATGTATGTGTTATTTTTAAAAACATGCAATGGTGCAGCTATAACATGACCAAAGTTATTGTGGTGCTTTATATGAGCACGGTCCATGGTGGTGTGAAGGAATGATTTGTTTTCTAGACTTTTATTTCTGTATAATATTACCCCACTAAACTGCTTGGATTATTAACATGACGATGTGATTGCAGCCCGTCCCTTCTGCTAGTCGTAATATCACTGCCTTTATTGTTTATATCGTATTATCATGTTACAACCAAAATGCTGTAACTTTTGGTGTATATTTTATTTATTACATAAAGCAGCAAAATGATGATGTAGCCAAAGGCTGGAAATTGATTTTGGAGGCATCTGCAATTTCTGAGATAAAATTAGGGTAGCACTTATTTCATTTTTTATTCTTTGGAGGTTGAAAAATGCAATCTCGGCTTTGGGTGCTCCATTGTTCTTAACCCCTACAGTGCAGGATGAGGTGGTCTCGTCCCAGCACACAGTTCCCGTGTGCCTGGGACGAGACCACCTCGTCCTGCGCCGGGCCCATGGCGGAAGCGCTAGCGCTCCCCCTGTGGGAACCCCCACCCACCCCCGTCAGGGATAAAAGGGGAATGGCTTCCCCTTTCACCACCGACCCCCCCTGTGACGTCTCATCAGAGGTCACCTCCTGTCGCGCTGGAAGCATGCTCACGCGAGGAGGGGGGCGGGAGAGACATTGGAAGAAAGGAAAGGCTTTTCCTTTCTTTCGAAGTCATAATGAGCATTTCTGCTGCCCGATCGTGATGCGATCGGGCAGCAGAAATGCCCACTAGACACCAGGGACTTTATTTTTTTTTTTTAATTTACATGAGGGGAGCGGCCCCTTGGGCAAGAGTCTCTCCCTAGGGGGGCAAATCATTTTTAGGTCATTTCTGCCCCTATAATTAGGCCGATCTGCCCCCAGGGGGGGCAGAAATGCCCACTAGACACCAGGGAATTTTTGGGGATTGTTTTTTTATTTATTTTATGTGCAGGGAGCGACCCCTTAGGCAAGGGTTGCTCCCTGGGGGGCCAAATTGTGCTTAGGCCATTTCTGCCCTCGGCCTAATATAATTAGGTCGATCTGCCCCCGGGGGGGAGGCAGAAATGCCCACTAGACACCAGGGATTTTTTTTTGGTGTTTTCTAATAAAGGGAGCGGCCCCTTGGGGAAGGGTCGCTCCCTAGGGAGCCATATTATTTTTAGGCCCTTTCTGCCCCCTCCCATGGGGCAGAAATGCCCACTAGACACCAGATTTTTTTTTTAATTGTTTTTTTTTCTTTTATGTGCAAGGAGCGACCCCTTAGGCAAGGTTCACTCCCTGGGGGGCCAAATTGTGCTTAGGCCATTTCTGCAGATCGGCCTAATGCCTACTAGCACCAGGATTTTTTTTTGGTGTGTTTTCTAATAAAGGGAGCGGCCCTTTGGGCAAGGGTCGCTACCTAGGGGGCCATATTATTTTTAGGCCATTTCTGCCCCCCAGAGGCACATCAGCCTAATATAATTAGGCCGATCTGCCTCCAGGGGGGGGCAGAAACCTCTAGACACCAGGGATATATATATATTTTTATTTACTTTATGTTTTTATGTATGGGGAGCGACCCCTTAGGCAAGGGTTGCTCCCCTGGGGGGCAAAATGTATTTAGGCCATTTCTGCCCCCCTTGGGGGCAGATCGGCCTATTTTGGGGCAGATACCACTAGACACCAGGGATTGGTGTGTGTGTATGTGTGTTTTTTGTTTGGGGGCAAGGGTTGCTCCTCATGGGGACACATTACTGTTGGCCATATCTTCCCCCGTTGAGAGCAGATTGGCCAATTTTTGGAAGGCCCATCTGCCCCAAAGGGGGGCAGAAAGCTCACCAGAGACCGGGGAAGATTTATTTTTCAAAATAAGAGGGTGGGGTTATGGCCATACCCCCACCCCAAATAAATGGGGCCAAAGTTATTCTGCCCACCAGTGGGTAAATGGGGCAATTACCCCGATCCACACCCCGGGGGGGCAGAGAGTCTACTAGAATGCCATGAAATAAAAAAAATAAAAAATGGTGGGGTGGTGGCTACCAACCAGTATGGACCTGGTCATGCCCTCACCCGAACTGAAGGGGCTAACAGTCATTCAGCTCTCCACCACATACTAAAACATCTTGTCCCTTGGCAAGCAAGAGGACATTTGATTTTTTTGTTTTTTGTTTTACATTTGGGCCATGAGAGTTTGGTAACTCTCAAAATCGTCCCACTTGGAATGGTGAGGGCTACACTTTTTTTAACTTTGGGATGCTTCCATGTAGAAAAATCCACAAGACCTAGACACATCTGAAAACTAAGCATCTAGTTGATTCCAGTGTGGTGTGCTTCACATGCACCCCGCACAATTTCCTTACCCACAATGCCCTGCAAACCTGCAACTTTGCTGGAAAGCACACATTTTTCCCACATTTTTGTGATGGAACCTTCCGGAATCTGCAGGAATCCACAAAATTCCTACCACCCAGTATTGTCTCATCTATACCGATAAAATTTCTGCTGCACTTGTCAGCCTAAAAATGTTTTGTTTCAAATTGCCCTTTTGGACCCACTTTGGTTCCCCCTCAATTTCGATATGTTTTTGGCTCTTCCCTGTCACAAACACTTGGCCTACCTACACAAGTGAGGTATCATTTTTACCGGGAGACTAAGGGGAACGTTGGGTGGTAGGTAATTTGTCCCGGTGCAGTGATCCCACACAGAAATGTGGGAAAAATGTGATTTTTTAGCTAAATGTGAGGTTTGCTGAGGATTCTGGGTAAGAAAACATTGGGGATCCACAGAAGTCACATATACCTTGAATCCTTCGGGTGTCTAGTTTTCAGAAATGTCTGAGTTTGGTAGGTTTCCCTAGATGGCTGCTGAGCCCAGAACCAAAAACGCAGGCCCCCCCTGCAAAAACAGGTAGTTTTCTATTGAATAATTTTGATGTGCCCAGATAGTGTTTTGTGAACTTTCTGTCACCAAATGTGAGGAAAAAGTGTTTTTTTAGCCATATTTTGAGGTTTGCAAAGGATTCTGGGTAACAGAACCAGGTGAGAGCCCCACAAGTCACCATATCTTGGATTCCCATAGGTCTCTAGTTTTCAAAAATGCACAGGTTTAGTAGGTTTCCCTAGGTGGTGGCTGAGCTAGAGGCCAAATTCCACAGGTAGGCACTTTGCAAAAAACACCTCTGTTTTCTTTGAGAAAATGTGATGTGTCCACTTTGTGTTCTGGGGCATTTCCTGTTGTGGGCACTAGGCCTGCCCACACAAGTGAGGTACCATTTTTATCAGGAGACTTGGGGGAATGCTGGGTGGAAGGAAATTTGTGGCTCCTCTCAGATTCCAGAACTTTCTGTCACCGAAATGTGAGGAAAAAGTATTTCTTTTAGCCACATTTGAGGTTTGCAAAGGATTCTGGGTAACAGAACCTGGTGAGAGCCCCACAAGTCACCCCATCTTGGATTCCCCTAGGTCTCTAGTTTTCAAAAATGCACAGGTCTGGTAGGTTTCCCTAGGTGGCGGCTGAGCAAGAGGCCAAAATCCATAGGTAGGCACTTTGCAAAAAACACCTCTGTTTTCTTTGAGAAAATGTGATGTGTCCACGTTGTGTTTTGGGGCATTTCCTGTTGCGGCCACTAGGCCCACCCACACAAGTGAGGTACCATATTTATCGGGAGACTTGGGGGAACGCTGGGTGGAAGGACATTTGTGGCTCCTCTCAGATTCCAGATCTTCCTGTCACCGAAATGTGAGGAAAAAGTGTTTTTAGCCACATTTTGAGGTTTGCAAAGGATTCTGGGTAACAGAACCTGGTGAGAGCCCCACAAGTCACCCGTCTTGGATTCCCCTTGGTCTCTAGTTTTAAAAAATACACAGGTTTGGTAGGTTTCCCTAGATGGCGGCTGAGCTAGAGGCCAAAATCCACAGGTAGGCACTTTGCAAAAAACACCTCTGTTTTCTGTGGAAAAATGTGATGTGTCCACTTTGTGTTTTGGGGCATTTCCTGTTGCGGGCACTAGGCGTACCCACACAAGTGAGGAAACATTTTTTTCGGGAGACTTATGGGAATGCTGGGTGGAAGGACATTTGTGGCTCCTCTCAGATTCCAGAACTTTCTGTCACCGGACTGTGAGGAAAAAGTGTTTTTTTAGCCACATTTTGAGGTTTGCAAAGGATTCTGGGTAACAGAACCTAGTGAAAGCTCCACAAGTCACCCCGTCTTAGATTCCCCTAGGTCTCTAGTTTTTAAAAATGCACAGGTTTGGTAGGTTTCCCTAGGTGGCGGCTGAGCTAGCGGGCAAAATCCACAGGTAGACACATTGCAAAAAAACACCTTTGTTTTCCTTGGGAAAATTTGATGTGACCACATTGTGTTTTGGGGCACTTCCTGTCGTGGGCGCTAGGTCTACACACACAAGTGAGGTACCATTTTTATCGGGAGACTTGGGGGAAAATAGCAAAACAAGTGTTATTGCCCCTTGTCTTTCTCTACATTTTTCCCTTCCAAATATAAGTGTGTAAAAAAGACGTCTATTCGAGAAATGCCCTGTAATTCACATGCTAGTATGGGCACCCCAGAATTCAGAGATGTGCAAATAGCCACTGCTTCTCAACACCTTATCTTGTCCCCATTTTGGAAATACAAAGGTTTTCTTGATACCTATTTTTCACTCTTTATATTTCAGCAAATGAATTGCTGTATACCCGGAATAGAATGAAAACCCACTGCAAGGTGCAGCTCATTTATTTGCTCTGGGTACCTACGGTTCTTGATGAACCTACAAGCCCTATATATCCCGCAACCAGAAGAGTCCAGCAGACGTAACAGTATATTGCTTTCAAAAATCTGACATTGCAGGATAAAGGTACAAAGTAAAACGTAGAGAAAAATAGTTGTTTCTTTCACCTCAATTTCAATATTTTTTTATTTCAGTTGTTATTTTCTGTAGGAAACCCTTGTAGGATCTACACAAATTACCCATTGCTGAATTCAGAATTTTGTCTACATTTTAGAAATGTTTAGGTTTCTGGGATCCAGCATTGGTTTCACACCCATTTCTGTCACTGACTGGAAGGTGGCTGAAAGCACAACAAATCGTACAAATGGGGTATGTCCCAGTAAAATGCCAAAATTGTGTTGAAAAATTGGGTTTTATGATTCAAGTCTGCATGTTCCTGAAAGCTGGGAAGCTGGTGATTTTAGCACTGCAAACCCTTTGTTGATGCCAATTTCAGGGAAAAAACCACAAGCCTTCTTCTGCAGCCCTTTTTTTGTAATAAAAAAAAAAAACGTAATTTTTCTGTATTTTGGTTAATTTCTTGGTCTCCTTCAGGAGAACCCACAAAGTCTGGATACCTCTAGAATTCCTAGGATGTTGGTAAAAAAGGACGCAAATTTGGTGTGGGTAGCTTATGTGGACAAAAAGTTATGAGGGCCTAAGCGCGCCCTGCCCCAAATAGCCAAAACAAAGGCCTGGCACCTGAGGGGAAAAAGGCCTGGCAGTGAAGGGGTTAAAAAAACAACTTGAAGTAGTGGTAACAGGTCCAACAGTTTTGTAGAGCTCTATGTGAGCAAGGTCCGTGGCAGTGTGAAGGGATGATTTGTTTTACAAATTGTTTTACTTCTGTATAATTTTACAGTGACACACAACTGCCATAGCACTTTGGATTGTAAGCATAGCACTGTGATTGCACCCGTCCTTTCTGCTGGCCGGAGAACGAGTCTGCCTACTTTGAAGAGCACTGATATGTAAAACTCCTTTCTCAGGGTATTTTTTCAGAGCATGTAGAAGCCTAGTTTTAGTGTTGTCCACAGCCTAACATATGGTTGGTGTTTTTTAGCACTTTACACTGTTTATGGTTCATTGACGGTCCAGACTTTAGTAACTTCTCAGTTGCAGGATAAGACCTTTTCACAGGAAATAGCCAGCTACATTTGAGGCAAATAGAGGATGACCTCGAATTAATTTTAAAGGGCAAAAGCGTATTTAAGTCTTGGCGCTACTCTAACATCTGGTGATCTTGGGCAATTCACACTGTTTTAAGCCCCATTCAAGGTTGAGACTTCGGGAGCTGTTGGACAGTAAAATAAAATCTCTTTGCACAGAAAAGGCAGCCAGCTTCTAACAGTAGTTTGTGATGATTCCTATTTTTACTTTTTAGTACTTTGTTGAGTAACTCAGATAATTTACCCGTAGAATGTTTGTGGCATTTCCTATTAATGCTTTAGTATCTTTTTTCCCCTTTGTAGGCAACATTAACTAGAATTTGAAAAAGTAATCTATTTTTCCACTATGGAGACAATTTTGGATCTATTTCTTAAACAATCTATCTGGATTTTAGGAACAAATTCTAAATAATGTTAAAAAAATTACCCATGAAAAATAAAGGTAATATACTAGAGCTAATCTGGGTGCGTTTGTGTACCATAAAGACACTTTTGCCACCAAACCGACATTAACACCATCTGACATTCCTCCTGGCTATTGATTGCTTGTAAGCGTAATCCAGACAGATCCAGCCGTGTACACAAATTCTAAAGGCGCCTGTTTACTTCAAATAGTCATAGAAATGTGGTGCTTACATCAACGTGAACATTTATAACATGTAAATATATCAAACAAGGTTTGCTGTCATCTGACTACTAAAGATAGCCTCTGATGCCCTTGCACTGTATCTGCAGTAATTACTACTATCTCACTAGACCTGCCATTGACCCTTTGAGAGTCCTTCTGAGTGCATTGGGGAGTTTTTGTTTTGAAAATCCCTCTGATCTGGCTGTGCCGAGTTTGATCTGAGCCACCAGGAAAACTTGCAGTAAAAAAGGCTCTCTGCACTACATTGTGATGTTAAAATGAAGCACACTCCCGACAAAGGCCCACAAGGAGATCGTATCGAGCTACAGCAAAGGAGGGGCAATGCGGGAGATTCGGAGAAAACATCTCCTGGTCCAGTGTGTATGTCTCCCAATAATAATCATTTTTCAAAAGACCTCCGGCAAAGAGTCCCCCTGTGGGGCCCGTCAGGCATTGCAGTGCCGGCCTGACGAGGAGCTTGGCGCTATGATGAAGCATGTCACTGAAAGGTGAGTGAGGGCTCTTGCATCAAGCATATTGCTTTCCAATCGTGTTTTTTTGGAAACCTTTGGTCTAGAGAACCCTTTTTTGTTGTTTTGGAACTGTGTGTATATTATTTGGATCTTATCGAGCCCCTTTCATATTCAGGGAAGCAGGCCAGTTGGTTGCGAATTTACAACCTCTAAACAAGTATGTGCTTTCTTTCACATTGGGAGGGCGGGGTGATGCAGGGCGCAGGGTAATGCTGGGAATAGTGAAGTATGTGACTTTATATTTTCTGCTGCAGAGCTTTGCTTTACGCGTTCACCAAATACCCTTGCACTCTTTTTCTTTTAAATTCTGTTGTTTTTAACATGTTTTCATTTTCCATTTCTGAAATGGGATCTTTTTAAAGGGACCTGCCACCCATTTAAGGCATCATTGTCTTCTAGGTGTGACTGTTAAAGTCACCTGTTCGCATGTCCGTGTGCTGGGTAGGTAGTAAGCATGGCAAGGGCCTGGCATTGTAGTAGGAAGGTTGCGTTGGGTGCGAACCGCAGGGATGGCATCACTCCAAATCTTAGGCATGCTTTAAGGGATCCCCTTATGGTCCAGATGCAGCATGTACTCTGAACTCTTCAGCTGTAATGGCTGCACTGCCCGAAGGAGGGGGGAGGATCAGCAGCTTTGTTTCATATGCACGCTGACATTCTTTCTAGGCTGTCTTACAACAGTGAGCAGCTAATTACACGGCCATCTCTGCCTGCCTTAGGTTAAAACGCCCAACAACTAAACAATACCAATTTTTTGCAAGTTTTACGGCCAGGCTTTCACTTTATTCAGTGATTCCAGCCTAAGAAAAAATGCTATTGGAACCCAGAGTGAAACTGCAGTTTTGCTGTGTCATTTATTGGCAGGCCACCCATAGCTCTTAGCCATAAGGTGATGAATAAATGTCTGTATCCATGAACTGCCCAGAGTCAGGGATGCAGGAATTTAGGGGATGCAGGAATTTGTTCACCCCAAACCACTCTACAACACTCCACTCTACAACACTACACCCTACCTCCAGGCAACAAACAACAAATCTACAACATACCACTATAATAAAAACCAAAAAGGGCATTAACTCCAACAAAACAATCTTGATCAATATGCTAAAAAAACTCTACAGCTCTCTATACACTCTACTCACCTCCCTCTATACCACTCCATACCACTTTAGTCCACTCTACAACACAAGAAACCCCCCTACACCTCCACTCTACACTACACCAATATAATAAAAGCCACTCAAATTCACAAAACTCTAAACTACTCTGTATCATTTCACTCTCTTCGAACACTCCCCTCTATACCACTCCAAATTCAAAATAGACTCCACTCTTAGACACTCTACTCTACAAAACTCTAAAACAATGTACACAGCACCCTTTACACCACACAAACCTACTCTATACCATACACCACACTTAACAACACTCTACTGCACTAAAGAATATACTCCACTCTAGCAATCCACTCCACCAGACACTATGCCCTTCCAGTATACAACAACATAGTCTCCATGCCACTCCATGACACAACATACCACTCACCTCAACTCTACACCACTATACTACACACCACTCCGTATCACTACATTCTACTCTAATTTATAAACCTTCACTCCATTACACAAACGACATTTAGACATACCACATAGCAATAAAACAAATATACAAAAACAAAAAAAAGTACAAAGCCATCAACGAGACCTATTGGCTATGCCAATGCTTGTTTATCTTTGTTTTCACCAGTCTAGACATGCTCCATACATCTCCAGAGTCCAGAAAACATTTTTCTTGACTTTACAACTGATGAAAGGGCCCATAAACTTAGATTCACCCTTCTTAGAAAAAACAGATTTCTTCACCAACACTGCATTCCCTTCACACCAAGGCAGATCTTTTACGCAATTGTTTTCACCTAATCAGGCTTTGTATTCCTTCTGATAATCCTTATGATGGAGCATGTCAGCCTGAGAAAAATGCACTCTATCAATTTCCCCCAAACTCCCTCTTAACCAAAGAGGGTTGGCTTTTGTCCCAGGCAATCTACCTTTGAGAACGGAAAATGGGGACTCCAAAGAGATACAGTTTGGAGTGGTTCTATGGGCCCACCAAGTTTCCTTCAAAATCTCATTCAAGGAAACCATTGTTTTTACTGCTCTGTTTATACAAACTTTGCACACTCTATTCATCCTCTCGGTACCACATTGGCATGAGGAGAATAGAGAGCAATTTTTGAGAAATTCATGCATCTCCCCTGGGCAAAACTGAACCCCATTGTTTATAACCAGAAATTGGGGCACTCCTTCTCTCGCAAACTCTCCCTTTGAAAATACAATTACCCCTTTGGTATTCACTGAGCTTACACATTTTGTCACCACCAAATTTGAGGTATAAACCATAAATAATAAAACAAATATCTCATGTGATGACAAACTGTTCAAGGCACCCACAATGTCCAAATCCATTTAGTCCGTGGCAGTATGGACATTTCTACTGGTGCAAGTGGAGAAGATCTCCTGATTTTATTGTTGTCACTCTTTGCAGACAACATACAATCCTTAACTACCTCCTCAACTCAATGATCAACCCTGGCCACCAATACCACTGGCACAAAAAGGATTCATCAAATTCCTGCCCAAATGTCCTACATTGGCCAAATCAATTATTTTACTTCTCAATACCACCGGTGGAACCATTTGTTAACCATAGCACACTTTCCCTTTCATCAAATGTAGCTCATCATGAACATTCCAGAAACTCTTGAAAGTCTCCTGCAAATTCTTAAATTCAGGCTGTAGGAAAGTCCTACTTTTTGCCCTGGTCACCCCCACACTTTTTGGACAGGTACTAGTGGTTACTGACTCTTGGCTGTGCCCTGGGTACTGCTTACCAGTCCCAGGGCCAGTGCTCTGTGTAAAGTGGATATGCAAATTAGGCTAATTATAATTGGCTAAGTTAACCTACCTATAAGTCCCTAGTATATGGTAGGGCATGTAGGTTTAGGGGCCACAGCATAGGTAGTGCACACATAGGTGCACTGCTGAGGTGCCCAGTGTCAATTTAAAGGCAGGCCTGCCTTGCTGGCTGCTTTTAAATTAAAGTTATATGCAAATTCAACTTTGGAATTAAAAGTAGTTCCAAAGTCTTAAACTGCTTTATTCTTACATATAGGTCACCCCTAAGGTGTGCCCTATGTGCCCCTAGGGCTGGGTGCCATGTAACTATAAGCAGGGACCTTATAAAAGTAGTTTTATAAGCCCTTGTGAGGTCAAAACAGCCAAATTCGTTTTTCCCTCATTGTAGTGAATGGCCTTCATAGGCTAGAATGGGGAGACTTTATTTAAATTTTGAAAGTCCCCTTAAGTGATGGATATCAAGAGTTTTGTATCAAATTAATTGTTATAATAAATCCCACAACTTCCAGTTGTTGGATTTAATATAACTTTTTCAGGTAAAGAGTTCTAAACTTAACCTGAAAAGTTGCCAATTTCAGTCCTGCATTGTTTTTGCTGCTGTGCTCTGATTGGCCAGCTTCTGGCAGCCTGGCCAGGCTGCCTTGATGAGGTGTGAAGTAGCCTGGCTTCTCACAAAGAGTGGGGGAGGGAATTTCCCCTCAGCAGATGGTGAGACAGGAAGGGGGAGGGCTGCCAAACTGGTCTTCAAAGGCAGAGAAGGACATTTGGAACAACCCAGCAACACCCCCACATCCTGCAACCCCAGACAACTAGGTGCCCCTTGATTAGATTAGGAGAGGGCAGGAGAGGGTTGTGTTTATGATTTTTAGCCACACCAGTGGGTGGGCTCAGCCAGATGTAACCTCCAAAAATCAGATTTTAGCCATGATGATTTTTGAAGAATGTTTCCTCCTGGGATTGATTTTTACCACACTTTCCAGGAAGTGGTCATCACAGGGGGAAGGACCCTGCACCTGATTGGAGAATCAGAACCCCCCTGTTTTTCACCCAGGAGCAAGGATAAAACTGTCAGACCTGCACCCACACCTCAGATCCCCATCAGATTCCAACAAGGAAGAACCAAAGGAGAAGAAGGACTGCCCTGCTGGACCCCTGGCCTGCTCCTGGAACCTGCACTCAGAAGGTCTGCACCAGCTGCACACTTGGGCTTCACCACAAGAAGGATTTTGCCTGGCTTCAACGGTTCAAGGAGGGACTCCCTGTTTGCTACTGGTGAAAAACTGCTAACCAGAGTCCCCTGCACCAACTCCTGAGGAAATCAACCAGCTGGCCACTGCCCAGTGACCAAAAAGGAGTTTGCGTCAGGTGCATTCTGGGAGTTGTAGTCCGCACCCCCAAGGATCATCTCAGAGCTTCTGGACCCTTGGGGTGAGCTGTGGACCCCAAAATAACCTTAAAAGAACATCTGGGAGAAGCCCCAGAAGTTTTGAGAAGTTTTGAGAACTTTTGAAAAAAAGCTCCATAGAGGGACCAACCCGCCGAGGCAACTCTAGCCGGCTTGCCTCAAACGCGACCCGGCCTGAT